>NW_024704743.1:116600896-117800896 GCF_018977255.1 Callorhinchus milii | reverse complement strand
AAAAAATAAATTGAAAAAAACAAATCAGAAGAAAATAATTGCAGGAGTTAAAAGAGATTTTCATTAGCATTCTCTGCACAGGGTCTTGGATGAAGCATATTGATTTCTATTTCTAAATAGATATGAAAGGGAACATTATTAGTTCCTGTGTTGTTTACATTTGGGTGATAATTATGACCTGTGATGCATTAATTAAGACTTTTCTTAAAAAATACAGCTAATTGATGTTTTACTTTATTGACTAGTCTGCGATCATAATAATAATCATATTTGATATAGTTCCTTTAATGTCAAGAGGATGCCTCAAACTACATCACAGGATATACCGTAAACTGCAATGACTGTGCTTGTAGATAATCCTCTGTGCTAAGAGGGATTTACTATGAAGAATAACTAGACAATCTAGGGTTCTTCAGCTTTGAAAAGAGAGATCTTAGAGAGGACCCTGCAAACATACACAAGATCTAAATGGGATTGAGAAAATAAATCCAGACCATACTTTTGAAAATACCAAGGCGACAGTACACAAGGGCAGAACTGAACAGTTCAAGAGTTATTTTTAAGGTGAAGGTCAACTTTAGGATAAATGCCAAATGTTTTTTCACACATAAAATGGAATGAAAAGATGTAACAAGTTATCAGAGACTCACCTAAGAAACAGTTTGATGGTTTAATGGGAAGACGACTTTGAATTGTTGGCACAGACTTTATAAGAATTTATGGGCTTTTTTTAATGAAATTTATAAGGACTACTTATAAGGAGTTAAAAGCATACTTGCCCATGGGAAGTGTTGAATCTGTGGATAAAATAAAAGAACTTATTAACTAAACTGATGCTTCGTCAAAGTTTTGCCATCAAGGTTTGAGTTCATTCAGGAATGGCCTAGTCAGCATTATATGCAATCCAGGACAAATCATAGACATAACTTGCTTGAGACTGTTTCAACATAAAATTCGTCCTTCTTGGAGGAGGTGGGGGTAAGTGGGGTCCCATTGGAGCCAAACTATCTTCAAGGTGACATAATTCGCAATGGAAAGTTAGAATCGAACCAAACCTCTGTGGTTGTCTAGGTAGTCTGGTTCTGGAGCCAGGCAGCGCCACAGCATTTCAGGGCACTGCCAATGACAGCTTGGCTTATCAGCAGGACTTGGAAGGGCAGACCAGTCACTGGGTGGCAGGGAGTCATCCCACTCAGCTCTTGTTAACCCTGCAAGCTATGGCCCTAACGGGTAGGGTGGTCCTGGCTGGACAAACAGCAGGAAAGCTTGCAGGACAGTCAATGGCAAGTTATGCGTTTTTAGCTGGTTAGACTCCAGCAGTTACCCCAACGCACACTCTGGTGTCCCCAAACCTTGGCTCTTGTCAATCTGCACCTAATACTTTCTGAAATTAGGTAAGCGGGATACAACCCTCCAGGGACAGAGTCAATTCCAACAATCTTATCTCTCGAATTTCTATGTGTAGGTGGGATGCATGGAATTCTCAGCTTGGTTTGGATACTCTTAAGCACGGTAATGGGTTTCTGCATGTGTCAGACACCTGGCTGATCAAAAAAATCTCATTCTAACATCAGACAGGGGAAAGATTCATCCCGTTAGTAAGGCTTGATTATAGTCTAGTCATCAGAAATGAAAGTAATTATCTCACTCAATGAATTGTGATTTACATCATCACTTGAACCCCTCACTTTGATTTTAGCAATGGAACTGACTCCCAGTTCTCTTAGTAATTTTGAAGATTTCACATTTGCCTTTATGTGAACTAAACCAATCTAAAACAATTGTGGCCCCAAATTCATTTTTGCCACGCTGAATTACCTGGATAATAATCTAAGGGGAGAAATTCCACAGGGGTCTAGATTTACTCTCTTTTCTTGGGATTTCAAATTCTTAAACACACTCTTAATTTTTAAGAAGTGCAGAAAAGCGGTTTCAGAACTATGACTAAATTTAATTGGTCAAAATCTGCACACTCTGATGTTCTCAGAAAATAGAGTTAATGTACATCCAGGTGGAATTTCACTTGTGGTTTTCTGACAATTTTTAAAAAAAATTCAGTGATTAAATATGAAATAGTTAGTTCAGATGGCAATTATAACCAGCAGATAGTGCTGTAGCCTGCCAACCCAGTTTACAACTGGTGCACACTCCAAAAATAGCCTTAAATGACTACATAACTATAAATATGTGATACTACTCACACTGAAATTAAGGAAGTCCTATATAAGTTCTCTTTCCCTAATACAGTCACAGAGACTAATATGGCACAGAAACATGGTCCTCGACTTTTGGACTCGCCAACAAGTGGAAATAGAGATCAACATCCATTTTATCAAATCTTGAACACTTGTAGTCTATGCTAGTGTTTATACTTCACATGACCCCCAGGCAATTGCTCTCTCCTAAACTCCTCTATTCCCCTTTTCCACATGTACGCATCAAGTTTTCTCTTAAATATATTGTCTTTAGCTCAACCATGACTTTGGCAGTGAGTTCCACAATCTCACCACACTCTGTGTGAAGCAGTTCCTCCTGAACACCCTTTCAGATCTACCACAGGCTGACTTGATGCCCTCTAGTTTTGGACTTGCCAACAAGTGGAAACATCCTATCAACATCCATTTTATTAAATCCTTTCATGATCTTAAACACTTCTATAATGTCCCCTCCCACTTGGGAAATTCTAGGTGGTACAAAAGTAAAACACCAGATGTAGAATCCATTAGGTACTTACTTAGATAACTATTTTTCTTAACAAATATTATGCAGCAATTTTTCTAGAGTTCTAACTGAAACGACACACTAGCGAGTAAAGCTCACAGCATGAATATGCCCATAATTTGTCATTCAGTTGACAGTCTTGCTTAAGGCATGTCTACACTTTGACTTCTTGCTATGTGAATGAAAAATAGCTTTCAATTTTTATTAAGTCATTAAAAACAACATTTTTCAAAGCAACTGGAATATACAGCCCATGCACAGCATCTGTGGGCAACATGTTCATGAATTCACATCTGGTACACATATCCTATTAGTGTGCTTTCAAACACTGGTACCATTTTGAAGAGTCACTATCCTCCATTCAGACAACACAGGAAGGTAATCTGCATAAAGTAGAGGAGTCACTCAGATAGGTCCCACATGGTTGTAGACAATGTAAAGAATCAGGTGGAATCAGTTGGAACTTGTAACTGTCCAATATCACAGCCCTCAACAACAACAACAACTTGGATTTATATAACGCCCTCCACGCCGGACGGCGTCTCAGAGCGCTTTGGTTCTAACTGAAAAGACAGCCTTACATAATATCACAGCCCTACACAAGTAGATGCTGTCTCTGGGAGCATACAGTCCATTGTAACAGCACCAGTGCTGCTCCATCAACTAGGGGAGCATCTCATAGGTCATGCAAAGAAAAATATCACAATACACAAGGATTCAACTTCAGGAGCACACAACATGAAACTTGCACCCTAGCATGCTAATACATTTAATTTTGTGTTAATATATCTTGTGGTCATCCATTCTGTAATTTTTCTAAAATAAAATCCACTTGCACAAAATCAAATAAAACTAAAAAGGTGCAGTAAAAACAAAACAGGTATGACAAATAACATTTCTGTTACTGTAAATATGTCAACATGATATTATAGTTATAGTGTCCAATTGTTTGGCTTACTGAAATAACTGGGGCTTTCTGGCAGTTACCTCAATTTCAGAGAATGGTCACGAAATGCTCCTAATTTACAGTATGTCTTCTGTGCTGCCAGGTTGACCCTTCTCAGCTGAGATATATTTGCTGATGTCACAGGAAACTTGTTTCCTAACACTATGACAAATTTACTGCACACTTGCCTTTATTGAACGTCCCTGTGGGTCAGACATGTCTGGATTGGTGTTCAGATTAGTCCAAAGCTACCAGTTATACCCCACACCAAAGTGGCCTAACGCAGAAGGCTCACTAACAGCAGGTCAAACCTAAAATTAAAAGTTTAACACAAATAATTTAGTCTTTTAGCATGATTCTTATAATTCCCTTTTTGCACATGTCACTAATACTCCTTGGATTTGATAAAAGTGCCTTATCACGCTGCTGAGGCATTTCAAAGTGCTTTACGTAATTTTACTATAAAGTATGGTGACTGTATTTTTAGGCAAATGCAGCAGCCACTTTTGCGCACTACAATTCCCATAAACAGCCATGAAGCAAATGATCAATTTTATTTGGGCATTGTTGGCTGGATCACAGGGAGAAACTTCCTTCTCTTTTTGAGTGGTGCCTTGGCATCTTTAATGTCCACTTGGACAGGCAGGCAGGACTTCGGGCTTGTGTACTCTCATGCACCAGGCTCCGTGACCCCATCACTCCCACCCTCGCCCGACTTCACTGGGTCCCCATCCCCCAGAGGATCCAGTTCAAGATCCTCGTCCTCACCTTTAAGGCCATCCATGGCCTTGCCCCCTCCTACCTCTCTGACCGGCTGACTCCCTATGAGCCTGCCCGCTCTCTCCGTTCATCGGGCTCCGGCCTGCTCCATGTTTCCCACCCGACCCGCCCTACCATTAGTGGCCGGGCTTTCAGCCTCTCTGCCCCCGCACTCTGGAACGCTTTGCAAGTGAGAGACCTGAGTTCAATTCCAGGCAGGGCAAAACCTTGGGCAAGTTTCCTTACTTCACACAGAGCCTAATAATAATCCCTCCAAAACCAAAACCAATAATAAATTGGTAAT
The DNA here is from genome assembly GCF_018977255.1 of Callorhinchus milii. NCBI lineage: Eukaryota > Metazoa > Chordata > Chondrichthyes > Chimaeriformes > Callorhinchidae > Callorhinchus > Callorhinchus milii. The sequence continues at coordinate 117,796,166 of NW_024704743.1, read as the reverse complement.
TTACAATCTCCGACTGTTATTGGGACATTGCTGTGCGCAATTGGCTGCCGCGTTCGCCCACAAATATACAGTCAATTCACTTTACAGTGTGTTCTGTGAAGCGCTTTGGGACGTCCTCCCGACGTGAAAAGCGCTATATCAAATGCAAGGATTATTATTATTATTATTATCCCACGGTCCCTTCGCATCGCTTCCTCCCTTGCCTCCTTCAAGGTCGGTCTCAAGAGCCTTCTCTTTGACCGTGCCTTTGATCACCCTCCCCCCTCTCTGCCTTCCCTCACCCCTACACCACCCCCCTTTCCCATGCTCGGGCCCCGACACCTGACTGTTCAGCGCTTTGGGATGTCCTCCTGACGTGAAAGGCGCTCTATAAATGTAATTTTGTTGTTGTTGTTGTTAATATCAGACCCAAAGAACAGCATCTCTGACAATGCAAAGATCCCCAACTCTGCATTGGAGAATCAGCTTAGCCTATAACAGCTTAGCTGTTATAATTTATATTGATATTAAGATTAGTCACTGAAGGAATGTTGGATTCTCCCAACACGAATGTGCTATATAAATGCAATTTGTTGTTAACTCTCAGCTAACATCTATCACCTCATCCACGATCCCCCTTCCCACTTTTAAAAAAAAGGGTCAGTTACTAAGACAAAACTAATAAGAAGCATTCTTATTGTTATTATCAACGCATTATTATGTGCACTGATCATTTTATAAAATAAAGTAACTATTAATAAAAGAGTAAAAAACTGCAAAGGGACATTTATTTGTTTTCTTTCGTGTGTGCTGTCATTCTGATTTTCTTAATCAGATGTGACATGCTTGAAGTATTCAAACTTGCACCCTTCCGGAATTTCTGGTAGTTATTAACCATCTCCTGATGTCATATGGTCTCATGGGCGGATCTGTTTATGAATGGCAGGAGATTAGGATTTGGAACAAGGGAAAACAGTTAACTAGTTACACTGTGCCACTGTAACAGTAACAAAATGTGAAACGGATGAAACTTCAGCAGAGCTGGAGCTTTCGTAGATAGATAATTCAATCCCAGCTGAGAAAACTCAACTTCCACAGCTAAATAAAAAAGAAATGTCAGATGTGTTCGTGTTCCATTTTAAGAAAGGTTTTCAACTACAGTAACAATTTTGGTAGGTGCTTTTCTCTTCACTTTATCTAATGGCATTCTCTTGCTTGCTTCCCAGACTTTTTAATATTTATCCTATACAAGCATTTATCTAATTCTCTCACCAAAGAACTTACTGCCTCCACTTCAACAACCACTCTTGTTTGTAAAAATCACTTCTGTAAACTTTAATTTCGCTCTTTTTCTGATTATCCTGAATTTTACCCTTTGTTATTTATTCACAAATAAACGGTGGGGATAATCTATTACTGCTTACTCTACCACTACCATTGATAATCTTGAAGACCTTCAATTTAGATGGTGTTTGGATGGTGGCAGTTGTGTGTTTGGTTGCTCTGGGCAGTTAATGGTTAAGGAGTTGATATGGTGCGTGTGATTGTTTGGGGCAGCTAATGGTTAAGGGGGTGCTCTGGTGTGTGTGTGATTGCTCTGGGCAGCTAATAGTTAAGGGGGTGCTCTGGTGTGTGTGTGATTGCTCTGGGCAGCCAATGGTTAAGGGGTGCTCTGGTGTGTGTGTGATTGCTCTGGGCAGGTAATGGTTAAGGGGTTGTTCTGGTGTGTGTGAGATTGCTCTGGGCAGCCAATGGTTAAGGGGTGCTCTGGTGTGTGTGTGATTGCTCTGGGCAGGTAATGGTTAAGGGGTTGTTCTGGTGTGTGTGAGATTGCTCTGGGCAGCCAATGGTTAAGGGGTTGTTCTGGTGTGTGTGAGATTGCTCTGGGCAGGTAATGGTTAAGGGGTTGTTCTGGTGCGTGTGAGATTGCTCTGGGCAGGTAATAGTTAAGGGGGTGCTCTGGTGTGTGTGTGTGAGATTGCTCTGGGCAGGTAATGGTTAAGGGGTTGCTCTGGTGTGTGCGTGTATGTGGTGCGTGTGGCGGCTCTGGGCAGCTAATGGTTAATGTCACATGGTGGAGGAGGAGGCGGAGGAGGAGCAATGGATGAGGCGAGTGACGTTCCCCGTGTCTGGGCCTCTGCCTCTGAGCGCTGCCCACGAGCCGGAATAAGGGACACCTCTCGCTCTGACCTTAATTGGATGTGCGGCCTTTCTATTCGTGCACAGGGCGCGGAGGGGGGGGGCGGGAATTACAATAAAAGAAGGAGCAGAAGCGACAAGCGAACGATTGACAGGAGGAGCGTAATGGCGGCTACGAGCTAAGGCCACTCACCTGCGACAGCTCCGAGATAGGGACACTCACTCTCCCGCGGCAGCTCCGAGATAGGGACACTCACTCTCCCGCGACAGCTCCGAGATAGGGACACTCACTCACTCTCCCGCGGCAGCTCCGAGATAGGGACACTCACTCACTCACCCGCGGCAGCTCCGAGATAGGGACACTCACTCACCCGCGGCAGCTCCGAGATAGGGACACTCACTCACCCGCGGCAGCTCCGAGATAGGGACACTCACTCACTCTCCCGCGGCACCTCCGAGATAGGGACACTCACTCACTCTCCCGCGGCAGCTCCGAGACAGGGACACTCGCCTTGCGGCAGCTCCGCGGTTAGGGACGCGCACCAGCGGCCCCTTCCACCACAGGGGACACTCGCCTCACCGACGACACTCTCGCCAACGGGCCACGACAGCGACGCTCGCCAGGGACGATGTGGAGCCCGGGGCGGCTCGATGGCGGCGGCGGCGTCGTCTTACTTCTGACTTTACTGGGATTTCCGACGCACTCGGTGAGTCGGCGTTACAGCTGAAAATGTTCTTCGATACAAGAGAGTGGGGGGGGGGTTAGGGTGTGGAAATAGGCCAAGGCCCCTGTGTGTGGGCGGGGAGGCCGAGGCTGTGGCGGGGGGACTAGGCCCGGCTCTAACTGTCCCGCCCGCGGGTGGAAACTTCTAGACTGTCCCCACAGGACACCGCCGTGTCACCCGGCAGCGAGGTATTGACCCGGGGAGGGGGGGTCACTGTATTGGTCGGTCTGGGTTGGGAGCTCTCGTGCACGACACTGTAAATAATAATAATAATAATAATAATATTGTCACGCCTTCTTAGACGTCTCAAAGCGCTCCTCGGGATACACTGTAAAGTGAATTGACCGGATGTTTTGTGGGCGAGACAATTGACCTGACGCGGTTGCCCTGGGGAGTGTCAGTTGATTGCGTCACTTCTTTAATGCTTGCGTTTGATTTAGTGCCTTATCCGAAGCCCTGACCTGTCTTATCGCCTGGAGGTGGGGGGGTATCCTCCCGACGTTTACGGGGGCTTATACGGGTATTGTACGGTCAGTGAGACGCCTCGAAGCACTTCGCGGGTAATGCTGTCGAGTGGAGTGGCTATTTTGTAGGTGAACGTGGCAACCATTAGCACACGGCGATCAACGTGTCGCGTTCAACCACGCAGGGAATGACTAATTTAATTTAGTGGGCTGTTGGCAGGACACGTGCCGAGCCCAGCATTGCACTGGAGTGTCAGCCTGGACTAAGCTCAAAGTCCTGTCTGTGGTGACTTGAGCCCACAACCTTTCTCTTGGAAGAGAGCGCTACCATTTGAGCCAGGCTGACACCTTAATCATTTCACTTTTTTTTATTGGTGAGCGAGGTTAGGCCTTCTCACCCCCCATTAACCGAATTAGACCAAAACTTCCACCTTGGGAACGAGGTTTGTCCCCGCAGACAAGCTCTATTTCCTCCCCCCCCACCCCCATCAACTATTCTAGCCCCCAAATTGTCCTAAGGACAATGTGGACCTGAACCGTGTCTTCGTGACCACCTGAGCAAGTCAAATGAACAGATTGCTTCTCCTGCAGGGCAAGCCCGGCCTGAACCTAAGTGACCAAGTGCTCAAGTGAGCTCCGAGTTCCAGCATTCTTGCTCCCTCTTTGTAAGGGCAGATCAAATTAGATCATTTCACTATTTATTGACTTGCTGGGGGGCATTATTGATGGGCAGGTCCAGAACTCTGCAGCCCTCTCCCTTGTTTCCTTCAAGATCCGTCTCTTCGAGTGTGCCTTCGATCACCCTCCTTTCTCCCCCCCCCCCCCCAACCCACCGCCCTCCCTGATCCTGACCTCTAGCTCGGGTCTGAAACACTGGTTGTCCAGCGCTTTGGGATGACCTCCCAATGTGAAAGGTGCCGTACAAATGTAATTTTGTTGTTATATATTTTCCTGCACTAAGCTCTGAGGAGCTTTTCCCTTCCAGCTTCAATGGAGTGAGTTTAAGATCCTCATTCTTACATTCAAATCTCTCTTCACCCGTCTCTTCAACCTACTCCAACCACCATCCTGGCTGCTTCCTTTGCTACGTGAACGCCTCATGTCCCCATCCGCCACAACATAGGCAGGCTTTCAGCATTCTGCCCCCACTATATCCTAGAACTCTATCCTGGATTCCCTTCCTCACTTTCATGAAAGGTGCTATATGAATGTAGTTTTTACTGGGGAAGGGGTGTCACTATTGGTGTTGAGCAGAAGCCACTATTTGGGGGGAAGAAAGTGGAGGCAAAACACTCCTGTAGAACTTAAACTGCATGTGTTCTGCCAGTGTGGGTTTGTTCCTCTTGTCTTGTGATTCACTCACTAACTGACTATGACTTATACCCTTTTGCCTTTTTTCCACCTTCCCCCAACCACAACTGGTGCTGACCCCAGTGCACTGTGTATAAAGGTTGGCTGTGTGATTGCTTGTGACTAAAACCAACCCTTTATTAGCATATTCCAGATAAGATCTTGACTGTTTGACTGTTCAATCTAATACTGGTGCTGGCCCCTGTGCACTGTGTATCAAGGCTGGCTGTGTGTTTGCTTGTGACTAAACAAGTCACATTATTAGCATATTCCAGCTAGGGCCTTGACTGTTCAATCTGACACTGTCTTGTTGGGTTTGCAAAGCCTTTTCTAAAGGAGAAATTAGACGACTAAGGTATTGTTGATATGCAATGACCGAAACCTGTTGTCCAGAACCGCCTGCAATTTTTTGACAGTTTCTCTGTGGATGAAGTTGTATTTTTCTTAAAGTAGAAATTATTGCTAAGGAAGATTAATTTAACTCCTTGATATGCAGTGCTGCTATGAACTGAAAGGCCTGCACAATGTACTGCTGGTCAAGTTTTTTTTACTTGTCTTTAGAGCTCAATATGATAATTCTTTAAAACGGACACTTGAGATGCCCTTTTTATACTACCTCACAAAGGTGTTAATCATATTGGATGTTCAGTTATTATATCTACCCAATTGCCACAGTTAGTGAATCCCCTTAATTTTCATAGTTTGCAGGTTTGAAAAATCTTTACTCCTTAAATTATATTTAATCCTTGCATTTCATATAAGGGAGGAAGTCTCAAGCACTTCATACAAATTACTGTATACTGTACACAAATTCACGATTTGCCCACAAGGCATGGGGTGGGGTAGACCTGTTTTATTGTACAAAATGAAAACTGATGACTCCAAACTTTCTTCATTTTAATGCACTCTCTCTTGAGGAATGCAGTTTTCTTATGGAGCTGGTGCTGAGTTGTAGTCAGTCAATTTAGTAGAAATGGTAGAGCTCTACGCACGATTCTCCAAATGATTAGTTTTGACTTCCACCAAGGTATGCAGACATTGTTCTGGAGACGATTAGCTGTTAACCTGTATCACCTGTTCATTCCTTCATCTACCCTTATCCACCTGATCCTAGTCTGCTGAGCTGGGTGGATGCAGAGTGTTCTGTTTATCTCCCTTCCCCCACAAAACCTCAGCAGCACACAATTATTAACTTTGGACAGGTCTTTTTGTAAATGAGATTAGACTTGAACAGATAGTCGTGAGTTGAAGGCTCTCCTGCCCCACCATTGACGGGAGAGCCTTCAGCCCCTCTGCCCCCAACCTCTGGAATTCTATCCCCCAGTCACTTCGCCTCGCCTCCTTCAAGTCCCGCCTCAAGACTCCTCTTCGACCATGACATCGGCCACCCTCCTTCCCCTCTCCTCCCTTACCCCCGCAACCCCAGCTCGGGTCTGAAATGCTGTACTCTGTCCAGCGCCTTGGGATGTCCTCCCGACGTGAAAGGCGCTGTACAAATGTAATGTTGTTGTTGTTCTTGGATTGATCAATGACCAACATATGCAAATTTGAGCTCTTGCTAGGTGGATAGCAATATCCTACCAGGAACTCCCTGTGAGCTTCACAGTGAGCAGCTCAGCGTGAAGTGTGTGAGGGTAAACATTACCCGTGGCTTCTCAAAGCCTTTCACATAAGGTCTCTTGCAACATCTTGCCAAACAAAAGATACAACAGCTAATCTGCAGCAGCTATGACATTTCTATAACACGAGTACCTCAGTAATTTGGGAATAAACTTGTATTTTGGTTTAGGTGCATCTGATGCTCATCTCACAGCTCAAAGGAAAGTTATGTAAAATATCAATTACCTTTGTATTGAACCTTTTGTGTTGGGAGGAAATCTCAAAAGTGCTTGACACTGCTTGCTGGGCAGCTGAGATGGGGTTTGGGAGCCAAGGAGTGGAGCGGGGAAGGATGACCAAAAGCATGGTCAAAGGTACATATTGTAGTATTGCAAATATTTCGAAGACTACCAACATCAAGCACAATACAGTGGAGACCTCAAGTCTAACTAGAAGACTGAGGTTCAGTTACCAAGCACTTGGAGACCTTCATAAGGAAGGTAGTATGGTTCATGCTTCTCTAACTACCACAGTAGGAAGATACTGGTTAAGTGGACTGCACAGCATGTGGGAGAGCACTTTTTTTGGTTACAGCATTCTGAATTTCAATGCTGCCTCTGCAGTGAATAGAAGTGCTTATTGCAGAACTAAGTCACATGCCTACTCCAGTGGAGTAAACAAGTTTTCTAAGCCTCTCCTGTATTCATTGTTTCTAGTTGAGCTTTGTGATAATTTTACAGAATCATGCAAAACTTGAGAGGGAAGAAATTATTTTAATTTGTTGACTTTCTCAGATGTCATTTTAATGGAGATTTTCAGTGGTGGGAGCTTTAGAGCAGTATTTGTCTTTTTAAGCCTTGAGGTTTTTAACTATTTAAGCCCTGCTATATATTGCTATCGGCTTGTTGCATAAGGGTTCTGCTGACACCATTAACTAACTTCTTGTGAGCTGGTTGCGAGTTGACTGAAGGCTAGCACTTACAGTTGTCCATCTTTCTTCTAAAAACATAACTGCTGATGCATTGCTACCCTTTGTTGGAGGGCGCTATATAAATGCAAGTTGTTGTTGGTGGTGTGCTATACCTAGTGAGGACTCAAACCTGTACTTGTCAGATGGTAACGGGGTGTGGGGGATGGTGTGTTATCAGGCTCTTGGCTCAAGTTAGACCATCGACTGCCCACTACAATAAGTGCAGGTGCCAGATTGGTATCATGGTATCTTTTGTTTCCCTCTTTTTCCACCTCTTGCAGCAAGATGTTGGCTGAGAAACAATGTGCATCACTTGTGCTGCATGTAACCTGTCTCAATGCCCACTCAAATGAGGTGCTAGAGAACATCTTCTGACACTGTTCTTGGTACAGAATGCATTCGGGGAGGAGAAAATGATTGCATTAACTCAAGCTTTTTTTTTAGGTATTAGCACAAAATGAAACTTGTGTTTGGTATGGTGAATGTGGAACAGATGAGGCAACTCAAAAGAAGTACAACTGTAAATATGATGGGAAACCAATACCACTGCCCAAAAAAGGATATGACTTACTCCAGGTAAGCAGATTCATACTTGTCATGGGATATAAAGCCTTGACTAGATTAATGGGTGAATCCTCAATGAGTAACTGGTGTGGGTGGGGAGTGATGCAACAATAATCTTTCCACTTAGTCTGTCCTGGGACTTGCTTGATACTTGAAGCATAACAGATTAGATTTTAGGTTTGCAGGCTTTTTTTTAAAAAAGGGAATGAAATGGGAATAGATAATCATAATGCTAGTTTAGGTTTTTTTAAGCTGACTTTATGACTGAAACCTTGGCCTTCCTTGCATATGACTAAAGTTGGTCAGGCAGTACAGTGTTGCTAACACTTGAACCTGTCAAAATTTACCATAAAGATAACACAATTCTGAATACTTGTTGATATGTAAACCTTGTCACACTTGTGAAGTTACTAATTTTATTGCTGTAATGTGTAGCCTTATTTCCCCAAATTTTCTTTTGTAGTAATTTTTATATATATACACATACTCAAAACACTTTTGACAATTAAAATGCTTTCTCCCATCTAGGAATTGTGCCCCAATTATTTCTATGGAAATGTTAATCTCTGTTGTGATGTTCACCAACTCCAGACACTTAAGGATAACATGCAGCTACCATTTCAATTCCTGTCCAGGTATGTTACTTTTTTCCTCTTCCACAAATTATCCTTTTCGGCCCTTTGTATATGGGGGCATCTGAATAACTAGATTTGTTAACTGCCATAATCAGATAATTACAAAGCTTGAACCATGATTTCTTCCATTCTGGGTCAAAGAATTGCTACATAACATTGTATGGCGGATTCTCCTTTAGTTTTTTTAAAAACACTTACTACCTTAGGAAGCTTCAAGAGCACATGGCAGCATTTGACATTTCTAATTTTTAAAAAAAACTGGAAAAATCATGTGGTCCAACTTACTGCTAGGTAAACTGAGGCTTGTGGAGTAAGGAAACGTGCCTCGAGTTTCACCCCGACCAGGAATCAACCCTGGGTCCTCTCGCCTGTGAGGTGAAAGTGCTAACCACAACACTACGGGACTCCACAACTGGAATGTTCCTCAGGGATGATAACCTCTTGGTAGCAGGCTGACGATGCTATAGATTCTTCATGAGATGGAAGTGAACAATAACTGATCCTTGGAACCAACTAAAGGATGGAAGGGCTCCCCAACCCTTGGCAAATTGTATTCCATCTGGCATTTATCAGAATAATGCTGTGACCTGGAGATTACCACAAATGACTGACCTATTGACTATTTGTCTTGCAGATGTCCATCCTGTTTCCACAACTTCATGACTTTCTATTGTGAGCTCACTTGCAGTCCTTATCAGAATTTGTTTCTCAATGCCACTAAATTTCAACGGTACACCGAGAACAAAACCAGCATCACTGAGGTGCAATACTACATTGGTTCAAGTTTCACAAATGGTAAAATTTATAGCTTTCTCAGGATTTGGACAATTAGATCTTTTGTAAACATTTGCTTACAAAAATGTTGGTATGAGTCCTAAAATTGCATTGTTCTAACATTTAAAGTGTAAGTTGGCAAAGCCCATCAGCCTAATTGTACTTGCTAAAGTGTGACTTGGACTATGACAGTTGTGAATGCGTTTGCTGAAACCTGCAATACTTGGTGTAGGTGGGATGCATGGAATTTTTGGCTGGTTTGGATACCCTAAAACATGGTGATGGGTTTCTGCACGTGTCAGACAGAACCTAGACAATATTTTAGTAGCTTGAGTCTACCCACATGTGACAGTTTCCACTTCAGCTTGTGGTTGCTCAAATTACACTTAGCTTGATATTAACTTGGCCTAGCCAGGGATCAAACCCAGAGTTTCCACATTTGTGAAACACTTAACCTGCTGTTTGGCAACTCAGTTGAGAGTAGACATCTCTCCTGCTTAGCCTAATTTCTATTCATTTTTTTAAATAAATTTAACTAAATCTCACAAAGTGAATTATTTTCATACTTCACACATACCAACTGCAGCTGAGGCATGGACCTACACCTTCCCCCTCAGTGTGTCTGACATTAAGAGCTAAGAGACCTCTTGGAATGATGCAGTCCATGTCATCTCCGCATGCTGGTTTAAGATCAAAAGATTCCTCTTAAATAATTGTTAACTAACTGGGTTATGAACTCTTATGTCCATGTGGAAGGGCTCAATTTTGTGACTTCCATTCTCTGATGTGTAATTTTGGAAAGATCAAATTTTTACCTTTGACCTGAATATAACTAATCTGATGAATCTTGCATTTTTTTTCAGCCATGTTTAACGCCTGCAAAGATGTTCTTTCTCCGTCAAGTAATGAAAAAGCTCTGGGGCTGCTTTGTGGGAAAGATGCGAAAGACTGCAATGCAACCAATTGGATTCAGTACATGTGCAGCACAAGCAATGCTCAGACTCCTTTCAATATTATTCCAATCTTCTCTGGTAAGATCCAGGAGCATCAGGCTTTCATTTTTTGATATTGACCTCTTTTGCAGTACTAGTGAGTTTCTTTCTCTTGATAGATAATCGTATTGGAAGAATGCTCCCTATGAATAACGAGACAAAAGGTTGCAATGAATCTCTGGATGATGGATCTGATGCATGCAGTTGCCAGGACTGTTCACTGGTTTGCGGACCAAAGCCAGTCCCTCCACCACCTGCTGTTCCATGGACCATCTTTGGTTTGGACGCGATGGTTCTTATAATGTGCTTCTCCTATTCAGCATTTATCATACTCCTTGCAGGAGGAGCTCTTGGCATGTGGTGTTACAGGTAACCAAATACTTATCTAAGTATTGCAGGGAAGGAAGTAGCTACAATGCATTTAAGATTTCAGTGCAACTCAATAGTGTAAATCAATTGAACAAAATCACTTAATGGGGCATCCAACTAAACTGGCACAAACATTTTTCTCTACATTTGTGTTGCACTTAATAACAAAAGGACCATATGGATTTGCATCAGTTCTGTCCCTTTTTAAAATCATAAGCTAAGCTACTGGAGTATACATTTATAACTTTGAAATTTCACTTGTGCAGTGTTTTTTAAATGGATATAAGCTTTGTATTCTCCATTGACAATACCATTTTATAAATGGTCAGTGTAAATGAAAACAATCTTGAACAAAATGCTAGAGATATAACTGCTGCACTGTTTTTCTGTGTAGGAAGATGAGTGTTGCCTCTGAATATGCACCAATTATTGGCACCAGTGGAGCTCTTTCAATTAACTTCAGTCATGACTCAGGTAGGCTGATTTGATTGCTGCAGTGTGATTGCAGAATCCAAGGGCAGGGTGAAACTTTAGGCAAGCTTTCTTACTCCACATGCCTCTGTTTACCTAGTAGTAAGTAGGTTGTTAGTCATTGTGGAGTCCTGTAGCTCAGTGGTTAGAGCACTCGCTTTGCAAGTGAGAGACCTGAGTTCAATTCCAGGCAGGGCGAAACCTTGGGCAAGTTTCCTTACTCCACACGCCTAATAATAATCCCTCCAAAACCCAAAACAATAATTAAATTGGTCATTTTCAATCTACGACTGTTTGTGGGACATTGCTGTGCGCAATTGGCTGCCACGTTCGCCCACAAATATACAGTCAATTCACTTTACAGTGTGTTCTGTGAAGCGCTTTGGGACGTCCTCCCGACGTGAAAAGCGCTATATCAAATGCAAGGATTATTATTATTATTATATTTCTTGGATCACTTTCCAGGGATAATCCCTTTTATAAAAATAAATAAATTCACAACCCAAAATTGCTGAACCCACGACTGTTTGTGGGGACATTGTTGTGCCTAATTGGCTGCCGAGTTTCATTTGCGAAATATGCAGTCAGTTCACTTAACAGAATATTCTGTGAAGTGCTTTGAGACTTGAAGATGTAATAAGGTGCTATATTAGATGCAAGGATTATTATTTCAAAGACATAATGAGGCCCAATGCAAAGATTAAGTATTTCAATATGATACTTTTGTAACTGCTTTTTACCTTGAAGAAACTCCTCAATTTTTTTGCATTATTCATAATCCTTATATATAATTGAATAATAATCCTTGCATTTGATATAGCGCTTTTCATGTTTTCTGAACATCTCAAAGCACTTCACAGAATATACTGTAAAGTGAATTGACTGCATTTTTCTGGGTGAAACACGGCAGCCAATTGCGCACAGCAGTGTCCCACAAACAGTCTTGGATTGAGTGACCAAATTATTATTTTTTTCTTGAGATTATTATCAGGCATGTGGAGTAAGGAAACTTGCCCAAGGTTTTGCCCTGGGGGGAATCAAACCCACGTCTTGCTTGTGAGGCGAGTGCTCTAACCACTGAGCTTCAGGACTTAACTCAGACAATAAGAGAAAGAAGGGATGGAGGGTCATGGAACAAATTAATTTGCATGTTTCAATATATTAACTTTTGTCCTCCACAGATAAGATAACCTGTTGTGACCGGCTAGGTGCAAGGTCTGAGGCACTTCTGCGTCGTTTATTCACAAACTGGGGCTCTTTCTGTGTGCGACACCCAGCTCCAGTCATTGTCTTATCACTTGTAGCAGTATCCATTTGCTCGTCAGGCTTGCTATACCTAAAGATAACGACTGATCCTGTAGAACTCTGGTCTGCTCCTTCCAGTGAGGCCCGCAAAGAGAAGCATTACTTTGACTCGCATTTTGGACCCTTCTTTCGCACTGAGCAGTTGATTATTACAGCCCCAAACAGATCAGCAACCCTTTACTCACCTTATCCATCTGGTTCAGACATATTATTTGGGCCTCCTTTAGCCAAGGATATCCTTGATCAGGTTTGTTATATTTATAGTTTACTGATCACTAGGTGTGTATGTGTGAGAGGAAATACTTAGAATTGTGACTAACTAATCTTGAATACTACTCTTACCACAATGATGTGTAATCTATTGTATGTTGTAATTTAATTGACTGGCTCCGATGCCATGGCCACCATGAAACAGAGTGTGGTGGGGGGAACAGGGAAATGGCTGATTCCTGTGTTGTCAGGCTGAAGTCTCTTGCTATATGCAGTGCTATTGACATCATCTCATGCAGGAAATGACTGGCCAGTCACGTGCAGATACGTATCTCCACTTTCTGCTGCCTGTCCGACTCTGACTGCCCTACCCATTTGGGTTTAGTTTACAGGATTAACAGAAGCTAAATGGGAAGAATTCATGCCACTCCTGTATTGAGTTAGGCTGGCTGATCTATCAGGGCCCTGGGGTACTAGAGACCTGCCTGACTGAATTGGACTCAAACCATCAGAGGACTAACTATTCTGACACTGTTGCCAAAAGTCCTATTGGAGTCCTGTAGCTCAGTGGTTAGAGCACTTGTCTCGCAAGCGAGAGATCTGGGTTTGATTCCTGGCAGAGCGAAACCTTGGGCAAGTTTCCATACTCCACAAGCCTAATAATAATAATAATAATCCTTGCATTTGATATAGCGCTTTTCACGTCGGGAGGACGTCCCAAAGCGCTTCACAGAACACACTGTAAAGTGAATTGACTGTATATTTGTGGGCAAGCGCGGCAGCCAATTGCGCACAGCAATGTCCCACAAACATTGTGGAGTCCTGTAGCTCTGGTTAGAGCACTCGCTTTGCAAGCGAGAGACCTGAGTTCAATTCCAGGCAGGGCGAGACCTTGGGCAAGTTTCCTTACTCCACACGCCTAATAATAATCCCTCCAAAAACCCAAAAAACAATAATAAATTGGTCATTTTCAATCCACAACTGTTTGTGGGACACTGCTGTGTGCAATTGGCTGCCGCGTTCGCCCACAAATATACAGTCAATTCACTTTACAGTATATTCTGTGAAGCGCTTTGGGACGTCCTCCCGACGTGAAAAGCGCTATATCAAATGCAAGGATTATTATTATTATTATTATAAACAGTTGTAGATTGAAAATGACCAATTTATTATTGTTTTTGGTTTTGGAGGGATTATTATTAGGCGTGTGGAGTAAGGAAACTTGCCCAAGGTTTCGCCCTTCCTGGAATTGAACTCGGGTGTCTCACTTGCAAAGCGAGTGCTTTAACCACCGAGCTACAGGACTCCACAATAATCCGTCAAAAAGAAAAAAAAATAAAAAATTTGGTCACTCAGTCCACAACTGTTTGTGGGACACTGCTGGGTGAAATTGACAGCTGGATTTCACCCACAAATATACAGTCAATTCACTTTACAGTACATTCTGTGAAGAGCTTTGAGATGTCTCAGACATGAAAAGCGTTAAATCAAATGCAAGGATTATTTATTGGAGCCATTTAGCTACAAGGAAACCCATTCTTAACCTGCCCCAAGTCTGGAAGTGACACTGCCACTTCCTGTGCAGTTGTCAGTAGTAATATAACAATTGGAACTTTTTTTTTGTAGGGTGGGAAGCCATCTGATAAGTAGTGGTCAGCACAGGTTTACAGACCTGCTATGAGCAAGGTAGAGCTCTATTGAGAGGTGCTATAACTGGGTGTTTATTGGTTTTAGGTGTTGGACTTGCAAAATGAAATTGAAAATCTGAAAGCAGAATACCAAAATGAAACTGTGATGTTAAAGGATATCTGTTTGGCTCCTCTGGCTCCATATAACAACAACTGTACCATCTTGAGTGTGCTAAACTACTACCAGAACAGTCATGATGTCCTTAATCATTCTGTTGGTGATGAGTTCTACGTGTTTGCTGATTATCATACCCACTTTCTGTACTGCACTAAGTAAGTGACCCACTGCCCAGCTTTTTTTTATTGTGTGGGAGAGTCTTTTCAGGAGACTGAATTTTCTCATCCCTGGGACTTGGCTTGAATGCAGTTGAGATTGACTTCTGCTGAAGACCTCAATTGGATGCCTTCATTCCTGCTCTTTCTCTGCCCCTCCTTCCTATAATCCTTTCAAACTGATTATTTTCAACCCCTCCTTGGCAAATGCTGACCTGCTGCACCTCCCAACCCCAACCAATAGCATAGCAGCCAAGCTTTGAACTCCACCCACCCATTGAGACTTATTAATTTCTTCTCCTTGTCTTTGAATCTTGCCTTTATAACTTACCTCTTCAACCACCCCCACAATCATGTAAGTCTTCCCTTGCTTGGCATTTGACCACGCCCCTGTTGAGCCCTCCATCAACCAGCTTGAGGTGTTGTATAAATGCATATTAGAGTGCACATAGTTTAACATTCCCATAAGTGAGCCTTGGAAATCCTGCACTGACAGTACTACATCACTATCTCTGCTTGGATGCCTGAGCTCGGTTTCCACTCTGAATCGTCATTTACCAGAGTTTGAACTGCACCTGGTAATCTTTGTCCCTCTAGTTTAACCCGNTTTTGTAAAAAGTCAAACTTGCTGATGCTCACACATGCTAAAACTAACTTCCAGAAGCTGTGGGCAGGCTTTCTGTAAAGTATTTGGCTTCATTGTGATTTGCACACTCCTGGATAAAGTATCCTTGCTATGATGCTGACTAAGAACACTGCCAATTGAATGACATTGAACTGAAGCTTGCCATATTTTAGTCCCCTTTTACAAAGTGACTTGGATGTTCTTCATTCATGGTACAGTAAATCCTGGATAATGTCCCCCCAATTTCAAACCTTAAGAATAGTCAGAATTTACTTTGTGGGTGAATTAATAAACAAAGGTGTGCTTGCTGATCCTGTCAATATAACTAGTGTTCTTCTTTTAACAGAGCTCCATTTTCACTTAATGATACAACCATGCTACATGATTCTTGTTTGGGCACTTATGGTGGACCTATCTTTCCATGGCTGGTGCTAGGAGGATATGACAGTAAGTGCAGTTAAATAACCTTGTTAAACCTAGGTGTGACAATCCCCTACACTTTTCAGCCTGTTCTGTGAAGTGACTTGAGATTTTATCCTGACCTGAAAGGTGTTGGATCAATTGCAAGGATTTTTTTCTCTTCGGAGGAGAAGGGAGGCTAAGACACAAGAATTATAATAACCACAACCTATCCATTTCAGTCCCAAGTTTTTTAAAATCCTACACTTAGTCTTGGCTTGGAGAAGGGAAGGAGTTAATAACCAGCCTACTAATCCAACAAGGGACCCGCATTGCAATTTTTCATAAGCATCCCATGTTTACGTACATCTGAATATTTGTGTGCCACAATGTCTGAATTTCATTTGAACCCCTAAAATCTGACTGTTCAGTGACTTGTTTGGATTGTACTTCTCTGGCATGAATATGCATTACTAACTAATATTAACTTGAACCCTTTTTGACTCTAGACGATAACTACAATAATGCAACAGCATTAGTAGTAACATTTCCTGTGAATAATTACTACAATGACACTGAGAAACTGAACAAAGCTTTGGCATGGGAAAAAGTGTAAGTATTTTATCTTTGAGCATTCTGCTTTGTGTTGCCAGAACTTTCAAATTTAACAAAATCTTAAATCTAGATTTATGCAGCAATCTTAACTCCTATTTGGCATATTGTCTTGTAGACTTATTGCATTTATTAAGAATTATGGCAACTCCAACCTATCCATTTCCTTCTCAACTGAGCGAAGCATTGAGGACGAAATAAATCGTGAAAGCAACAGTGACGTCTCCACAATTCTCATTAGCTATGCAATCATGTTCGTTTACATCTCGATTGCTTTGGGGCACATCAGGAGTGTTCAGAGTTTTCTGGTATGTACTTGTATGTTCATGACTACTTAGTACATGGCTTAATTATTCTAGTATATTCACTAGTAAGATACCAGCATTATGTTGGAGTGCACTAGCATTCTTGAGGCTCTGAATAATTTGGATGAGATTACTTCAGTCTTTAATATGATACAAAATGAATCCTTTATTGAGTGTATTTGGTCACTGACTTGCCAAAGATGAGGGCCAACAAACTAAGGGGTGAAAAATGGAAATTGACATGTGGAATGGGTACAGAGAGGATTATAGTGCCTTGGGACGTCCTCCCAACTTTAAAGGCGCTATACAAATGTAATGCTGTTGTATAGTGCTGCAATCCTAGATTGGGATCTGCATTTATAAATGTGCTTTCTTCTGCCTTCCCCATGTTCCGGATTTGCTATTGGAGTGCAATTGTATTCCAAAATGTAAACTTAATCCACTTAGGGCTTCAGTCTAAATCAACGGCAAAACAGTAGCATAATACAACTATTGCCCGTATCATCTGATCATTCTCAACAACAAATTATATTTGTATAGCGCCTTTCACGTCAGGAAGACGTACCGAGGCACTGGACAGTCAAGGATTTGAACCCGAGCTGGGGGCTGATTTATACCGTCAAATGATTGGTAACAATGATGGTTTCTCTCTCTCTATGTGTGTGTGTATGTATGTATATATATATATATGCTTTTACCCGTCTCAGCATAACTTGGATGTCCTAGTGATAAACATTGCAAAGTAATGAAATTAAAAGGCCTGTTTAACTATAAACTTGTGAACTAGAATTTTGCAAGCTCATTGTTGGATAAACCCTTTCTTACCCTTTTTGATTTCTTGTAGGTGGACTCAAAAATCTCTCTGGGTGTTGCTGGTATCTTTATTGTCCTGAGCTCAGTGGCCTGCTCATTAGGAATCTTCAGCTATGCTGGCATTTCCCTCACACTAATAGTTATTGAGGTCATCCCATTTTTGGTGTTGGCAGTCGGTGTGGACAACATCTTCATTATAGTTCAGACATTTCAGGTATAATAATATTAAGGTATTGGTTGCTCTTCAGTATATGAACTTGTCCAATTTTTGAACTATGTTCCTGATCTATATTTGGGAAGCTTGCTTAACTGTTTTAGTTGGTTGAAGCTCCCAACAGTACTCCAAAGCGAAGAATGTTCTCCAAGCTTTGGTTCTTGCTAAGCAGGTGGTATCCATCAGGGGATCAGTGTACATTCTATTCCAGACATAGATTTCCATATGTAGCTGGCATTAATATGTGGAACTCTCTGGTTTGGATGCTTTTAAACATGATAATGGGTTTCCACGTGTCAGACGTCCAGCTAACTAAACTTTTTTTAACTCCTCACCCTAGAGAGATGAACGTCTGCAAAATGAAGAAATCCACCAACAGATCGGGAGAGTTCTGGGTGAGGTAGCTCCGAGTATGTTTCTGTCATCCTTCTCAGAGACTGTGGCCTTCTTTCTAGGTAATTTTTTAATATAATCTCAGAATCTTTGAGCGTGTGTATCTAGTAGAATAACCATGCTTTGAAATGTAAATGACCAGTTGGTAACTTAACCAATTTTAGTGGGAAACAATTGCTGAGGAATTCAAGTGTGTGTGTGTATATATAAAAATTGATGTAAAGTGAATGGATTGGGAGACACTCAAACCAACAATTTGAATCAGATATTAACTTGGTTGAGTGAAATGCTGTTTTAGTTCTTATAGTGCCTAATTAATGCCTGATAACTCTTAATGGAGCATTGGATATGATGGCTAATGGTATATTTTTCTAATTCAATAACTGCTCAACTTAAAGACCCAGAATAAAGAGTAATTTGTAAGCATTGAGATTTAATTATAGTTGCTGTATAACTTGCACCCACGTCAATTTTTCTTCAAAAGGATGGCATCTCCAACAATGCAGTGTGTGATTTTCTATTTGTTTCCCACCTCACTGCATTGTAGTGTCAACCTACATCGAGTTCAAAGTCCTCACGTGGAATCTGAACCCACCTTCTGACTTGAGGCAAGAGTGTTACCAACAGAGCCAGGTTGACAAATATTGTATTTTTTTTTTGTTTAGGTGCTTTATCCACCATGCCAGCTGTCCGTACATTTTCACTCTTTGCAGGAATGGCTGTATTCATTGACTTCTTGCTTCAGATAACCTGCTTTGTAAGTCTCTTTGGTCTGGACATCCAACGTCAAGAGGTAAGTAGCTACTTTTTGAAGGGTCCATATTGAACTCTGAGCTTACTACTACTTTGCAGAGTCTTGCAGAATGAGCTTACTACTTGCTACTTTTGGTCTTGCAGAGTAATCGCTTGGATATCTTTTGTTGTGCAAAACAAAAAAGCATAAATACAGACCATTCAGATGGATTCCTCTTCAGATTTTTCAAGCATATCTACGCACCATTTTTATTGAACGATTGGGTGCGACTCATTGTGGTATGTAGCAGTTGTGATTATTTGTCTTAAATCATCCAATTTATCTCAACCAAAAATTCCACATCCATGTCATGTAATCCTTTTATCATTTGGTTGCAAGCTTCTGCAGTCTTGGCAATAAACTAAGCTCTTTTGTTTTCATAGATGTCTTTATTTGTTGGGATCTTGTCCTTCAGCATTGCAGTGTTGAACAAAGTTGAGATTGGGCTAGACCAGAGATATTCAATGCCTGATGTAAGTATAGACCAGCCTTCTGCTCCTGTTCTGAATCTCTATCCTAGACTCTTTCCCTTTATTTTAAGGTCTATCTCAAAACCTAGTCTTGACTGCATATCGAGTCCATGCCTCCCTCAGGTACTAAGTTAGGATTAAATACCGTGGGACATTCTGACATGTAAGATGTTCTATTAATGTAAATTTGCATAGACTGTTCACTTGAATATCTTCAGATTTGCTCTATCTCTTCTCCTTTAGGATTCATATGTACTACAGTACTTTGAATCAATGGGCAAGTACCTTCATGCAGGTCCTCCTGTCTACTTTGTAATAGAAGAAGGTCATAACTACACTTCCATTGAAGGTCAAAACCCAGTGTGCGGTGGAGTTGGCTGCAACAATAATTCCCTTGTCCAACAGATATTTTCTGCTTCACAACTCGACAACTAGTAAGTGTTTAGTTATTTTTTGCTCCTGCACTAAATTCCAATGCATCCTGTAGAGGATTTCCATGGCGATAGCTTATATTGTTTGATACATTTAGTTGTGGGAAACCAATGATGTACTCCTACTTTGCATTGCTGGATTCTCAATAGAATGAATAGACTTTATCCATAAAGAAATTAATTGGAGATGGTGTAGCAAGCTGGGGCAGTGTACTACAATGTCAGAGGTTTAGAATCGTACAGCACAGAAAGAGGCCATTCGGCCCATCGAGTTTGTGCCAGCTCTTTGAATAGAGCAACTAATGTCAATCCCACTCCCCAACCCTTTCCACATAACCCTGCAAACCCATCCTCCTCAAATACCCGTCCGCCGCGTTTTTAAAAGTTATCGAATCGACCTCCACCACCCTTTCAGGCAATGTGTTCCAGATTCGAACAACTCACTGCGTGAAAAAATTTCTTCTCACCTCCCCTCTGCTGCTTTTAGATACTATTTTGAATCTGTGACCTCGAGTCACTGACACACCCACCAGTGGAAACAGGTTGGAAAGGGAAAAACTATCAAATCCCCTCATGATTTTGAAGACCTCTGTTAGGTCTCCTCGTAACCTTCTCTGCTCCAATGAGAATAATCCAAGCCTCTCTAGCCTTCATAATCAAAGTCCCTCATTCCTGGTACCATCCTCGTAAATCTCCTCTGCACCCTTAGCATTCTTCCTATAGTGTGGTGCCCAGAACTGGGTGCAGTATTCTAACTGAGGCCTAACCAGTGTTTTATATAGGTTAATCATAATCTCCCGACTCTTGTGCTCTATGCCCCTATTTATAAAGTCTAGTATCCCATATGCCCTTTTTACAGCTTTATCTACCTGTCCTGCCACCTTCAAAGTTTCATTTACCTGCACCCCCAGGTCTTTCTATTACCAAACCTATACTGCCTCCCCTCATTCTTTCTACCAAAATGCATTACCTCGCATTTCTCCATATTGAAACTCATCTGCCATGTGTCTGCCCATTTTACCATTCTGTCTATGTCCTCCTGCAGTTGGCTCCTGTCCCTCTCACTGTTTACTACCCTACCTAACTTTGTGTCGTCCGCAAACTTGGAAATGGTACTTGCTATACCCAAGTCCAGATCATTTATGTATATTAAGAAGAGCAGTGGTCCTAATACCAATCCCTGGGGGACGCCACTGTACACTTCCCTCCAGTCAGAAAAGCAGCCGTTCACCACAACTCTCTGCTTTCTGTCTCCCAGCCAGTTCTGGATCCATGCTACCACTGTCCCTTTTATAGCATTGGCTTCAATCTTTCTTACAAGTCTTTCATGTGGCACTTTGTCACATACCTTTTGAAAGTCCATATAAACTATGTAGACTTGTCTATATTGTCTTACCAAGACGAAGAAGACTTGGTGCTTTCCTGGATAGTCAGTCACCTTCAGAGCAAGTTGCCCAGAATATTGAACATTTCTTTCTAATGTTAGCAGTGATTGGAAAATAACTTTTTGCAGCTGATGGTTTGCATCTGCAGGCATAAGATATTACAGCTGCCTGCATGCAATTATATGCTTCGAAGATGGGTATTGTCCCAAGTGGGCAGATTTGTTACTCTAAATGTAGAGCAACTTTCTCAAAATCCATATTGAGCTATCTTGAAGAAATTGTTAAAAAAACTAATGTAATTTTAATATTTTTTTCTCCCAGTACAAGAATTGGCTTTCCATCATCATCCTGGATTGATGACTATTTTGACTGGATAAAGCCTCAGTCAACCTGTTGCAGAGTCTACAATAATTCTGGGCATGAGTTCTGCAATGCAACAGGTAATCTCAACTGCTTGAGCTATCTTTTCGTCTATCAGTCTTGGAGAATGACATACCTGATTGAGGATATCTGTTCATGGAGCAGCACTGACCCTTACGTTTACACCATCTCAATGAGAGAAGTCAGTAGTGATTGAAGCTCCAGTACCAGCGACTTGTAGATTGGTGGAGTTATGATAATAATCCTTGCATTTGATATAGCATATTATCATCTTTGGGACCTCTCAAAGTGTTTCACAGAATATACTATAAAGTGAATTGACTGTATTTTGTGGGTGAAACTTGGTAGCCAATTGCACACAGCAGTGTCCCATAACAGTTGTGGATTCAAGTGACCAATTTATTAATTTTTAAGGAATTATTAGAAGGAACAACTAGGTTCCTACTTACTGCTAGGTAAACTGAGGAGTGTGGAGTAAGGAAACTTGCTCAAACCATGGGGTTGATTCAGTGACCTTGTGTTTTTCCACAGAGTTGTTGGCATGTGGAATGGTTTGCCAAATAAGGTGGTAGAAAGGCGTTCTATAAATGTAATCTTGTTGTTGTGGTTGTGGAGACAGTCCATTGTGGGTTTCAAGAGGGAAGTAGACAGGTTAGAGGTTTGAGACTTCAAGGGGATGTGGAAGTACAGCTTGCTCTGAGAGCCGAAGCAGACTCAGTGGACGAAATTGCCTCTTTCTATGCTGTAAATTTCTATGATTCTACTGGGGGTATTATTAAAGCAATTTCAGTTACATTAATGATGTCAGGGCAAGTATTTGAAGATTTTTGCAAGAGAATTGGC
Organism: Callorhinchus milii; assembly: GCF_018977255.1. Taxonomy (NCBI): domain Eukaryota; kingdom Metazoa; phylum Chordata; class Chondrichthyes; order Chimaeriformes; family Callorhinchidae; genus Callorhinchus; species Callorhinchus milii. Next base: position 117,773,995 of record NW_024704743.1, on the reverse strand, counting down.
ACTTGCAGTAATGCAACCATAATCGATTCTTCTGAAGTAATCTACTCTACAAAGTTGCATTCTCTTGCGAGTAATTCAGTGTGAAAAGGTCTGCTGTACAACTCTAAAGGAAAACTAAGACTTTCCAAACTATTTGAAACAATTTTTAAATCCGGTTTATAATTCATTTTTAATTTTTACCTGATCAGGGCTAAATCTCATGAAGGTATATTAGGATTGTTGGAAATGTGTAAAGATTCGTAACGATCAACATTTGTCTTTTTTGGAGTCCTGTAGCTCAGTGGTTAGAGCACTCGCTTTGGAAGCGAGAGACCTGAGTTCAATTCCAGGCAGAGGGCGAAACCTTGGGCAAGTTTCCTTACTCCACACAGAGCCTAATAATAATCCCTCCAAAACCAAAAACAATAATAAATTGGTCATTTTCAATCTACGACTGTTTGTGGGACATTGCTGTGCGCAATTGGCTGCCGCGTTCGCCCACAAATATACAGTCAATTCACTTTACAGTGTGTTCTGTGAAGCGCTTTGGGACGTCCTCCTGATGTGAAAAGCGCTATATCAAATGCAAGGATTATTATTATTATAAAATGTTTTACCTGCTGGGAATCGAACGCAGGTCTCCCGCTTGCAAGGCAAGTGCTCTAACCACTGAGCTACAGAACTCCACAATAGGGCTAATGCCCTTGAATTTTGTCTCCGAAAGGCATGCAAAGTGAGATGCTGGGTCTCACTCTGGAGTGAGTGTCATAAGAACATGAGTTTCTAAACTCAATAAGAAATTTGAGAATTTTTTTTGCAGGGAACAAACTGACTTTTCAAATGTCTTCTAGTGGTTGATGAATCTTGTGTTCATTGCCGTCCGCTGACTCCTGAGGGAAAACAGAGGCCAATTGGAGAAGACTTCATGACATTTCTCCCTATGTTTCTGAATGATAACCCAAATTCCAAATGTGGCAAAGGGTAAGGCACTATTAATCTTAAAGATTCAAATGCTGATTAGTTTTACTGATACGGCAACAATGTCATGATTGTAGCGTAAGGGCACTACAGTAAATCTGAAATTTCAACTCCCTGACCAACTTAATGCTTACAACCAGTTACAGCCACCTTCAGTTGTGGTACTATTTTTGAGCCAATTGTTTAAACTTGATGCCCTTTTTAAAATAGCTTTTTTAAGTGTTCAGTTACCTAGAATATAAGGCTTGCTTATCCTTGGTCTATCATTTTTAGCAAGAGTATCCTGTTTCTGTACCTAGGAGACTAAAGGGAATTTGCATGTAATATCTGGTCAAAAGCTCATTTCAAAACTTTGTCAACAGTGGACATGCAGCGTATGGTTCAGCAGTAAATCTGATTGAGAACAATACAGGTGTTGGTGCCACGTACTTTATGACTTATCATACAGTGCTGACCACTTCTACAGACTTCATTGATGCTGCAAAGAAGGCACGTGATCTGGCTGCAAATATGACTGAATCCATGGGCATTTCAGACAAAGGATATCGTATTTTTGCTTACAGGTAATGGGACACTAGAATTACTTTAGCTTGGGAGCAGAAAGCCATCTTTCATAATTGAACACTCATTTTAAATTAAAACTATTTACTCAGACCATCTCTTCAGCTTTTTCTGAAGGCTGCACCCAAATGACTGAGGGGGTTGAGACGTCCACTCTGATCACAAAGTGAGATCACGGGTTCTGTGTTCTGTCCTTACTAGTCGTGGTGATCATTAGTATAAACCATGTCTGGCCACCTATTGAGTGTTGCTTTGGTAGGTGGGAAGTTTGTAGTGTAAGGAAATGAGAATAGTTTAACTAAGTGTTCCATTTCTCATTCACAGTATATTTTATGTATTCTATGAGCAATACCTCACCATAGTCAAGGACACCATTTTCAACCTCTGCGTATCACTGGGATCCATATTTGTAGTGACTACAGTGCTGCTGGGTTGTGATGTCTGGTCCGCTGTGACTGTGTGCATCACTATCTCTATGATCGTCGTGAATATGTTTGGTGTCATGTGGCTATGGAACATTAGCCTGAATGCAGTCTCCCTGGTAAATCTAGTCATGGTAAGTTATTTAATAGTAATACTCAACAAATGCTGTATGTATTGGTTCTGCTAAGCAGAATTAATAATCCTAAACTGATGTAGTGCCACTTATGATGGGAGGACAAAATGCTTCACGAGACTTGTGTAAAGTGTAGTGACAGTATTTTGTAAGCAAGCTTGAGGGGAGGGCGCAGTAGTGGATAATAGAACAGTAATAATACAGTTGGATTAGCTTAATGCACTTGATTCTAACCAGCCATTTCAAGCTAAAGTACTTGCTTTCACTGCTGGTCAAAATCCTTGCTGAGTAATGAGTACAACCTGTCCTGGTATACTGAAGACTTTAGAGAAATTGATGACCATTTAAAAATGTTATCATGGGATCTTTAATGACCACCTGAACAGGCAGGTGCTGGGTGGCAGTGAGTTAGAACACTTAGGATTTGTATCCAATGGTGTTTAGTTCTCAGCTTAATTGGTGGTAGCAGAACAAATGTTTTATACAGACCCTCAAGTTAACATTAATTCAATTTTTTTCTTCTCCCATAGTGCTGTGGAATTTCAGTAGAGTTCTGCAGCCATATTGTCCGTGCATTTTCAGTTAGCTTGAAGAAAACGAAAGTGGAGCGTGCAGAGGAAGCACTGGCACATATGGGCAGCTCGGTAAGATTTAGTTTCATTTGATCCTACATTTAAGCCATGAATTTACCAAAGGACTATTGGTTCTAAGTTGGTTTCACTAAGGGACTGGGTGGTGAATCATAATCCCTAAATGTTTTCAGATTTGTGTTGTTAGTAACTACTTCCAACTTGAAGTACTCCTCATTACAGCCTCTTAAGTTCAGCTTCTGTCCTTCCAAAACACATTTCCTTTAAAATCTAACCTTTTAGATTCCAAGCTTTTTATTGTTGCAAACATAATGTGTGGATAAACTGGATTTTAACCTAGTAGGTATGAAGAGAATTCAAGGTTTGTATAATATCTCGTGTTAATCTGAAGAACCTTTTTTTGCCCTCCACACAGGTATTCAGTGGCATTACACTGACCAAATTTGGTGGTATTGTAGTCCTGGCTTTCTCCAAATCCCAGATTTTCCAGATCTTCTACTTCAGGATGTACTTGGCAATTGTACTGTTGGGAGCTTCCCATGGCTTAATATTCCTTCCAGTATTGCTTAGCTATATAGGTAAGAATATGTGTTTGAAGGTTTTCAAGATACTCATTTTATCCAAGACCTGTTCTGAAAATTTCCTGTGGTGTTTTAACCTTCCTTTCAAAGTCAAACTTTACTAACCATGCTTGGAACAGAACATTGCATAATGCTGGGGAACACTAACTGCTGCAAAGTATTAGAATTTGCATAATTACCAAAACTTTTTTTTCTCTTCAGGACCACCTGTAAATAAAGCCAAGGTGTCTGCATTAAGCATTCAGTACACTGGAACAGAACGCCAGCACCTGTTAAAGTCGCGATGAACTCGAGCTGCTTTAATTCAATGAACTGAGCTGCTGGATCAAGAGGCAGGATTGTTGCCATGCAGCTCTGAATAGAAATAATGCTTCTGAACTGTTTCATTTCACCAACGTACTGCTGAAAGTTCGCAGCTTTCAAACTCAGGAAAATTTAAGTTAAGGTAGAGTATTTGATGGAATAAAATTATTTAATTCAGAAGGGCTTCTAATCTATTGGAAGAAGTGCTTTTTATTCAGAACCTGAATGGCGCTATGCTCACCAAGAATGGATCTTTCAAACCTAGTGTAACTGCAATGCAACTTTGCACTTTCCAGTTAATGATGTTCTGAAATGTTAAGAAGACCACTGGGTTTAACACTAATGCATATTTTAATATGTTACAACTGTATAAATATTTTATAACACAACATTTTATAATGCATTTAATAAAGTTTCTAGATTTCAACTGTACATCTGATGGACAAAAGTCATTGTCTTCTGGATGAAGTCTCCCAATGTCCTTTCACACAACCATAGCTTTGAGAAGTGCTTGTTCCCCAAACAGGCTTTTGAAATGGTCAATATGTTCTTCACAGTGTTCTCCTGGAATGGAATAAAATATCACACTTAGTTCAAAGCAATGTTTCCAGATGTACATTGTACTTTGTCTGGTTGTGGAAAGCATACGGTGCTTTTCTCAATCTATTCTGTTGTGGAGCTTGTGGATATGAGTAACTGGTGCAAGATAGCAATGCAGATTTAAGTTGCATATTTTAATGGGAAGCGAGGGGGAGGAGAAAGCTGAAGTAACAAACCCTAGATTACAAGCTTCTTGAACAATACTGCATCCAGTTGCCATGAATCTGAAAGTTGCTTATTTTGGTATGATTGGTTTATATCCAACTAGTGATATCTTGAAAGCTTTGGCTTCCAGAACTTGTATTGTATCTAGTAAGTATTTTTAGAATTGTAAGCTTTACACCAGTTATGCAAAAGTTTGTCTAGGGGGGGATCTGAGCCTGTCTTGGCAGTACCTTGCTCTGGTGAGAGAAAGGGTTGAATACATCTGAGATTTAAGCGTGCCGTGACACTACCCTGCGTGAAGGGTGCAAGTTGTTGTTGAGGCTTGTTGTATCTAGTCATTGTCTCCCTTCTGTAGATCTTTTATGTGCTGGTCGGTTTCTCCTTTCTTCCTCCCCAATCAGTCTATTGTAATTTTATTAATGGATAAGCATGACCTGCTTCATGTCCACAAAAATGAGATCAGCAATACTTTCTGCATACAGTCATATATAAGTGATCAGCAGAATCCTAACTGTAGCCATTTTTTGTAAGCCTTGTTAACATGGGATCAGTTTATGGATTCAAAACTATTTTTGTTTCTGCTTTAACTTACCTGGTGTGAAGTTTGGGCTTCCACGTAATCTCTGATTCCTTTGTTCAAAAAATTTGAAGGTAGTATAAAACAGCATATTATCGCCAGTCTGCTTTGCTGCATCTAAGAACTTGCGTGCCGAGATGTTGTCGTGCCCTCCGACGCTTCGGATAAACCTCAATGCACCTAGAACCTGGTGCTTGGACAGCAGAACCTCCACTATCTCATCATTGGCTGTAGACAGTCTCTGGATTAGTAAAACATTAAAATATTTAAATCACAGCAGTAAAGTACTACTTTGGTCTCTGTTCCCTAAAACCACAATTCTGGAGTAAATGAAATCATAGGTGCTACATACATAGAATAAGCAGCCTTACTATTCTTAACACATTCTGGAACATTTAAATCAGTTAAGCCTGCACTTTTATGCAAGTAGCATGCCCTTACCTTAAGCATATCCAGACACAGTTGATGTGCAGGAGGGTAAGTGCTCTCAAGTGACAGGAGCAGGCAGGCCTGAAAAGTAAAAACCGTTTTATATAATAATAATCTTTGTATTTGATATAGTGCTTTTCACGTCTTCTTGACGTCTCAAAGCACTTCACAGAATATGCTGTACAGTGAATTCACTGTACATTTGTGGATGAAATGCAGCAGCCAATTGCACACAGCAGTGTCCCACAAACAGTCATGGATTGAAAATGACCAATTTATTATTTTGTTTTTGGAGGTATTATTAGGCGTGTGGAGTAAGGAAACTAGCCCTGCCTGGAATTGAACCCAGGTGTCTCGCTTGCAAGGCGAGTGCTCTAACCACTGAGCTACAGGACTCCACAGCTTGGCTTCAAATTTGATTCGTGGAAGTGTTTAATGATTTAACAAAACTATTTGCATGTAAATAGCAATTCACCTAGAATATTTTCTACTGATTGGACCCCAAACTGGAACAAGGTGGCTGAAGATGCAAAATGATGGGTTTTGAGAGGGAGGAGGGTCAAGGACAGTCCCTGAGTGTAGTAAGTGGCTGAAAGTTTGCATGCTAATGGTGAGGCAGGAAGTGTGAAGTAACTAGATGTGGAGGAATATTTAAGGTAAGGTTGAGGAACATAGATTTACTGGGGGCTGGAGATGATGATGAATGGGTTGCTGAGCCTTGTGTAGGAAGGAATGTACTGCAGAGTTTTGGATAAGCAAGTTTGTAGCTAAAAAGACAACTCCAGGCTTCACAAATGTGGGTGGTTTCATCTGCAATGGGGGTGAGGTAGTTATGACTGCAGGTCCTGTTTCAGATTGGAGAGAGGGAACCAACCAGATGAAAGGCTGCAGGTCAGGGTTAAACAAGATTTAGTAGTGTCTCTGTTAGCTGAAGTGAAGTCAGGGATGTTGAGTTGCGGCTAAGAGCTTTGTTTTAAGGTGAAAGGTTTAGGCTATCTGGGATGATACATCACCTCAAGAATGACACTGAATAGACAAGAGTAGGAAAAGTTCAAAATTGAAAGCCCATCTCATGTGTTGAATTTGCTATTTACAAAATCTGCATGCATTTGCTTCAGTTATTACAATAAACAATAGAGCAAGTGTTCCAGCCAGTAAGACTTGTAAAAGTTTGGTATCTCACCAATGGTTTGGAGTCACTGAGGACATGGTACTGCAGAAACTGATGGAGCATGTAGAATAAGCTGTGCTGCACGAGGGTTTTGATAACTAGCTCATACAGGTAATGCTGCAACAAAAACAGACATTTTGTTGATTACACAGCTTCAAAGTATACGGAATGTAGAAACCTTTTAAAATAAAGAGCAGTTTTCACCTGGACTATTATCTGGTATTGGTTAAGAGACCGAATGTATTCCATTAGCACTGCACTGATAAACTTGTGAGGCAGATCCTGTTAAAACAATCACACAGCTGTGTTAGAGCATTGAACTGTTCAGGTAAAGGTTTCAAAATGAATCTTGCATTCAATTCATGCTTGCAGCTGCAACTCAGTCTGCACTCCTGGTGAGAGTATTCATATTTTATGCTTGCAGGTTACACATCCAAATGGAAAATGTGATCCTTTAAAATACTAGATTGGCAAGCCACATTATGCAATAACTAGTTATATTTCACAAGTGCGTCTTGATCATTGGAAGGACATGGGCCCTCACAGGACATCACTCAGCTGACTTAGACTTGCAGCAGTTAAGTCCTGGAATCATCTCTACTCAGTATTCTGTAATCTTCTTAAGATTCCCTGCAGGCTTTAACCTCAATTAACTGATTACCAGAATAGATGGGTTCAGTTCCACTCCTCTAAACAAATTTGGGTACACTAATAACAATGGCAACCATACTTCATAGAGGTACTGCCTTAAGAAAATTCAAATTGCTACAACATTGCCTTGTATACTTTTGCTGTTCCTTTGTTTCTCATCTTTCCCATTTCAGATTCCTTTCCTCTCACCCCTTGAAAAGAATTATCAAGACAAAGCCAATATTACCATTTAGATCTTTATTTCTGCATTGTCCTCTATTTTAAGAAATTCTATTCTGATAACCTTCCTCCCTCCAACCATAGTTGATTGTCACATGCACCATGTAAGAAACTATTTACTGAAGTTCTTCCTGCAACAGGACAGCACTGTAAGGGATGCATGTCAGTGAGCCAATATTGACTATTTACTTAGAAAAATCTTATTCAGTGGATAACCACATAAAGTTGGTGATTGGCACAAGTTGATTATACTCACGTGTATTCGTGAAACTTCTCCAAACAGAAGTTGTGTTTAGCAAAAACACTACATTGTGTGGAAATAACATGGAGTCTGGGTAATAGTGCCAGTTTCTCAAGTGGGGCAGATGTGACAGAATTGATAAACCAAACAAGTTTTGAAAATAAATATCAATCCTATATTTAAATAAAAACTTACAATTCAGTAGATTTCTGAAGAAATGTGAGGGATAAATATCAAAGCCAAATAGCATAATCTTTAACACTAGAATCAGTTGTTTATTTCTCATATTATTCTGGATAGCTGCAGAATATCCCCACTAAGAAACCTTCCCTTCTGCAATCAATGCTACACTACCTTGCTGTTTCACTGGGATAAAAAGGGATTCCATGATGATTTTAGCCTTTTTTTCCCCATTATTGACAAAAGTACACTGCTAACCTGGTTGGTAAAAACAGACAACACATGAGTATACATGTCAGATTGGTCGATAACAGCCTGTGCCCGCACTGGCTTCTGTGCTGAACTGCCTCGACTTGTTCCTGACTCCACAGCCTGTACAAAAGAGAGATTGCTCAATTACTGCATTGCATTACAAACCAATACATTGAGGGATAATATTAAGCACACACAATAAATGTGGGTTCACCAATGTGAATCCATGCTAACTAGAAGTGCAGTTGTATACCCAGAACTAAAAAAGGATGACTTCCAAGTCATCAAGTTGCTGCTGACACTACGTCTCTTGCATTGCGCAAAAAGCATCTCTGATGTCCCTCTTTATCTTGTACTGTTCCAACAACAACTTGCACTTATATAGCGCTCTTCATGCAGGGTAGCGTTACAGAGCGTTTAAAAGTGGTGGAGTCTGACTCTGAGCCGGGCGGGAGGTAGCCGTAAGCACGGTCGAAGAGGAAGGTTTTCAGGCAGGATTTGAAGAAGAGGAGGGGGCAAGGCGGAGGGAATAAGGAGAATGTTCCAGAGTTTTGGGGCCTAGTGGCTGAAAGCGCGACCTCCGATGGTGGGGCGGAGGGTGCGCTGGACGAGCAAATGTAATTTTGTGTTGTTGTCTCACCAGTGTATAGTTCTGCTCAGCTTCCAAGTACTCTTTGTAGAATTGATTGAGCTTGTCAAAAATGGTAGCAATGACAGACAAACTACCTCGCTCTGTTGCACTTAAAACTGGAACAAACACATTGTATTAAAATTATTGCAATGTTAGCAAGTAGACAAGAAAGGTTTAGCAATGCCACCTACACAATAGAGCATTCACTGATATAAATGGGTTTATTAGAAAGTTAGCAATTGCTCATTAGTAACTTTTTAATTTAAAGCCACATCAGTTACTAAATGGACTTCCTATATTAGGGTTTTGGAAAATAATAAAGTAAACTGGAAGTTCTTAAAAATGAAAGCCTAAACTTGTCCTGCAATGAGAAAGGCAATCGTTCAACAAACTCATAAACAGTACTAGTTACCCATGCAGTACTTACGTTGGCAACACACAGACAAGATGACCATTTTGCAGTCTTTCCTCTGCAGTAGGAAATCCATTAGCCGTCCCTTGTCTTGAAGCATGTGCACGATAGGCTGTAACTTTACTTGAAGACACCAGAGATATCCTGAACAGAACCCCGAGTGATTCAATCAAATGAAGAGCATAATAATGTGCACATAATGAACAAACTCATTCAAATAACCATTTCACTGACTCACTGCAAGTATAATACCACACTTATATGCAGGTCATATAAACATATAAAAGTGTGACATAGGCACTGGAGCTGAGTAGATTTTTGTTGTGTAAAGATTTTCCTGAAGCATTGAGGCTGGATGAGAGATGGGACATTTTTAGATAACTGTCCAATTAGTTAATCTTCAAATCCCGGTTAGAGTTAGGACAATCAAGACAATGGTGTCTTTGAATGCCTCATTTTCCCCAGATCTGGAGCCTTTGACTCTATGTTGCTGCCAAAAGGGCCCATAACATCTCCTTCCAGCACCCTACCATTGCTATTTCTTCAATTTTACCCTGGAAGATCCAAGGATGGTAGAGAAAAGGAAACAAATCTGCAATCCGTTTCCTGTGGTAATCTGTACTGGAACACTAAATTTAAACAGTACTCTCCACAATGTCATACCTTAGCAAGCGACTCCAGTACATGAATCATCAAAACCCCTTAAAATGATACACGTTATGTTGGCACAGTAATTGCCAAGCATTTCAGTGACTCTTCAAATCCAGAAACAAATCTATAAACTCACAAGATAAGGTTTTAAAGTGCTTACCTTCACTTGCATTAATTATAATATCAGGCTGAAACACACTCCACGAAGAAGAATCTAAATGTTAAAGAAAACACTAGACATCATAGAACAACATGATTTCTACTCCCAAGAAGGCCATTCCCTTCAGTTTTTCCATTAAATGTACTGATGCAAAAAGATGGCTATTTCAATGATCTTGCACTTCACAATAAGTTAACATTGATATTAAGCGCGGTATGGAGGTTCACTATGAAGGATACAAAGTTCACATGGCACAGGGCTTTGGGCTGTCACAGTTGATGGTCCTAGACAGAATATTTCAAGAAATTAATAACATCAAGATTACATTTGTACAGTGCCTTTCACGTCGGGAGGACGTCCCAAGGCGCTGGACAGAGTATAGCATTTCAGACCTGAGCTGGGGTCAGGAGGGGAAGGGGTGGCCAATGGCATGGTCGAAGCGGAGGGTCTTGAGGCAGGACTTGAAGGAGGTTAAGGAGGGGGTGAGGCGGAGTGACTAGGGATGGAATTCCAGAGGTTGGGGGCAGAGGGGCTGAAGGCTCTCCCACCAATGGTGGGGTGGGTGGGTCAGGGGACGTGGAGCACGCCAGAGCCGGCTGAGAGGAGGGAACCGGCGGGCTGGTAGGGGGTTAGGAAGTCGCAGAGGTAGGGTGGGGCGAGGCTATGGAGGGATTTGTAGGTGAAGACCAGGATCTTGAACTGGATCCTCTGAAGGATAGGGAGCCAATGAAGTCGGGCGAGAGTGGGGGAGATGGGGTCACGGAGTTTAGTGTGGGAGAGGACATGAGCTGCAGAGTTCTGGATTATCTGCAGCCTATAGAGGGAGGAGTTGGGAAGGCCGACAAGCAGGGCGTTTGCATAGTTGAGCCTGGAGGTGATGAACAACAACAACAAGATTGCATTTATAGAGCGCCTTTCACGAAGGCATGAACGAGAGTTTTAGCGGCCTGAGGTAGTGGCGGAGTAGAATTAAATTGTTAATGAAGGTTCAAAAAAAAATTGTTCCAGCTCATTTTTCTACCAAGATTACTTATTGCTACATAGCAGACTAACATGCTCCCAAAACCACTCCCTGATGATAACAAGTTTTATTGTTTGGGGAACAAAAGAAATGGGTATCTTCAAAAAGCGATTTGTTCAATTTAATTAAAGAGTCATCAGGACTCCTAATGAAAACAAGTTTAAACAAAAATTTAAATTGTCTGAAAAAACTCCTCCCTGCAGTGTCCTCAGTTACTGCTATTATACATTTGGGAAATGAATGACATATGTCAAGCGATTCACAAAACAGATAAAATTTTTGTGGATTTAGAAGCAAAACAAAGCTAACAGCTTTATGTTGCTGTGTTTGCTATGTCAGAATATTAATAATCCTTGCATTTGATATAGCGCCCTTCCTGTCAGGAGGACGTCTCAAAGTATTTCACTGGATATACTGTAAAGTGCAGTGATTGGATTTTATAGGCGAATGTTAATCATGCTGTTCCCAGTACAAGCCTCTTGAGTTGCTTATCAGGATTGTGATCTTCCTTACTGGCACTTCACTTCTTGTGGTTATGGATTGCCAATGATATCTTCACTAGTCTTTCCAAGAACTGTTCAGCTGCATGACCAAATAGCATTATGAATAACTGGTCAGTAATCATCTTTCGTTCAGCATCAATCTGCTGTCTAATGTTGGCAAGTCTGAGAGTCACTGGAGACACCTCCTAATCTTAGTCCTGACTTCAGCTCCACGTAGCAATATCACTAGCAATGACAGAAAGACAGATTTTAAAATTTGCCTATTGCCTCTGTTTTAGAATAACATGGTCATGAGTCATTATAGGAAATGCTGCTGCTAAAGCGAAACCACATTGTCATGCAAACAGTAGAAATGGAATCGCTTTGACTGTTAATCATGCTCTTCACATTCCAGCAGAAGTGAGTTCTTTTTTAAAGTCCAAAGATGAATTTAACTTCTGTTAAAATGCTCACCGGCTCGAGGAATTTTGCAAGGATGAATGGATAGAGGAGGAAGCACAGTATGGTGAATTATTACAGCTCCATCAAATTCTGCTCGTAGTTTTATGTCAAAAATCATAGATGTCTGTGAATAAAAAAATACAGATCTACGAGGTCACACATTTCAGCGGTGTGATTTTCCACTGGCGCAATGTTCACAGCAGAAGTCGTATCACTTCCACATTAGAGACTAACAGAAAACATTATAGAATCAGAAACAGCCTCAACAAATTTATGTGGTTATTAGCCGCCTCAAGTGGTTCTAATGCAAACCATTAGGTCACCGTCCTCAATTATAGATATTTCCATTCTTCACAGGTGGACAAAATGCTGAGCATCTTTGGATGATATATAAACCATCAGCAGACGATAAATTATTGATAAACAAGTCTTCAAATCACATCTCTTGATGATTTGGGATCTCAGATGTAGCAATTTCCCTCCGCTGCTTAGCAGGCCAATTGTAGCATTCCTACTGATCTCCCATCTGAGGTAAAGTAGCTCAGCACAGGTCACAGACTAAACTTGTATCATTCATGGCTCAGCTTTACTGTAGGCACAAACTTTGCCAATGGAGCCATCAGAGCAGACAGTTTCCATCTTATTAACTATATGAAAATAGAGTCAGATTAAGATTTGAATGAGATTGCAAATTGACAAAAATATATGAAAGCAGTGAAACAATAGCTGGTTTCGCTGTATAAAAGTGTAGGTTTAGATCTGTGGTTCATCAGGTTGCCGTTGCTACTTCCATAGCACACAGAATGTGACATCGGCCGTAACATAACAACCAGTCAACCAGACACTTTTGGTGCGGAAAATGTTCAGCTTGTGAGAACTGAGCACACGCCTGTGTTTATGCACAGAGAATGGGAATCCATACGTGATTCATGTTCTAAATGAATCAGCGCTAGAAAGTATCTTATTTCAAGGCTGCACTTTATTATTCAAAGTTATTGTTCAATAGTAACTGGATATATTGACAGTAAACAGGCTCTGTAACAATGGATGAGGTGTAGTATTATTACCTGAGAACTCTGGTGATGAACCACCACCAGGTTATCAACAACGTTCAACGCAAATTTCCCCGTGACATTTAGTTTCAATATATGCGTTTTCTTACACGGTCCCTCCCTGCAATTAAAATGCGAGCGACATTTAAGGAATCTATGTAAAAGCACAAAGTCAGACAAATCTGGTTTTCAAAGAACAGTCCTTACCTTGGTAAATAGTACAAGATAACTTCTGCACCAGGATTATTAGGAGTTCTTCCTTGATGCTTTAGATAAAGGACATAAAGTTGGCCATATCTTGTGGGGGAAGAGGGGGGAGAAAAAGAGGCAACACAATTACCACTAGATTATAAGAGGAACCTGATTAATATGATGCATTGCCAATGGGAAACAAAGATACTGTATTTTTTGTTTCAATTTGATCATTGAGACAAATCCAGAGTTGATTTTAATATTTCTAAATTAAATATGGGGGATGGTAAGTCTGAGATCTACCTCTTCGACCACGCTTTTGATCATCTTTCTCCTCCCCACTACCCTCGGCTCCCACCCAGCTCGGGTGCCCAGCCAGGACTGTTAAGGGCTTTGGGACGTCCTGCCGACATGAAAGATGCTGTATAAATGTAAATTTGTATTTGTAACTACAGTACAACATCCTTACATGGCCACCTTCCCTTTTGAAATACAAAATAGAAACATCAATCTCTGAATATTGTGTCAGATTCCAGAAAAGTCATTACTTACAATATGGCCATTGTTATGTCCCTTTCAGAGAGACAGAGACTTCCAGATTTGGGGATGGCAGGGAGTTCAATTTCAAATTTTAACATCTTGGACATGGTTCCACTCTGTAAAGGAGAATGGTAGCAATCCTTACGTCTTCTGTGCACATCCAATTTTTTTTTTGCACACAAGGGACAACACAAACTTACCATAATAAAACAGAGATTCTTCAAACCTGTCATCACTGCTTTGATTCTAAATGACCTACAACCTTCTGACTCAGAGGCAAAAGTCCTACCAACTGAGACGGTCTGACAAATCTTCATAATGTTCTTGTAGGCACGGACACATTTCCTTGTGCCCACTCACAGTATTCTAGTGTACTGTGCGGCATGCTCCAGTAAACATTTGTAATCATCATCATTCTCCCCTGCTCATACTTTGGGCATTACCTAAATATTTCTGCTCACACTTTTTGTGCTGTTTTGCAAAGCTAAACATCAACATTCGTCTTTTTTGCAATGTTCCAAAATCTAATGAAAACAATTTTTATATATATTTTTCAATAGTTCCTAAGTAATCTGCTCTTTACAAAGTTGCATCCACTTGAGAGTAATTCAGTGTGAAAGGGGCTGCTGTACAATTCTAAAGGAAAACTAAGGCTTTCCAAACAATTTGAAACAATTTTTAAATCCGGTTTATAACTCATTTTTAATTTTACCCGATCAGGGCTAAATCTCATAAACATAACATCTCTTACTTTGAAATAGAAAGGCTGAAGAACATTCCCATGGACAGTGGTGGACAAGATGACGACGGCAGTATCGGGGCAGTACATAAACCAGTTAACATTGATGCTCTGGCTCTTCAACAGTTTTAAATTACGCTTGTCAGGCAAGACCTGGGAAAAAACAATACAATATTGTGAAGTTATGTTCCTAGGTCACAAGTCCTAGGTTAATAATAATCCTTCCATTTTGAAATAGTGCCTCACGTAATCAAGATGTCTCAAAGCGCTTCACAGGATATACTGTAAAGTGAATTGACTGTATATTCTGTGGATGAAAGCGGCAGCCAATTGCGCACAACAGTGTCCCACAACCATGGGGTTGATTCAGTGACCTTGTATTTTTCCACAGAGAGTTGTTGGCATGTGGAATGGGTTGGCAAATAAGGTGGTAGAAAGACGTTATATAAATGTAATCTTGTTGTTGTGGTTGTGGAGACAGAGTCCATTGTGGGTTTCAAGAGGGAAGTAGACAGGTTAGAGGTTTGAGACTTGAAGGGGATGTGGAAGTACAGCTGTGGAGTCCTGTAGCTCAGTAGTTAGACCACTCGCTTTGCAAGTGAGAGACCTGAGTTCAATTCCAGGCAGAGGGCGAAACCTTGGGCAAGTTTCCTTGCTCCACACGCCTAATAATAATCCCTCCAAAACCCCCAAAAATAATAAATTGGTCATTTTCAATCTACGACTGTTTGTGGGACATTGCTGTGCGCAATTGGCTGCCGCGTTCGCCCACAAATATACAGTCAATTCACTTTACAGTGTGTTCTGTGAAGCGCTTTGGGACGTCCTCCCGACGTGAAAAGCGCTATATCAAAAGCAAGGATTATTATTATTATTGCTCTGAGAGCCGATGCAGACTCAGTGGACGAAATTGCCTCTTTCTATGCTGTAAATTTCTATGATTCTATTGGGGGAATTATTAAAGCAATTTCAGTTACATTAATGGTGTCAGGGCAAGTATTTGAAGATTTTTGCAAGAGAATTGGCACTTGCAGTAATGCAACCATAATCGATTCTTCCGAAGTAATCTACTCTCTACAAAGTTGCATTCTCTTGCAAGTAATTCAGTGTGAAAAGGTCTGCTGTACAACTCTAAAGGAAAACTAAGACTTTCCAAACTATTTGAAACAATTTTTAAATCCGGTTTATAATTCATTTTTAATTTTTACCTGATCAGGGCTAAATCTCATGAAGGTATATTAGGATTGTTGGAAATGTGTAAAGATTCGTAAAGATCAACATTTGTCTTTTTTGGAGTCCTGTAGCTCAGTGGTTAGAGCACTCGCTTTGCAAGCGAGAGACCTGAGTTCAATTCCAGGCAGGGCGAAACCTTGGGCAAGTTTCCTTACTCCACACGCCTAATAATAATCCCTCCAAAACCAAAAACAATAATAAATTGGTCATTTTCAATCTACGACTGTTTGTGGGACATTGCTGTGCGCAATTGGCTGCCACGTTCGCCCACAAATATACAGTCAATTCACTTTACAGTGTGTTCTGCGAAGCGCTTTGGGACGTCCTCCTGATGTGAAAAGCGCTATATCAAATGCAAGGATTATTATTATTTTTTGCAATGATCCAAAATCCAACGAAAATAATTTTTTGACAATAAAAATATCTTTCTACATTTTAAGATGACTTGTGGGTCAGCAGGTTGCCATTGATGTCACTTCCTGCACACTGTAAACAACATCTGAAGGACACAGTGTGTGGCCACACTGCAGCCCACCACCATCATTGCATTAGATGTCAGCCTAGACTATGTGAGTTCAACGTCCAAACATGGGGCTTGAACCCTCAACCCAGTGACTGAGAGGCAAGAGTGCTACCATCTGAGCCAGCCTAGCAACACAATTGGCACATTTCTGTACCAAATATCATTGGCACAGAAATACCATATATATCCCATTGTACATTAAAAGAACAGTGTAATTCTCAATGTATACCAATGCTTATATTGTATGATAATAACTGGGGATATTTCAAACAATCTACTCTTAAAAAAATGATTTATCCCTCTTAAATCGCACGTTAAAATGTAGCTGTGAGTCTCATTACCTGATAAAATTCAATGCCTTGGTCAGTAATAAATACTAATTCATTGGAGCTGATCCAACAGAACCCCAGGATGTTGGCATTTTTCGTCTACAGACGTGTGAAAAAAACAAGAAGTTACACCCACAAAACAATGAGACTTTACAAATCAGTTTGTGCATATTTTAAAAGTAAATTATTACCTTGCACTCTTGAGAGTATTCTGTTTGGGGCAAATCAGGAATAAAGTTAATAAACTCCTGCAGAATGTGAAAAGAGGAACAATTGGTGAGCATGGTACAATTCATTTTATTTCAGCGCTAAATCATTATGTTTAAAAATTGTACATTTGGGGGAGCAAAAAACATCTGCTTACCACAGTCTTCAATGTTCGCTGCATAGCTAAAATCTTGTTCCCCAATGAAAATTTGATACACTTTACTTCTCCTTTGTCCTCCATTCTGGAAAGGAATAATAACTCTTATAGAGAGAAAACGAATGTGTTGGGTATAATAATAATCCTAGTATTTGATATAGCGTCTTATCACGTCCTCGAGGCATCTCAAAGCGCTTCACAGAATATACTGTAAAGTGAATTGACTATATTTTGTGGGCAAAACATATAAACAAAAATGGGAACAATACTCACAAGACAGAAAGATTTCAAGAATAAAAAAAAGCAAGAATAAATTGAAACATGGCATGAAAACCATCACTAAACCAAACTAATTTGCACTGTGTCAAACTTGCTCTTTGTGTGTCACACATTTGGATTTCCTGTTCTGAGCTACAGGATACTAAAATACCATTTACATAATAATAGTAATCCTTGGATTTGCGACGTCTTGAAATGATTCACAGAATATACTGTAAAGTGAATTGGACGTTATATTTTGTGGGCGAAATGCGGCTGTGTCCCACAAACAGTGTCCAATTAGTCACTATTCGCAGAATCATAGAACTATTCAGCACAGGAGGCCATTCGGCCCATCGTGTCAGTGCCGGCTCTTTGAAAAGAGCTATCCAATTCAATCCCACTCCCCCGCTCTCTCCCCATAGTCCTGCAAACTTGTTCTCCCCAAATAATTATCTATTTCTTTCTTAAAAGTTGTTATCGAATCGGCTTCCACCACCCTTTTAGGCAATGCATTCCAGATCCGAACAACTCGCTGTGTGATAAACATTTCTCCTCACTTCCCCTGTTTCTTTTAACAACTATTTTAAATCGGTGTCCTCGGGTTACCAACCCACCCACCTGCCAGTATTGAGTGACCATTTTATTAAAGGAATTATTACCCCTGGAAAAGCGATCCCCCAATCGACTAAAAACCGGGTTCCTACTTACTGCTAGATAAACAGAGCCGTGTGGAATAAGGAAACTTGCCCAATGTTTCGTCCTCATGCAAAGGGCACTTTTGTCACTTTGTAATATTTTTGGAACGACACGTAATTAATCGTTGATTTTTTCTGGAACTTTTTAAAAAAATTACTCGACTGTCTGCTGGAAGGAAGCAATTTCCAAGTTTGGTTTAAAGTCTAGTGTAGTCTTGGAGATTGTGGAGGTCACAAGTTAACATCCACGAGGTACATTTGGGGGTTTGTGGAAAAATTCAAATTTGGTAAGTTCAAGGAAACATTCAAAGTTACAGCAGTAATTTTTTTTTAAGAGTTCTCCTTTCCTGAAGGCACTGGCTCATGTTCTGGAACTAAGGACCAACAGCCCTCTAAGATTTTCACCCAAGAGGTTATTCTTGATGTGTGAGTTCATGCAACGAGTACCAGCAAGCTATTCTATTTTATTTGGTCAGCGTGGTGACACATGGAAATTTCCACACGTTGGTGGCATACATACATGGCACTCGCTAAGTCCGATTTGGATATCCTTAAGCACAGTAAAGGGAAGTGTAAATACTGTCTTTTTAATAGAAACACCTCAGTCCCTTACTTTTGTACCACTTCCAGTTTCAATACCTGAGGATGGTCTTGATGGTGAATCACAGGACTTCTCCGCAAACTGACGATCATGAAACATTTTTTTTTTGGGGGGGGGGAGAGGAATAATTTCTATTAGCTAAAATACACTAGAATTAATAAATAGAAGGTACAATTGCAATTGGAAGCATGTGGCTTTATTTTTATTTCTTCTTCCATACTTTTATGTTCTTAAAACTGTGATTCAATAAAAAGCAACAACAAATTGCACTTATATAGGCCCTTTCAGGTAAAGAGAACACAACAACAAAAATTACATTTGTATTAGTGCCATTCACATTGGTAGGACGTGCCAAGGCGCTGGACAATCAGTGTTTCGGACCCGAGCTGGGGGTTAGAATCGGGGAGGGTGGAGGGCTGGGAAGAAGGGTTTGAAGAGGGTCTTGAGACACGTCTTGAAGGAGGCAAGGGAAGGGGCGAGACGGAGAGCTGTGAGATGGCATTCCAATGGGTGGAGGCAGAGTTGTTGAAGGTGCGCCCGCCAATGGTGGGGAAGGCGAGGCAGAGAACGTGAAGCAGATCGGAGCCCGCTGAACTGAGGGAGCGGGTAGGTTGGTAGGGGGCTAGGAGGTTGCAGAAGTAGGGGGGAGGGCTTTGAAAGTGAGGACTAGGGTCTTGAACCTCTGTGGGATGGGAAATCAGTGGAGTCGGGTGAGAATGGGGGCGATAGGGTCACAGAGCCTGGTGTGGGAGATGACACGGGCTGCAGAGTTTTGGATGATCTGCAGCCTATGGAGGAAGGAGTTGGGAAGGCTGAGAAGCAGTGAGTTTGCATGGTCAAACCTGGATGTTATGAATGCGTGTATGAGGGTCTCAGCGGCCTGTGGTGTGAGATAGTGACGGAGCTGGGTGATGTTATGGAGTTGCGGAAAGGCGGAGCAGGTCATGGCATGGATGTGGGGTATGAAGGGCATTGAGGTTCCATATTGGTTCCGAAAGATGTAGAGTACATCCATTGAAGGAGATGCTGTCAGCGCCCGAGGTATGGAGGCGCTGATGGAAGCTAAGCATGAGGGCCTGAGTCTTGTTGACATTTACATCTCAAAGTACTTTACGAAGACTGATCGATAGCCTCCCATGACTTGTGTCTGGCAAGATTCCTGCTGCTTGCCCAGCTCGGGTGGACAGAGCATGGGAGGGTGGACAGATGATCTATTTGGTGATGATGAAGAGAAGCCTGGGGTTATCTTCACCTCCATGATAATCCAGGAATGCAAATTTAGCTGTAAATTTTCTACCTCAGCTCTTATTACTTCCCCCACTCTATTTGGTGTGAAGGGCTCTATATAAATGCAAGCTGTTGGTGATGTAGATATTAGGAAGGAAGAGATAACAGGAGAAGTGTGCTGGGGACATTTAGGGAGAGTAGAGAGTTAGAGTGCTGAGAGAGGTTGGAGAGATGGTGGAGGAGAAGGAACCAGAGTAGTAAGGCGATGGATGTATCCTGGTCCGTCAGCTGGCCTCAGGGAGAGGGAAGGTGTCACAGTGGATGAGCCAGGGTTCCATGAGACTCAGTGCATTCATATTTTTGTTCAGGATGAGAACGTGAACAGGGGCGCTTTATTTGTCAGGGTGCAGACAAATAAGAGCAGCAGTTGCGCGACTAGTGCAACTGATATCACACACTCAAGTCACTAATTAAGGATGTGGCAACAGTATGTATTTTAAAGCTTGCGGTATTTACTGATGTGTGAAATTGCAACAAGATAAAGTCAGAGCTGCAAATTATGAGGAAATCCAACAATAAAGAGCATTCTCTATATGTCAGAATTTTAACAAAAAACTGACATGTCCAACCTTTTTGTAGCATTTCTAAGCCTTTCTCTCCTTATCTACTTAATTTAGACTTGTTTAATATCCCTTTATTACTCCTCACATGACATTTGATATTGTTTGGTATTATGAATATACTCATGCATTACAATAAATATAGAGCACAAGGCTGCAGTCTTGACGATTAGATTTGCTCCTTTGTCCAGCCTCTGTATATAGTATAATTCATACAGCAATATATTACAATACAATGTCAGGAGGACGTCTCAAAGCACACAACAATTTTGAGCTGAAGGTGGGATTGCATATATATAACATATAGAATATATTATACTTAATATAATATATACAATCTTCTGGAGATCCCTTCTATTCTTGGTACCAAATGTATAGATTTCAACAACAAGATTACATTTGGAGTCCTGTAGCTCAGTGGTTAGAGCACTCGCTTTGCAAGCGAGAGACCTGAGTTCAATTCCAGGCAGAGGGCGAAACCTTGGGCAAGTTTCCTTACTCCACACAGAGCCTAATAATAATCCCTCCAAAACCAAAAACTAATAAATTGATCATTTTCAATCTACGACTGTTTGTGGGACATTGCTGTGCGCAATTGGCTGCCGCGTTCGCCCACAAATATACAGTCAATTCACTTTACAGTGTGTTCTGTGAAGCGCTTTGGGACGTCCTCCCGACGTGAAAAGCGCTATATCAAATGCAAGGATTATTATTATTATTATATTATTATTATTTGTATAGCACCTTTCACGTCAGGAGGACGTCCCAAGGCGCTGGACAGTGTACAGCATTTCAGACCCGAACCCGGGGGGTGGGGGGGGGTGTGGCCGACGGCATGGTCGAAGAGGAGGTCTTGAGGCGGGACGAAGGAAGCTAAGGAGGGGGCGAGGCAGAGTGACTGGGGGATGGAATTTCAGAGGTTGGGGGCAGAGGGCTGATGGTGGGGCGGGTGGGTCGGGGGACGTGGAGCAGGCCAAAGCCAGCTGAGCGGAGGGAACGGGCGGGTTGGTAGGGGGTTAGGAGTTGCAGAGGTAGGGTGGGACGAGGCCATGGAGGGCTTTGTAGGTGAAGATCAGAATCTTGAACTGGATCCTCTGAAGAATAGAGAGCCAATGGAGTCGGGCGAGAGTGGGGGAGATGGGGTCACGGAGTTTGGTGCGGGAGAGGACACGGGCTCCAGAGTTCTGGATTATCTGCAGCCTGTGGAGAGAGGAGTTGGGAAGGCCGACAAGCAGGGGGTTTGCATAGTCGAGTCTGGAGGTGATGAAGGTATGAACAAGAGTTTCAGCGGCCTGAGGGGTGGGGTAGTGGCGGAGTCGGGTGATGTTACGGAGGTGAGGGAAGGTAGAACGGGTCATGGCTTAGATGTGAGGAAGAAGACAGTTGAGGGTCGAACAAGACACCTAGGTTCCTGACTGGCTTGGTGAGTTGTAGTGTGCAACCACGGAGGTTGATGCTGCACACTTAATCCAAGGTTTTTAAATTTGGAGATGACACCAAATGAGGGATAATTTCAGGACAGACATCAGGAAGCATTTCTTTATACAGAGGGTAAACAACACCTGGAACAGGTTGCCAGGAAGAGTAATGGAAGCCAGGTCATTAGGCTCATTTTTGGAGTCCTGTAGCTCAGTGGTTAGAGCACTCACCTCACAAGTGAGAGACCTGCGTTCGATTCCTGACAGGATGAAACGTTAAGCACGTTCTTTTACTCCACATGCCTCTGTTTACCTAACAGTAAGCAGGAACCTGGTTGTTAGTTGATTGGTAGATCACTTTACCTGGGACTAATAATTCCTTCAAAATAATATATAATTGGTTACTCAATCCACAACTGCACTCAATTGGCTGCCGTGTTTCACCCACACAATATACAGTCAATTCACTTTACAGTATATTCTGTGAAGTGAGTTGAAACGTCTCAAACATATGAGGCGCTATATCAAATGCAAGGATTATTATCATGGCTGTTTGTTGGACATGGATTACTGTATTTATAATAATAATAATCCTTGCATTTGATATAGCACTTTTCACGTCGTCTAGACATCTCAAAGCCTTCACAGAATATACTGTAAAGTGAATTGACTGTATATTGTGTGGGCGAACGCGGAGGCCAATTGCGCACAGCAATGTCCCACAAACAGTCGTAGATTGAAAATGACCAATGTATTATTGTTTTTTGTTTTGGAGGGATTATTATTAGGCGTGTGGAGTAAGGAAACTTGCCCAAGGTTTCGCCCTCTGCCTGGAATTGAACTCAGGTCTCTCGCTTGCAAAGCAAGTGCTCTAACCACTGAGCTACAGGACTCCACATTATATCCTGTTAAGGTAGGCTTGTGCTCTGGAAGCACCATCTTCATTCTCTTGCGATCTGAAATTAACTTAAAATTACAAAAAATTCATTTTGATTCTCTATGCACACCAATGAGGTACTGGGGAGCACTGCATTGTCGGAAATGCTGTCCTTCAGATGAGATGTTAAGCCAAGGTCCCATCTGCCTGTTTAGGTGGATGTTAAAGATCTCATCCTATTCGAAAAGTGAAGGGAGTTTCCCCCGGTGACCTGGCCAACAATCCCACAAAATAAAATTGGTCATTCAGTCCATGGCCGTTTGCGAAACATTGCTGTGTGTGAAACATTGTTGTGTGCAACTGGCACCGGATCTGCCCACATACAGTAAATCCACTTTACAGCATATTCTGTGAAGCTCTTTGAGATATCTCAATGTGATATAGCATTATACCAAATGCATGATTATTATTATTTATATTAATATTCTCACCATCAAATTCATACAATCTTGAATCAAGCAATATGAATCTGTTCTTAAGCTACCAACACTACAAAGATTCTCCCACAGGTGGTGATACTGATGTGGAGTGCCATTATGGTTCAGTTGCAAAGGGAGAAGTTTCAACCACTCTGGTTTTGCAAGATGCTTACCGGAAAGACATACAACTCTTATCATCTGGCCCCTTAACCACCACTCCAGTAGCACCACCGGATCTAACAGCAAACACCTAAAAAAAAGAGGAAAATTACTGCACTATAATGAAACAGCCAAAAGCTTCAATGTTTATAAGTGGTCACATTCTGCTATTTACAGGAATGCAGTGAATAATGCATAAAATATTATATTTAGCTCCAATTCATCGCTTGTATTATTGATCACACTTCCGGTCATCTTTCCCATTTCCACCCCCTTAGGCTCCTAGCTCGGGAGCCCAGCCCGCAGTGTCAAGTATTTTAGATGTCTTCCTGGTGTGAAAAGCACTGTATAAATGTAAACTGCATTGAATTGCAGATACAATGGAGCATTATAATAATAATCCTTGCATTTGATATAGCACTTTTCACATCCTCTATAGGTCTCAAAGTGCTTCACAGAATATACTGTAAAGTGAATTGACTGTATATTTGTGGGCAAAATGCGGCAGCCAATTGCACACAGCAGTGTCGCACAAACAGTTGCGGATTGAAGTGACCAATTCATTATTTTTTTTTCTTGAGGGATTATTATTAGACGTGTAGAGTAAGGAAATTTGCCCAAGGTTTCACCTTGTTGGGAATCAAACCCAGGTCTCTCGCTTGAGAGGCGAGCGCTCTAACCACTGAGTTACAGGACTCCACAAATATTCTAAGGAATTCTAAAATAGGCACCAAAATCCTGTGAAGTGCTTTGAGATGTTCTGATGACATGAAAAGTGCTACAGTGCTACCGATTTATCTCAAACCTGTTTTATATCAACATTCTGTGTACACACACACCTATATACATACACACACCTCTCTCTATATATATATACACACACACCTATATACATACACCCCTCTCTATATATACACACACACACACAGCTCCATGGAAACACATTTATATTTCGAGTACACATGATACACCACTTTTCGCGCCAGGAGCCATCTCAAAGATCTTCACAGGATTTTTCCTGTGAAGTGTAGTGACTGTGCGGTCTTGTAGGGGAACGGGAGGGAGCAGCCGATGTGCGCTCAGCAGTGACGGATTTTAAAGCGTCACTATTGATTCCACCCCCATCTCCAGCCACTCGACTTGTCCCGCGGCCCGAGACACCCCTCGCCCGTCAAAGGGGTTACTGGACAAATGTAACTTGTTGTTGTTGGCACAGAGACCGACAGCAGCTCCTCACTCCGCCCACAGAGGCCGCCCACAGGCCCCACAGAGGCCGCCGGCAGCTCGGCCCGGGCCCGGCCTCGCTCACACTGGGCTCTCCCGGTCGGGTTGGTGTCTCACCTGTTTGTTGGCCTCATCAAAGAAGACATTATTGACAGTTGACACCTTCTCGAACTGCACCGGAGCGTCGCACAACTCCAAATAAAACACCTCCGCCATGACGTCTGTTTACAGCCGCCAGAGGCACGTGACCCGCCCGCCTCGTCACGTGACCCGTCCGCCGCGCCTCACCCGCCTCGTCACGTGACCCGCCCGCCGCGCGTCACCCGCTCGCTCACCACGTGCCTCCAAACCCCCACCGCACTGACACACCCACGTGACCCACACACCGTTCGTCACGCGCGCCCTCACCACGTGACTCCCTTTACTGCTCATAAACCAATCATTACAGCGCGGATCCTCCCTCTCCCCCTCCTCACCTCCCCCCACCCCCCCCCCCCCCCACCCCACCCCCCCCCACCCCTCCCACCCACACCCTCCCCCCCCTCCCCCTCCCCCACACCCTCCCCCCCCTCACCCCTCCCCCCCCCCCCCCTCCCCCCCACACCCCCAACCGCTCCCACCGACACCCCCACACCCCTCCCCCACCCCTCCCCCCCCACACCCCCAACCCCCCACACCCCCTCCCCCAACCCCTCCTCACCCCTCCCCACCCCCCCCCTCCCCCCACACCCCCCACCTCCCTACACGACACCCCCCACACCCCTCCCCACACCCCTCCCCCCACAGCCCCCCACACCCCCCCCCCACACCCCTCCCCCAACCCCCCCACACCCCTCCCCCCCACACCCCCCCAC
This sequence comes from Callorhinchus milii, assembly GCF_018977255.1. Lineage (NCBI taxonomy): Eukaryota > Metazoa > Chordata > Chondrichthyes > Chimaeriformes > Callorhinchidae > Callorhinchus > Callorhinchus milii. Next base: position 117,748,756 of record NW_024704743.1, on the reverse strand, counting down.
ACCCCTCCCCGCACCCCCCCAACAACACCCCCCCCACACCCCTCCCCCCCTGCACCCCCCCCACATCCCCCACCGCTCCCCCCACACACCCCCAACACCCCCACCCCTCCCCCCACCCCCCCAACATTCCCCCACTCTCAACACCCCCTCCCCCCCAACACACCCCTCCCCCCCAACACCTCCCCCCCCAACACCCCCCTCCCCCCCAACACACCCCTCCCCCAACAGCCCCTCCCCCCCAATACCGCCCTTCCCCCCAACACCCACCTCCCACTCCTCCCCACCCCCCAACCCCCCCCACTCCCAACCCCTTCCCCCCACCAACACCCCCACCCCAACACCCCCTTCCCCCCCCCAAACCCTTCCCTCCCCAACACCTCCCTCCCCAATCCCTCCCCCTCTCCCGGCACCCCCTCCCCTCCTCCCAACCCCTTCCCACCTCCTCCCAACCCCTTCAACCTCTCCCCCCACTCCTCCCCCCCACTCCCCAAACCAACCATTACAGCGTGTACCCCGGCCACCTCCCCCCCCCCACTCCCACACTCCTCACCCCCTCCCTCACTCTTCTATTCCCCTCTCCCTCTGTCAAGCTCCAGGTTCCTCCTAAATGCAAATTTTGGGCAGTTTTGCGCAGAAAATATACACTCGATTCACTTTACTATATTGTGTGAAGCGCTTTGAGACGTCTCGATGACGTGATAAAGCGCCGTAGCAAACGCGAGGACTATTATGTACTCACACTATTTGCTTCAACCACTGCTTTGGGCCACATTCTCACTGCCATCTGCGTGAAGTAGTTCCTCCTGGATTCTCTTTTAGATCCCCCCCCCCGTCTCTATCTTGTACTCGTGTCTCCGTACTGGCTCACAGAGCGAGGAGATCAATCCAATCCCGCCGCCCCGCTGTCCATCGGAAGCCATGGAGTCCATGCAAAGGAGAAACCAAACCTTGCAACCTTCAAGGTGTGGCGGATGAGCTTTCCTGAATGTGTTCTACGCTTAGGTGAGCCGACTGCGGCTCTCTCTCTCTCTCTCTCTCTCTCTCTCATCTCACGTGGATTTTAAATTTGAGTAGAAGTGCCTGAGTCTGTGGTTTGGGCTAAATTATTAGAATAATAATCCTTGCATTTGATATAATAATAATAATAACACTCCTCGCATTTGATAGAGCGCTTTATCACACCTTCGAGACGGCTCAAAGCGCTTCACGGAGTGTGCTGCAAAGTGAATTGACTTTATATTTTGTGGGCGAAACCGCAGCTGCCCCATTGCACGCAGCAGCGTCCCACAAACAGTCGCGGATTGAGTGATTGAGTAAATAGCCACCAGGTGGCAGTGTCTCTCCATTCAAACTAAACACCCACTGGGTGGCAGTGTCTCACTATACATTAAACACCCACTGGGTGGCAGTGTCTCGCTATACATTAAACACCCACTGGGTGGCAGTGTTTCTCGATACATTCAACACCCACTGGGTGGCAGTGTCTCACTATACACTAAACACCCACTGGGTGGCAGTGTCTCACTATACACTAAACACCCACTGGGTGGCAGTGTTTCTCGATACATTCAACACCCACTGGGTGGCAGTGTCTCACTATACACTAAACACCCACTGGGTGGCAGTGTCTCACTATACACTAAACACCCACTGGGTGGCAGTGTCTCACTGTACATTAAACCCCCACTGCACATGAGGTTGACAGTGGCGAAGAGGAATTATGAAAAAACTCATATAAATACAAGTTGTTGTTGATTTATGATGATTAATGTTGGAATTATCTGGGCAGTCTGCTTCCTGAGACAGGCAAATCGGCATTACTCCAGGGCACGGCTGATGAGAAGCCAGGCAGCTCCTGTGTTCACCTGCAAATTGAAGGCCAAGTGACCTGAACCTGGGGCCAAAACACAAAATACCGCAGATGCTGGAAATCTGAAAACAAAAGCAGAAGTCGCTGGGAACACTCAGCAGGTCAGGCAGCATCTGTGGAGAAAGGAAAGTGAGTCAACGTTTCTGACGAAGGGTCGTGGACCCAAAATGTTGACTCACTTTCCTTTCTCCATAGACGCTGCCTGACCTGCTGAGTGTTCCCACTGACTTCTGAACATGTGGCCAGATGTGTTGACACTGAGACATGCAAACCCCACACAGACTGACTATAATAATAATATTCCTTTCATTTGATGTCGTGCTTTATCATGTGAAGCGCTTTGAGACATCTCAAAGACGTGATAAGGCGCTATATCAAATGCGAGGATTATTATTATCATCTCAAAAAGCTTTACAGAATATATTGTAAAATGGGTTGACTGTCTATTTGGTGGGCAAAATATGGTAGCCAACTGCAGATAGCAGTAAAGAGTAAGGAAACTGGCCTAAGGTTTTGTCCACCTGGAAATGAAACCTGGGTCCTCTCGCTTGCGAGGTGCACGCTAACCACTACGATATGGGACTCCACTCAACAGATACCTAAGTGGAGATACAGATACATAAGTACCTACAGATACATAGATACACAGATTCAAATATGTAGATATACATAGACACGTAGAAACTTGCAGATTTGTGAATACAGAGATACATATTGATACACAAATACACAGATACAGATACATAAATACAGCAAAATAAAAGTAAAGAGTGGAAAAACACCTTCAGGCTTGTTCAGTCCACTCATGGGACAACAACTCGACTTCCCTCACACCTAACCCTCCACTTCATATTCGAACCCCTCCAGTCTGGTTTCTGCCCAACCCACAGCACAGAGACAGTTCTCGTCAAAGTAACAAATGACGTCCTCTCTCACTGTGACCAGGGCTCGCTCTGCCTCCTCGTTCTCTTGGACCTCTCTGCTGCATTCAACACAAGCGACCACGCTATCTTCCTCCACCACCTCTCTTCCTTTATCCGCCTTAGTGGGACCACACTTGCATGATTCAAGTCCATTTAATCAAGCACCAACACTTCATCTTGGCCAATTTTTGTTTTCTCGCCTGGTCACCTTCAGGGGACCTCAAGGCTCCATCGTTGGCCCCATTCTTTTCCTCACCTACATGCTCCCTCTCGGTGATGTGATCCACAGATATGAGGTCAACTTCTACATGCATGTGGATGACCCCCAAATCTACTCCAGCTGCAACTCCCAGTCCGCTATTGAGCCGAGTGGCCTGTTTCCATCCTGTGCATGCTTTGTAAATATTTGTGAATCTTAACCTTCTGTGTTCCCACTAAAAACAGACCCAATATCTTAAGACCCTCAGATCTGCATTCTGACTTTTAATAATACAAATCCTTGCTTCTAATGTCAAAATGCCTCAAAGCGCTTCACAGTAACTGCTGTCAAGGGTTGTGACGATGTATTTTTAGGTGTCAAGGCAGTCAATTTGCACAGAGCAATGTCTCACAAACATCGATAAGGTGAGCAAGAGTTCCGACCAGGACACTGGAGACATTCCCTTCTCTTTTTCGATGGTATTCATGGGTTAGTTAACGTCTACCTGAACAGATACAGACAGGATCTCAGTTTTAATATCTGATCCTAAGGATTAACACAAAGGGAATTGTGATGATTGAGTCAATGAGCCACGTTGATTGTTTGACTTCACAATGATTTCTGGTGCTGGTGCTGTCAGTGTCACAAAGACCTGTGGCTGACACGAGGGTGGGTGGTGGGAGGGCTCTTTACATTGACCCTGGGAAGTGGTTGGAGGCAAAGGGCTCACAACTGAGTGAACCATCATCAGAGGAGGAGGGGGAAGGAGGAGGAAAAAAAATGGATGACGCGAACGAAAAGATGTTTCAGGAGATGTTGGCGGAGGAGAAGCAGAAGGCCAACAGGAAGATAATCTGGAAACAGAAGTTCCTGATGGCTGCCCGCAAGAAGAAGGAGGACTTGGAGTCATCTACATGTGGGTGTGAAGAGGAAGAGATACCAGAGGGTGAGTGACCACCATTATTAATGCCCAGTTCACTTGATAAGACAATCTTGTCTCTGAGTTAGGATGTTGTTGGTTGACTTTGAACTCACACAGTCCAAGCTATCACTCCAACAACAGGGGGGTGGTGGGGGTGGGTGCTGCGTTATTGGAGGTGCTGCCCTTTAGACTAAGCATTAAACCTTGTTCTGTCTGTCTATTCAGGTGGATGTTAAAAATCCTGTGTACTATTCAAAGAGAAGGGACTTCTCTTTTCGAAGTCCCTAATGGCCATTAGTCATTCATTTCATGGTTGTCTGTAGGTCAATGCTGTGTGCAAACTGCCGAAAGCATTTGCCTACAAAATATGGTCACCATCCTTCATCGTGCATCCTGTGAAGCACTTTGAGACATCCTCCCAATGTGGAAAGTGCTGAATAAGATGCAAGGATTATTATTATTCTCAGTGTGAAGTTTGCACCAGACTCATTGCTGCCCTGAGAAAACAAAGAATGAACGATGTGCTTATGTAGAGGGGGAATGGGATTGATTTGGTTAGCTCTTTCAAAGATCCGGCAAGACACGATGGGCCTAATGGCCTCCTTCTGTGTGTTATAATTCTATGATTCTATGATCTTACCATTACTAATCTGCCCCCACCCTTGACTCCAGGACCACTGAACAATTGTGTGTTTGATGCAAGAGGCTTGAGGTTCTTCCCAGTCTTGATCTCTCTGCCTCTGAGCTCTGGCACTGATTCTCTGGCTCCAACCTCTATATCAACCACCCCAGCTGCAACAACAACAACAACAAGATTACATTTGTATAGCGCCTTTTACGTCGGGAGGACGTCCCAAGGCGCTGGGCAGTGTACAGCATTTCAAACCCGAGCTGGGGGTCAGGGGGGAGAAGGGAGGGGAGAGGAAGGGAGGTGACCAATGGCATAGTTGAAGAGGAGGGTTTTGAGGCAGGACTTGAGGAGGCTAAGGAAGGGGTGAGGCGGAGTGATTGGGGGATGGAGTTCCAAAGGTTGGGGGTAAGGTGGCTGAAGGCTCTCCCGCCAATGGTGGGGCGGGTGGGTCGGGGGACGTGGAGCAGGCCGGAGCCGGCTGAGCGGAGGGAGGGGGTGGGTTGGTAGGGGATTAGGAGGTCACAGAGATAGGGTGGGGTGAGACCATTGAGAGCTTTGTAGGTGAGGACCAGGACTACGAACTGGATCCTCTGAAGGATAGGGAGCCAATGGGCGAGAATGGGGGAGATAGGGTCATGGAGTTTGGTGCGGGGGAGAACACGGGAAGCAGAGTTCTGGATTATCTGCAGCCTGTGGAGGGAGAAGTTGGGAAGGCCAACAAGCAGGATGTTTGCATAGTTGAGCCTGGAGGTGATGAAGGCACGAACAAGAGTTTCAGTGGCCTGAGGGGTGAGGTAGTGGCGGAGTCGGGCGATGTTACAACAACAACAACAACAAGATTCCATTTATAGAGCGCCTTTCACGTCGGGAGGACGTCCCACGGAGGTGAGGGAAGGCAGAGCGGGTCATGGCTTGGATGTGGGAAGAAAAGACAGTTGAGGGTTGAACAAGAGACCTAGGTTCCTGACTGGCTGGTGAGTTGTAGTGTGCAACCATGGAGGTTGATGGTGCCAGAGCCTGAAGTGCTGAGGAGCTGGCGCGAGCGAATCAGGAGGGTCTCAGTCTTGTTCATATTCAACTGTAGGAAGTTTGCCCTCATCCAGGACTTGATGTCCGACAGGCAGTCTGTCAGGACAGCAGTGGTCCTGGAGTACAGTGTGGAGGCAGAAAGATAGAGTTGGGTGTCATCTGCATACGTATGGAAGTTGACCCCATGACTGCAAATGATGTCACCAAGGGGGAGCGTGTAGGTATTAACCTCCATGGGACTTGTGCTCAAATCCTTTCCCTTGTACACTGTCTTCAAAGCCCTTCTAAAAAAACTATCTCTGTGACTGTCTTTATCCACGTTACTACCAAAACTCCAACGACATCCCTGGATAGAGCTTTGAGATGTACTTCTATTGTGGAAAGTGTTGTACATGTGCAAGGATGAGTTAAATTATGATGTTTATGTTTATTGCAAACATGATGGCCAACCTGCACCAGCAATGCCCCAGCCCAGCTCAGTGTACATGCTTTCACCTCCGGGTCAGAAGGTTGTGGGTTCAAGCCGTTATGTGAAGAGTGCTCTGAAATGTACTTCTATGTGGAAAGTGCAAGTTGCTTTTGTTGTTGTTGGTTCAAGTTACATGTTGCGACTTTGAACTCACAGTTTAAGCTGAAAATCCAATGCAATGGGGGAGTGCCACATTGCTGACGGTGCCTTCCTTCAGGTGAGTTACTGAAGTAAGGTCTCATCTGCCGGGGGGTTCAGTGGGTTGTTAAAGATTCCATGGCACTATTCAAAAAGAGAAAGGAGTTTCTCCCTGTGTCCTGCCAGTATCCTCCAAATAAAATTGATCACTCACTTAATGACTGTTTGTGTTGACATTACAGTGTGTGAATTAGCTGCTGCAATCAACTGCTAAATACTTTACAGTAAATCCTGTGGAGCGCTTTGAGGCATCCTCCTGATATGAAAGGCGCTGTACCTAATATATCATTATTATTTGTTTATTTTCAACAGAACTAATGCAGAGCTTCATACCACCCATGTCCAGGGAGAGCCTTCCTGAACCAAGATGCTGTGAGTGTCAGAGGAAAGAAGTAGCTGAAACGGAGCTCTTTCAGTTTCATGTTGTTATACTGAAAGGAATTGGAAGCATTTCACGATAGGGCCAAGTGGCCCACACGGTGTCAGAAGCAACTTTGAACACTCCCATACAGCCAACAGGGGAGGAAGGATGGGATGGAAGGGGAGGAAGGGATTAGTAGCTCCAGCGTGGAAGCCCCTCTAGTCTCCCCAGGCCAGATACCGCCATTTACTCGAAGCTGTGTGACAACAGCAAGGCTTTGGCAGAACCAGTGTTGTGGAGACGACAGTTTGTTATCCTTATGTCTCTGCTGGTGAAGTGCAGCGGGAGAAGGGGGAGAGAGGGGAAGGTATAACTCAGAGAGGACAGAACAATCAACACTCCTTTGACACCACAACTCAATGCATTGGGGCTTTAGACTGTTAAAACCGTAATGCTTGTTAAATATCTCAGACCCTGGGATAGGACAAGGTTTGAGGGGGCTACTGAATAAATTGATAGACTTTTACCCAGCTGAAGCATTCCTCCCTCTTTCTGCCCTGCCCAGCCACAAATAACCATGTCTCTGCTTTGTGTTAACAGATACGAGAGAGGAGATCGAGGGGCCAAGAGTCCATCGTAAGTTTTCACCACATCTTTGTAGTATGTCGGCAGTGAGATCACACCAGACAATGCTGTTGCCCAACACTGGGGCTGAAATTTATGCATTTTCCTAACTTAATTGCCTCTGTTTACCTTGGAGTAAGCAGGAACCCAGTTGTTAGTTGATTGGCAGATTGCTTTTCTGGGGGTAATAATCCCTTCAATAAAATAAAATAAATAATAAATAATTTGGTCACCCAATCCATGACTGTTTGTGGGACATTGCTCTGCACAATTGGCTGTCGCATTTCACCCACAGAGTGTACAGTATATTCTATGAAGCATTTTGAGACGTCGCAAAGACTTGATAAAGCGCTATATCAAATGCAATGATTATTAGTAATTCTTCTGAGGAATTACAGCAACATTGGACTATGTTAATAATAATGAAAATAATCCTTGCCTTACGGTTAGGGTTATATTTGACACATCGTTGAGATGTGTTAAATATAAATAATAATAATAATAATAAACTGTTTACAGCAGAGACGGAGGCTGTTCTTTCCCTCACTGTGTCTGTGCTGGAGCTTGATACCCTAATCCCTAATCCCATTCTACTGTTCTTTCCCTCATCATGTCTGTGCTGGTGCTTGCTCCCCTACTGGAGGCAGTTCTTATAAATAACTGTGTCCTCCCCAAATATCTATCCACTTCTCTCTTGAAAGTTGTTATCGAATCTGCTTCCACCATCCTTTCAGGCAGTGCATTCCAGATCTGAACATCTCGCTGTGTGAAAAAAACTCATCAATGTCCGTATTTTCACGACTCCCTAAACTTTGGAACCTCAATCCCTCCACTTTGTCCACTTCAGATCGCACCTGATGACTTTCATAAGAACATAAGAATTAGGAGTAGGCCATTTGGCCCCTCGAGCCTGCCCCGCCATTCGATAAGATCATGGCTGATCTATGACCATGCCAGCTTGGCGTCAAGCTGTGCCATTGTTTAAGTGCTCCTTAGGTGCTATAAAGATGCAAGCTGTTGTTGTTGTTGTTGTAGGTGGGCCTCTGATCATCATCATATGTGGCTCGAGCTAATTCTGAATTCATGTTCACACTCAACAGCTCCACTGCATTACGTCGCACCGTTCAAGCATCCAGAACGTAAGTAACTAATCTTTAATTGTCAGGTTGTAACGAAACAAGAGTCCAGCCTGAGATATCGCCAGATTGGTCCACAATAAAAAGTAATCTTTCAATGGGAGCTGAGAACAAATCAGAGGGGAACCATTGTGAGTGTGTGTGCGTCTGGGGGTGGGAGTGTGACTGAATGTGTGTCTGGATGTGTGTGTGTGTATGTGTGTGTGTCTGGGTGTGAGTGAGCGTGTGTGTGTGTGTGTGTTTGCCAGATGCTGACACTTAACGTAAGAGACAGCGAGGGGCTGTAAGAGGTGAGAGCTCCACAGTGACTGATTGTGGGGTCTGACCACACCCCTTAAATGTGGAAAGTTCTAGAAGATGTTTTTGAATTGTCAACGGGGTGAGAATTCCTCCCCAGTCTGCAGTCGAAGACGTGATAAGATTCTATATCAAATGCAAGGATTATTATTATTATCATTATTATTATCACCCACAGGTCCCCTCCGGATCCCGCCAAGCGAAAAGGCCCGGCTTAAGGGTAGGTGAATTCTCCTGTTTTTCAAAGAGCGCCACAGTCCCGAGATACATCTGGTCGTGGGCCATATTCCGGAATGTTCCAACAGTCCCATCTAATGGGAGGGATCCATTTGCTGGCTGTCCAGCAAACCCTCCCCTCCATTCTATTTTCCTGCCTACAGTGAGGGAAGGTCCCGAATGGGATAAACAGAACCATAGAACCCAGGTGCTGTTTAATTGTCCCTTAAAAAGCTAAAATGGATAAGTGGATTGCGCCTGAACTTTCACACGAGCGAGGCTTCAACAAGTTCTGAAATGAAATGACGATCAAAAGTTTGCACTTACACTCTGTGTTTGCTCCCCAAAGCTGAACACAGGAAGAACCAGTTACTGGGTCTGGCCCCGCTGGATGAGGACCTGGTGGAGGAATTACGCGGGACTGTATCCATGATTGGCGGTGAGGTTTGGCCGATTGGGGACTATTGTTTTGTGAAGGAACGTGGGGCTGCAATCTGCACTGTATAACTTCATTCCTTATTAAGAAATGTGATGTGTACGTCTAACCTGTGCTGTAACTGACCTGGGAATGCTGAATGGATAGCGTAGAGGGAACTGGACAACGCAGTGCTGTAAAAACATGAGAGCTTTTGTTTTCTGTTGACAAACAGGATTACCTGTCAGCAACTATGGCTGCATTGAGGATGAAATGGATGATGATGTCTTCATGACAGAGGAGGAACAGCGATTTCATCCGGATCCGGCTTTCTTACACTTGGACAGAAATGTAAAGACTAAAAGAGGTAATTGGTCATTCCTTACCTGTCACTCCTGATTACGAGCGCTCTGGGATGCTACCTCATGTGAAGGGCGCTATATAAATACAAGTTGTTGTTGTTGCATAGTTGTCCTTTGTCCTGAGTTCGTCCCATTGCACCAGTTCTAGCCAGTAATCCTGTCCTTGTTCTACAACAACAACAAGATTCCATTTATAAAGCGCCTTTCACGTCAGGAGGACGTCCCAAGGCACTGCACAGTTGGGTCATGAGCCGAGCAGGGGGGAAATGGTCAGGGTCAGGGGAGGGGAGGGAGCGAGGAGGGGGGAAATGGTCAGGGTGAGGGGAAGGATGGGAGGGAGCGAGAAGGGGGAAGAGAGTCGAGAGGGGAGCTGAAGGCTCGGTCAAAGAGAAAAGTGTGAGGTTTACACACTATAATTCAATAAGTCTATAATTTGTGGGTTTTTTTTATCCCTCTTCCCATTCTCTAACTGGGACATTTCATTAGTCACCCTGAGGTGTTCTGGCACAGTATTTATAATCTAATAATAATAATGATCCTCTTGTTTGATATAGAGCCTTATTACATCTTTGAGATGTTTCAAACGCTTCACAGAATACACTCTAAAGTGAATTGACTGAAATATTTTGTGGGTGAAACATGGCAGCCAATTGCGCACATCAGTGTCCCACGAACAGTCGGAGATTGAGTGGCCAAATTATTATTATTTATTTTGAAGGAATTATTAACAACTGGGTTATTACTTACTGCTAGGGTAAACAGAGAAGTGTTGAATAAGAAACTTGTCCAACATTTTACTCTGCCGGGAATCGAACCCAGGTCTCTCGCTTAGAGGCGAGCGCTCTAACCACTGAACTACAGGACTCCACAAATACCCCAAAATGTTTCGAAATTAATTTTTGGAGCATCCAATATATTTCTTCTCAATGTCCCTTTGTAGTTTGGGATATGGTAACAAAGCTTTAATATGCTATGTGACAGTTTGACTTTGATTTTCTTATGTCAGCCTGGCTTTGTTAGTAGCAGTCTCACCGCAGAGTCAGATGTTAGTCCCATTGTAAAGAATTTGAGCTCATAGTCTGGCTGACCCACCAGTATATTGCTGGGGGAGTTCAACGTTAGAGTTGCTGCCCTTCAGAAGACAAATTCCTTTGGCCCTTCTGACTCATTCTTCCCCCACCCACCCTACTCTCCTACATTTCATTACAAAATCAGGCTGTATTATTTTAAAATGAGTCCCAGTATCCTGTCCTCAACAACCCTTCTCGGAAAACTGTTCCAGTTATTGATTACTCTCAGGTAAAGAAAGAATTCCTGGTGTCTGTTCTGAAATTGCCTTTTGCAGCTCCAATCCTGTATCTTGTTCTATTCTCTTGGAGCATCCTAAAGTATTTTTCTGGGATTACTATTTCAATCCCATTTAAAATGCTATACACCTCTATGAGATCCTCTCTGTGATGTCTTCTCTCAAGTCTGAAGAGCCCAATCTTGTCTAACTGATTGCTCATAACTGATTCCTCTAACACTGAGGATCATCCTCCGCGCTTTCCCCTGTACTGCCTCTAGGCCACAGGGCAGTCACCACCAACCACTGCTCTCCAACCCCCAATTCCACGTCACATCCCACCTAAAGACCTTCCATTTTGATTGTGCTTACGGTCATCTCCCCCTTTCCTCTCCCCCGGGCTCATTGTCAGAGTTTGTTACTGTCAAGTGGTCCAGGATGCTACCCTGTGTGAACAGTGCAATATAAATGCAAGTTGTTGTTGATTGATACAGAATGCAGCAGATTAGACAACAATGAATACATTAAAAAGGCAATAATAGATTTGCAATACTGTACACAAACCTGATGAAAACGACTGGAACAGTTTAATACAGCCACAAACAAATGCTGTCTCACAGAGAACTTTAATAATATAGGCACGGAACAAACTGCGCTGGGCAGATAACCACAGCTCATAGATACACACACATCTCACAATGGTCTTAGCGACAGTCAATTTCATCCATCACTAATTATACCCATTTTTCCGTTTCATCACCAACCCCAAAAGCTCCTATTAGCCTTCAAGTCGGGTGACCTCATTAACGCACAACACTTGCATTTATACACCCCTTCCTGTAGGTTAATGGCTTGGAGCACTCCACAGAGATACACAGGGAACAAAGGAGAGGGAAGAGGGATGTGGCCATAGGTGCGATCAAAGAGCCAGGTTTTGAGGCAAGGGGCAGACAGAAAGCAGGGGAGACAAAGCGGTTAGAGGAAGACAATTCCAACAATAACTTGCCTTTATATAGCACTCTACATGCAGAATAGTGCTATCAGAAGTTAGGGGTGTAGGAACTGAAGTGTCACAGGAGATATGCAGTAAGTGGGATGCGATGAAGGTATGAATCAATTTTTCAGCAACTGTGGGTGTGAGCCTCAGAGGTACATAACAAAGGCAGCCCAAGACTCTAGCCTTTCACTGGCAATATCAGGCTGGGAGGGGGAGTGGGAATCCCAGGCTGGCTCCTGCTGCTTTGGGTTCAAGGGATGCAAAGTTCCTGGGTTCTCTTGCTAAGCGTTGCCTGTTACATTGTGAATCCATGTCGGGTTTGTGAGCTCCTCTATCAACTCTCTGTGTTCTCTGTGTTTCACAGCAATGGGAGTATCGGATGACGACTGGGAGCATCCCTTCAAGAAGCAGCAGCTTCTTCCTATGTACGTGACACCGATGCCTGACATAGAAGACGTGATGATCAGCCGAAACAGGCAAAGTACTGAACCTCTCATTACTTTGCTGGGGCTTTCTGATTTTACCTGTGGCAATTTAGTGGGCACCCCAGAGAGCTTATTGTCATGTGGAGTGAACATGCTCTTCGTCCAATCAGTGCACTAGTTAGCAGTGTGACAGTGTGTGCGACGGCGTGTACCACGGTGTGACAGTGTGTGTACCACAATGTGATGGTGTGAGAAAGAGCTAGTTTAGCAGGAGAGGTCACCAATCTTCTCAGTCTGTTGCTGTTTCTGGGATGTACCAATCAGTTGCTATTTTTCTCTTTCAGCCGTTTTCCCTATGCCGTACGAACAAAAATCATTTGACGTTGATCATGCCCCAGCCAAGAGAGCTTTGGAAGGTGAGCTAATGTCTGGGAGCCAGTGTATGTTAGCCCAATGTTTAATCCGCATTCGAGCTTTGTTTTCAGTGTTCACTTGTCATGTCAGAAGCCAGATATTTCACCTCATCTCAGCCAGCAGTGTCCTTTGTTTTAAAATTGTGCAGAATCATAGAAAATTTCTGAATCCAGTCTTCGTTTAGAAGCCGATTCTTAAACATACAGCAGGAAACTGGCTTCCAAAGTGAACACTGGGTTTTGAAACTTTTCCAAAACCTGCGCCATTGTAGTTTTAAGACAAAATGGTCTGGAGACGATGACTGTGGGAAAGTTCGGACATCAGGTGAGATACTGAGCTGTGTGTGATTTTTACACTGAATACTGAGCTCTTTTCTGTCGGATTTACTCTATGCTGTTTACACTTTGTGTGTGTTACTGTGCAAGGTGTGTGTTACTATATACGGTGTAATATTCATCACTCTCAGTATTTATTTAGCACTCTGGGAAGGGCCACTATATAAATGCAAGTTGTTGTTATTTGCTAAAGGTAGATATTAATTGGTCTTGTTCTTTTCCACAGTACCTTATAAAATGGGGGGTCTGAAAAAGGGTAAGTGTCAGCAGAACAAGAAGCGTTTGATTTGAATCATTTGCTATTTTGCAAACCATGGCCTGCCCGAGCTGAGCTGCTTTTTCCCTCTTCAATCTCCACAGTGATGAGAACGCATGATGACAGGGAGCTTGTGACGTACAGACAGCCCATTCGCAAGCCTGAGCTTTATGTTTCTGATGTCCTTGGCAAACTGCAGGGCTGCGAGACGGAGGGGGAACTGAATGAGATGGAACGTACGTTTTAGAAGCAGAATACACATCACTCAGTTATTAAACTTCATATTCATATTATTATGAAACTCAGTTTCAGCGCCTTGGGACGTCCTCCTGACGTGAAAGGCGCTTTATAAATGGAATCTTGTTGTTGTTGTTGTTGTTGTAATAGCACTTTTGTCTCTCGATCTGAAAACTATGGCAAACTTCCTGCAGTTAACTATGTCTCAAAACTTTCCTCTTTTACCTGCTTTTGGTCATCTTTTCCTTCTGCACCCCTCTCCCCTTTGGGTCACCACCCTATTTTGGGTACCCATCTAGCTTTGTCAATCGCTTTGAGACATTTGGTCAACATCAACGGAGCCACATAAAGTAAATTTCAATTGTGTTGTATTAATTGTATTTCTTGTCCAACAAAGACCAACCAACCCATTAAGGTTTTGGCTTGCAGGGTTAACAGGAGCTGAGTGGGGAAAATCCCTGCTCCTAGTGACCTCCAAGTTATCCTGACAAACTAGATTGGCTGTTCCATAATCTGCAGTGCCCTAGAGTACTGCGGATTCACTTGGTTGTGGAATCGGACTATTGAGACCACCACAGAAGGTTGATTCTATATTGGATTGGATGAGAAAGGAAACAGGTCCATCTGACTGTTCAAGTAAATGTTAAAAATCCCTTAATATTATTTGAAAATCACAGAATCATAGAATCCTGCAGCACAGGAGGCCATTCGTCCCATCGTGCCTGCACTGGTTCTTTGAAAGAGCCATCCAACTCATCCCACTCCCCCACTCTTTCTCCATAGCCTTGCAATTTTTTTCTTTTCAAGTAAATATACAATTCCCTTTTGAAAGTTATTATTGAATCTGCTTCCACAGGCAGTGCATTCCAGATCGTAACAACTCGCTGCGTAAGAAAAATTCTTCTCAACTCCCCTCTGATTCTTTTTCCAATTATCTTGAATCTGTGTCCTCTGGTTACCGACCCGCCCACCAGTGGAAACAGGTTTTCCTTATTTACTCTATCAAACCCCTCATGATTTTGAACACGTGAAAAAAGAAAAGGCTTTCCCAAGTGTCCTGGTCATTTACTTATTGGCTCTTTGTGTGACGTTGCTGTGTGTAAATTGTCTGCTGTGTTGGCCTACCAATACTCAGTCACTACACTTAACGGCAATAACTGAATCGCGGATTGTGGTGTTTCTACATTACAGCCACTGTAATAAATGCACCTTCTCGTACATTGTCCACTGAGCCTCTCCCTTCCCCACACAGAGGAACTGCTGCTGGAAACACAACGGCAGAAGAGTAAGTGATAGAATGAGACCTAGTGGATTGGAAACATGTGTGAGGTATTGTTGTAGATCAATGTTCCACTCGATAGGCAGCTGATAAGGTACTGAGAAATACAGCCATTCCCAAAGTAATGTTACTGAGAAATACTGCCACCCCCAGAGTAATGTTACTGAGAAATACAGCCATACCAAAAGTAATGTTACTAAGAAATACAGCCACCCCCAGAGTAATGTTACTGAGAAAAATACATCCACCCCCAGTTGATTGTAGGTGGTCTAAGGCTGGGGAGGGCAGTGCTAGAATTGGGCACCTGAGATTTCATAATTTTTGGCTTGGAAAGCTGTAAACACCGTAAAGATGTCATTTCTTTCTTCCCCACACTGACCACACAGAGCTCTCCTTTTCATGTCCAAGGCTCACTCTCATTCTCTGTCGACAGGAACATTCGGGGACTCGATCAGCATGGCCCGTGGTAAGCTGATTAATGCTAGAGTCAGAGTGAATGTCTGTAATGGTTTATGATAGAGTTGACCCAGCAGCCAGGAAGTGCTCCTGAATGTTACTTTCTGACAGTAGTACAGTATTCAGGACTTATGTTCTTTCATGTGCTTGACTAGGATTGACTCTTACTTTGTTGTATCAACAGCTCAACAAGTGCATTCTATGGCTGCAGTCATGCGCAGTAAGTGTGGGGAGAGGTTGGTTGTGATCACATTTTCACACTAGTGTTTGTGATGTTGACGTAGAACAGACAGTGGTACACATTCTCAGAGGGGCTGACACTGGTTTGATCCATGGTTTAATCACTTGAGGAATGTCACAATATCCTGGTTAACTTCCTCCAAACTGCAGAAATTATTTCATTTATTTTCACACACACAATCACACTCAATGACATACACAATTACACATTTCACACTTTGGATGAGATGTTTAAACCGAGGTCCCATCTGCCTGTTCAGGTGGATGCTAAAGATCCCATGGCACTATTCGAAAAGAGAAGGGAATTTCTCCCCGAGTCCTGGTCAACAATCCCCCAAATAAAATTGGCCACTCACTCCGTGACTGTTTGTGGTCTCACCCTAACCCTAAATTCTCCTCATCTCTCCTCTAAGGTTCTTTTGATAACTAAAATCTGTGTCTTCTGGTTACTGACCCACCCGCCAATGGAAACAGTTTCTCCCTGTTCACTCTATCAAATTACCCTCATAATTTTGAACATCTCTGTTAAATCTCCCCTTACCCTTCTCTGCTCCAAGGAGAACAATCCTAGAACAATCCGAGCTTCTCTAGTCTCTCCACATAACTCAAGTCCATCAGCAGTCCTGGTACTATCCTGGTAATTCTCCTTTGCACCCACTCCAAGGCCTAGACATCCTTCCTAAAATGTGGTGCCCAGAATTTAACACAGTACTCTAGCTGAGGTCTAACCTATAAAGGTTCACCAAAACCACCTTACTTTTGTATCATGCACGCAATCACACACGCGGTAACACACACGCCATGACATATGCACATGCACACACAGATTTAAACATCTTCAGAAGAGACCAGGGGAAAAATCAGGGAGAAGTGAAATTAATGTTGTGTTTGTGTAGCATTTGAATTGATTTTTTTTTACTTTGGATCAGTAACAGAGATGTAAATGTGAGTTAGATGTGTGAATGTGCAAGGATTAATCATTGTTCCGCTTTACCCACAGAAAACATCCGTTCGCAAATTACAAGTGGTAAGTCGCAAGTGAATCACTACCAGTCTTTAATTTAGAGTGTTTTATACATTAGATTGAAAGTGATTTCCTATTGTGTATTCTCAGATTCTGATGACGAGCATGTGGAAGGTAGGGAGGTCTAGACTGAGGAAGAAACTGGAAAATAACCTCTCGACCAGGCAGCTCACAGCAATCACCAGCATTGCCAGGCAGCTCACAGCAATCACCAGCATTGCCAGGCAGCTCATGGCAATCACCAGTATTGTCAGGCAGCTCACTCCAATCATCAGCATTGCCAGGCAGCTCACAGCAATCACCAGCATTGCCAGGCAGCTCACAGCAATCACCAGCATTGCCAGGCAGCTCATGGCAATCACCAGTATTGTCAGGCAGCTCACTACAACCACCAGCATTGCCAGGCAGCTCACTCCAATCATCAGCATTGCCAGGCAGCTCACAGCAATACCAGCATCGCCAGGCTTCACACAGCATCACCAGCATTGCCAGACTTCTCACAGCATCACCAGCATTGCCAGGCAGCTCACACCAATCACCAGCATTGCCAGGCTTCTCATAGCATCACCAGCAATGCCAGGCAGCTCACAGCATCACCAGCATTGCCAGGCTTCTCACAGCATCACCAGCATTGCCAGGCAACTCACAGCAATCACCAGCATTGGCAGGCAGCTCACAGCAATCACCAACATTGCCAGGCAGCTCACAGCAATCACCAGCATTTTCAGGCTTCTCACAGCATCACCAGCATTGCCAGGCAGCCCAAGGCATCACCAGCATCGCCAGGCTTCTCACAGCAATACCAGCATTGCCAGACTTCACACAGCATCACCAGCATTGCCAGGCAGCCCACAGCATCACCAGCATCGCCAGGCTTCTCACAGCAATACCAGCATTGCCAGACAGCTCACAGCATCACCATCATTGCCAGACAGCTCACAGCATCACCGGCATTGCCAGACAGCTCACAGCATCACCAGCATTGCCAGGCAGCTCACAGCAATCACCAGCATTGCCAGGCAGCCCACAGCATCATCAGCATTGGCAGGCAGCTCACAGCAATCACCAACATTGCCAGGCAACTCACAGCATTACCAGCATTGCCAGACAGCTCACAGCATCACCAGCATTGCCAGGCTTCTCACATCAATACCAGCATTGCCAGGCAGCTCACGGCAATCACCAACATTGCCAGGCAGCTCACAGCATTACCAGGCAGATCACAGCATTACCAGCATCGCCAGGCAGATCACAGCAATCACCAACATTGCCAGGCTTCTCACAACAATACCAGCATTGCCAGGCAGCTCATGGCAATCACCAGCATTGCCAGGCAGCTCACAGCAATCACCAGCATTGCCAGGCAGCTCACAGCAATCACCAGCATTGCCAGGCTTCTCACAGCATCACCAGCATTACCAGGCAGCCCACAGCATCACCAGCATTGCCAGGCAGCTCACAGCAATCACCAACATTGCCAGGCAACTCACAGCAATCACCAGCATTGCCAAGCAGCTTATGGCATCACCAGCATTACCAGGCACCTCATGGCATCACCAGCTTTGCTCGGCACTCACAGCATCATCAGCATTGCCAGGCACTCAACAGCAGTGGCTCATGGCATCTTGCCAGGCAGCTCATGGCATCTCCAGCTCAGGGCACCAGTCACTGTTCACCTGCAGTTACACCATCTCCAGACAGAAAAATCTTATATACATGCCAATAGACTCTCTAATAGACATGCTGACACATGCTACTCGACACACTAATCGATATGCTAATAGACATGGCAATAAACATGCTAATAGACACCCGCTGATAACCTGATGTCTATCAAGCGCTGTAAGATCGCGATATAATTGCAAGTTGTTGTCGTCGTAGACAACTGCAGATATATATATATCTATACATTGTATATCAGTGTATGCTTGATTTGTCCAGCCTCCAAACTAGAGGATGATTTTTTACTCTGGTCACACTAAATTCCATATTTCTCAACATGTACAAAGTTTTATATTCTCTTTCGCAGAAATTCAGCCACTGACTAAATCAGCGCTTAGGAAATTGGGCAAATGTCCATCTAAGTCAAGAAGAGAATTACGTAAGTTTCAGATTAAAGAAAGTTTACTTGATAGCAATTTGGGAATTGTGGGTGTCTGTGTGCTTGTGGTGTGTGTGTGTGTGTGTGTGTGTGCGTCTGAATGGTCATCTGGAACTCTATTCCACAATTCCTCCATCTCATCCCTTCTATAGCCTCCTTCAAGTCCTGTGTAAAGACCTTCCTCTTCGACCATGCCTTTGACCAGCCTCCCACCCCCATCCCCCCTGCCCTCCACCCCTCCTGACCCCAACTCTCAGCTTGGTTGCAAAAACCCTCGACTGTACAGCGCCCTGGGGTGCTATACAAGTGTAATTTGTTGTTGTTGTCTGTGTGTTTGTATGTTTGTGTGTGTATGTCTGTGTGTTTATGGGTATCTGTGCAAGTGTGATGATATGTGTCAACAACCATACACGTGAACACATCAGGGGGTGTGCACATTTCTGTGTGTTTGTATATGCAGACAGATCTCAGTTTGACTCAGTTGGTAGCACTTTCACCTCTGAGTCAGAAAGTTGTGAGTTCAAGCCTTACATCAATCTATTCTGACACTCCAGTAGAGTTGGGGAGCACTGAATTGCCGGAGGTGCTATCCTTTGGATGAGTTGTTAAACTGAGTTCCCATCGGCCAGATCAGGTGAACGTTAATGATCCCAGGGCACTGTCTGAAAAGAGAAGGGAGTTTCTCCCAAATGTCCTGGCAAATAATCTCCCAGATAAAAACAGCCATTCACTTTATGGCAATTTGTGGATCATTGCTGCCTGCAAAGTGGCTGCTGCATTTGGCTACAAATACAGTTACTACACTTTATTATAAATCTTGTGATGTGTTTTTAGATAATTGAGGTGTGATACAGCATTTTATCAACAACAACAACAAATGACACTTTCATAGCGTCTTTCACGTCAGGAGGTCCCAAAGTGCTGGACACTCAAGGATTTGGACCCAAGCTGGGAGTTGGGATCAGGAGGGGTGGAGGGTAGGAGTAGAGGGTGATCGAAGGTGCAGTCTTGAGATATGCCTTGAAGGAGGGAAATGAAGGGGTCGAGACGGAGTCCTTTGGAATGGAGTTCCAAAGGTGGGGGCAGAAAGGCTGAAGGCCAAACCCCCAAAGGTGGGGCAGGTGACAAGGAGCAGGCCAGAGCCTGCTGAGCTCTAAAGCAAGGATTATTATTTATCATGGTTACGATAACGGTCTGTACACTCACTCCTGTTACGCTGTTCTTTGAGGTTATGATTCCTGGCTCTGTACACTCACTCATGTTACATTTGCACTGCTCCGGTCATCAGATCTATGAGATTTCCAGCTTTAACTTGTGTTTCCTTACAGTCAGGACTCGCATGAAATACGGACGGAAGCCAGGTAAGTGCTGAGGTCAAAGCAATGTTGAAAGTGACCGGCATTTCAGCACTTTGCAGAGTTCAGTCACTGGAGCAAATTCAGTGTCACAGGCACTGCCGGTCCAGAGTCTGGGCATGGGGTGGACCCGTTCACATCAGGGCTGTCCTCACAGACTCCCACATCTCAACTAGGCTATCAGAGGAGACCGGACCAGGAGCAGCATTTCTCAGCATTTCTCGCACACTCGAGAAACATTTCTCTCTGCCCTTTCCTCATCCCCAGCGCCAGCCTCACCGGACAAGCAGTGGCAAGCTTGGCCAGAGAGGGATTTCAATGACAAGATATACGTCTTTAACTGGTTAAACTCCAGCAGTTACCCCCAGTCACACTCTAGGGTCCCCAAGCTGTGACTCTGGCCAATCTGTGCCCAGGGCAGCTGAAAGGATTGTTATAATAATAATTGTTCTTAAAAGAGCCAAGTGCACAGGGCTATACATTTCTGTGGTTCTGATACTCTCCGGATTTAGGGGGCTATCCCTCCAGGGAGGGAGTACACATGCCATTCCAGACAGCTGGGTTAGGATATTCTTAAGCACAGTGATGCATATCTATAAACAAATTGTAGTAAATACCTCACCAGGGTTCCCAATTTGGGATTGTGGTCTCTGTATACTTACTGCTGTTACGTCCACTCCGCTCTGATGACCATTAGACTGAGTGGATTTTCTCTTCTGTTATTAGTGATATTACCCCCTCAACCACCCCAAACAGCCATGAAGATGCTGCCCTTCTCATCACCACCACGGAGAACAGGATCAGTGAACGCTGGTATGTATCCAGTCTTGGAACAAAGAGTGAAATCAGTCAAGAGAAACAATAGTACAGGATACTGAGGTCTCACACATACACACAGAGGACACTAAGATCTCACACACACACACACAGACAGGACTAAGATCTCTCTCTCTCACACACACCTACACACAGACAGGACCATAGGATCTCTCTCACACACACACACAGACAGAACACTAAGATCTCTCTCTCTCACACACACCTACACACAGACAGGACACTAAGATTTCTCTCTCTCTCTTACACACACACACACACACACACACACAGACAGGACATTAAGATCTCACACACACACACACAGGACACTAAGATCTCACACACACAGGACACTAAGATCACACACACATACACACAGAGGGCACTAAGATCTCACACTCACACACAGGACCATAGGATCTCTCTCTCACACACACAGACAGGACACTAAGATCTCACACTCACACACAGGACCATAGGATCTCTCTCTCTCACACACACAGGACACTAAGATCTCTGTCTCTCTCTCTCTCTCTCACACACACACACAGACAGGACATTAAGATCTCACACTCACACACAGGACCATAGGATCTCACACACACACACAGGACACTACTATCTCTCTCTCTCTCTCTCACACACACACACACACACACAGACTAAGATCTCACACACACACATACACACACAGGACACTAAGATCTCACACACATACACACACGGGACACTAAGATCTCACACACACAGGACACTAAGATCTCACACACACACACAGTACACTGAGATCTCACACACACAGGACACTGAGATCTCTCTCTCTCTCTCTCACACACACACACAGGACACTGAGATCTCACATGCACACACACATGACACTGAGCTCTCACACATGCACAGGATACTGAGATCTCTCTCACACACAGGACACTGAGATCTCACACACACACAAAAGCACACACAGTACACTGAGGTCTTACAAACAGGACACTGAGATCCCACGCACTCAGGACATCAAGATCTCACACACACAAACACACACACATAGGACACAGATCTCACACACACAGGATACTGAGATCTCTCACACACACAGGATACTGAGATCTCTCTCACACACAGGACACTAAGATCTCTCTCTCTCTCACACACCACACACATAGGACCCAGATCTCACACACACACACGACACTGAGATCTCTCTCTCTCTCTCTCAAACACACACACACAGTACACTGAGATCTCACACACATAGTGTACACTGAGATCTCTCTCTCTCACACACACAGTACACTGAGATCTCTCTCTCTCTCTCACACACACACACAGTACACTGAGATCTCACACACATAGTGTACACTGATATCTCTCTCTCTCACACACACAGTACACTGAGATCTCTCTCTCTCTCTCACACACACACACACACAGTACACTGAGATCTCACACACACAGTACACTGAGATCTCACACACACAGTACACTGAGATCTCACACACAGTACACTGAGATCTCACACACAGTACACTGAGATCTCACAGACACACAGTACACTGAGATCTCACACACAGTACACTGAGATCTCACGCACAGTACACCGAGATCTCACACACACACAGTACACTGAGATCTCACACACAGTACACTGAGATCTCACACACACACAGTACACTGAGATCTCACACACACACAGTACACTAAGATCTCACACACACACACACACACACACAGGACACCAAGATCTCACACATACAGTACACTGAGATCTCACACACAGTACACTGAGATCTCACGCACAGTGCACTGAGATCTCACGCACAGTACACCGAGATCTCACACACACACAGTACACTGAGATCTCTCTCTCTCTCTCACACACACACACACACACACACACACACGACACTACTATCCCTCTCTCTCTCTCTCACACACACACAGGCCACTAAGATCACACACACATACACACAGAGGACACTAAGATCTCACACTCACACACAGGACCATAGGATCTCACACACACACAGGACACTAAGATTTCTCTCTCTCTCTTACACACACACACACACACACACAGACAGGACATTAAGATCTCACACACACACACACAGGACACTAAGATCTCACACACACAGGACACTAAGATCACACACACATACACACAGAGGGCACTAAGATCTCACACTCACACACAGGACCATAGGATCTCTCTCTCACACACACAGACAGGACACTAAGATCTCACACTCACACACAGGACCATAGGATCTCTCTCTCTCACACACACAGGACACTAAGATCTCTGTCTCTCTCTCTCTCACACACACACACACAGACAGGACATTAAGATCTCACACTCACACACAGGACCATAGGATCTCACACACACACACAGGACACTACTATCTCTCTCTCTCTCTCTCTCTCACACACACACACACACACACAGACTAAGATCTCACACACACACATACACAGGACACTAAGATCTCACACACATACACACACGGGACACTAAGATCTCACACACACAGGACACTAAGATCTCACACACACACACAGTACACTGAGATCTCACACACACAGGACACTGAGATCTCTCTCTCTCTCTCTCACACACACACACAGGACACTGAGATCTCACATGCACACACACATGACACTGAGCTCTCACACATGCACAGGATACTGAGATCTCTCTCACACACAGGACACTGAGATCTCACACACACACAAAAGCACACACAGTACACTGAGGTCTTACAAACAGGACACTGAGATCCCACGCACTCAGGACATCAAGATCTCACACACACAAACACACACACATAGGACACAGATCTCACACACACAGGATACTGAGATCTCTCACACACACAGGATACTGAGATCTCTCTCACACACAGGACACTAAGATCTCTCTCTCTCTCACACACCACACACATAGGACCCAGATCTCATACACACACACGACACTGAGATCTCTCTCTCTCTCTCTCAAACACACACACACACAGTACACTGAGATCTCACACACATTGTGTACACTGAGATCTCTCTCTCTCACACACACAGTACACTGAGATCTCTCTCTCTCTCTCACACACACACACAGTACACTGAGATCTCACACACATAGTGTACACTGATATCTCTCTCTCTCACACACACAGTACACTGAGATCTCTCTCTCTCTCTCTCACACACACACACACACAGTGCACTGAGATCTCACACACACACAGTACACTGAGATCTCACACACACAGTACACTGAGATCTCACACACAGTACACTGAGATCTCACACACACACAGTACACTGAGATCTCACGCACAGTACACCGAGATCTCACACACACACAGTACACTGAGATCTCACACACAGTACACTGAGATCTCACACACACACAGTACACTGAGATCTCACACACACACAGTACACTAAGATCTCACACACACACAGTACACTGAGATCTCACACACAGTACACTGAGATCTCACGCACAGTGCACTGAGATCTCACGCACAGTACACCGAGATCTCACACACACACAGTACACTGAGATCTCTCTCTCTCTCACACACACACACACACACACAGGACACCAAGATCTCACACATACAGGACACTGAGATCTCACACACAGGGAGTGGACTGGTACAGAAGAAGCCAGGTTATTTCTTGGTCCCATTCACACACGTATCACACTTATTTGAAGAAGCTGGCCAACAGGGAAGTCTACCTTATTGAATCCTTAGTAAATCCTTTCGATAGTTACTCGTTTGACATTGCTGTGCCTGGGTCTCAACTCTCTTAAAATATGCCTTCTGATTCAGAGATTTCCATGTGGATAGCCGTATTGATGTATTTGTTGTATTCTCTGTTTCAGACATGTGTCTATTGAGTCAAAGTGTACCTACACCGTCTTACAAAATTCCATTGCAGCCAGAAGTAAAACCTGGTCCGGGTAAGTACTGCCGTGGGCAATGCTGGGACTGAAACATTCAGCACTCAATAATAACAACAACTTGCAGTTATATAGCGCCCCTAATGCAAGGTAGTGTCCCAGAGAGCTTGACAGTGGTGGAGCATGACACTGAGCCAGGGGGACAGTTCAGTCAAACTCAGTGTTACAAATCACAATACAATACAAATGTACATTTATATAACAAAACACAAAATACTGCAGAAGCTGGAGATCTGAAAACAAAAACAGAAGTCACTGGGAACATTCAGCAGGTCAGGCAGCATCTATGGAGAAAGGAAAGTGAGTCAACATTTTGGGTCCACGACCCTTCGTTCTGACGAAGGTTCGTGGACCCGAAACGTTGACTCACTTTCCTTTCTCCATAGATGCTGCCTGATCTGCTGCGTGTTCCCAGGAACTTCTATTTACATTTATATATCACCTTGCATATTGGGAGGAGGATCCAAGGAACTTTACAGTCCTGGCTGGGCACCTGAGCTTAGAGTGGGAGCTGAGGGGGATGGTGAGGGGAAAAACGATTCAAGGCTCATTCAAAGAGGTAGGTCTTGATACAGACCTTCAAGTAGGTGAGGGAGAGAATGAATCAAAGTGACCAAGGAGGGCGTTCTGGAAAGTGGGAGCAGGAAGGCGATGGTGGGGCGGATAGGATGGGGGACATGTCAAAGGCTGGTATCTGCTGAGCAAGGTACAGTTTCAGTAGGTTGGAGAGATAGAGTCGGGTAAGAATGTAGAGGATTTGAAAGTGAGGACAAGAATTTTGAGCTCGATCTGCTGATGTGATGGGGAGCAAGACAGGAACCAGGCGAGGAGCAGAGCCTTGTGTGGGAAAAGACATAAGCTGCAGTGCTTTGGATAATGTACAGTGTGAGAAAGGAAGAGTGGGTAGTCTGGAGATGGTGTAGTCAAGCATTTGATATAAGTAAATGGATTGGGTTCTTGGCGCCTGAGGAAAGTGGTAGCAGTGTGGGAGTTTAATGTTATAGATGTGGGGGAAAGCAAAGCTCACCAGAGCATGAATGTGGGGTTTAAAAAACAGTTAGAAGTTGAACAAGACACCAAGGTTCCACACCGGCTCTGTGAGGGTGGAGTGCAAGTCCATGCAGGTTGTTGCTGTCAGTGTCTGAGGTGAGAAGGTGCTGAGAGAGCCAAGCAGGAGTGTCTCTGTCTTGTCGACATTCAACGGGAGAAAGTTAGAGCTCCTCCAGGTCTGACAGGCAAACAATGATTCTTACCTCTATACATTCACTCCTGCTTGCTGGACTTCCCAACTTTTCCCTCCACAACCTGCACATTATTCAAAACTCTGCAGCTCGTGCCCTCTCCCGCACCAGGCTCCGTGAACAATCACTCCCATGCTTGCCCGGCTTCACTGGCTCCTCATCCCTCAGAGAATCGAGTACAAAACCCTTGTTCTCATCTTCAAAGCCCTCAATGGTCTTGCTCTCCACTACTTCTCTGACCTCCTAACCCCACATCAACCTGTCCGATCCTTCTGCGCAGCGGACACTGGCCTGCTTCAGGTCCCACGCACTTCCAGCACCACCAATGGTGTCGGGCATTCAATATCTCTGCCCCCACACTCTGGAATTCTATCCTGCAATCCCTCTGCATCACCCCCTTGCTTACCTCTTTCAAATCCCATCTAAAACCTTCCTTTTCAGCCACCCTCCCACCCCCCCACCCCGTCTGCCCTCCATTCCTCCTGACCCCAACTCCCAGCTCCGGTCCAAAAACCCGACTGTCCAACACCCTGGGACGTCTTTCCAATGTGAAGGGTGCTATACAAGTATAATTTGTTGTTTCAGTGTCTCTACAGGTTATAATTCTCCATTTTGCACTTATGTTCTCCAGTTTCGAAAACACACATTTTAGATCACACCTTTGGTCACCTCCCTTTTATCTCCCTATCTCCCATGTGGAGTCCTGTAGCTCAGTGGTTAGAGCACTCGCTTTGCAAGTAAGAGACCTGAGTTCAATTCCAGGCAGAGGGCGAAACCTTGGGCAAGTTTCCTTACTCTACACCCCTAATAATAATCCCTCCAAAAAAAAATAAACAATAATAAATTGGTCATTTTCAATCCATGACTGTTTTTGGGACATTGCTGTGCAATTGGCTGCCGCATTCGCCCACAAATATACAGTCAATTCACTTTACAGTACATTCTGTGAAGCAATTTGGGATGTCTAGAAGACGTGAAAAGCGCTACATCAAATGCAAGGATTATTATTATTGTTATTATCTTTCTCAGGCTCACACTCTAACTTTTTGCAACAGTTTGTGACCTTTTCCAGTGTGAATGGTGCAACATAAGTGCACATTGTTGTTGATAAAAAGCCTTTTTCTCTTTCAGTATTGTTTACGTCACCAAAATCACCTAAATCAAGACCTGGTTTTGCAGATATTTCTTGTGGCGGAAGGAAACACAAAGGTAGTGTGTCAGTAAAAGTGCTACTATTTGTTGGTGAGCTTTAGATTGGGGACCAATAAGTTGTGTGACCATAAGACCGTAGACGTAGGAGCAGGAGTTGGCCATTCGGCCCCTCGAGCCTGCCCCGCCATTTAATAAGATCATTGCTGATCTTCCAACCGAATTCTATTTACCTGCCTTATCCCCATATCCCTTAATCCCTCTATCCTTTAGAAATCTATCAACCTCAGTCTTGCATATGTTTACAGCCTTCTTGGGTAGAGAATTGCACAAATTCACTACCCTATGAGTGAAATGTTTCCTCAACTCAGTTCAAAAAGACTCACGGCATCTACCCGGTCAAGACTCTTAAGAATCTTACAGGTGTCTATAAGATCACCCCTAATTCTTCTATATTTTAGAGAATATAGGCCTAGTTTACTCAACCTATCCTCATACCTCTTATGTGGAGTCCTGTAGCTCAGTGGTTAGAGCACTCGCTTTGCAAGCGAGAGACCTGAGTTCAATTCCAGGCAGAGGGCGAAACCTCGGGCAAGTTTCCTTACTCCACACGCCTAACAATAATCCCTCCAAAAAACCAAAAACAATAATAAATTGGTCATTTTCAATCTACGACTGTTTGTGGGACATTGCTGTGCGCAATTGGCTGCCATGTTCGCCCACAAATATACAGTCAATTCACTTTACAGTGTGTTCTGTGAAGCGCTTTGGGACGTCCTCCCGACGTGAAAAGCGCTATATCAAATGCAAGGATTATTATTATTATTATTATAGGTCAACCCCCTCATCCCAGGAACCAACCTAGTGAATCTACGCTGCACCCCCTCTAAGAGGAGTATATCCTTTCTTAAATAAGGAGACCAAAACTGCAAACAATATTCTAGGTGCAGTTTCACCAAGGCCTTATACAACTGCAGCAAGACTTCCCTACTCTTGTACTCTAACCCTTTTGCAATGAACACTAACATGGTTTTAGCCTTCCTGGTTGTTTGCTGTACCTGCATACTAACTCTTTGTGACTGGTGTACAAGGACACCCAAATCCCTCTGAACACTAACATTACCTAGCCTCTCCCCCTCTAGAAAATAATCCACTTTTCTATTTTTACTACCTAGGTGCATAACTTCACACTTCTCCATGTTATACCCCACCTGCCACCTTCTTGCCCACTCACCTAGCCTGTCTATTTCCCTTTGCATTCTTGGGTCATCCTCACGACTTACTCTCCCAGCAGCTTTGTATCATACGTAAATTTAGATATGTTAAGTTCTATTTCCTCATCGAAATCATTGATATAGACTCTAAATAATTGATGCCCAAGCACTGATCCTTGTGGCACTCGACTACTCACATCCTGTCAATCTGAGAAGGACTCGTTTATCCCTACTCTCTGTTTTCTTCCTGTTTGCCACTCTCCAATCCATGCTAATATATTACCTTTAATTCCATGGGCTCTAATCTTATGCAACAGCCTTTTATGCGGCACCTTGTCGAATGCCTTCTGGAAATGTGAATATTTGTGACATCAACATGGTATTGGGATTTCCATGTTCTTATATCATGGAAGGCACTGCCACAATGGCTGTTGATTCTGAGATCATAATATGTCAAATGTAATTTTATAAATTGGCTAAACATTGAAAAAAAACATAAAAACTTTTATTGGGAATTGGTATTAGAATTGTTAACTGCGGTGGTGGGTCTACTGAAATAGTGAAACTCTGATAACTCATCATCCCAAGGGAAATAGCTCAAATGGCTACTTTTATTTATGAGTTGACATGTTATCCAAAGTACAGTATCTCAAAAGTACAAAGTACTCAAATAGCCGGGATATTGAGTGAGTGACTAGTTACTTGTGGTTGATGACTTATCCCAGAGGTGAGTTATCAGTGTTTCTATTTTTCAGTATGGAATATGAATCATGCTTTACACTTCTTGCTGTACATTGCATTTTTGGATTTTGGAGCAGATTAGAACTGGATACTGTGAACATCAAAGGTCAGAGACCAGCATGTTTCAAATTATTAAACAAATGGTTCCTAGAAGTCTCTAGGCCATTCTATAGCCATGTCCACCACCTTCTCGCTGGTGTGTGGTGAGCCATGTGGGTTGGTGCTACTGTGTGGAACTGAATGCAGCAAAGCTGCACGCAAGCCCAGTTTCTAGTTATCTCCCCACAATGTGTGTCTTATGCTGTCAGTGCTCCAGTTGGTGACCCATTCATTGGCCGGTTGGGCTGCCAGATAGTAGCTTACACCAAACAAACAGAACAGAGCTGCAATGCCTCTAAGCGGTGTTTCGAACAGCACTGTGTGAGAACTGAATATCATCACTGCAGACAGTTTGTGGATGGCATTGGTCTTGCCAGCACATCCAGGTAATTCCTAATCATTGCATTCTAAATTTAAACCCTAGAATTAGACTCCAGTAGAGGATTCAGGCCTGATGCAACTGAGGGAACATAATACAAAAGGAAAAGGAAATCAAAGTCTTAGACATCAGCGTGTTAAGACACTGCATCCTGTGCATGTACAGTGCGTCTTAAATTCTAATGTTCGCATTCATTCTCTTCAGTGGTAGCGCTATCTGGAGGGAGGGTTTAGCACATCTTCTTGTGTAATGTGAATTTGTTTCCTTTGTTGCCAACAGCGGTTCGGAAGCTGAGCTTCGCAGCAGTAGGTAGGCAGAGTAACCAATTTGCGGTTCATGTCTTGAGGTTTAGAAACGAAGGACAAAGTTTGATTGCACACAATTGTATCTGATTAAGAGATATGGGGGAACAAGCCGTAAGTGGGGTTTATAAAAATGATGACTTTAAGCATCAGAGATAGAAATGGCACAAATACAATGGGCCGGTTTGCTAT
Source organism: Callorhinchus milii (assembly GCF_018977255.1). Classification (NCBI taxonomy): domain Eukaryota; kingdom Metazoa; phylum Chordata; class Chondrichthyes; order Chimaeriformes; family Callorhinchidae; genus Callorhinchus; species Callorhinchus milii. The sequence continues at coordinate 117,718,594 of NW_024704743.1, read as the reverse complement.
TCACACTTAACTCTCCATCATAACAGATTCACAGCTCCTTGAGTTTTGAAAATATATATATTTCTATGTTTCTAAATCTCAGGAGTCTAAACAACTTGGGTTAGGTATTTGTTGAAAAATCATATCTCGTTGAGCTGTTCTGACAGAGAAACGTATTCAACCACAAATATGAAACAAAACAAAAACTTAATCGCTTAATAGTGGCGGAGCATTACGCCGAGCTGGAGGGCGGAGGTGACCGTAACCATAAATAACTTTCTGATAGAAGTAGATTAATGGAAATGGTGCTGAAAACACATTGGTCACTTAAAGATCTCTTTCAGGTCTCTCTGTACAACCATTGCAATGACAGAGCTGTGAGGACCACACCAATACCTGCTTATCCCTGTCAACATCACTGCTATCTGAAATATCAGTCAAAGCCAATTGTTTTATTAATCCTGAAGCAGTAGTGGAATCAGATAATATAGATGCATTTAAGAGGAAAGTATACCTTCACATGAAAGAGAGAGAGAGGGGAATAGAAGGGTATGGGAGGGAGTAAGAAATGAGTAGAGATTTGTATAGACTAGAAACACTGACACAGACTGTTTGGGCCAAGTAGCCCACTTCTGTACTTTACATTCTTTGAAAATATTTATAAATTCTGATTTAACTGACAGCTTGAGATTGTTAGACAATTGTTAGATTCTTATTGACTCTTCATGTTTGTTTCCTATTGACAGCTCACAGTTTCACACAGTACATGGGAGTCAGGAAATAATAATAATTCATTAATTACACTCAAAGGCATGATTACCTCATGTTCCACAAACTCAGAGAATATTAGACCCCAATCTGTGTGTTTTCACTCTGTGAACATTGTTGATAGCTTTTGACATGTGGTCATGCTTTGATGATAATTGTTTCACTGTCTCCAGAGGTTATGATTCCTGTCTCTCTCATTCCTGCATCGTGATCAAAATTTTCAACTTGACATCTCAGCCCTAGATGGGTGACTTCTCTTCTTTCTGTTGTTTCAGTCCCTCGTCCACGATCAAGATACATGCCAGTCCCTCCACCATGTAAGTGCTACATTCAGTGGGCAAACATTTGTGGTGAGAAAGGAGAGTGTTTGTTTGCACAAATCTTGTTTTGGGGAACAAAGTGGAGGAAAGCAAGTAGGTGACCTGAATGTCTAGAAATTTGGTCTTGAATATGATCAGGATCATTGTAAGAGTCGTGGACAATGGCTCTTGATCAGAAACAATAATAAATAAAGGGATTGAATCAGAGACTGCAGTTTATTATTGATAGAGAGAAACTAGTGGGGACTGGAGTTTACAATACATTACAAATTTATATTTGTACATCACCCTTCATGTCGGGAGGACATCACAAATTGCTTAACAATCGTGGGTTGGCACTTGAGCTGGGGATAGGAGTCAAGTTGGTGGGGGAGGGAATGACCAAAAGCGCAGTATAAATGTAAATCATGAGGTGTACCTTGAGATGAGTGAGGGAGGGAATCTCTGGGATGAAGTTCCAACAAGTGGGAGCAGATAAAAGTTTATTATATAGAGTTTCAGCACCTCGGGACATCTTCCCGCCGTGAAAGGTTCTATAGAAATGTACTTTATTGTTGTTTGTCAGTGCTATGGAGACAAGTGGAGACTGGAGTTAATCAGTGTTGTAGAGACTAGATGAGATTGGAGTTTATCAGGGCATTGTAAAGAAACCAAGGGAGACTAGACACTAGAGTTTTTCAATGATATGGACTAGAGGTGTGGGGGAGTGAACTGAAGATTGACTCATGTGGATAAAATCTCTACCAGAGTTTGGATGGATGAATGGCCTGTTTCTGAGATGCACGTCTGTGTTTCTGTGACTTGGATACTCAGTCGTGAACTTAATAAAACCCAAGTTTGTTTTCTTTATTAGATGTACCTCCATCCAGGCAACGCTTGATGTACCCCCCAAATCCTCAACCCATCAAGGGTAAGTGCTGAGTTATGAACTCCAGTTCCTTGGAAAATGCAATCACTTAAACAATGATTCAAAACACTGATAAGCATTCTGGAATTCTACCCTGTGTGAGTGGCGCTATATAAATGCAAGTTGGCAACTGGCTGGTGCGTTTCGCCCACAAAATATAGTCAAATCACTTTACAGTGAATTGCGGTTAGAGCACTTTGCAAGCGAGAGACCTGGGTTTGATTCCTGGCAGGGTGAAACCTTGGGCAAGCTTCCTTACTCCACACGCCTGATAATAATCCCTCAAGAAAAAAAATGATAAATTGGTCACTTCAATCCATGACTGTTTGTGGGACACTGCTGTGCGCAATTGGCTGCCGCGTTTCGCCCACAAAATATACAGTCAATTCACTTTACAGTATATTCTGTGAAGAGCTTTGAGATGTCTCGAAGACATGAAAAGCGCTATATCAAATGCAAGGATTATTATTATTACAGTATATTCCATGAAGCGCATTGGGATTGAGTGGGACAGCAATGGGATGAGCCAGTCAGCACTCTGTGCAGTTCAATCACTGAAGTGAACAAACTGTCTCACTGTCAGCCCAGGGCTGTGCCCACAACTCAACAAAGCCATCAGAGCTTACTGGCACAAGAGAGGCATGTCTCTCTTTCTTCCCTGTTATTCATGCATGCATACATGCACACACACACGCACACACACACACACACATACATACATACGCACACACAGAAGAGGCATGTATCTCTCTTTCTCTCGGTTTTACATACACACAAATACACACACATAGAAACATAGAACACACACATAGGAGAGACATGTTTCTTTGTCTGTTATACACACACATGCATCCCTCGCTCTGTTATACACACATATACACACACAAACACACACAGGATTAACATGTCTCTTTCACACACAAATACATACACAGGAGAGGCTTTTAGGTTATGATTCCTCTCTCTGTACACTCAGCTCTTTGAGGTTATGGCTACCTGAGTGTTGTGTTTGTTCACAGGGCACTATCGCCCCAAGACTCTGCTCAGAGAACCCCCGTTCTTTCCTCCTGATTTTGTGGCACCCAAAGGATTGCGTGAACCTTCAGTCAGTAAGTGGTTCTGTCAATGCATGAATTTAGTGAACAGACTAGAGACTGATTGTTGGTGAACCACAAAAATAAGTATACAGTGCCCTTCACTGAGAGTGGGTAACATCAGCAACTGGCTCACAGGGACAGGTTTGGACATTGAGCACGGAAAGGGGGGATGGGAGAGAGGTAGGTGGCCATACACGCACTCGCAGTGGTAGGATTTCAGGCAGAAAGAGAGGGGATGAGACAGCGTGTTAGGGGGAGGGAGTCCCAGAGGTTAGAGTTATAGGAATTGAAGGCTTAGCCACCAATGGAGGAGAGGGCGGGGCACATGCAGGCTCAGCCTTAGCTGTCTCAGTGATATCCTGCTACTAAACAAGAGAATGGGACTAAATGAAGAGCTCAGTGAGAACAGACACAAGCACAGGCATGATGGGTTGAATGCTGTGTTTAATATTCTTGACTTTCAACAGTGTGAATTCTTTTAAAATTAATTTGAATAGATGCTGGAAGAAGAGGAATATTACATGGTGTAGGGGAGCAAGTGGGAGGAGTGGGTTAGATTCTCTGACAGTCAGTCTATCACTGACCGTCAGTCTGTATCTGACAATCAGCCGTCTGATTTTCCCTACCCTCCGCCCCTCCTGGTCACTTAAGCGCTCCGAGACGATGCCCAGGGTGAAGGGTGCAATATAAATGCAAGTTGTTGTTATTGATCCCAATCCCCGGCTAGGGTCAAAATCCCTAACTGTCCAGCGTCTTAGGACATCATCCCGATGTGAAATGTGCTGTGTCAGTGTAATTTGTTGTTGATTTCTGAAAATCAGTCTGTCTCTGATAATAAGTCTGTCTTTGAGTCTCTGCTGGTCAGTCTGTCTCTGATAATGTCTGTCGCTGATTCTCTGACAGTCAGTCAGTCTGTCTGTTATGTGTTTGTACAGTGTGCCCGATGCCCGAGTTCAAGGCTCCACGATGTCCATGGCAACCTAGAGCAGGAAAATTCAAACAGCTGTTGCCAGGTAAGTGCTACCATTGGCAATGCTAGGCCTGAGACGTAAAGCAGTCACTGAAGCAAACTCACTGACACAGTAACTGACTGCCGGCCCAGGGTCTGGGCACGGGATGAACCCATTCATATAGGTCTCAACCAGGCCACTGTCACCGGCCTGTCTCTCTTTCTCTCTATTTACCTGTCTCTCCTCACATAGGCAAGTCCTATGTCTCTCATGCTCCCCCCCTCTCTCACACACAGGAAACTAACCTAATAATACTTGTATTTTTATTTAAAGTACTGTATATAATTGAACACTTCAGGTTTCAAAACCTGTATCTTGGCCACCAATTGGTTAAGCAGCCTGGTTAGCTACCAACAGATACAACGTTGAATTTAACTGAGTTCTCCAGCATTCCACTGTACATTGCTGAACTGAATCCGGTCAAGGTAGTATTTGTGCTTTTCTAGTTGTACTTGAACTAGATTGATGGTATGGACTGGTGCTAAGTATACTGTCTGGTGTTGCTGGTGGGGGGAGTTTAATTCTCAGTGTGGCGTGTGTGTGTGTGGGAGGGAAGTGGGGTGGGGGGTGGGTGTGGCGGTGGGGGAGATCGGTGCTCAGTGCGGTGAGGAACACTTCATTTTTATTCTCTCTCTGTTGCCAGGTCTCCAAATATCAAGCCAGGAGTTAAGGGATTTGGACATTTCTGGTCAGTTTGCACTTGAACCGCCACCTAAAGAAAGGTTGAAAGACAAGAGTAAGTTCTTCAATGGAGATGCATTGAATATATAGTATTGGGGTAATAACAATATAATAATATAATATATAATATTATTATTATTATTATTGAGGTAATAGACAGTGAAGTACTTCAATAGTGATTGGACAGGCATTGGAGGCCAGTCCTGATTGGTCAGTCAAGGTCAGTCCTGATTGGTCAGTCAAGGTCAGTCCTGATTGGTCAGTCAAGGTCAATCCTGATTGGTCAGTCGAGGACAGTCCTGATTGATCCCTTTCTGTCAAGGTTGCCTCCCAGCTTCGTTCTTTCCTCTCCTCCCACTCCCTCCATGAGCACCTGCAATCGGGTTTCCGTACTGCCCACAGCAAGGAAACTCAAGGTCACAAATGACATTCTGACCACGTGTGACCAGGGCTCCATCTGCCTCCTCTTCCTCCTCGACCTCTCCGCCGCTTTTTCAATCCTCCTCCACTGCCTCTACTCCCACCTCAACCTCCAAGATTCTGTCCTTGACTGGTTCAGGTCCTACGTTTCACACCGCCTCCACTTCGTCTCAGCAAACGGCTTCTCCTCCAGCCCCCGCACCATCTCGTGCGACGTTCCTCAGGGCTCTGTACTCAGTCCCCTCCTCTTCACCATCTACATGCTCCCCCTTGGTGCCATCATCCACAGACATGGGATAAGTTTCCACATGTATGCAAATGACACCTAACTCTATCTCTCTGCCTCCACCCTGAACTCCAGGACTACTGGGGTCTTGGTCGACTGCCTGTCTGACATCAAGACCTGGATGAGGGACAACTTTCTCCAGCTGAACATCAGCAAGTCCGAGGCCCTCCTGATTGGCTCCCGCCAGCGCCTCCGCACCTCAGGCGCTGGCAGCATCAGCCTCCACGGCTACATACTCAACCTTACTAAGCCAGTCAGGAATCTGGGTATTTGACCCTGAACTGTCTTTTCTCCCCCACATCTGCGCCATGACTGGCACTGCCTACCACTACCTCCGCAACATTGTCAGACTCCGCCACTGCCTCACCCTTCAGGCTGCCAAAACCCTCACCCACGCATTTGTCACATCAAGGCTCGATTACGGAAATTTCCTCCTCATCGGCCTTCCCAACTCTTCCCTTCGCAAGCTACAGATCATCTCAAACTCTGCAGCTTGTGTACTCTCACACCCCAGGCTCCGTGACCCCATCACTCCCACCCTTGCCTGACTCCAGTGACTCCCCACCCCTCAGTAAGATTGAATTCACGATCCTCATCCTCACTTTCAAGGCCATCCATGGCCTTGCCCCCTCCTACTTCTCTGACCTGCTGACTCCCTACCAACCTGCCCGCTCCCTCCATTCAGTGGGCTCCATGTCTCCAGACTGACCCGCCCTTCCATTGGTGGCTGAGCTTTCAGCTTCTTTGCCCCCACACTCTGGAACTCCATCCCACAGTCCCTTCACCTCGCTTCCTCCCTTGTCTCCTTCAAGGTCGGTCTCATGACCCTCCTCTTCGATCATGCCTTCGGTCACCCTCCCAACTCTCTGCCTCCCCTTACCCCTACCCCACCCCTCCCCCATGCTCGGGTCCTGATCCCCCTAACTGTCTAGTGCCTTGGGACGTCCTCCCGACGTGAAAGGCGCTCAATAAATGGAATCTTGTTGTTGTTGTTGTTGTTGTAGCACCGGGATATCCTCCCGACGTATAAATGTAATTTTGTTGTTGTGGTTATAGTCACTCAAGGACAGTCCTGATTGGTCACTAAAGGTCAGCACTGACTGCTCTCATGAGGTCAGCACTGACTGGTCCCTCGAGTTGACCCCTTTGAGGACATCTTCAACACATTGAATGTTTGTTCATCTACTTAAGAAGCGTGAAGAACTGAACGAGGGTAACCGTGGCACCTTTCCCAGCATCTCTCTCTCTCGTCTGTTCAGAGCAGGCAGCGGCAATGGAAGCAGCAAAGGCAGCAGCGAAGTTAGTGGCTGACCAGGCTGCGGCTAAAGCAGCAGCAAGCATAATCCCTCCACTAGCACCACCCATAGGTTCATCATCACCACGGAAAAAATGCCCACACCTGGGGACCACTTTTGCACTTAAGGATCTAACTATTGACTACGCACGTAAGTTACTTTATATGTGTGTGTGTTGCCATCACACCATTCTACACTTGCCATTCTGTCACGCCATTACTCCATCATTCTGCCCGCCATCACTCCATCATTTTGCCCTCTATCACTCCATCATTCTGACCTCCATCACTCCATCGTTTTGCCCTCCATCACTCCATCGTTTTGTCCTCCATCACTCCATCATTCTACCCTCCAGCACTCCCTCATTCTACCCTCCATCACTCCATCATTCTGTCCTCAATCACTCCACCCTCCATCACTCCTCCCTCTGTTATTCTGTTTTCCGTCACTCCATCCAATGGGATTTCCACTCCGTTGGCCATGGTCTACAAAGGGTGGGGTGTCCCAGAGATAACTGCTATTGGAATTTGAGTACTTATTAATGAATCCCATTGAGAATTCCCATAAATAAGATCAAGTAATCACACGGACAGATTCCTTAAACAATCCACCTCTCTATTTTTGTTTGGTCAGCGGGGTGTCTGACACATGCAGAAACCCATCACCGTGCTTAAGAGTATCCAAACCAAACAGAGAATTCCATGCATCCCACCTATACATGGAAATTACAGAGACAGATTGTTGGAATGGAATAATCCACATCTGTAAAATAATCTACATCTCTAAAACAACAACCCTTTCAAACCATCCCTGGGCCTTTGTCACACCACCGGCAATCTGATACTGTCAGCGCTGAAAGTTGCTGCTGTGACAAAGTGTGACTGAGTGTTCTGTTTAATGACAGCATTGCCTCCAGTTGCCCAAGATCCCAATGCCCCCGGAGCTCACAGCAGACCACCATCGAGAGTGCAGACCAATTGTAAGTTACTTTTTACCTTGTTTGGTCAGCTGGGTGTCTGACGCACATGGAAATCCATCGCCATGATCAAGATGATGTTCAGAGTGTTACTGTTCCGTGTTTACTACTACTAATAATCCTCACATTTCATATAGCGCCTTATCCCGGCTTTGAGACGCTTCAAAGCACTGTATAGAATATACTATAAAGTGAATTGATTGTAGATTTTGTGGGCGGAATGCTAATGACTAATGAGTGCCAAAGGACCAGTATAGTGAGGGTCCGCTTACACCGAGGGCCCACAAAAACACAAAGTGCAGTTCACTTCCAGCACTGACTGGAAAGCTATTGCGCACATTTGCATCGCGTAGGAAGTGACATCAACAGCAACCCAATGACCTGGAAGTGCTGACCAGCATCCTCTTATCGTGTGTGCCCCCACCCCATCATAACTGGGATTGGTCTGTGTCAATCTTCCTGTGATGTGTAGCGCGTGACTGTTCTGTGTTTGATGACAGTGCCTTCACCAAGTGCCAATGTGCCATTCCTGGAGGCCGGCCCTTTCACGGACTGGACCACAACATGGAAAGCACCTCCTGACAGTAAGTTGTATGAAGAGGAGAGACTGGCACAATTTGTTCACTGGAGCTATGGCCATTCCATTCCCTCCTTTCAATTATTTCTCATCAAATAATTATCAAGTTACGTTTAAGATCTTGTTTATGGCCCCAGCCTCAACAATCGCTTGAGGGAAAGCATTCTATACTCTACCAACCCACTGCATGAAAATGTTTCTCCCAACATTGCCCAACTTTCAGAGACAACTTCCTGAGCATAAGTGCTTTGAGCTTCTTCATTTCCAAGACGAGAATAGAATATTCTTTCAGTATTTATTCTAACAAAACTTTTTTGGGAATTTTTGAAGGTCTCGTTCAGATCTCCTTTATCCAAACTGATCTTCAGTGATCGTATGATGGCACATGCTTTGCTGGGAGCCGGACTGTTATAACATGGCGATCAGACCAATTTGTAGTGCTAACCAATATCCACTTTTCAATGTGTCTCTTTATAACGTGGTGTCTGAGCTTATGAATTCAATCCATTGCAATGTAATGGGTTCAGTATATATAAGTCCTGCCTGGTATCAGCTATAAATTTATAGGGTACTCAATTCGCTAGGACACTAATGTCCTTCCTATAATGTAATTAATGAATGTTCAGACGTACACTGCGAGTTCTGGAGCCGAACCAGAGCAACAGAAATTCTAATCCCTATTAAGAAATGCATCGGCAAACATTACCTATTGGTATCTATTGGTCCTGAGGGACATTTTTTTGATGTATAACACCACTGACAGTGTTGGATTTCTTGTGATGTACAAAGTTTAACCGAGTTCTCCATTTAATCACAGTCTTGCCAATCAACGTTCGACCACCGAGTGTTCAAGGTGAGCTTAGAAAGACCATAAGAATTTGTTAGGTGAAAGAAGACCAAGATCCATTTAGTTCGCCTTTCATCATCCTGGCAGTCGCTTGACATGCCGTGACTCAAACTATACACTGTATCCCGAGATATTATTTTCTAGCAGAAATGTTTCTCATCTGTTCTTGAAACAAATGACATTTTCTGCTTCCACTGTCTCCCTAGGAGCCTGTTCCATAAGCTTACTACTCTCTCACTGAAGTAGTGTTTCCACAGATATGTTCTGAATTTACCCCCCTTCAGTCATAGGCCGTGTCCTCTAGTCCTACTGTTCAGTACAAGATAAAACAGCTTTCATAGTCTACTTTATCTATTCCCTTCAGTATCTTAAAGAAAGGAAAGAGTTGAATTTGGGAGACATTCTAGCTCCTGTAGCTAGAGCCTGCCAAGTTGGTGGGACCACCCTCTCCATATGGGGAAGAGACTGACAGACAATTAATGTGATTTTACATTGAAGATTAGGAACATGAGTAGGGCATTCAACCTGTTCCATAGTTTATGGCTGATCTGTACCTCAACTCGAATTACCGGTCTTTGCCCCATATCCCTTGATACCCTGACCTAACAAAATTCTATTCACCTCAGTCTTGAAAATTTGAATGGATCCAGAATCCACAGCCTTTTGAGGGAGAGAGTTCCAGATTTCCATCACGCTTTGCGTGAAAAAATACTTCTTGATTTCACTCCTAAATGGCCTAGCTCTAATGTTAAGATTATGCCCCTTGCTCTAGATGCCCCCACCAGAGGAAATAGTTTCTCTGTATCTACCCTATTGAATTCCTTTAATAATAATAATAATCATCCTTGCATTTGATAAAGTGCTTTTCACATCTTCTGGACGCCTCAAAGCGCTTCACAGAATAGACTGTAAAGTGAATTGACTGTATATTTGAGGGCGAAATCATTTTAGACACCTCAATCAGATCAAACTTCTAAACTCAAGGAAACACAGACCAAGTCTGTGTCTGTACCAAGTTGACAGCATATGTATTTAACACTGAGGTTTAATGCATTCTCTGTTTTACGACAGGTCCACCACAAAGTCCAGACTGGACCTTATTGCTTCCCCAAGGTATGCGTTAGACAGAACAACAGGTGTATTTGAAAGAGATTTGAAGTTCCTGGAGTTGGAGCTCCAGGCTGTAGCATTCCTTATTCTCTTAGTCTTTCCTTCCACAAACAAAAGTTAACCTGAATGTATTGATTTTCTGGCGCCCTCTTTCCTGCTTATCACAATCTTGGTGCTGACCTGCCATGTTTAGATGCTCAAAATTTCATCTAGTCTTAGCCTGTGAAGCCAATTTGTCTTAAAATGTAAGGTTTTTCGCAATTGTGAAGATTCAGTCTTAATTTGGAACCATGGAAAAGAAAAGGCTATCAAATCAGTATTTAAGTCAGTTCTGCACAATCCATTTTAAACAGAATTTACTTCACAGTCTAAGACTTGGTGAAATTCCAGGCTGTATACAATGGGACTGATAGTGGGACCGGCAATGAGTGCAAGGCAGACTCTTCACTTCTCATCTTCTGTCCTGTTCCTGCTGTCTCTGGATTAAGCTCTGAGTCCCAAAGGTTGGTTGTGGTATCCAAAATATATAAGACTGGTAAGACAGCAGCTCTAACATGAGAGAAAGTCCTTGAGGAGATCAGATGGTTCTCTGGGCCACAAATGCCTTACTTTGCTAGAAGAAAGTTTCTCCCAGTGTCCTAATCAACAATGCTCTACATACATCCTTCACACTTCATGGGTATTTGTGGGATCTTGCTGTATGCAAACAGGCTGCTGCATTTGCCTACAGTCACTTGACAGCAGTTACTGTGAAACGCTTTGAGAATGTTTTGATGTGATACAATACAATAGAATACAAAATTACATTCATATAACGCCTTTCAAGTCGGGAGGACGTCCCAAGGCACTGGACAGTCAGGGATTTGGACCTGAACTGGGGGTTGGGATCAGGGAAGGTGGAGGGCAAGGAGGATGGCTCAGTCAAAGAGGAGGATTTTGAGACATGCCTTGAAGGAGGCAAGGGAAGGGGCAAAGTAAAGGAGTTCCATAGGGTGGGGGCGGAAAGGCAGAAAGCCCGACCGCCAGTGATGGGCTGAGGTGGGCCGGGGAAGTGGAGCAGGCCACAGCCTGCTGAGTGGAGGGAGCGGACAGGTTGATATGGAGTCAGCAGGTCACAGAGGTAGGGAGGGGCAAGGCCGTGGAGAACCTTGAAGGCAAAGATGAGGATTTTGAACTCTATCCCCTGGGGGATGGGGAGCCTGTGGAGCTGGGCGAAGGTGGGGGTAATGGGGTCATGGAGCCTGGTGCGGGAGAAGACCCAAGCTGCAGAGTTCTGGATGATCTGCAGCTTGTGGAGGGAAGAGTTGGGAAGGCCGAAAAGCAGGGATTTGGCGTAGTCGAGCATAGATGTGATGAATGAATGGTTTAGGGATTCTGTGGCCTGATAAGGTAAGTAAACAAACCAGAAATAAGCCTTGAATCTGAAAGTGAATTGAAGGTCCAGGGGATTGAGGGCCATGGGAAGTTGGATGCTAGCTCACAAACATGAGAAGATGAGAGGTCCTCTTTCAGGTCATCACTAACTCCCTTGCCTCACTTTGTCATTACATGACAACAACAACAACAAATTACCTTTGTAGAGCACCTTCACATTGAGTGGACGTCCAAAAGCACTGGACAGTCAAGGATGTACACACCTGAGCTGGGGTTTGGAATCAGGAGGGGAGGAGGTCAGGGAGAGGGAGGGTGATAGGAAGAAGACCGAAGGTGCAGTTGAAGAGGAAGATCTTGAGACTGGTCTAGAAGGAGGCAAGGGAGGGGTGGTGGGTGCGGGGGGGTGAGGCAAAGGGACTCTGGGATGGAAAGGACAGTTGAGGGATCAAACAAGACGCCAAAGTGATAAGGTGCAATAACATTGTGAATTCTTTCTAATTGTGTTCTCTGTTTAATAACAGTTCAACGAAAAGGACATCTCAGTAAGTAAACAAACCAGGGAGAAGCCTTGAATCTGAAAGTAAATTGAAGGTCGACGGGATTGGGTGCCATAGGGAGTTGGCTGCTGGCTCATAAATATGAGAAGATCAGAGGTCCTCTTTCAAGGCCATCGCTAACGCCCTTGCCTCAATTTTTCATCTCGTGACAACAACAACAAATTACATTTGTATAGCTCCTTCACTTTTGGTGGATGGCCAAAAGCACCCAACAGTCAAGCTGGGCTGGGATTGGGATCAGGAACGGAAGAGGGCAGAGAGAGAGGGGGGGATAGGAGGACGACTGAAGGTTCAGTCAAAGAGGAAGGTCTTGAGATGGGCCTTGAAGGAAACGGAGGGACGAGGTGAAGGGACTGTGGGATGGAATTCCAAAGGGAGGTGGCAGAAAGTAACATAACACAAAAAGACTTATTTTAATTTTAACTGTTCAGTGTTTGCATATTAAGGAGAAGGTACAGACTTTGCAACATGTAGCTGGGACAATCTGTTCCACATGAGAGGTCAGAGGTGGACCCACCCTCAGAGCTTTGACATCAAAATTGTGGGTCAAGAATAAATGTATTTCAGAATAGTCCTCAACATGGACTTCTGTCCCTTTAGCCTTGGGCACTGCTCAACAATGTCATATAAACAGACACTGAGGATTCAGCATTGTGGCACTGAGCTGAATTTGATGTGTAAGATTTAACTGTGTTCTCTCCTTAATGACAGTACTGCCGGATACACCTCATTTCACTTTGACCCCAACCCCAAAACGTTTCCAAGGTAAGCTGTAGAGGAGAAAAGTGAATTTGGAAGCTAACTAGAGCTCGCTTGGCCTGCCACATATGTCTGAGGTCTCTAGCCTCAGCTTAACATGTGGGTCTGAGCTTCCTAGCCAGGGCCTAACAGTGGGTTTGAGGATCCTAATCTTGGCTTGGAGTGTCAGGCTAGACTATGAGTTCAAAGATTTGACATGAAATTTCAACCCCCAATCTTCTGATTTACAGGCAAGATTGCTATCATTGCTACATTGCCCCAGGCTGACACAAAGAAAGAATTAAGAGATTAGTGAAATATAGATATAGAGAAAGTGATCTATCTATAGGAAGACAGAAAGAGAGAAAGTTAGAAAGAGTGGGAGGGAAGGGCCGAGTCAGAGACGCCAAAAGAGAATCAGGAAGTGTGAGGTAAAGAAACTGATGTGTGTAGGAGTTGGGAACATCAGAGCATAAAAATGGTGGGAATGAAAATTCACATGTTTAAGACTCTTGGAATCCATAGTCTGCAGTGCAGGTGGTGGGCTGCATAATCAGAAGTGCAGTGCTGAGGTAGCTCTTGTGGTCAGTGGTGCAGTGTTGGGGAAATTCTGTGGTTCCGAGTGTGTAGACTTGTGACGGACATTCTCCTAGTAAACTGAGCAGCCTCACCTTCAGAGGCCAGGGTTATCAACTTTGACTCAGTTTAAATCCCATGAGAAGATAGCTTATTCACTATCTTCTGCACGCGAAATTCAAACTTAAATTTTAAGCCTGAAATTCCACTCGCTGGACCAGGTGTCCCTCCCCCCATTGGTCTGGCTAGCAGGCGTTTAAGTATATTAATCATTGCCTTTGTTATACAGTAGTTCATCACTATGTTGTCAAAAAGTCTCAAAGTACAGAATGTTATGTAAATGCGGTGACTGTATTTGTGCAGCAAATGTAGCAACAAATGTGTGCACAAACAACTATAAAGTTCAGTGACCAGTTTTATCTGGCGAATCGACCACAGGAGAACCTCCCTTCTCTTTTTGAATAGTTCAGTGGGATCTTTAAAGTCCTTACTCAACACTAATACTTAAGTTGTTGTGCTGTCAGTATTCCAGCTGCTTCTGATGCAAAATATTAATAAGAGACTTTGCTTTACTTGTCACTCCCTTTAATATTTAACTCGTTGGATTGTAGAAATTCTTATACTGTAATGCAAAACTCATCATTAGACTACTTAACTTAGCATCTAACTCACTACTCTGGTTTTCTATATTGTATTAACTCCAGATTTTTATTAAAAAAATAAGGCAAAGCACAATATGTTTTTTTGTCCCAAGTCTCAAGTACTTGTTTTTATTCATTATCAACTGATACACTTTTCTTATGTAGCAACATGGCATTTAGACAGGGACATTCGATGCTTCTTCAAGGATTCACTAAGACGCCTGTTGTTCTTTGTTTTCAAATTGTTATCCATGTCTTCCCGAGGCCTGTAGTAGCGTTTAGGGAGCACAGTCTTCCGTATCCTCCTCCTGTAGGTTGAAGGGTGGGTTCTTCGACTAATCCTCCTTCTTTGCCTTCCCCGACACCTAGTTTTCCTCATCTTTCTTCCACGTCGTCTGCGGGGGCGACTGCGCCTGGAACGATATCTTAATTTGGCCATGGTTGTTTTGACTTTGACAACCGGTTGAGTCCAATCACGTCAATTCGAGATTTGTTAATGAACATTTGCCCCGGTCAGGTACCTTTTTATTGAGTGGGACCGTGATTGTTGAATGACCTAGCGTATTGGTATTGATTATGATGTAAGTTAACACTGCCTTATAAGGTATTGCTATGCACCTCACCGCTCACTTTGTGCACCCTTTGGACACTCACCACTCATCGACTATAATTTCATACCATATATGGTCAAATTAATATGGCCACGTGGCTATCAATTTTCACTAGTCCCTGTTATGCTTCCTCCCTGCTCGCTTTACTGTCCACACCCACTGTTAGCTTCTCTTCTGCTTGACCTAGTGCATCTCCACCCGTCCACACCAGAAGAGGTGGAAGTGGGGGCATTCGCATACATATGCAGGAGACGAGTCTCGACCAATCGCTAGCCCACTTGCTCATGCCTGAACACAACACGTACATGCCCCTTGCCAGCACTAGACTGCAACCTTATGTACCATAAACACTTCTAACCCTCGCAACAGCTATTCTGTCCCCGGTACTCCAAATCTTACGCCAGAGCCAGCCATCCCGCCCCCAACACACCAACTGATACACCTTTCTTACAAAGCAATATGGCATTCAGACAATCACACCCTCAGGGGCATTCGATGATTCATTTAAAAAAATATTTTATTAAAAAAAATATTTTGTCACTCAATCAATCCATGACTGTGAGACACTTATAATTTAATATACAGTATATTCTTTGAAGCGCTTTGAGACATCTCGACGACATGGTGATGTGCAGTATCAAATGCAAGGATTATTAATATTATCCGTGAAGACATCTGTTCTTTGCTTTCAAATTAGTATCCAAGTCTTCCCGAGGCCTAGAGCTGCATTTAAGATACAAATTCTTCGGTACCCGCCTACTGTAGGTTGAACGGTGGAGAGTACGACAAATGTAGGTCTGAGAGTCCTAGCTTTGTCATAACACGTAACTCTGAGGGTCCTACCCCAGCCTAACATATGGGTCTGAGGGTTTCAACCTCGACCTGACACAAAGGTCTGAGGTATCCTCACAGCCTCCTGCTGGTATTGGGATTCTATTTGGAAATCGAGCGACTTCAGGACTCTGATCATGTTGACTGGCACCTGGTTGAAAGGTTACTTTTGGGCGCTGTTACAATTCCCTCGATAAATGTCTCTGCTTATGGAACCAAATACTTGCTGTGTTACTTACACTTGACAATAATTTACTGTAAAGAGTTGGTATCAATGTGGTACAGTGCAATGAAAATGCAAGTTTCTACCCTTTCTAATTATTTTCTCTGTTCAATAATAGCTCACCAACATGTAGATTTAGGTAAGTTCTAGATAAAGAACCTTCGAATTTGAAAGAGTTGAAACACCAGGACTTTGCAGTCTACATACCGTTGTTCCACGGTCCATCAACAATTGGGCCTCAGCTCCTCTGCCTCCACCCTTTGGAACTCCAGCCCACAGTCCCCTTGTCTTGCTCCCTCCCTTGCCTCCTTCAAGGCATGTCTCAAGCCTCTCCTCTTCGACCGGGCATTTGGCCATCCTCCTACCAATATCCTTCATGCCCTCCACCTCACCTGATTCCAACCCCCTGCTAAAGACTAAATCCCTGACTTTCCAGTGGCTTGGGATGTTCTCCTGACGTGAAAGGTGCTTTACAAATGTAATTTGCTGTTGTTAGTCCAGGGTGAGCTGCAGTAGGGGAGATAGAATGTGCATTCAAACCTTCACCTAGCTCACAGGAGAAATCCAGATCACAGCCATGTCCATTCTATCTTATTTCCCCTCAAAGAGATGTGCTTTTTCCATTGCCATGTTTCCAAATCTTCTAATTCTCTCCCAGTCCAAGATTCCTTTAGAAATTTTCATTAAATTTCTTAAGAAATATCAGGACTTAAACTCACAAGTTCACTCAAGCGAAGGACAGGGCAACGCTGCATTGTGGGCATCGACTGGACTGTGTACCTGACTGCTCCCCTTGCCTTATTTAGTTATCTCAGGACACGTAATAGCCTTAATGTTTCTTTTTATTTGTTTTCGAACAAATGTATTACAGAAATAATCAGCAACCTGTTCCTTTAATTGTGCATCTTAAAAAAGGTGTCTATGCACACTTGAGGTAAGTGGCTTTGAACATTACTGGCACTTAGATGTATTTGATGTGTGAGCTTTAACCTTGTTCTCTGTTTGATGTCAGATGTGTCAATAAGTCCCTTTTTCGATACAGACTGGGAGGCAGCGAGCAATGCATACAATACAGGTCAGTTCTAGACAGAGAAAAGAGTTGGAGCTCAAGGAGGATGTGTGCTGTGCAATGATATGCTATTTGCAGGTGGTGGTATGGGGAATGAGGGGAACGTTGATTTCTAAATTTATGCAAGTTGCACAGTTCATGTCAATAGTACTGAGTAGGAATACGAGTGCAAAACAGAAACAACTCACAATATGTAGTGCCTTTCATATTGATTAATATCTGATAATGGTTAAAGAGATGGAATGGAACCCCGCCTGATCCCAACCACCAGCTCAGGTGCGGATCCTTGACTGTCCAGCGCCTTGGGACATTCTCCTGACATGAAAAGCGATGTACTAATGTAATTTGTTGTTGTTGAAAGGTGGGAAATAATACTATAATAATCGGTAGATTGGTGATAGCTCCTTCACGTCAGGAGGACGTCTCAAAGAGCTTCGCAGGATACACTGCAAAGTGTATTGACTGTGTGTTTTGTAGGCAAGTAGAATTCAGGCAATGGGAGGGCGTGGACGGAAGAGGCAGGCCTTGTAAAATAGAAGAAGAGGTTGGGTGGTGGAGAGATTTGGGGAGAAGATTTTTTTCGATTTCCTAACATAGCTGATGAAAGTCTTTTCCCCCTTTTCCAGGTTGTGTGGGATAAACAAGCTCACACTGAACCCCCCACTGAATCTGCAATATGTAAAGTACATGTGCAATGACTCCGCCACCCTCTCTTAATTCTCCAAATTCATACAGACGTGGACTTAATTCTCTAGGTACAGTAATGTTGAAAAATGCAACTTTCGTGAATTACGATGATCCGCACGGACTGCGTAGAATGATCAGAGACGCATTGGCACCAACCTTACTTGCTCAAGAACACGCTGCTGGTTGCTGCTCACCTCCAAACCAACAGCCCCACAGAGACGTCCTTTATTCGCCTGCCCAAAGGTCATCACATTGTGGACTTGTCGTCAAAAAGAAAATGGTCACCAGACACTTTTCAATCAATAAAGCGATGAGAAACCAGAAAGACGTCTCTCTTATATCTGTGCGTTTCCTTCTGACTTATTCTGCATATATTAATGATAATAATCCTTGTATTTGATATAGCGCCTTATCCCGTCTTCAAGCCGTCTCAAAGCGCTTCACAGAATATACTGTAAAGTGAGTTGACTGTATATTTTGTGGGCAAAATGCAGTAGCCAATTCCGCATATCATGTCCCACAAAGAATCATAAATTGAGTTACCAAATTATTATTAATTTACTTATATAATTTTGGAGGAATTATTACCCCCAAAAAAGTGATCTGCTAATGACTAACAAATGGGTTCCTAATTACTAGGTAAACAGAGGTGTGTGGAGTGAGCAAACTTGTCTAAGGTTTCACCCTGTCCGGGAATTGAACCTGGGTCCTCGCTTGTGGGCGAGTGCTCTAATCGGTACGCTTCAGGACACCAATTCTAGCCTCCAACCAGTGATTTTAATTTTTCTGATATTACTTTGCTTGCAAAATTATGATGTGATAATATTAATAAATTATGACATGATAAGGTGCTGTAAGCACTCCGGAATGCTACCCTCATGAAGGACGCTCTTTAAAAGCAAATTGATGTTGTCAATGCAAGGATTATGATTACTATTGCCTTCATTAGTGTTTTGCTCATTGTCTTGCTGCGTTATTCCTGAGAATGGCAGAGTGTATCAAATCATAGCATCCTCCATGGAAAACCAGTGCCATTTAAATACCGTTGCCTGTCCAGAATAGGAGTCACCTCAGTAGCCTTCTGGCCCCAGTGACCTTTCTGCTCACTTAAGTACTGCCAGCAAGCCAGCCTGGCTGGTCTGTCATCAGCACTGCCTTGGAGTACTATGGACCTTTCTGGCTTTGACCTGCACGGAGGCTAACTTGATTCCAACATCCCCTTCCTAAGCATGTTACCTTGGAGCCAATTCAGCTCAATGAAACCCTGCTTACCTTCCTGAGATATAACAGAAAAAGTACTGTATTTCACATTCTCTCAGTTTCCCCCACCCATCTCCAAGGCTGAAGATATAATTGGGCTAAGAAGTTGGATGATCAGTGATTCCAATGGCTCCAGTAAAAATTTGAAACATAAAGGATACATTGTACCCATGTGCAAGCCTTCAAGATTGAAACCTGTTGCTTGGTATCTAGCTTTCCCATGAGTAATAATCCTTTCAAAAAATAATAATATGGTCACTTAATCCACGACTGTTTGTGGGACACTGCTGTAGGGGTGGAGGGTGGGGAAGGGGATGCCATCCAGCACTAGCCAGCAACCATGTGTTAATTAAAGTCGTTAATTTCAGTGCATGTGTTAATTAGCAATACTGGTTGTTAACTAACACATGATTCATATCATAGAATCTTGCAGCACGGAAGGAGGCTGTTCGGCCCATCGTGCCTGTGCTGGCTCTCTGAAAGCGCTATCGAATTTGTCCCGTTCCCCTGCTGTAAATTTTACTTCCTGTTTTTTTTGAATAATCATTTTGTTTAGGAATGAGATGTGATTGTGGCAACTGCCAAGTCTGATTCTGCTGTTCAATGAAACCTCAACATGACCACAGATTTGGTGCGTCCCACAGGTTTATTGAGTTGAACATTGTTCAGTGGCAATTCTTAGCTCTAAGTGATGATCTTGCTTCTGCACAATAACTTCTACCAAATGAACATTGGCCGCCCATCGTTTGTCGATAGGCTCCACAAACAGTTGACCAGCAGGAGCATGTTGGCTTTTATGTTTGCTGGTGCAGATTGGTTGATCATGTTCCGCAGGTAATTTGGATCATTGAGGTTTGCCAGTGATTGAAATTTTGGCTTTTCTTTGAGGATTCCGTAGGCATTCACAATGGTTTCTGCAAATATGTCGTGCACTCCAGGGTTGTAACCTGCATTCTGAAGACGAGCCATGACCTGATTGTTGCGCGTAAGCAATTGATTCCGATGAACTTGGCTTGTTGCAACCTGGAGGAGAAAGATTAATGCATGTGACACAGCACCTCAAACATCCAGACTAAACTGTACTCCATCAAATACTCAAATACTCCAACACTTTACAGCGTCTCAATACCTCAAACTAGCCAGTTAGCAATATCCTGTCCACCATCTCTTATTGTCAATAAGAGTTTGACTGTGGGAGGAATATTGGCTTGGATACTGTAAGAAAATTCTGTGTTATTTGAAATAGTGAAGAGAGATGTTTGACATCCACCTGAAGCACCACAAGCTTTGATTTAAATTCCTATCTAAAGGATTCCCTTTCAACTCCCTCATTACTGCACCTGTCCTACGGTTGAGTACAAGTGATATGCCCTGATGTGGGGCTTGGACCCACCACCTTATGACTTAGGGGTGAGTGAGCCACTGACTGTGGTAAACTGATGTTGCAAATGGATGTTTTGGTAAGTGTTGGTTCCAGTAGCAGTCTCTCTTAAGTTCACACAATGGATGCTGTTCCTCTGTAACATACTGTCAACAAAAGTGAACATTAATGCAGTTCACCTTAAGTGCTTCACAATACTTCAGGGTTAAAGGCTGTGCTTTGATAATGGGAGCCTGCCCCATACATTATCTTGCAACATTCAATAAAACACATGTGCCCAAAGGTCTGCATTTCTCTCTTCTGCCTCTAATTTTCTTGTCAGCTCCACATGAGCTTCACTCACAGGATCTCTTTATCCTTCTGTTCTCTCTTTCTCCCTTCTCTGCACTTTTGACGTCTTTTGTCCATCATGCACTCTCTGCTCTTCGTCACTCTTCCAATCTTTCTTACTCTTCTCTCCACCCTCTCTCTCCCTCTTCGTCTTTCTCCCTTCCAGAGTCTCTCTCTCCCTCTCTCTCTTGAGTTTGAGGTGATATATTTGAGGTTTTTAAAATAATAAAGGTATTCGATAGCTGCAGATAAACTACTTCCTCTGGTGGGGAATCCAGAGCAATCGTAAAATTATGTGTCATAATCTTAAAATTAGAGTTAGGCCATTTAGAAGTGAAATCAGGTGGCAGTTTTTCACCCAAAGGGTAGTGGAATTCTGGAACTCTTTGGCTGTGGCTGCTGGATCCATTCAAGTTTTCAAAACTGAGGTGGGTAGATTCTTGTTAGGTAAGGGTATTAGGGATTATGGGGCAAGGGCGGGTAATTGGAGTTGAAGTACAGATCAGTCATGATCTTATAGAATGGTGGAACAGGTGTGTGGGGCTGAATGGCTTACTCCTGTACCTGTGTTTCTCTGCCACGTATATTACAATTTATTGGTGGTTAGAGTATAATGCCTTAATCCTCTCCTCCATGGAGTCAGCATTGGACCATCCGACTCCTACCCATCCTCCCCTACATACTTTCGTACCCATTTCCCCACCCTCTGTCACCAAACGCATCCTATCCCTGAAACCCACCACCTGCTCCCTAGACCCCATCCCCACCTCCCAGCTCCACCTCCTTGCCCCACATATCACAGACATCGTCAACCTGTCCCTCTCCTCTGGCTCTGTTCCCATTCCCTTAAAAACTGCCACCATCATTCCCACCTTGGAAAAACCCTCCCTTGATGCGTCGCAGCTATCAAGCTACCGGCCCATCTCCAACCTCCCCTTCCTGTCCAAGGTCCTGGAACGAGTTGTCACCTCCCAGCTGCGCTCTTTCCTCTCCAACCATTCATTATTCGAACCCCTTCAGTCGGGTTTCCGTGCTGCCCATAGCACAGAAACTGCCCTGGTCAAGGTCACCAATGACATCCTGACCATCTGTGACCAGGGTTCCCTCTGCCTCCTCGTCCTCCTCGACTTATCAGCAGCATTCGATACGGTCGACCATGCTATCCTCCTCCACCGCTTGTCCTCCCACCTAAACCTTCAAGGCCCTGCACTTGAGTGGTTTAGGTCATACCTCTCCCACCGTCTTCACTTTGTCTCCACGAATGGTTTTTCCTCCGGCCCCCGCACTGTCTCGTGCGGTGTCCCTCAGGGCTCTGTCCTCGGTCCCCTCCTCTTCACCCTCTATATGCTCCCCCTTGGTGACATCATCCGCAGACATGGGGTTAACTTCCACATGTATGCGGATGACACCCAACTCTACCTTTCCTCCTCTACCCTCAACTCCACGACCACCGATGTCCTGACAGCTGCCTGTCCGACATCGAGTCCTGGACGAGAGATAACTTTCTTCAGCTCAACGTGCGTAAAACTGAGGCCCTCCTGATTGGCTCACGTCAGCGCCTCCGCACCTCAGGCGCTGACAGCATCAGCATCCAAGGCTGCACTCTCCACCTCTCAAAGCCAGTCAGGAACCTCGGGGTTCTGTTCGACTCTCTCCCTCATATCCGCGCCACAACTGGCACCGCCTTCCATGACCTCCGGAATGTCGCAAGACTTCGGCACTACCTCACGCTGCTGAAACTCTGGTCCACGCCTTTATCACCTCAAGGCTGGACTATGGGAACTCTCTCCTCGCCGGCCTTCCCGGCACCTCCCTCCACAAGCTGCAGGTCATTCAGAACTCTGCAGCTCGTGTACTGTCCCGCACCAGGCTTCGGGACCACATCACTCCCACCCTCGCTCGCCTCCACTGGCTCCCCATCCCCCAGAGGATCGAATTCAAGATCCTCATCCTCACCTACAAGGCCATTCACGGCCTTGCTCCCTCCTACCTCTCTGACCTACTATCCCCCTACCTACCTGCCCGTACCCTCCGTTCCTCTGGCTCCGGTCTGCTCCACATCCCCCGCCCCAATCGCCCCAACATCGGTGGCCGGGCCTTCAGCCTCTCAGCCCCTAGGCTCTGGAACTCT
Source organism: Callorhinchus milii (assembly GCF_018977255.1). Lineage (NCBI taxonomy): Eukaryota > Metazoa > Chordata > Chondrichthyes > Chimaeriformes > Callorhinchidae > Callorhinchus > Callorhinchus milii. The sequence continues at coordinate 117,695,912 of NW_024704743.1, read as the reverse complement.
ATCCCCCAGTACCTTCGCCTCCTCCCTTTCCTCCTTCAATGCCGGTCTCAAGACCTTTCTCTTTGACCGTGCCTTCAGCTCCCCTCTCGACTCTCTACCCCCTCCTCGCCCCTCCCTTCCCTCCCCTCACCCTGACCATTTCCCCCCTGCTCGGGTCCTGACCCAACTGTACAGCGCCTTGGGACGTCCTCCCGACGCTCAATAAATGGAATGTTGTTGTTGTTGCCATTTGCCCACAAAATATACAGTCAATTCACTTCACAATATATTCTGTGTAGCTCTGCGCGACGTCTCGAAGACGTGATAAGGCCCAATATGAAATGCAAGGATTATTATTATTATTACAGACCTGCTTGATTTTGTTGTTGATGTCGGTCACCCTGAAACCATAAAGGCGGACTCCAGCAGTGAAGACGTATGACAGAATTCTGCGGTCTAACTGGAAAGCGATTTCACCAAATATCATATTAGGGCCATCAGGTTGCACTTTGATTCCTGAAAGCAAAGGCTAAATGTCAACAGGAAGCAATTCAATGATGTTCAGTTCAGGTCACTGACAGACACTGAGCACTTACTGAGCTTTGAGCACCTTAAATAACGCACCCAATTTTAGAAAGGATATGCTAACCTTGGAGCCTGTCCAGTTTGCTGGATTATTAATAATAAATAATAAGCAATACATTTGATGTAGCACCTTATTACATTGTGAAAACGTCTCAAAGCACTTCACAGGTTTTTACTGTAAAGTGTAGTTCCTGTGTATTACATAGGGACTCGTGGCAGCCAACAGCAGTGTCCCACAAATAGCCGTGAAGGAATGACCAGTTTTATGACAGCATCACCATCCATGGATGCACACTCCACCTTACTAAGTCAGTCCAGAACCTTGGGGTCTTGTTTGACCCTCAACTATCCTTTCTGTCCCACATCCATGGCATGACCCACTCTGCCTTCCCCCACCTCCACAATATTGCCCAGCTCTGCCACTGTCTCACACCACAGGCTGCCGAAACCCTCATTCATGCCTTCATTACACCCAGGCTTGACTATGCAAACTCCTGGCTTGTCAGCCTCACCAATTCCTCCCTCCATAGGCTGCAGATCATCCAGAACTCTGCAGCCCATATCCTCTCTCACGCATAGGCTCTGTGATCCTATCACCCCCATCCTCACCCGACTCCACTGGCTTGCCATCACGATCCTGGTCCTTACCTTCAAGGCTCTCCAGGGACTCACTTCCCCCTATCTCTGCAACCTCCTGACCCCCTAACAACCCACCTGCTCCCTCCGCTCAACAACAATAAGATTTCATTTATAGAGCGCCTTTCACGTTGGGAGGATGTCCCAAGGCACTGGACAGTTGGGTCGGGACCCAAGCAGGGGAGAAATGGTCAGGGTGAGGGGAGGGAAAGGAGGGAAGGGAGGGAGCGAGGAGGGAGTAGAGAGTCGAGAGGGGAACTGAAGGCACGGTTGAAGAGAAAGGTCTTGAGACCAGCCTTGAAGGAGGAAAGGGAGGAGGCGGTGAAGGCACTGGGGGATGGAGTTCCAGAGCCTGGGGGCTGAGAGGCTGAAGGCCCGGCCACCGATGGTAGGGCGGTTAGGGCAGGGTGTGTGGAGCAGACCGGAGCCAGAGGAACGGAGGGTACGGGCAGGTAAGTAGGGGGATAGTAGGTCAGAGAGGTAGGAGGGAGCAAGGCCGTGAATGGCCTTGTAGGTGAGAATGAGGATCTTGAAATCGATCCTCTGGGGGATGGGGAGCCAGTGGAGGGGAGCGAGGGTGGGAGTGATGTGGTCGCAAAGCCTGGTGCGGGACAGTACATGAGCTGCAGAGTCTGAATGACCTGCAGCTTGTGGAGGGAGGCGCCGGGAAGGCCGGTGAGGAGAGAGATCCCATAGTCCAGCCTTGAGGTGATAAAGGGTCTCCGGCCTGCTTCACGTCTCCTGCCTCGCATTGGTGGGTGGGCCTTCTGCCACACTGTCCCCACCCTCTGGAACTCCATCCCGCAATCCCTCTGCCTCTTCCCCCCCCTTGCCTCCTTCAAGACCCATCTCAAGACCTTCCTCTTTGACCGGGCTTTTGATCACCCTCCTCCATTCCTTGCCCTCCACCCTCCCCAATCCCGACCCCCAGCTTGGATCCGCAACACTGTCTGTCCAGCGCCTTGGATCGTCCTCCTGATATGAAATGTGCTATACAAATGTCATTTTGTACAGCACATTTCACGTGCACAGACGGGATCTTGTTTTATCTGAAGGACAGCATCTCCATCAATGCTCCCGAGGACTGCATTGCATTAGCATGTCAGCGAAGTCTGTGACTGTGAGTTCAAAGACCTTCCCTGAGGCTTGAACTCACAAATTTCTATCTCCGAGGTGAGAGTGCAATCGACTGAACCAGCGACACCTACTTACGTTCTCAGTCAGTAGCATTCTCGTTTGTGAGTTAGAAAGTTGGGAGTTTAGCTATGGTGAGAGGTTAGGTAGATTGGGACTATATTTCTTATTGCAGAGGTTAAGAGTAATTTGAGGGTTGCTGTTGCAGAGGTATTTAAAATAATCAGGACAGGTTAGGTATTGGCCAACTATTCCCTTTAATAGAAGGATCCGTTTCAAAGGGGCATAGCCCTAAAATCAGAAGCAAAATGGTTAGGATTGAGATTAGGAAGTATTCCTTAACCTGCTTTCAAGGATGTAGAATGCTCTGCCCTAGAAAGCTGTAGAGGTGAGATCAATTTGGGATATTGAGGAGATAGACAGAAGCTTGGGTGGTATAGAGTTACTAAAGGATGTGGCAATAGGACAGGGCATTGGGATCAAATAATCTATCTATAAAAACAGTCAATTCCCCTTACAGTGTATCCTGTGAAGCTCTTTGAGACGTCTCAAAGACGTGATAAGATGCTATATCAAATGCAAGGACTATTACTACTAATAATAAACTGGTGTAATATGCTCAAAGGGTTCCTTCTGAATTCCTAGTTACACAAAACCTTTAAAAGCTCTAACAACTGATGATAGTGAATCAGAGTAGACAGTAATATGTCTTCTTAGCCCTCTTTTATCTTAGTCATTATCACAGTCCTAATTTCCATTTGAGGCTTCCTTTTTACTTTTTTTTCCAGCTTAATAATAGTCTATTCATTCCAGCTCTGAAAAATCATTAGCCTGTTTTATTCCTGTCTGACGCTCATTCGCTGATCTTGCACACCAATTACTCTAGTTATATTAGCATTACCTAAAGTTAGATCAGTTATAGGCTTGCCATCAAATCCTGGGCGTTTGCATGGTGAGCCTTTTGGAGGTTGTCCACCTTTTCTTTTCGTCCCTTTTGTTTGTGCTATCATTAATCAGAGAACAGAAGCAATCAATTAATCAACCAACCATGAAAATGAACGGCTTACTGCTGGCTGAAGTCTACTAGCAAAGCACAAGTACAAGGAATCAGAGACAACTTGTAAATGTTCGCCATTGGCTCGATGAACACTCTTGCTATTTTTTTTAAACCAAGCATAAAATACCGTGGATGTTGAAAAACTGAAACAGAAACAAAATTTGCTAGGAAAACTCAGCAGGTCAGGCAGCATCTATGGAGTTGGGTCCATGATCCGTTGGCATGTTGGGAGTGAGAGGCTTTTAAGCACTAACAGAGAGGGGCAAGGAAGTCAAAGGAGAACATGGGGTAGAGGACAGGGGATAATGGGTTACAGATAATAATGCAAAAACAATGGGAGAGATTGCAACAAAAACAGGAGAAAAGAGGTGTTAGTAATGCAAAACAAAGGGGTGGGGGCCAATTGCAACCAAAAAGGCAGACCAGATGGTGTGGTAATGGTCACAGGGGAGGGGGAAGATGAGCTGTTATGGTCTGAAATTATTGAAACCAACATTGAGGTCAAATACTTGCTATTTTTTATTTTGGTTTCTGCATATCTGATACATACAGAAACCCACCACCATGCTATAAGCGTTTCCAAACCAAACTGAGAATGCCATGCATCCCAATTCCACGTGGAAATTCTTGTGATGATTGGAATGGAACATAAACTCTTTCCCCAAGGGACACATCCTGCTTACCTAATTCCAGAGAGTATTAGGCTCAGGTGGCAAGAGCCAAGTCTTGAGTAGCCCCATAGTGTTCTTTGGGTACTTTTGGAAATTAACCAATTGAAACCAAATAGTTTGCTACTGAACGCATAGACAAGCTACCCACTGCTTGTTCAGCTTGAACCATCAACACAATCGGGACTTTGGTTTGCATGGTTAATAGGAGCTGAGTGGGAAGAAACACTGTCTCCTTGACTAGTCAAATGTTGACCCAATAAATCTGGCAGGCAAGTCACATAGAAGAATCCACCTCCACCTTACTCGGCAGAGGATTCCACATCCCAACAACTCTCTGGGTGAAAAGATTCCTCCTAACTTCTCCTTTTGCTCTTCTTGTGGCTATCTTATATCTATGTCCCTTAATTACTGACTCCCCAACCAATGGAAATAACTTCTCTCTATTTACCTTTATTTTGTGCACCTCATTAAGCTCCTCCTCAACCTTCCCTGCTCCAATGAAAGCAGTCCCATCTTTTCCAATCTCTACTCATTACTGTAATCATTCTCATAATTCTACTCTGAACCCCCACCAAGGCTCTGAGCAACCAAGGATCCCTCAACATTTCTGTCTCTGAAACGCTCTGAGATGTTATCTTACATGAAGGGCACTGTATAAATGCAAATTCAGTTGAGACAATTGAGAGGGCTATCATGTTTCTATTACTGGGAAAGGCGCTATACAAATGTAATTTTGTATTGTACTGGGACAACTACAACACCACTATTACAGCACAACTCCACTCTAAAAATAGAATACAATACGTTTTAACGGCTTACCTGGTGATTGAATTTTTGGCCTGGCACCCAAGGGAAGCGGTGACTTTGGGCAAACCATTCCTCCTAATCCAATGCAGCCAAGCAGAGTGAGACAGGTCAGTCAAGCATCACATGGAGAACCGAGAGCTCCAATAGTAATATCAAAACATAAGTACAGTGATACAGAAAGAATGATAACGCAGAGCGATGAGCTGATAAAACTCCTTTGAATGAAGAAAAGTTCATGTTTAATAGTTCATACATTTGATCTAGTGCTTTATCATGTCATCAGGACACGCATCGCAGGATACATGGTAAAATGATGTGACTGTGTGTATTTTGTGGGAAGAATGTTTGTTGGTAATCAGTCTGCTATCAGACCCTGTCTCTGTGAAGTGCTCCGAGATGGTATTCTGTATGAAGGGTAATAAATGAAGGGTATAAATGCAAGTTCCAGAAAGAACGTGTGTGGGATTTTATGCTCACAAAGAGGGCCATCATGTCTATTATTGGAGACAACTACAATACTACCATCACACCCCAACTCCATGCTGAAATAGAACACAATACATTTTTAACGGCTTACCTTGTGGATAATTTTTTGGCCTGGCACCCAAGGGAAGCGGTGACTTTGGGCAAACCATTCCTCCTAATCCAATGCAGCCAAGCAGAGTGAGACAGGTCAGTCAAGCATCACATGGAGAACCGAGAGCTCCAATAGTAACATCAAAATATAAGTACAGTGATACAGAAAGAATGATAACGCAGAGCGATGAGCTGATAAAACTCCTTTGAATGAAGAAAATTTCATGTTTAATAGTTCTTACATTTGATCTAGTGCTTTATCATGTCATCAAGACACGCATCGCAGGATACATGGTAAAATGTGACTTGTGTGTATTTTGTGGGAAGAATGTTTGTTGGTAATCAGTCTGCTATCAGACCCTGTCTCTGTGAAGTGCTCCGAGATGGTATTCTGTATGAAGGGTGCTATATAAAAGCAAGTTCCAGAAAGAACGTGTGTGGGATTTTACGCTCACAAAGAGGGCCATCATATCTATTATTGGAGACAACTGCAATATCACCATCACACCCCAACTCCATGCTGAAATAGAACACAATACATTTTAACGGCTTACTTTGTGGATAATTTTTTGGCCTGGCACCCAAGGGAAGCGGTGACTTTGGGCAAACCATTCCACCTAATCCAATGCAGCCAAGCAGAGTGAGACAGGTCAGTCAAGCATCACATGGAGAACCGAGAGCTCAAATAGTAACATCAAAACATAGGTACAGTGATACAGAAAGAATGATAACGCAGAGAGATGAGTTGTTGAAACTCCTTTGTAGGAAAAAAGTTCATATTTAATAGTTCTTGCATTTGATCTAGTGCTTTATCATGTCATCAGGACATGCATCGCAGGATACATGGTAAAATGATGTGACTGTGTATTTTGTGGGAAATATGTTTGTTGGTAATCAATCTGCTATCAGACCCTGTCTCTGTGAAGTGCTCCAAGACATTATCCTATGTGAAGTGCACTGTATAAATGCAAGTGGTAAAAACACAAAAAGCACACAAAGAGGGCCATTGTGCCTATTATCGGAGACAATTACAACACCACTATCACAGCACAATTTCATTCAGAAAATAGAACACAATATATCTTAATGGCTTACCTGCTGGACGGATCTTCGGCCTTGCTCCCAAGGGAAGTGGTGATTTGGGGCAAACTGTTCCTACTAATCCGATGAGGCCAAATAGAGTAAGACAAGTCAGCCAGGCATCACATAGTAACATCAAAGATAAGTACAGTAATACAGAAAGAATTATTACTCAGGGAATTGAGTTGATAAGACTCCTTTGAAGGAAGAAAGTTGCATGTTTAATAGTCCTTACATTTGACATAGTGCCGTATCATATCATCAAGACATTTCAAAGTGCTTCACAAGATATACACACAGTCACACAAGTGATATAACTTGGTGCATTTAGTGGGTAATTGTTTATTGATAATCAGTCTGATATGCTATCAGACTCAGTCTCTGTGAACTCCATTCTGAAAATAGAACACAATATATTTTACGGCTTACCTGATGGACAGATTTTTGGTTTGGCTCCCAAGGAAGACGGTGATTTGGGGCAAATAGTTCCCCATAATCCAGCAGCTGAAGCTGAACAGAGTGAAATGGTTAGTCAAGCCTTACATAGGAACAATCTATGCTAAAAGTTAAAGTTAAGCAAAATCTTCTGTAGAAACAATGGTTTGTGTACTGCTGTGACCTGGAAAGGAGTGTAATCCCTCCAAAACCAAAAACAATAACAAATTGGTCATTTTCAATCTACGACTGTTTGTGGGACATTGCTGTGCGCAATTGGCTGCCGCGTTCGCCCACAAATATACAGTCAATTCACTTTACAGTGTGTTCTGTGAAGCGCTTTGGGACGTCCTCCCGACGTGAAAAGCGCTATATCAAATGCAAGGATTATTATTATTATTATTATAATGTATTCTGTGAAGAATACAAAACAACATTTATTACGGGGCAAGTGGAGATGAACTTGCATTGAAGGTTACCCAAGGGGGAGAATGGGTGATCTGAAGACATTGCAAGTATTATTCTTATTCTTGGGCTCTTAGAGTTAGAGTTCTGCATTAGAGTTGTGCACGTTGTCTGGAAGGGGAGCTTTGTAGGGAGATGAGCGCCACACTGCCAGCTCAACACACCAACCCGATCCCCTCTGTAAACTGTTACCGATTGAAAAAAAATGCTAACTTATTTGAATAACTTACGTGGCTGACATATTTTTGGCCTGACTCCTTTTGGTGACAGACTTCGTTTCCGGCTCATCGATTGTCTTGGTCCACAAGCTGATATCAAACAACAACAACACATTACACTTGTATAGAACTCTTCATGTTGGAAAGATGTTCCAGGGCGCTGGACAGTCAGGGATTTTTGTACCTGAGCTGGGAGTTGAGGTCAGGAGGGATGGAGGGCAGAGGAGTTGGGTGGTGGGGTCACCAAAAGCACGGTCTAAGAGGAAGTTCTTTAGATGGGCCTTGAAGGACCCACAAGTTGATTTCCATCAGATGGTGACACATATATCCAGGGATTGGTATCCACCTTGACTGACATGCAGAGGTAAGTAGCTGTTGCTCAAGCTCCACCAGCCTGGCTTGTCAGCAGCGATTGGAAGAACAGATTAGGGCTTCCCACTCAGCTGCTGTTAACCCTGAATGCCAAAATTCTAACCAGCAGGGCAATCTTAACTCAACAAGTAATGGGAAGCTTGCCGGTTTTAATAGCAAGGTATGTGAATTTACCCGATTAAACACCAACACCTGCTCTGGGACTTTTGAAGCTTGGCTCCTGCCAATCTGCGTCTAATATTCTGGAATTGGGTTATCAAGGGATGTCCTTCCATTCCAGACAGGGGGAAATTTCTAAATGTGGTTGGCATACATATGTGGAACTCTCAATCTGGTTTGAGTTGCATTAAACATGGGGATGGACTTCTCAACGTGACACACAGCTGACCCTCCCAAAAATAAATAATCTTTGCTAAAAGTTAATTAAATAAATATTCTATAGAAATTATGGTTTATGTGTTGCTGGGACCTGAAAAGAGGTGGATCGTATTCTGTGAAGAACAGAAAGACAGCATTTATTACAGGACAGGTGGGAATGCATGTGCATTGCAGAGTTATAGCTTGAAGGTGTTTAAGGCTGAGGAATACCTGTGTGAAGTTTACCCCAAGAGGAAGAATGGGTGAACTGCTCAATGCAATGATTACTTTATTAGGCTCTTAGAGTTAGAGTTCTGCAATTAGAGTTGCGCATGTTGTTTGGATAAGGGGCCTTGTAGGGAGATGAGCATCACACTGCCACCTCAGCAAACCAACCCGATCCTCTCTGTAAACTGTTGCCGATTGAAAAAAAAATCCTAACTTATTTGAATAACTTACGTGGCTGACATATTTTTGGCCTGACTCCTTTTGGTGACAAACTTTGTTTCCGGCTCATCGATTGTCTTGGTCCACAAGCTGATATCAAACAACAACACATTACACTTGTATAGAACTCTTCATGTCGGAAAGATGTTCCAGGGCGCTGGACAGTCAGGGATTTTTGTACCTGAGCTGGGAGTTGAGGTCAGGAGGGATGGAGGGCAGAGGAGTTGGGTGGTGGGGGAGGTGGGGTCGCCAAAAGCACGGTTTAAGAGGAAGTTCTTTAGATGGGCCTTGAAGGACCCACAAGTTGATTTCCATCAGATGGTGACACATATATCCAGGGATTGGTATCTACCTTGACTGACATGCAGAGGTAAGTAGCTGTTGCTCAAGCTCCACCAGCCTGGCTTGTCAGCAGCGATTGGAAGAACAGATTAGGGCTTCCCACTCAGCTGCTGTTAACCCTGAATGCCAAAATTCTAACCAGCAGGGCAATCTTAACTCAACAAGTAATGGGAAGCTTGCCGGTTTTAATAGCAAGGTATGTGAATTTACCCGATTAAACACCAACACCTGCTCTGGGACTTTTGAAGCTTGGCTCCTGCCAATCTGAGTCTAATATTCTGGAATTGGGTTATCAAGGGATGTTCTTCCATTCCAGACAGGGGGAAATTTCTAAATGTGGTTGGCATACATATGTGGAACTCTTAGTCTGGTTTGAGTTGCATTAAACATGGGGATGGACTTCTCAACGTGACACACAGCTGACCCTCCTAAAAATAAATAATCTTTGCTAAAAGTTAATTAAATAAATATTCTATAGAAATTATGGTTTATGTGTTGCTGGGACCCGAAAAGAGGTGGATCGTATTCTGTGAAGAACAGAAAGACAGCATTTATTACAGGACAGGTGGGAATGCATGTGCATTGCAGAGTTATAGCTTGAAGGTGTTTAAGGCTGAGGAATACCTGTGTGAAGTTTACCCCAAGAGGAAGAATGGGTGAGCTGCTCAATGCAAGGATTACTTTATTAGGCTCTTAGAGTTAGAGTTCTGCAATTAGAGTTGCGCATGTTGTTTGGATAAGGAGCCTTGTAGGGAGATGAGCGTCACACTGCCACCTCAGCAAACCAACCCGATCCTCTCTGTAAACTGTTGCCGATTGAAAAATCCTAACTTATTTGAATAACTTACGTGGCTGACATATTTTTGGCCCGACTCCTTTTGGTGACAAACTTTGTTTCCGGCTCATCGATTGTCTTGGTCCACAAGCTGATATCAAACAACAACAACACATTACACTTGTATAGAACTCTTCATGTCGGAAAGATGTTCCAGGGCGCTGGACAGTCATGGATTTTTGTACCTGAGCTGGGAGTTGAGGTCAGGAGGGATGGAGGGCAGAGGAGTTGGGTGGTGAGGGAGGTGGGGTCGCCAAAAGCACGGTCTAAGAGGAAGTTCTTTAGATTGGCCTTGAAGGACCAACAAGTTATTTCCATCAGATGGTGACACATATATCCAGGGATTGGTATCCACCTTGATTGACATGCAGAGGTAAGTAGCTGTTGCTCAAGCTCCACCAGCCTGGCTTGTCAGCAGCGATTGGAAGAACAGATTCAGATTTTTTTTAAATCGGGAACAGTTTCCGATTTTAAAAAATCCTAACTTTCTTCAATAACTTACGTGTTTTTGGCCTGGCACCTCTTGATGATGGACTTCTTCGTTTCCGGCTCATCGATTTTCTTGATCCACAAGCTGATATCAAACAACAACAACAAATTACACTTGTATAGTGTCATTTATACCCTATAGAGTTTTGGAAAGGTGTCCCAGTGCGCTGGACAGTCAGGTATTTTTGGACCCAAGCTGGTAGTTGGGGTTAGGAGGTGTGGAGGGAGAGGGAGTGGGAGTGTGAGGGGTGGGAGAGATTGGCCAAAAGCATGGTCGAAGAGGAACAACAACAACAACAAGATTCCATTTATAGAGCGCCTTTCACGTTGTGAGGACGTCCCAAGGTGCTGTACAGTTGGGTCAGGACCCGAGCAGGGGGGAAATGGTCAGGGGGAGGGAGGGAGCGAGGAGGGGGTAGAGAGTCGAGAGGGGAGCTAAAGGCACGGTCAAAGACTGTTACTCAAACTCCACCAGCCTGGCTCCTGAACAGAGATTGAAGGAAAAGATAGGGGCTTCACACTCAGCTCTTGTTAACCCTGAATGCCAAAACTCTAACTGGCAGGGTAATAATAATAATAATAATAATAATAATCCTTGCATTTGATATAGCGCTTTTCACGTCAGGAGGACGTCCCAAAGCGCTTCACAGAATACACTGTAAAGTGAATTGACTGTATATTTGTGGGCGAACGCGGCAGCCAATTGCGCACAGCAATGTCCCACAAACAGTCGTAGATTGAAAATGCCCAATTTATTATTGTTTTTTTTGTTTTTTTGGAGGGATTATTATTAGGTGTGTGGAGTAAGGAAACTTGCCCAAGGTTTCGCCCTCTGCCTGGAATCCTAGGTGAACAAGTAGTGGGAAGCTTGCCAGTTTTAATAGCAAGGTATGTGGGTTTACCTGGTTAAACTCCAACACCTACTCTGGGGCTTTTGAAGCTCGGCTCCTGCCAACCAGGAGATGTCCTTCCATTCTAGACCAGGGGGAATTTCTAAATGTAGGTGGCATACATATGTGGAACACTCAGTCTGGATTGCGTTGTTTTAAGTATGGTGATCAACTCTTCCCAATTGAAAAAATCGCAACTTATTTGAATAACTTACATGACCGACGTATTTTTGACTTGACATTTCTTGGTGAGAGACTTCTTCGTTTCCGGCTCATCGATTGTCTTGATCCACAAGCTGATATGAAACAGAGGGTGACACAAGCCAGTCAAATATCAATAGGAATTGAGTGCTTGAATAGTGACAACAAAACACAAGCAATCCAGTCTGGTCTGTTATTGAACACTCAGAGGATACAGTTCAAGATCCTGGTCCTCACCTTCAAAACCCTCCATGGCCTTGCTCTTCCCTATTTCTGTGATCTCCTAACCCCATACCAAACCGGTCCGCTACTCCGCTCAGCAGCCTCCAGCCTGCTTCATGTCCTCCACCTTGTCCGCCTCACCATTGGCCGGTGGGCCTTTAGCCTTCCTGCCCCACCCCTGGAACTCCATCCCACAGTCGCTCCAGCTTGCCTACTCCCTTGTCTCCTTCAAGACCCGTCTCAAGGCCCTCCTCTTCGCCCGTGCCTACAGAACATGACTCCAGCTTAGACAGCAATGTGGAGCAGAAGGTTAGGATGGTGAACGTTTGGAATGTAAACCAATGAAAAATGGTGGAAGCAGAATTTGTCAGTAAAATCAAATGGTAATAGCATTTTGGTAAAGAAACTGATTTATGTACTATGGATTCCCTTGGATTTAGGCACATGAGCTGATAAGACTCCTTTGAAGATTGCTTTTTGTTAACTTCCTTAAGGGTTGGGTCCAAGGTTAATTCATTTAAACATCACTTTAAGTGACCATAGTTATAGGTGGAGGGGTGGGAAGAGAGCCGAATATAGTTTAAATCTGCTGAGCTTATATTAATAGTAGTGCTGTGTCCCACTGCTTCAGAAACCAACTACTCTGTGTTCAGGCACCAGTGATAACCTCAGTGGCTCAGGAACCATCTACATTTCGTGAAGAGTTTTGAGACATCTCAACCACGTGATAAAGTGCTATGTCAAATGCAAGGATTATTAGTATTCGAAGGAGGAACGTTCATGTTAATAGTCCTTACATTTGATAGAGCCCCTTATTATGTCACCAAGATATCTCAATGAGTTTCAAAGAATATACAGTAAAGTAATGTGACTGCATGTATTTTGTGGGAAGCATGTTTTCTGCTATCATCACATTTAGTTGCCCATCGTTAGATTCCAGCTCATGAAAACGCATTCATATATCCAGGGATTGGCATCCACCTTGATTGATATGCAGATGTAAGCAGCTGTTATAATAATATAATAATAATCTTTGCATTTGATATAGCTCTTTTCACGTCTTCTAGACGTCTCATAGCGCTTCATAGAATATACTGTTAAGTGAATTGACTGTATATTTGTTGGTGAAACACGGCAGCCAATTGTGCACAGCAGTTCCCACAAACAGTCATGGATTGAAGTGACTAATTTATTATGTTTTTTTTTCTTGAGGGATTATTATCAGATGTGTGGAGTAAGGAAACTTTTCCAAGGTTTTGCCCTGCCGGGAATCGAACCCAGGCCTCTTGCTTGCGAGGCGAGTGCTCTAACCACTGAGCTACAGGACTTGTTACTCAAGTTCCATCAGCCTGGCTCATCAGCAGGATTGGAGGAACAGATGATGGCTTCTCACTCAGCTCTTGTTAACCCTGCATGTGAAAACTCTAACTGACAGGGTAATCCTGGCTGAACAAGTAGTGGGAAGCTTGCCAGGTTTAATGGTTTATCTGGTTAAACTCCAACATCTAATCTGGGGCTTTTGAATCTTGGCTCCTGCCAATCTGTCACGAACACTCTGGAATTTCTAAGAGTAGCTGGCATACATATGTGGAACTCTCACTCTGGTTTGAGTTGCACGAAACATGGCGATGGGTTTCTGCACATGACAGACAACTGGCTGACACCCCAAAAATATAATCTATGCTAAAAATTGAAGTTAAGCAAAATATTCCGTAGAAACAATGGTTTATGTGCTGCTGGGACCTGTGGGAGGTGGAAAGCATTCTGTGAAGAATAGCAAGACAGTATTTATTACAGGACAGGCGGGCATACATGTACTTTGCAGAGTTATGGCTTGAGCGTGTTGAAGGATGGGGAATGGCAGTGTGAAGTTTACCCCAAGGGGAAGAAAGGATGAACTGGTCAACGCAAGGTTACCTTATTAGGCTCTTAGAGTTAGAGTTCTGCATTAGAGCTGTGCATGTTGCCTGGAAGGAGATCTCAAAGGGAAATGAGTGATGAGTGCCACACTGCCACCACAGCACACCAACCTAATGGCCTCTGTAACCCCTCCCGATTAGAAACAATCTGAATTTATTTGAATAACTTACATGACCGACGTATTTTTGACTTGGCATTTCTTGGTGAGAGACTTCTTCGTTTCCGGCTCATCGATTGTCTTGATCCACAAGCTGATATGAAACAGAGGGTGACATAGGCCAGTCAAATATCAATAGAAATTGAGTGCTTGAATAGTGACAACAAAACACAAGCAATCCAGTCTGGTCTGTTATTGAACACTCAGAGGATACAGTTCAAGATCCTGGTCCTCACCTTCAAAACCCTCCATGGCCTTGCTCCTCCCTATCTCTGCGTTCTGCTAACCCCATACCAACTGGTCTGCTACTCCACTCAGCAGCCTCCAGCCTGCTTCATGTCCTCCACCTTGCCCGCCTCACCATTGGCCGGTGGGCCTTTAGCCTTCCTGCCCCACCCCTGGAACTCCATCCCACAGTCGCTCCAGCTTGCCTACTCCCTTGTCTCCTTCAAGACCCGTCTCAAGGCCTTCCTCTTCGCCCGTGCCTTCGGTCATCCCTCTACCCGGATGCTCCCCGCCCTCCAAACCTCCTGATCCCAACCACCTGCTCGGGAATGGATACCTGACTCTCCAGCGCCTTGGGATGTCCTCCTGATGTGAAAAGCGCTATACAAGTGTAATTTGTTATTTTTGTTCCCGATTGAAAAAAAATCGAAACTTATTTGAATGATTTATGTGGCTGACGTTGTTTTGGCCTGACACTTCTTGGTGATGGACTTCTTAGTTTCCGGCTCAACAATTGTCTTGATATCAAGCTGATATCAAACAGAGGGTGACACAGGTCAGTGAAGTATCACATAGGAATTGAGTGTTTGAATAGTGATACCAAAGCACAAGCAATACAATCTGGTCTGTTGCATGGAATCAATGGTTTCTGTGCTGCCACGACAATGGGGAAGGGGGTGGAATGTTTTCTGTGAAGAACAGAAAGACAACACTGATTGCATGAGAGGTGGGAATTAATGAAAGTTGCAGAGTTATTGTTTGTTGGTACTTGGGAATGGGGGAGTGGTTTCGTAAAATAGAAATCAGGAAAATTTGGATTTGGTGTAGATAACATGGACACATTTTGGAATGAATAGAGACAAATAACTATCAATTTTACCCTTGAATTTGTTTATACCTACAGAATATGATTCCAGCTTAGACAGCAATGTGGAGCAGAAGGTTAGGATGGTGAACATTTGGAATGTAAACCAATGAGAAATGGTGGAAGCAGAATTTGTCAGTAAAATCAAATGGTAATAGCATTTGGTGAAGAAACTGATTTATGTACTATAATAATAATAATCCTTGCATTTGATATAGCGCTTTTCACGTCGGGAGGATGTCCCAAAGCGCTTCACAGAACACACTGTAAAGTGAATTGACTATATATTTGTTGGTGGAACACGGCAGCCAATTGTGCACAGCAGTTCCCACAAACAGTTATGGATTGAAGTGACCAATTTATTATGTTTTTTTTCTTGAGGGATTATTATCAAATGTGTGGAGTAAGGAAACTTGTCCAAGGTTTTGCCCTACCGGGAATCGAACCCAGGCCTCTTGCTTGCGAGGCGAGTGCTCTAACCACTGAGCTACAGGACTTGTTACTCAAGTTCCATCAGCCTGGCTCATCAGCAGGATTGGAGGAACAGATGATGGCTTCTCACTCAGCTCCTGTTAACCCTGCATGTGAAAACTCTAACTGACAGGGTAATCCTGGCTGAACAAGTAATGGGAAGCTTGCCAGTTTTAATGGTTTATCTGGTTAAACTCCAACATCTAATCTGGGGCTTTTGAATCTTGGCTCCTGCCAATCTGTCACGAACACTCTGGAATTAGGTTAACAGGGGATGTTTTTCCATTCCAGTCAGGGGTAATTTCTAAGAGTAGCTGGCATACATATGTGGAACTCTCACTCTGGTTTGAGTTGCACGAAACATGGCGATGGGTTTCTGCACATGACAGACAACTGGCTGACACCCCAAAAATATAATCTATGCTAAAAATTGAAGTTAAGCAAAATATTCCGTAGAAACAATGGTTTATGTGCTGCTGGGACCTGTGGGAGGTGGAAAGCATTCTGTGAAGAATAGCAAGACAGTATTTATTACAGGACAGGCGGGCATACATGTACTTTGCAAAGATATGGCTTGAGCGTGTTGAAGGATGGGGAATGGCAGTGTGAAGTTTATCCCAAGGGGAAGAAAGGATGAACTGGTCAATGCAAGGATTACTTTATTAGGCTCTTAGAGTTAGAGTTCTGCATTAGAGCTCTGCATGTTGCCTGGAAGGAGATCTCAAAGGGAAATGAGTGATGAGTGCCACACTGCCACCACAGCACACCAACCTGATGGCCTCTGTAACCCCTCCCGGTTAGAAACAATCTGAATTTATTTGAATAACTTACATGACCGACGTGTTTTTGACTTGGCATTTCTTGGTGAGAGACTTCTTCGTTTCCGGCTCATCGATTGTCTTGATCCACAAGCTGATATGAAACAGAGGGTGACATAGGCCAGTCAAATATCAATAGGAATTGAGTGCTTGAATAGTGACAACAAAACACAAGCAATCCAGTCTGGTCTGTTATTGAACACTCAGAGGATACAGTTCAAGATCCTGGTCCTCACCTTCAAAGCCCCCCATGGCCTTGCTCCTCCCTATCTCTGCGTCCTTCTAACCCCATACCAACTGGTCTGCTACTCGGCTCAGCAGCCTCCAGCCTGCTTCATGTCCTCCACCTTGCCCGATGAGGTAGGGGGGTGCAGAGGAGTAGAAGGATTTGAATACAAGGGTGAGGATCTTGAAATCGATCCTCTCTGGAATAGGCAGCCAATGCAGTCTGGCAAGGACTGAGGTATTTCGGGGAACGTAGTTTGGTGTGGGTAAGAATGCGGGCGGCAGAGTTTTGGATGATTTGGATTTTATGGATGGTGGTGGATAGGAGACCGGTGAAGAGGGCTTGAGGTAGACCAGCTGAGAGGTGACAAAGGCATGGACTAGGGTTTCAGTGGCTTTCGGAGAGAAGTATTTGCGGGGACAGGCGATGAGTTGGAGGTGGAAGAAGGCGGTGCTGGTGAGGGACCGGATTGGGGGAGGAAGGACAATTGGGGGTCGAACCTGACGCCAAGGTTGTGTACTGGTTCGGAGAATTTTAGGGAGAAGTTGGGTAGGTGGAGGAGGTGAGAGCCGTGGGATTTGAGACGTTGATGAGAGCCAAAGAGTATGGCTTCCGTCCTGTTGACTTTCAGTTGAAGGAAATTTGTGCTCATCCAGCCCCTGAGGTCTGACAGGCAGGCTGACAGAACATCAGGGGACTGGGGATTGCAAAGAGAGGTGGAAATATAGATTTGGGTGTCGTCCGCGTACATGTGGAAATGTACCCCATGTCTGTGGATTACATCCCCAAGAGGGAGCATGTAGATCAGAAGAGGGGGCCAAGGATGGATCCTTGGGGTACCCCGCAGATGACTGGGTGAGAGCGGGAGGAGAAGCCGTTTTGTGCAGATGTACAGCTGGCAGTTTGTGAGGAAGGACCACGCGAGTGCGGTCCCACTGAGGTGGATGACAGAGGAAATGCGGTGGAGGAGGATGGCGTGGTCGACTGTGTCGAATGCCGCAGAGAGGTCCAGGAGGACAAGGAGGCAGAGGGAGCCCTGGTCACAGATAGAGAGGATGTCTTCTGTGACTTTCACAAGCGCAGTCTCTGTACTGTGGGCAGGGCGGAAATCGGATTGGAGGGGTTCGAAGAGGGAGTGGGAGGAGAGGTGTGCGCCAAGTTGATTGGCAAAAACACGTTCTAAAACTTTAGCGAGGAAGGGCAGGCTAGAAATGGGGTGGTAATTGCTGGGGTTTGAGGGATCTAGGGAAGGTTTTTTTGAGGAGGGAGGTGATGACAGCAGTTTTGAGGGGGGCAGGGACTGATCTGGAGGAGAGGGATTGGTTGATGATGTCAGCCAATAGTGGGCAGAGGAGGGGGAGCTGAGTGACCAGCAAGTTGATGGGGAGGGGGTCCAGTCAGCAGGTGGTGGGTTTCATGGGGGTGATGGTGGGTGAGAGGGAGGAGGGAGAGATGAGGAGGAAGGAATGCAGGATGGGGATAGTGGTAGGAGCAGATGATGGTGAGGGGGACAGAGAGGGCATGGTGGTGGATGACAAGAGGCAGTTGGATGAGGCTGCTTGGTGGATTTTGTGAATTTTAGATGAGAAGAAGTCCATGACCTCCTCGCACTTGGCATTGGACATTCAAAGCTATCATGCATTCTTTAATAGATGACTCGGGAACTTTCAAGTTGCTTTTTTTTTGATTCACTCTGGGCTTTCCATGTCCATTCTGGACTTTCAGTGGCATTTTTGTTGACACACCTCTTTTCTGTGTGCTGTGGGCATTAATAGGACATGCTCCACAGGAGGAACATGACACAGGGAAAATGCTAACATTTGTTGATTTGCAATAGAATGGGAAGAATTCCAGCTCCATCAATTCCTACCCTCCGACCTCTGGATCTCCCTCCCTCTCCCATACCATCTCGCATGCTCTCCTTCTGTCTTTAAGTCCTGCCTCACATATTACCTCTTCAAATGCACCTATGGCCACCTCCCCTGTCCTTTGCATAGTGTTCCATCAACAACAGTGCCCTGCAGCTTTGGTACTTGCATGACTCATGTTACGGACCACTGAGACTGTCACAGATGATTGATTTAATTCTATTCTTCTGTTGCTCAAAGAAATGCCATTTATCGCCAACAGGATAATACTGACACTAGGATAAGGAGACTGTTTGAGGAGCCCCTCAGGATGCAGCATAAGCACATTGTGTGGAGTCATACTGACCCACTGACCAATGGCCTTTCAAAACTTGTGCTGTCTTGAAAAGACCTTAGGACTTTCAAGTGATTGTATTTTTTAAAAATTGCCTCCATCATATTCTTGACCTTATAGTCGGTCAGTGTAACATCTGTAACTCACTTCTTCTCCGTCCACGTTTGGCCTTAAATGGAGACTGTCTAGGTTTGGACCCTGACAGAAAGAAAATATGTCAGCATTCTGGGTTATGTTTCACTGCAAAAATATTTCTGGTCTGAGCAGCATGACAAGAATATGGCATTACCACCAAGGAGCACATCAAGGTTAAGAGGAGGTTCTTTAAGTGGAGTCCAATTGGCAAAATCTCTACTGCCTACAGGAAATGCCCAGACAAAATAAGGTCTCTGTTGGATAGAGCAAAGGCTACACTGCCATAGCTCTCTACCAAGAAGATCATCCTCCTCTCTCACTAGCAATTCACAAAATGCCAACATCTCTGCAGTTGCATAACTGTGCACTCAAAAACAAAATGGTGGAGCAAAGGGGATGAGGGGCAAATAGGAGGCCGGAGCCAGCCAAAAAGAGGCAGAGGGTGGGAAAGTGGGGTATGAGCAGATTGGATAGCTAGGGAAATGCAAGGGCACGAAGGGTTTTGAAAATGAATTAAAGGATTTTGAAATCGATCCATTCGGTAATTGGGAGCCAGTGGAGCCTGGCAAGGACTGGTGTGATGGGTTTACGGAGTTTTGTCCGGGTGAGTATCCAGGCAGTGGTGTTTTGAATTAATTGAATTTTGTGTATGGTGGAGCTGGGGAGGGCATTGGAATAGTCCAGCCAGGAAGTGACAAAGGCGTGGATGAGTGTTTCAGCCACGTTGGTTGTGAGGTAAGGATGGAGATGGGCAATGTGATGGAGGTGGAATAATGCAGTCCTGGTCAGAGAATGGATATGGGTAGAAAGAAAAAACATTTGCTGAGATGTATTGTTTCGGTTTGTTAAGGAGGACTTGAACCATGTGAGTGAGGTCCCACTAATATGGATTAGGGAGGAGAGGCGATGGAGGAGGATGGCGTGATTAACTGTGTCAAATTCGGTGAAGAGATCCAGGAGAACAAAGAGGCAGAGGAGGTCTGTTCACAGAGAGGTTGTTATTTGTTACTTTTATGAGTGTTGTCTCTGTGTAATGGGCAGAGCGAAACCAGACAGGAGGGGTTCAAGTAAGGAGTTGAGGGAGAAGTGTGAGTGAAGTTGATTTGCAATGACACATTCCAAAACTTTGGTCAGGAAGAGCAGATTTGAGATGGGTCTGAAGTTTCTGAAGTTAGAGAGGTGAGGATAGATTTATTAAGAGGAGTGATGACAGCAGTTTTGAGGGGGAGTGGGACAGAGCTTGAGGAGAGAAACTGGTTGATTGTGTCAGCCAGCAATGGGCAGAGGAAGGGGCGTTGAGTGACCTAAAGCAGGGTGGGGAGGGGGTCAAAATGATTATAAATTGTAATAGAGCCTGATTTTTGGCGCACTGTGTGCTGAATAAGTGTACTATTCTCAGGGATATTCAAACCTCTTGTGTGGTCTTTAATAGACAGCCCAGGATCTTACAACTGTTCATCCCATTCTAGATCTTACAGGTCATAATTATCACATCATAAGTCACATTTTACATGCTTTGAAATATCTTCCCAACGTGAATGGTGCTACATGGTTTCTCCTCTAGCCCCCGAACGGTCTCGTGCGGCATTCCTCAGGTCCTTGATTCCCTCCTCTTCAATATCCATATGCTCCCTCTTGGTGACATCATCTGCAGACATGGGGTCAACTTCCACATGTGTGAGGATGACACCCAACTATACCTCTCTGCCTCCATTCTTGACTCCAGGACCACTGTTGTCCTGACAGAACAAGACCGCTTGGGGTCTTGTTTGACCCTCAGCTATCCTTTCTACCTACAACTGTGCTTTGACCCGTTCTGCCTTCCCCCATATTCGCAACATCGCCTGGCTCTGCCACGTTCTCACTCTGCAGGCTGCCAAACCCTCGAACATGCTTTCATTACATTGAGGCTTGACTATACAATCTCCATGCTTGTCGGTCTCCCCCAACTCCTCCCTCCTTAGGCTGCAGATCATCCAGAACTCTGCAGCCTGTGTCCTCTCCCACACCAGGCTCCGTGACTCTATCACCCCCATCCTCACCCAACTCCACTGGCTTCCCATCAGACAGAGGATATAGTTCAAGATCCTGGGCCTCACCCTCAAAGCCCTCCATGGTCTTGCTCCCCTCTACCTCTGCGACCTTCTAACCCCTATCATCCTAGTCGCTCCCTCTGCTCAGTGGGCTCCGGACTCTCTCTCTCTTTCATGTGAAGGCATAGCTTTCTCTTAAATGCATCTATATTATCTGATTCCACTACCACTTCAGGATTAATAAAACAGTGGTCTTTGACTGATATTCCAGATAGCAGTGATGGCAACAGGAATAAGCAGGTATTGTTGTGGTCCTCACAGCTCTGTCAATGCAATGGTTGTACAGAAAGACTTGAAAGAGATCTTTAAGTGACCAATGTGTTTTCAGCGCCATTTCCATTGTTCTACTTCTATTAGAAAGTTATTTATGGTTACGGTCAGTTCCTCCCTCTGGCTTGATGTAAGACTCTGCCACTATTAAATGATTCAAGACCCTGTCCTGTGTGAAGGGCACTATATAAATGCAAGCATTTGTTGTTGTTATTTACGGGTTTGAACATGTTTCTCTGTTGGAACAGTTCAACGAGTTCAACGAGATATGAATTTTCAACAAGTCGTTTAGACTCCTGAGATATAGAAACATAGAAATATATACAATTTCAAAACTCAAGGAGCTGTAAATCTGGAATAATGGACAGTTAAGTTTGAATAGCATACCATCTCATTGTATTTGTGCAATTTCTATCTCTGACACTTAATGTCACCACTTTTATAAATCTCACTTTCCGGCTTGTTCCCCCAAATCTCTTAATCAGACATAATTGTGTGCAATCAAACTTTGTCCTTCATTTCTAAACCTCAAGACATGAATTGCAAACTGGTTACTGCCTACCTCTTCCACTGAAGCTTAGCCTCCGAACTCCTGTTGGCCACAAAGAGAATGAATTCACATTACATAAGAAGATATGCTAAACCCTCCCTCCAGATGGCGCACCCATTGAAGAGAATGAATGCAAACACTGTACATGCATAAGATGCTGTGTCTTAAAACACTGATGTCTAAGACTTTGATTTCCTTTTCCTTTTGTATTATTTGTTCCCTCAGTTGCATCAGGCCTGAAGCCCCCACTGGTGTCTAATTCTAGGGCTTAAATTTAGAATACAATGATTAGGAATCACTTGGATGTGCTGGTAAAACCAATCCCATCTACAAACTGTCTGCAGTGATGATATTCAGTTCTCAGACAGCGCTGTTCAAAATGCTGCTTAGCGGCATTTCAGCTCTATTCTGTTTGTTTGGTGTAAGCTACTATCTGGAAGCCCAACCGGCCAATGAATGGGTCACCAACTGGAGCACTGACAGCATAAGACACACATTGTGGGGAGATAATTAGAAACTGGGCTTGCGTGCAGCTTTGCTGCATTCGGTTCCACACAGCAGCACCAACCCACATGGCTCACCACACACCAGTGAGAAGGTGGTAGACATGGCTTTAGATTTTGCCTAGAGACTTCTAGGAACCGTTTGTTTGATGATTTGAAACATGTTGGTCTCTGACCTTTGATGTTCACAGTATCGAGTTCTAATCTGCTCCAAAATCCAAAATGCAATGTACAGCAGGAAGTGTAAAGCATGATTCATATTCAATATTGAATCTCTGATAATTCGCCTCTGGGATAAGTCATCAACCCCAAGTAACTAATCATTCACTCCGTATTCACAATACTTTTGGATACCACGTCAACTCTGAGGAAAAATTAGTCATTTGAGCTATTTCCCTTGTGGTGATGAGTTATCAGAGTAAGTTGACAATTCCAACACCAATTACCAATACAAGGTTTCATTTTTTAAAAATGTTTAGCCAATTGATAAAATTACATTTTATATTTTATGATCTCAGAATCAACAGCCATTGTGAGAATGCCTTCCATGTTATAAGAACCATTGGTGTGAGAATTCCCAAGATCATGTTGATTTCACATATCTTCACACCTCATATCGGTCCCCAATCTAAAGCTCACCAACACATAGTAGCACTTTTACTGACTCATCACCGATCTGTCTCATTCTGCTGCAAGAACTACCTGCTGAACCAGGTCTTGATTTAGGTGATTTTGGTGAGGTAAACAATGCTGAACAATGCTAAAAAGGCTTTTTATCAAAAAACATTGTGCATTTATGTCACACCATTCACACTGGAAAAGGTCACAAAGTGCTACACAGAATTAAATGTGTGACCCTGAAAAAGATGGGGTACAGGATATACTGTAAGAGAGGTAAAAAGGAGATGACCAAAGGTGTGATCTAAAATGTATGATTTTAGAAAGCTTTCAAAACTGGAGAGCCAAAGATGCAAGATGGAAAAATTTAATGAGAAAGTTCCAGGGAGCAAGACATACCAGTCAACAGCTTGGCAGAAGAGTTTGGTTACATTAAGATACTGTGGAAGTTCACCCCATGTTGACATATAATAATAATCCTCATAATCCTTACAAATGATGCAGCCCCTTAACACATTGATGAGATGTCTCAAGTGCTTCACAGGTAATGTAATATGATGTGCAAATAGTCTATAGTTGCGGGCAAAGGTGAAAGCCAATTTTGTGTGCCCTACAAACTAAAAGAAATTTACTTCTCTAGAGATCTCAAAGTCAGAAGTTGGAAGGTAAACACACAAATTATATTTAAAAATATCTTTAGAAGATTTGTTCTCCTTTGTATTCCAAATGTAGCCTGATTGGAGCATCGTATGCCTTGAGCATGTCATCCGGGATTTAAACTCAACTCATGTACCCAGGCTCCTGTTTATTGTGTCCTCTCACTGTTTGGATACAGTGAGTGAGTAAATAAGACTCTGTATCTCTTGCAACTGTTCTTGTTAGCCAAAGAAATCAAACCCATTACTTGTATGTTTGTTGACTCACTACCCAAGGAAGGAAACTCTGATAAAGATTCACTTCGCAGTCTTGGGCATGGTGATGTTGCAATTGGAGAGAGAAAAACTCAGCTCCCCCTCTTGTGCACCAACAAATACAACAGCTGAAAGTAATGAATATTACTATAAAAGCACAAGTAGAAAACTCCTAAACAAATGCCATGTTATTAATATGAGTGCTTTTGCAAGTCACAATGTTGGGAAAAGTCAGTTTCCTGGATGCCAATTTGGTGATCTACCCATCACATCTAGCAGCTGAATGAATGCTCTGATTGTTCTGTAGACCATTCTAAACAATGAACAGAATGAGCCCTTTCTTAATGTACAGAATGAGCCCTTTATAAATGTTTAACAACTATAGTAATAACTCTTGCATTTGTTATGACCTTATCACGTCATTGAGACGTTTCAAAATGCTTCACAGAATAAACTGTAAAGTGATTGTATATTTTGTGGGTGAAATGCAGCAGCCAATTGCGCACAGCAGTGTCCCACAAACAGTCTTGGATTGACTGACCACATCTTGTTTCAAGGATTATTTCCTCCCGGAAAGCGATCCATCATTCAACTAACAACCGGGTTCTACTTGCCAGTAGGATCGACTTCAAGATCCTCACACTCATGTTCAAATTCCTTCACTCTCTGGCACCTCCCTATCTCTCCGACCTCCTCAATTCCCAATCCACCATCCAGCGCCTCTGCTTGACTGGTCTCCTGCTCATCCATCGCACCCTCCGCCCCACCATTGGAGGTTGCGCTTTCTGTCACTGTGCCCCGTAATTCTGGAACGCTCTCCCTCAATCCCTCCACCATGCCCCCTCTCTCCCCTTTTTCAAGTCCCTCCTGAAATCTACTGCTCACCAATAAATAGTAGCACTTTTACTGACTCACCACTGCTCTGTCCCCTTCTGACACAAGGATTAGCTGAACTGGGTCTTGATTTAGGTGACTTTGGGGTGGCAAACAATCCTGAAAGAGATAAAAGGCTTCTATCAACAACAATTTTGCAAATTTCACACTGGAAAAGGTCTCAGTGCTACACAGAGTTAGAGTGCAAGCCTGAGACAGATGGGAGATAGAGAGATAAGAGCGAGGTAACCAAAGGTACCAATTGAAAGTTAGAATATGTATCTTGAAATTGATCCACAGGAGAGCCAGAGGAGTCTGGTTAGGTTCAAATGATATATAACGATTAAGCAGAAGCACTGTTAGCTGGAGGTGTCAAAAACTGGGAAGGTCGATAATGTCCAACAACATTCATTTCACAAACTCACTGAAACTCCCTTCTTTACTCAAGATCACTGTAGCTCAGTGGTTAGAGCACTCGCCTCGCAAGCGAGAGACCTGGGTTCGATTCCGGGCAGGGCATGAAATGTTGGGCAAGTTTCCTTACTCCACACGCCTCTGTTTACCTAATAGTATGTAGGAACCCGGTTGTTAGTCGATTGGTGGATCGCATTTCCAGGGGTAATAATTCCTTCAAATAAAATAAAATAACTAAATTGGTCACTAAATCTACCGATTGTTTGTGGGACACTGCTGTGTGCAATTGGCTGCTGTGATTCGCCCACAAAAATATACAATCAATTCCCTTTACAGTATATTATGTGAAGCATTTTGAGATGTCTCGAAAATGTGATAAGGCGCTATAGCAAATGCAAGAATTATTATTAAGGTCAGAAGATGGAAGGTAAACACACAATTTACAGGAGTCGAGTCCTGTAGCTCAGTGGTTAGAGCATTCGCTTCGCAAGCGAGAGACCTGGCTTTACTTCCCAACAGGCGAAACCTTGGGCAAGTTTCCTTACTCCACACATCTGATAATCATTCAAGAGGGAAAAACAATAATAAAATTGGTCACTTCAATCCATGACTGTTTGTGGGACACTGCTTTGCGTAATTGGCTGCCGCATTTCGCCCACAAATATAGTCAGTTCACTTTACAGTATATTCTGTGAAGCGCTTTGAGAAGTCTAGAAGACGTGAAAAGCACTATATCAAATACAAGGATTATTTTTTATTTATTATTTTACATTTAAAAACTTCATTAGAAAATGTGAATACATCTTACGAAGGAGAACAGTACCCCAACTGTAGCCTGACCAGAGCAATATATGGCTTAAGCATGACATCTGGGATATAAACTCAACTCATGGATCCTATTTGCTTTTGTTTATTTTGTCCTCAAAGTGCTTGGACATAGTGGACAATGAGTAAATAAGACCCTGTGTCTCTTTCAACTATTGTAATTTGCCAAAGAAATCAAACCCATTATTTGTATGTTTGTTGACTCACCAGCCAGGGAAGGAATAGAATCCGATAAAGATCCGCTTCGCCGTCTTGGGCATGGTGATGCTGTCATGGGAGAGAGAAGCGTAGAACTCAGCTATAATTTTGTGCACCAACAAATACAACAGCTGAAAGTACTGAATATTCCTGACTATACTGAAAAAGCAAAGTAAAAAACTCTGAAGCATTAACAAATATTTTAAAGATATGCGGTGTTTTGCAGGACACTCTGACGTGCCCTAATAGCTGTTTTAGCTGTACCTACTCATCACATCCAGAGGCTGTATTGAATGTTCTGACAGCTGAATCACCCATTGATGTCCTTCTGCGGGCTTGTGCCATCCTTCTCTCTCTTCACTATACTCCAAGCTTGCTATCATTTGCAAACTTTGATATTGTACCTCCTATATCCAAGTCAATGTCAATAATATGGGGACGAAGATTCTTGTATTCATGGTTATATAATACAATATATATATATATATGGGAACATGGGGAGACCCTGGCTCAGACCCTTGCAGTGTACCACTAATTAACCTGGGTTTCGTTCAATATTCCTCCGTAACTAAACAACTAAACCCATTTCGTAATATTTTCATTGACTCACATGAAACAGAAGTAATCTTGAAACAAGGGAAACCTCTTACAGTTGAGCTTGAATGACCTCAGAGGATAGAGTTCAAAATCCTTGTTGTAGCCTTCAAGGCCCTCCATTGCCTTGTTTCTTCCTAGCACTGTGACCTCCTAACCCCACATCAACCTGTCTGCTCCCTCCACTCAGCAATCTCCGACCTGCTCCATGCCCCCACCCGGCCCACCCCACCATTGGCGTTTGGGCCTTCAGCTTCTCTGCCCCCATCCTACGGAACTCCATCCCACATTCTCATCAACTTGCTCCCTCCCTTGCCTCCTTCAAAGCATGTCTCAAGACCCTCCTAGTCGACTGCTCATTCGGCCACCCTCCTACCCCTAACTTCCCTGAGCTCCACACACACCCGATCCCAACCCCCAGCTTGGGTCCAAATCCCGGACTGTCAAGCGCCTTGGGACATCCTCCCGATGTGAAAGGCACTATGCAAATGTAATTCGTTGTTGTTCTTATTGAAAATAAACGAAAAGAAATGTGCATCAACAGGTATAATAGCCGAGGATACTGAATATTACTGTTAAAGGACAAATAGAAAACTGTTAAAAAANTACTTTGGTGATAGACATTTTGCAGGATTCAGTTCCTGCTGTTTCCTGGTAGTCACTTTGCGTCCTAGTCGGCAGCTGATAGAGGAAAGTGGCCTACATATAGACACGGGATCCAATGTCCTTCAGCTTTGTCAACATAACTGTTTGCTAAGTGATTTTCTGCTCCACCTCCTCTATACAGTTTGGACATCCCCAACAAGATATGATGGTCTCAAAGTCAGAAGATAGGCAGCAATTACATAGAACAACTTCATCAGACGGTGATCAGTGTATCATACAAAGATATATAGTACTTTAGATATTTTCCTGAAGACTCCTCTGAATATGAGGTGTTTGGCAGGACACTCTGATGTGAGAATTAAGCTGTTTCTCTCATTTCCCTGTCAAAATTAAATTTCTCACATTTTGCTTTATCAAACTTCATCTGCCACAGAATTGCATGTTAGACAAATATATTTAGGTCCTCCTGTAGTCTTTTGACATCTTCCTCACAATTTACCGAATTCCAAGCTTGGGATCACCCACGAACTTTGATATCGTTTCTTCTGTATGTAAGTCAAGGTCATCAATATTTTTCCTCATCCAAACAACTGTATAAAACCCAGATGACAATTAGATTTTTGTTTGTCGTCCTTTACACTTGCACTGCCACTTGAAAGAGCACTCTCAAAGCCCTTTGCGCTTCTGCTCCTTGTAAGATTGCCATTCAAAATGTGCTCCCTTCTATCATATTTCTGCTAAAATGAATGATCTCACATTATGCTTTATCAAACTTCATCTGACATTGATCTGTCTATTTAAGTCCTCCTGCAGCTTCCCCACAATTCACTATACTCTGACCTTGGGATCATCTGGAACGTTGATGTGGTATCTTCTATATCTAAGTCAAGGTCATTAATATATATGGAATAAAATGTAAACACCAGAGCACAGATCCAAAAATAATTACCCTTCCAACATTTCTCCTCCTACAGAGAACTCAACCCATTATTAATTTATTGTTGACTCACTTGAAAAGGAACCAGTCTCCAATGAAGAAATGCCTGATGGCAAAGTACTAGGACAGGTAGCTATTGGAAAGAAATGAGAAGTAATCAGTTCTACCTTCGTGCATGAATGGATATAACAACTGAAAATACGGAACATTACTATCAACAGACAAGGAGAAAATTGGTAAACAAATAATATTTTCATAATATGAGGCATTTGGCAGGACACCATTCCTGCTGTTTCTGGGCAGCCACTTTGCACCCAATGTGCAGATCTGAGTGCTGCCCATAGTGTTCCCAATTTAAGAGGTTGGTATTTTTACATAAAGTACAATAGGATTATAAAGGAAGTAGCAGAAATTGAGTAGAATAACACAGAAATACAGTTCATCCCTGATATCATTCACATCAATCTCTTCTACAAGACCTTAATGTCCTTTCTGAATTGGGATGCACGAAAAGAATGCAGTGTTCCACATGCAGCAGAACCATTGATTTGTACAAACCTAGCATTACAGCTTTACTTTTGTACTCTATGCCCCTCTTTATTGAACCCAGATGACTCAGATTTGTTTTTGTGATCCTTTCCAGTTGCACTGGTGCTTGAAAGATTTAATGCAGCTGCACTCTCAAATCCCTTTGCTCCTCTGCTCCTTGTTAGATTGCTTTTCAAAATGTGCTCTCTTCTCTCATTTTTCTGCCAAAATTAATTATCTCACATTTTGCTTCAACAAAGTTTGTCTGCCATTGATCTGCTTATTGGAATAATCTATTTAATTCTTCCTGCAGTCTCTTGTCATCTTCCTCACAATTCACTGTACGCCAGTTTGGGATCATCCACAAACTTTGATACTGTATCTTCTGTATATAAGTCAAGGTCATTAATATATATGGAAAAATGTAATGGCCCCAGCACAGATCTTTGCATCTGAGTGTTCATATCCGAGGCTGCCAGTGTTCCCAATTTTTCAATGAAAGAAGTGTGCATTTTCAAGTACAATAGGATTATAAAGGAAGTAGCAGAAACTGAGTAGAACAACACAGTTCATCCCTGGTATTATTCTCGTAAATCTCCACTGCAAACCGTCAAAGACTGTAATGTCTTCCTGAATTGAGATGCCTGAGACAGAATACTGTATTTCACTTGAAGTCTAACCAATGATTTTTACAAACCTAGCACTGTAGCTTTACCTTTGTACTCTATGTTCCCGTGCATAAAACCCAGTTGACCATTAGATTTGTTTGTGGTCCTTTCCATTTGAAAAGCTTTTGTAGCTGCACTCTCAAATCCCTTGGCTCCTCTGCTCCTTGTAAGATTGCCATTCAAAATATAGTCCTCTAATTTTTCTACCAAAATCAATTATCACACATTTTGCTTTATCAAACTTAATCTGCCATTGATCTGTCTATTGGACTAATACACCTAAGTTCTCCTGCAATCCCTTGTCATCCTCCTCACAATTCATTGTACTCCAAGCTTGGTATCATGCCCAAACTTTGATATTGTATCGCCTATATCTAATTCAAGGTCAGTAATTTATATAGGAATAATGGAAAGGCCTGAGACCAGATTCTTGCCGCACAAGACAAATTATGCTTTCAATATTCTTCCTCATCCAAACAACTCAACCCATTATTAGTTTATTTGTTGACTCACTTGAAAAGGAACCAGTCTCCAATGAAGAAATGTCAGATGGCAAAGTACTTGGACAGGTAACTATTGGAAAGAAGTAAGAAGACCTCAGTTCCACTTCTTGCATCAACAGATATGACAGCTGAACATATTGAATATTACTATCAACAGACAAGGAAAAATTGTTTAACAAATAATATTTTCATGATACGAGGCACTAGGCAGGACCATCATTCCTGCTGTTTCCTGAGAGCCACTTTGTGTCCAACTGTGCAGAACTGGGGCTTCCAGAGATCCCAATTTTAAATTTAAGAGATGTGTATTTTTTATGTAATGGGATTATAAAGGAAGTAACAGAAACTGAGTAGAATAACACAGGAATGCAGTTCAATCCTGATATCATCCTCATAAATCTCTTCTGGAATCCCTCCAAGTCCTCAACATCCTTCCTAAATTGAGAAACATCAAACAGAACACAGTATTTCACTTGCAGCCCAAGCATTATTGTTCCTCTGTATAAAACCCAGATGACCATTAGATTTTTGTTTGTCGTCCTTTACACTTGCACTGCCAGTTGAAAGAGCACTCTCAAAGCCCTTTGCGCTTCTGCTCCTTGTAAGATTGCCATTCAAAATGTGCTCCCTTCTATCATATTTCTGCTAAAATGAATGATCTGACATTATGCTTTATCAAACTTCATCTGACATTGATCTGTCTATTTAAGTCCCCTGCAGTCGCTTGTCATCTTCCTCACAATTCGCTGTACTCTGACCTTGGGATCATCTGGAACGTTGATGTGGTATCTTCTATATCTAAGTCAAGGTCATTAATATATATGGAATAAAATGTAAACACCAGAGCACAGATCCAAAAATAATTACCCTTCCAACATTTCTCCTCCTACAGAGAACTCAACCCATTATTAATTTATTGTTGACTCACTTGAAAAGGAACCAGTCTCCAATGAAGAAATGCCTGATGGCAAAGTACTAGGACAGGTAGCTATTGGAAAGAAATGAGAAGTAATCAGTTCTACCTTCGTGCATGAATGGATATAACAACTGAAAATACGGAACATTACTATCAACAGACAAGGAGAAAATTGGTAAACAAATAATATTTTCATAATATGAGGCATTTGGCAGGACACCATTCCTGCTGTTTCTGGGCAGCCACTTTGCACCCAATGTGCAGATCTGAGTGCTGCCCATAGTGTTCCCAATTTAAGAGGTTGGTATTTTTACATAAAGTACAATAGGATTATGAAGGAAGTAGCAGAAATTGAGTAGAATAACACAGAAATACAGTTCATCCCTGATATCATTCACATCAATCTCTTCTACAAGACCTTAATGTCCTTTCTGAATTGGGATGCACGAAAAGAATGCAGTGTTCCACATGCAGCAGAACCATTGATTTGTACAAACCTAGCATTACAGCTTTACTTTTGTACTCTATGCCCCTCTTTATTGAACCGAGATGACTCGGATTTGTTTTTGTGATCCTTTCCAGTTGCACTGGTGCTTGAAAGATTTAATGCAGCTGCACTCTCAAATCCCTTTGCTCCTCTGCTCCTTGTAAGATTGCTTTTCAAAATGTGCTCTCTTCTCTCATTTTTCTGCCAAAATTAATTATCTCACATTTTGCTTCAACAAAGTTTGTCTGCCATTGATCTGCTTATTGGAATAATCTATTTAATTCTTCCTGCAGTCTCTTGTCATCTTCCTCACAATTCACTGTACGCCAGTTTGGGATCATCCACAAACTTTGATACCGTATCTTCTGTATATAAGTCAAGGTCATTAATATATATGGAAAAATGTAATGGCCCCAGCACAGATCTTTGCATCTGAGTGTTCATATCCGAGGCTGCCAGTGTTCCCAATTTTTCAATGAAAGAAGTTTGCATTTTCAAGTACAATAGGATTATAAAGGAAGTAGCAGAAACTGAGTAGAACAACACAGTTCATCCCTGGTATTATTCTCGTAAATCTCCACTGCAAACCGTCAAAGACTGTAATGTCTTCCTGAATTGAGATGCCTGAGACAGAATACTGTATTTCACTTGAAGTCTAACCAATGATTTTTACAAACCTAGCACTGTAGCTTTACCTTTGTACTCTATGTTCCCGTGCATAAAACCCATTTGACCATTAGATTTGTTTGTGGTCCTTTCCCCTTGAAAAGCTTTTGTAGCTGCATTCTCAAATCCCTTGGCTCCTCTGCTCCTTGTAAGATTGCCATTCAAAATATAGTCCTCTAATTTTTCTACCAAAATCAAATATCACACATTTTGCTTTATCAAACTTAATCTGCCATTGATCTGTCTATTGGACTAATACACCTAAGTTCTCCTGCAATCCCTTGTCATCCTCCTCACAATTCATTGTACTCCAAGCTTGGTATCATGCCCAAACTTTGATATAGTATCTCCTATATCTAATTCAAGGTCAGTAATTTATATAGGAATAATGGAAAGGCCTGAGACCAGATTCTTGCCGCACAAGACAAATTATGCTTTCAATATTCTTCCTCATCCAAACAACTCAACCCATTATTAGTTTATTTGTTGACTCACTTGAAAAGGAACCAGTCTCCAATGAAGAAATGTCAGATGGCAAAGTACTTGGACAGGTAACTATTGGAAAGAAGTAAGAAGACCTCAGTTCCACTTCTTGCATCAACAGATATGACAGCTGAACATATCGAATATTACTATCAACAGACAAGGAAAAATTGTTTAACAAATAATATTTTCATGATACGAGGCACTAGGCAGGACCATCATTCCTGCTGTTTCCTGAGAGCCACTTTGTGTCCTAGTGTGCAGAACTGGGGCTTCCAGAGATCCCAATTTTAAATTTAAGAGATGTGTATTTTTTATGTAAAGTCTACAATGGGATTATAAAGGAAGTAACAGAAACTGAGTAGAATAACACAGGAATGCAGTTCAATCCTGATATCATCCTCATAAATCTCCTCTGGAATCCCTCCAAGTCCTCAACATCCTTCCTAAATTGAGAAGCATCAAACAGAACACAGTATTTCACTTGCAGCCCAAGCATTATTGTTCCTCTGTATAAAACCCAGATGACCATTAGATTTTTGTTTGTCGTCCTTTACACTTGCACTGCCACTTGAAAGAGCACTCTCAAAGCCCTTTGCGCTTCTGCTCCTTGTAAGATTGCCATTCAAAATGTGCTCCCTTCTATCATATTTCTGCTAAAATGAATGATCTGACATTATGCTTTATCAAACTTCATCTGACATTGATCTGTCTATTTAAGTCCTCCTGCAGTCGCTTGTCAGCTTCCCCACAATTCACTATACTCTGACCTTGGGATCATCTGGAACGTTGATATGGTATCTTCTATATCTAAGTCAAGGTCATTAATATATATGGAATAAAATGTAAACACCAGAGCACAGATCCAAAAATAATTACCCTTCCAACATTTCTCCTCCTACAGAGAACTCAACCCATTATTAATTTATTGTTGACTCACTTGAAAAGGAACCAGTCTCCAATGAAGAAATGCCTGATGGCAAAGTACTAGGACAGGTAGCTATTGGAAAGAAATGAGAAGTAATCAGTTCTACCTTCGTGCATGAATGGATATAACAACTGAAAATACGGAACATTACTATCAACAGACAAGGAGAAAATTGGTAAACAAATAATATTTTCATAATATGAGGCATTTGGCAGGACACCATTCCTGCTGTTTCTGGGCAGCCACTTTGCACCCAATGTGCAGATCTGAGTGCTGCCCATAGTGTTCCCAATTTAAGAGGTTGGTATTTTTACATAAAGTACAATAGGATTATAAAGGAAGTAGCAGAAATTGAGTAGAATAATACAGAAATACAGTTCATCCCTGATATCATTCACATCAATCTCTTCTACAAGACCTTAATGTCCTTTCTGAATTGGGATGCACGAAAAGAATGCAGTGTTCCACATGCAGCCGAACCATTGATTTGTACAAACCTAGCATTACAGCTTTACTTTTGTACTCTATGCCCCTCTTTATTGAACCGAGATGACTCGGATTTGTTTTTGTGATCCTTTCCAGTTGCACTGGTGCTTGAAAGATTTAATGCAGCTGCACTCTCAAATCCCTTTGCTCCTCTGCTCCTTGTAAGATTGCTTTTCAAAATGTGCTCTCTTCTCTCATTTTTCTGCCAAAATTAATTATCTCACATTTTGCTTCAACAAAGTTTGTCTGCCATTGATCTGCTTATTGGAATAATCTATTTAATTCTTCCTGCAGTCTCTTGTCATCTTCCTCACAATTCACTGTACGCCAGTTTGGGATCATCCACAAACTTTGATACCGTATCTTCTGTATATAAGTCAAGGTCATTAATATATATGGAAAAATGTAATGGCCCCAGCACAGATCTTTGCATCTGAGTGTTCATATCCGAGGCTGCCAGTGTTCCCAATTTTTCAATGAAAGAAATGTGCATTTTCAAGTACAATAGGATTATAAAGGAAGTAGCAGAAACTGAGTAGAACAACACAGTTCATCCCTGGTATTATTCTCGTAAATCTCCACTGCAAACCGTCAAAGACTGTAATGTCTTCCTGAATTGAGATGCCTGAGACAGAATACTATATTTCACTTGAAGTCTAACCAATGATTTTTACAAACCTAGCACTGTAGCTTTACCTTTGTACTCTATGTTCCCGTGCATAAAACCCAGTTGACCATTAGATTTGTTTGTGGTCCTTTCCCCTTGAAAAGCTTTTGTAGCTGCACTCTCAAATCCCTTGGCTCCTCTGCTCCTTGTAAGATTGCCATTCAAAATATAGTCCTCTAATTTTTCTGCCAAAATCAATTATCACACATTTTGCTTTATCAAACTTAATCTGCCATTGATCTGTCTATTGGACTAGTACACCTAAGTTCTCCTGCAATCCCTTGTCATCCTCCTCACAATTCATTGTACTCCAAGCTTGGTATCATGCCCGAACTTTGATATTGTATCTTCTATATCTAATTCAAGGTCAGTAATTTATATAGGAATAATGGAAAGGCCTGAGACCAGATTCTTGCCGCACAAGACAAATTATGCTTTCAATATTCTTCCTCATCCAAACAACTCAACCCATTATTAGTTTATTTGTTGACTCACTTGAAAAGGAACCAGTCTCCAATGAAGAAATGTCGGATGGCAAAGTACTTGGACAGGTAGCTATTGGAAAGAAGTAAGAAGACCTCAGTTCCACTTCTTGCATCAACAGATATGACAGCTGAACATATCGAATATTACTATCAACAGACAAGGAAAAATTGTTTAACAAATAATATTTTCATGATATGAGCCACTTGGCAGGACCATCATTCCTGCTCTTTCCCGATAGCCACTTTGTGTCCTAGTGTGCAGAACTGGGGCTCCCAGAGATCCCAATTTTAAATTTAAGAGGTGTGTGTTTTTGTGTAAAGTCTACAATGGGATTATAAAGGAAGTAACAGGAACTGAGTAGAATAACACATAAATTCAGTTCAGCCTTGATATCATCCTCATAAATCTCCTCTGGAATCCCTCCAAGTCTTCAACATCCTTCCTAAATTGAGAAGCATCAAACAGAACACAGTATTTCACTTGCAGCCCAAGCATTATTGCTCCTCTGTATAAAACCCAGATGACCATTAGATTTTTGTTTGTCGTCCTTTACACTTGCACTGCCAGTTGAAAGAGCACTCTCAAAGCCCTTTGCGCTTCTGCTCCTTGTAAGATTGCCATTCAAAATGTGCTCCCT
Organism: Callorhinchus milii; assembly: GCF_018977255.1. Taxonomy (NCBI): domain Eukaryota; kingdom Metazoa; phylum Chordata; class Chondrichthyes; order Chimaeriformes; family Callorhinchidae; genus Callorhinchus; species Callorhinchus milii. The sequence goes on along the minus strand of NW_024704743.1, from coordinate 117,660,248 downwards.
TCTATCATATTTCTGCTAAAATGAATGATCTCACATTATGCTATATGAAACTTCATCTGACATTGATCTGTCTATTTAAGTCCTCCAGCAGTCGCTTGTCATCTTCCTCACAATTCGCTGTACTCTGACCTTGGGATCATCTGGAACATTGATATGGTATCTTCTATATCTAAGTCAAGTTCATTAATATATATGGAATAAAATGTAAACGCCAGAGCACAGATCCAAAAAATAATTACCCTTTCAACATTCCTCCTTCTACAGAGAACTCAACCCATTATTAATTTGTTGTTGACTCACTTGAAAAGGAACCAGTCTCCAATGAAGAAATTCCTGATGGCAAAGTACTAGGACAGGTAGCTATTGGAAAGAAATGAGAAGAAATCATTTTCACTTTCGTGCATCAATGGATTTAATAGCTGAAAATACTGAATATTTGTATCAGCAGACAAGGAGAAAATTGTTAAACAAATAATATTTTCATGATTTGAGACATTTGGCTGGACACCGTTCCGTTGTTCCAGGGTAACGACTTTGCGTCCCAATGTGCAGATCTGTGTGATGCCCAAGGTGTTCACATTTTAAGAGAAGGGCATTTTCACTTAAAGTACAATAGGCTTATAAAGGAAGCAGCAGAAACTGAGTAGATTAACACAGAAATACAGATCATCCCTGGTATAATTCAAGTAAATCTCCTTTACAAACCCTGGAATACCTTAACATCTTTCTTGAATTGAGATAGCTGAAACAGAATGCATTATTCCATTTGCAGCTGAACCTATGATATGTACAAACCTCACATTATAGCTTTACATTTGTATTCTATGCTTTCCTGTATCAAACCCGGATGACCATCAGGTTATTTTTGTGTTCCTTTCCACTTGCACTGCCAGTTGAAAGAACTTATGTAGCTGCACTCTCAAATCCCTTTGCTCCTCTGTGCCTTGTAAGATTGCGTTTCAAAATATGCTCCCTTCTCTCATATTTCTACCAAAATGAATTATCTCACATTTTGCTTTATCAAACTCAATATGTCATTGATCTGTCTATTGGACTAATCTATTTTAGTCCTCCGGCAGTCTCTTGCCATCCTCCTCACAATTCACTGTACTCTGAGCTTGGTATCAACCTCGAATATTGATACGGTATCTCCTATATCCAGGTCAAGATCATTAATATATATGGAAAAATGTAAAGGCCTGAGCACTGATCCAAGACTAATTTCCCTTTCAACATTCTTCCTTATCCAAAGAACTCAGCCCATTATTAGCTTGTTTGTTGACTCACTTGAAAAGGAACCAGTCTCCAATGAAGAAATACTAGGACAGGTAGCTATTGAAAAGAAATGAGAAGAACTCAGTTCCACCTTTGTGTATCAAAGGATATAACAGCTGAAAATACTGAAAATTATTATCAACAGACAAGGAAAAAGTTGTTAAACAAATAATATTTTCATGATATGAGGCATTTGGCAGGATACCATTCCTGCTGTTTCTTGGTAGCCACTTTATGTCCCAGTGTGCAGATCTGAGTACTGCCCAAAGTGTTCCCAATTTAAGAGGTGGGCTTTTTTACTTAAAATAAAATAGGAATATAAAAGAAGTAGTGGAAACTGAGTCAAGTAAGTCAGAAATACAGTTCATCTCTGGTATTATTTGCATAAATTTCCTCTATAAACCCTGCAAGACCTAAACATCCTTCCTGAATTCAGATGCATAAAACAGAATGCAGTATTACATTTGCAGCCTGACCAATGATTTTTACAAACCTAGCATTATTGCTCTTCTGTATAAAATCCAGATCACCATCATATTTTTGTTTGTGATCCTTTCCACTTGCACTCACACATATACAAACTTATGTAGCTGCACTCTTAAATCCCTTTGCTCGTATGCTCCTTGTAAGATTGCCATTCAAATAGTGCTCTCTTCTCTCATATTCCTGCCAAAATTATTTGTCTCACATTTTGCTTAAACAAAGTTCAACTGCCATTGATCTGCCTATTGGACTAATCTATTTAAGTCTTCCTGCAGTCTCTTGTCATCTTCCTCACAGTTCACTTTACTCGCGGGTTCATCTGCGAACTTCGATATGGTATCTTCTACATGTAAGTCAAGGTCTTTAATATATATGGAAATAATATAAATGCCCGAGCAGAGATCCAAGACTAATTACCCTTTCAACATTCCTCCTCATCCAAACAACTCAACCCATTATTAGTTTGTTTGCTGACTCACTTGAAAAGGAACCAGTCTCCAATGAAGAAATGCCTGATGGCAAAGTACTTGGACAGGTAGCTATTGGAAAGAAATGCATCAACCGATATAAAATAGCTGAAAATACTCAACATTATTATGAACAGACTCAAGGAGAAAATTGTCAAATAAATAATATTTTCATGATGTGTGGTATTTGGCAGGATACACTTCCTGCTTTTCCTCGATAGCCACTTTGCGGCCCAGTGTGCAGATCTGATGCTGCCCAAAGTGTTCCCAATTTAATAGGTGGGCATTTTCACTTAAAGTACAATAGGATTATAAAAGAAATAACAGAAACTGAGAAGATGAACACAGAAATACAGTTCATCCCTCATATCATTTACGAAAATCTCCTTTACAAACTCTCGAAGATTTTAGCATCCTTCCTGAATTGAGATGCCTGAAACAGAATGCAGTATTTCACTTGAATCCTAACCAATGATTTGTACAAACCTAGCATGATAGCTTTACTTTTGTACTCTATGCTCCGTTGTATCAAATCCAGAAGACCATTAGATTTTTTTTGCAATCCTTTCCTCCTGCACTGCCACTTGAAAGAACATATGTAGCTGCACTTTCAAATCCCTTTGCTCCTCTGCTCCTTGTAAGACTGCTCTTCAAATTGTGCTCTCTTTTCTCATATTCCTACCAAAATTAATGATCTCACATTTTGGTTTATCAAACTCAATCTGCCATTGATCTGTCTATTGGACTAATCTATTTAAGTCCTCCTGTAGTCTCTTGTCATCCTCACAATTCATTTTATTCTGAGTTTGGTTTGGTCTCCTGGATGAGAGACAACTTCCTTCAGCTCAACGTGCGCAAAACTGAGGCCCTCCTGATTGGCTCGCGTCAGCGCCTCCGCACCTCAGGCGCTGACAGCATCAGCATCCAAGACTGCACTCTCCACCTCTCAAAGCCAGTCAGGAACCTCGGCGTTCTGTTCGACCCTGAGCTGTCCTTTCTTCCTCATATCCGTGCCACAACTGGCACTGCCTTCCATCACCTCCGAAACATCACCAGACTACGGCACTACCTCACCCCTCACGCTGCTGAAACTCTGATCCACGCCTTTATCACTTCAAGGCTGGACTATGGGAACTCTCTCCTCGCCGGCCTTCCCGGCACCTCCCTCCACAAGCTGCAGGTCATTCAGAACTCTGCAGCTCGTGTACTGTCCCGCACCAGGCTTCGCGACCACATCACTCCCACCATCGCTCGCCTCCACTGGCTCCCCATCCCCCAGAGGATCGAATTCAAGATCCTCATCCTCACCTACAAGGCCATTCATGGCCTTGCTCCCTCCTACCTCTCCGACCTACTATCCCCTTACTTACCTGCTCGTACCCTCCGTTCCTCTGGCTCCGGTCTGCTCCACATCCCCCGCCCCAACTGCCCTACTATCGGTGGCCGGGCCTTCAGCCTCTCAGCCCCTAGGCTCTGGAAGTCCATCCCACAGTGCCTTCGCCTTGCTTCCTCCCTTTCCTCCTTCAAGGCCGGTCTCAAGACCTTTCTCTTCGACTGTGCCTTCAGCTCCCCTCTCAACTCTCTACCCTCTCCTCACTCCCTCCCTTCCCTCCCCTCCCCCTGACCATTTCCCCCCTGCTCGGGTCCCGACCCATTTGTCCAGCGCCTTGGGACGTCCTCCCGACGTGAAAGGCGCTCTATAAATGAAATCTTGTTGTTATTGTTGTTGTTGTATCCCTGAACTTTGATACTGTATCTACCATATCTAGATCAAGGTTGTTAATATATATAACGAAAAAATATAAATGTCTGAGCACAGATCCAAGAGTAAATATCCTTTCAACATTCCTCCTCGTCCAAAGAACATGGCCCATTATTAGTTTGTTTGTTGACTCACTTGAAAAGGAACCAGTGTCCAATGAAGAAATGCCTGATGGTAAAGTGCTTGGGCAGGTAGCTATTGGAAAGAAGTAAGAAAAAATCAGTTCAACCTTTGTGCGTCAACGGATATAATAGCCGAAAATACCAAATATTACTCTCAACAGAAAAGGAGAAAATGGTTAAACAAATAATATTTTCATGATTTGAGGCATTTGGCAGGACGCCATTTCTGCTGTTTCTTGCCATTTTGCTTCCCAGTGTGCAGATTTGCGTGCTGTCCATTGTGTTTCTGATTAAGAGGTGGGCATTTTCACGTAATGTACAATGGATTATAAAAGATGTAGCAGAAACTGAGTAGAGTAAGACAGAAATACAGTTCATCCCTGGTATCATTTGCGTAAATCTCCTCTACAAACCCTGCAGGACCTTAACATCTTTCCTGAATTGAGATGCATGAAACAGAATGCAGGGTAACCAATGATTTGTACAAACCCAGCATTATTGTATAAAACCCAGACAACCATTAGATTTTCTTTGTGGTCCTTTCCATTTGCACTGACACTTGTAAGAACTTATGTAGCTGCATTCTCAAATCGCTTTGCTCCTCTGCTCCTTGTAAGATTGCCTTTCAAAATGTGCTCTTGTCTCTCATTTTTCTGCCAAAGTTAATTATCTCACATTTTGCTTTATCAGAGTTCATCTGACATTGATCTGCCTATTGGACTAATCCATTTAAGACCTCCTGTAGTCTCTTCCTCACAATTCCCTGTACTCCGAGCTTTGGATCATCCGCGAACTGATATGGTATCTCCCATATTTAAATCAAGGTCATTAGTATATATGGAAAAAATGTAAAGGCCCGAGCACAGATCCAAGACTAAGTACCCTTTCAACATTCCTCCTCATGAAAACAACTCAACCCATTATTAGTTTGTTTGCTGACTCACTTGAAAAGGAACCAGTCTCCAATGAAGAAATGTCTGACAGCAAAGTACTTGGACAGGTAACTATTGGAAAGAAATGAGAAGAAATCAGTTCCACCTTCGTGCATCAATGGATATAATAGCTGAAAATACCGAACATTACTATCAACAGATTCAAAGAGAAAATTGTTAAACAAATAATATTTTCATGATATGAATGAGGCAATTGACAGGACACCGTTCATTCCTATTGTTTCTTGGTAGCCACTTTGTGGCCCAGTGTGCAGATTTGAGTGCTGCCCATAGTGTTCCCAATTCAATAGGATTATCAAAGCAGTAGCAAAAGTTGAGTAGTGTAACACAGAAGTACAGTTCATCCCTGGTATCATTCACATCAATCGCTTCTACAAGACCTTAGTATTATTCCTGAATTGAAATGCATGAAACAGAATGCAGTGTTCCACATGCAGCCGAACCATTGATTTCTACAAACCTAGAATTACAGCTTTACTTTTGTACTCCATGCCCCTCTGTACAAAACTTAGATGACCATCAGATATTTTGTTGTGTGATCCTTTCCAGTTGCACTGGTGCTTGAAAGAATTAATGCAGCTGCACACTCCAATCCCTTTGGTCCTCTGCTCCTTGTAAGATTGTTTTCAAAATGTGCTCTATTCTCTCATTTTTCTGCCAAATTTAATTATCTCACATTTTGCTTCATCAAACTTCAACTCTTCCGGATCTTCCTTTGGACTAATGTATTTAAGTCATCTGCCATTGATTCGTCTATTGGACTAATCTATTTAAGTCCTCCTGCAATCTCTTGTCATCCGCCCCACAATTCACTGTAGTCGCAGCTTGGGATCATCCCTGAACTTTGATATGGTATCTCCTTAGTCAAGGTCATTAACACATATGGAAAGGCCTGAGCACAGATCCAAGACTAATTATCGTTTCAGCATTCCTCCTCATGCATAGAACTCAACCCATTATTAGTTTGTTTGTTGACTCTCTTGAAAAGATACCAGTCTCCAATGAAGAAATGCTTGATTGAAATGTACTTGGAAATCCCGCTATTGAAAAGAAATGAGAAGAACTCCTTCGTGCGTCAATGGATATAACAGATGAAAATACTGAATATTGCTATCAATGGACGAGGAGAAAACTGTTCAACAAATAATATTTTCATGTTATAAGAAATCCTGCTCGTTGTAGCCACTTTGCATGCTAAATTGAGCAGAATTAGCAGAAGTAGCAGAAATTGAGGAGAATAACATAGAAATACAGTTCATCTCTGGTATCGTTCTCATAAATCTCCTTTGGGACCCCTGCAAGCCCTTAACGTCCTTTCTGAATTGAGATGCCTGAAACAGAATAAAGTATTCCACTTGCAGCTTAAGTTTTTGTACAAACCTAGAATTATTACTTTATGTTTCTATACAATGTCCCTTTGTGTAAAACACAGAGTGCCATTCGTTCTTTTGTTGGCCCTTCCCGCTTCTGTTGCCACTTTCACGGACTTATGTACCTGCACTCCTAAGTCCTTTAGCTCTTCTGCTCCATGTAAGATACTACTGTTCAAATACTTCCTTTCTTCATTCCTTAGGACATCTTCTCAAAATGAAAGGCACTGTAAATTTGTATTGTCTTGTTTTTCCTGCCAAAATGAATCCTCTTACGTGTCACTTCATTAAAGTTCATCTGCCACTGATCTGCCCATTGCACTCACCCATCTCTGTCGTCTTACGATCTCTTGCCATTCTTTTCACTCTTCACTGTACTCCAAATTTGCAATCTTTGGAAATTTTGATGCTTTACCTCTTGGGTCTATATTCAATATTCCTCCTTAACCAAACAACTCAACCCATTATCAGTATGTTTGTTGACTCACTTGAAAAGGATCCTGAAGCTATTGAAGACATGCTTGAATGCCTTGGCATTGGATATCCTGTTGTTGAAAAGAAATGAGAAGAATTCAGAACCACCTTTGTGCATCAACAGATATAACAGCTAAAATGCTGAATAATACTATTAAAGGACAAGTAGAAAACTATTAAACATGTAATATTTTAGTGATATGAGGCATTTGGCAGAACACTGTTCCTGCTATTTCCTGGTAGCCACTTTGTGTCCTAGTCTATAGATCTGGGGGGTGCCAGTGTTCCCACTTTTTCAATTTAAGTGTTGAGTGTTCTCATGTAGAGGATTATAATAGAACTAGCAGAAATTGAGTAGAATAACACTGTAGATTTAGGAGAGCAAAATATTGATATTAACCCAGGTCCCTTGTAAACCTTTATTGATTTTTTTTGCCAAGAAAGTATCCAATTCCCTCTTGAATTTGTTTCCTTTTAAAACCCAGGCACTCCCACTGACAGAGGGAAGTAATAATAATAATAATAATAATAATAATAATGATAACGTGACCCACATATGGACCTGGGACCCAATGTCCTACGGCTTTGTCCAATATAACTGATTCCTTAATGATTTCCTGCTCCACGTACTTTAGACGCTTGAAGAGTACTCTGAATTTCAAGATCCTCACCGAAACATACAAATCCCTCACGTCCTAGCACTCCCCTACCTCTCTGACCAGCTCATACTCCATTCCTCTGCTCACTTACTTCGCTCAGCGAACACAAGTCTGCTCTATAACCCCAATTGTACCACACCACTATTGGTACCCCCAACACACTAATTCTAGCCAGGCTCAACTGATTCCCTATCACTGAATGGATCAATTTCAGCAAATCCATTCATGCCGATCAATGTCCTCGAGTCTCTGATTCCCCTAACAGTGGAAATAGCTTCTCCCTATTCACCCTGTTAAAACTCCTCATCTTTTTGTACCCCTTTATCAGATCCCCTCTCAACCTTCTGTGTTCCAGTGAAAACATAATCAAATACTTCAGTCTTGCCTCATAACTAAAGTCCCTCATCCCTGGTATCATTTTTGTAAATTTACTCTGCAGCCCCTCCAAGACCTTAACGGCCTTCCTGAATTGAGATGTCTGAAACACAATTTTCCACTTGCAGCCTAACCAATGATTTGTACCAAAGACAGAATACCTTTAGAGTTTTTCTTGTCCCTTCCCACTTCTGTTGCCACTTTCAAGGACTTATGTACACACATTCCCAAGTTCTGTTTATGTTTTTGGTCAGACAGATGTCTAACACGTTCAAAAAACCATAACCCCTTTGTCAACCATTAAGAGTCTCAAAGCCAAACAGAGTTCCACCCATCCCACCCACATATGAACATTAATATGTTTGTTGACTTGGGAAAGGAAAGAAACAAAAAAGTAACCAGACCAGATGTTGGCAAGGAAGATGTGCTTGGTTGAAATGGGCATGGCCGTGGCATACCTGTTATTGAAAAGAAATGAGAAGAACTTAGTTTCACCTTTGTGTCACCATGAAAGGACAAGGAGGAAACCTTTAAATAAATAATATTTTAGCGATCTGAGGCATTTTGCAGGATACTGCTCCTGGGGTGGGGAGATCCGGATAGGTTAGCGGGAATTTCCGGTTAAGTGTGATTACAATGCCAGGAATGCATTGTAGCATAGTATTTACTCGCTCGCCTTGCAAACGAGAGGACCCAGGTTCAATTCACTGCAGGGCAAAACCTTGGGCAAATTTCCTTGCTCCACCTACCTCTCTTTACTTAGCAGTAAGTAGGAACCCGATTGTTAGTCGAATGGCTGATTGCTCTCCGGGGGTAATAATCCCTCAAATAAAATGTGTTCACTCAATCTACGACTTTTTGTAATACACCACTGTGTGCAATTGGCTGCTGCAAGAATCTACCTAATTTCCACTTGAATCTGCTTACATGTAAAAGCCACGCACTCTTGCTCAGTAAGAGAAGTAGCCCACATGTAAACTTGGGAGCCTCTCTGACCTACTATCCCCCTACCACCTCTCCGACCTACTATTCCCCTACTTACCTGCCCGTACCCTCCATTCCTCTGGCTCCGGTCTGCTCCACATCCCCCCGCCCCAACCGCCCTACCATCGGTGGCCGGGCCTTCAGCCTCTCAGCCCCGAGGCTCTGGAACTCTATCCCCCAGTGCCTTCGCCGCTTCCTCCCTTTCCTCCTTCAAGGCCGGTCTCAAGACCTTTCTCTTTGACCGTGCCTTCAGCTCCCCTCTTGACTCTCTACCCCCTCCTCGCTCCCTCCCTTCCCTCCCTTCACCCTGACCATTTCCCACTTGCTCGGGTCCTGACCCAATTGTACAGCGCCTTGGGACATCCTCCCGAAGTGAAAGGCGCTCTATAAATGGAATCTTGTTGTTGTTGTTGTGGAGCCAAAGTACTATACTTTTGTGCAACATAACTGACTGCTAAGTGGCTTTGTGTTCTTCATTCTGTGAACAGTTTGGACATCTACAACAAGATCTGATGGGCTGAAGGTGGGAGGAAAACACACACACACAGACAGTCACTGCACCAAACAACATCATCAGAGGTTGTTGAAGATTTTAAACAAAGGTAAAGAGAATTCTAGATATGGCCTGATTATATTACTTGAGCATGACATCTGGGATATAATAATAATAATCCTTGCATTTGATATAGTGCTTTTCACATTTTCCAGACTCCTAAAAGCGCTTCACAGAATAGACTGTAACGTGAATTGACTATATATATTTGTGGGCGAAACACAGCAGCCAATTGCGCACAGCAGTCATGGAATGAAGTGACCAATTTATCATTGTATTTTTTTCTTGAGGGATTATTATCAGACGTGTGAAGTAAGAAAACTTGCCCAAGGTTTCACCCTGCCAGGAATCGAAACCAGGTCCCTCGCTTGCAAAGTGAGTGCTCTAACCACTGAGCTACAGGACTCCATATAACCTCAACTCATGCAGCCCAAGATCTTGTTTACTTTGTTTGCTGTTGCCTCACACTGGACACAGTGAATTACGTTTCAACAACTAACATCCTATGGCTCTTATAGTTTTCCTCCTTAGCCAAAGAGCTCAAATCCATGTTTGCTGACTCACCACGACAGCCAGGGATTGAACCCGACAGAGAAGTGCCTCGACGTCTTCCTTGTGCAGAATCTGCCATTGGAGAGAAAATAAATCAGTTCCACCCTTGTGCACTAACAGATACAACAGGTGTAAGTACTGATTATTGCTTTCCAAGCAAAAGAAGAAAACTGCTAAACAAATAACATTTTGGTGATATGATATTGTGTAGGTCACAATGTAGGGAAAATTCCTATTGGGTCCTGATAGTGTTTTGGCTACCAACTCATCACTAACTCATCATATTTGGGGCTTATAAACACGCACAACAACAACAACAACAACAACAAAATTACATTTATAGAGCGCCTTTCATGTCGGGAGGACGTCCCAAAGCACTAAACAGTCAGCTGTTGGAGCCCGAGCATGGGGGCGGGGTGGTGTAGGGGCGAGGGGAGGCAGAGAGGTGTGAGGGAGATCAAAGGCACAGTCAAAGAGAAGGGTATTGAGACCGGCCTGGAAGGATGTGAGGGAGGAAGCGAGGCGAAGCGACCATGGGATGGAATTCCAGTGTGTGGGGGCGGGTCGGGAGGGAGACATGGAGTAGGCCGGAGCCTGATGAATGGAGGGAGCTGGCAGGTTGGTAGGAGTCAGCAGGTCAGAGAGGTAGGAGGGGGCAAGGCCATGGATGGCGTTAAAGGTGAGGACGAAGAGCTTGAACTCGATCCTCTGGGGGATGGGGAGCCAGTGGATTTGGGCAAGGGTGGGAGTGATGGGGTTGCGGAGCCTGGTGCGTGAGAGTACACGAGCTGCAGAGTTTTGGATAATCAGCAGCTTGTGAAAGGAAGCGTTTGGAAGGCCGCACATTTGTTATCAAGAATGTTTTCAAATCTGTACAGAATCTAACATAATTAGTGTGAATGTCTGGATGAACGTACAGAGTGTGTGTCACCTGGTGATTGACAGACCTTTTTTGGTGGCCAATCAGGTGTCTGACACATGTGAAAACCCATCACCATTCTTAAGAAAATCCAAACCAAACAGAGTTCCATGCACCGTAGCTGGAAATTTCTGGGTATTAGGCACTATACCATAGAGGGAAATTTGAATTTGTTCTTCTGCGGCAGAGAAGCCAGTAGAGCTGAGTAAAGGATGAGAGTAATTAGACTTGTGGTCTAGTGTGGCAGAGGATGCAAACTGCAGAGTTCTGGATGGTCTGTAACTTGTGAAGAGAGTCTGGTGAGACTCCTTTATCCAAATCCTTTATTGATGTGATTGCTGACTAACCACACAAGCAACAAAATGAATCCAATGAATACTCACCTCTCCGGTTTGCTCCTGTCATTGGAGAGAGAAGAAAACAACTCAATTCCATCCTTGTGCACCAACCCCAAACAGCTAAACTTACTGAATCTTACTGTCAAAGTATAAGTGGAAACCTGCTGGACAAATAATATTTAATGATATTATTATAGGCTTATTATAAGTGATGTAGCCCAGGATCCTGTTTGCTTTGTTTATTGCTCCTTAACGCTGTTTGAACACCGTGAGCAATGACTGAGCACCAAGTCAAGTCGAGGTCTCTTTCAGTTTTACTCCTTAGTTAAGTTGCTCAAACCCATTATTTGTAAGTTTATTGACTCACCACGTGAGGAATGAAATGATCCTGACAAAGACATTCCTCGTTGTCTTCTGCATGGCAATGCTGTCATTAGAAAGAGAAGAGAACTCAGTTCCACACTTGTGCACCAAAAAATACAACAGCTGAAATGCTGAATGCATTCCCGTCTAAGCATATGTAGAAAAAAACGCTAAACAAATAATATCTAGTGATCTGATGTGTTTCGTAGATCACTGATGGGGAAATTACTGCTCTCTCCTGGTAGTCATTTCAGTGACCTACTCATCTGGAGTGTTGACTGCAAATGGATCAATATTATATTATATGTACTTTAAATACATTTGCCCACTGTTTCAATAAAACAAAACTATAATGTGATTTTGATTGTCAAGATAATCAAGCTCAACAAGACAGCTATTTCTTTACAAAGAAATGTTTTATAACAATATAATAATAATATCCTTGGATTTTGTATAACACCTTATAAGTCTTCGAGACGTCTCAAAGCACTTCACTGTAAAGTGAATTCACGGTACATTTTGTGGGGGAAACACAACAGCCAATTGCCCACAGCAGTGTCCCACAAACAGTCGTGAATTGGGTCACCAAATTATTAATATTTTAATTTTGTTTTGAAGAGATTATTACCTCCCGGAAAAGCATTTTGCCACCGGGGAACCTAATGTCTTTCTTTCAAGTACTGTCATTAATTTCTAAGTCCCAAGGATTTACCTCCAGTGTGGGTGGGTCGAGAGGAAAGTCTTCTAAATGCAGGTGTGATTGGTCTGGAAAGTCTTCCTGGCATGCTCAGCCTACTTGCTTGTGATGCTGCCAGTGAAGAGAATAAAATCACTTCAAACACGATAGTATTAAACATTGGGCTGATTTGTCTCATTATCTTCTGTCTACTAGCGTTATTTGCTTTAAGTTCTCATTCTGTGTTTCCTGAGCTAAAATAAGGTAAAATCTCATGATCTTTGAAATCTAGTGAAAGTGGAGAAACCATTAATTCTACTGAGTTGACTGGAAGTCTGGAAATTCAACAACAACAACAACAGGGGGTGAGGTGGTGGTGAATAATAGAGTGGTCAACAGTGTCAAAGGCAACAGAGAGATCGAGAACGACAAGAACAACAACAACACCCCAACTTGCATTTAATTCATTGATTGAGAACTCCCAGCACAACTTCTGAATTATGGTGGCGAAATATCTTTGTCTATCCTCATTTTTTGATTTTACAATTGAACTATTGGCAACTGTGCTGACCTACTGATGTTAAAAGAATATCTCCCCAAGACACCAAAATTCCACAAGGATCAAATTACTTACATGCTATTAATCTATAAGCATTTTTATGAAGATTGCATTGATCGTCTTTTCTGGTGAAATCACGACCGTCACCAGTTCCAACAACCCCATCACCACCAACTGATCATAGGAGTCCTGTGGCTCAGTGGTTAGAGCACTCGCTTTGCAAGCGAGAGACCTGAGTTCAATTCCAGGCAGAGGGCGAAACCTTGGGCAAGTTTCCTTACTCCACATGCCTAATAATAATCCCTCCAAAACTAAAAACAATAATAAAATTATCTACGACTGTTTGTGGGACATTGCTGTGCGCAATTGGCTGCCGCGTTCGCCCACAAATATACAGTCAATTCACTTTACAGTGTGTTCTGTGAAGCGCTTTGGGACGTCCTCCCGACGTGAAAAGCGCTATATCAAGTGCAAGGATTATTATTATTATTATTATTGTTATTATTCTGTGAAGCGCTTTGGGACGTCCTCCCGACGTGAAAAGCGCTATATCAAATGCAAGGATTATTATTATTATTATTATTGACACTGATATTTCAATGATACTCAAGGTATCAATTTGTCTACCCAAATAGCTGTCAACCCAAATAATAAAAATAATAAGGTATAAACATAGAAGTCGCTGGGAACATGTAAGCAGGTCAGGCAGCATCCACGGAGAGATGAAAATGAATTAACGTTTCAGGTCAATGACCTTCCATCAGAACTGGGGGATGTTGGAAATGAGTAGATTATAAGGATAAACAGAGAAGGGAGCAGGGAAAGAAAGACAAAGGAAATGTTTTAGATGGAGGACAGATGATGATGAGATTAGAAGTGTTGATGGTGCATGACAAAAGGCAAGAGTGGGAGATTATAGAATGAATAGATGCGTCTAGGAAGAGGGTGAGGGGTGGCGGAGGCAAGGCTGAGAGAAAAAGGGAGCTGTGGTTAGGGTGTGAGGTGATTGAAATCAATATTGAGGCCAGAGGACTGTAAGGTGCCCAGGAGGTGGGTGAAGTGCTGTTCTTCGACCTTGGTTGAGCTTTGTTTGAACAGCAGAGGAGGCCATGGACAGAAAGGTCACAGTGGGAGTGGGAAGGAGAATTAAAATGGCAAGCGACTGGGAGCTCAGGGTTGCAATTGCAGATGTTTGGCAAAGCAATCACCCAATCAGCGTTTGGTCTCCCTGATGTAGAGACCACAGCTTGTGCAGCGAATACAGTAATATTACTGTAAATGCTGAAAGGAGAGGGGAAGGAAGCATGTATTTGGTGGTGGGATCCCATTGGAGGTGGCGGAAATGGCAGAGGATTATCCGTTAAACATGGAGGCTGTTGGGGTGGAAGGTGAGGACTAGGGGTACCCTATCACGGTTCTGAGGGGAAGGGGAAGGTGTGAGAGCAAAGTTGTGCAAAATAGGGCACCCATTGTCAAGGGCCCTGTCTACCAGTGGTAGACAGGACAGATAATAATAATAATAATGTCTTGCATTTGATACAGCACCTTATCACGTTATCACTTTAAAAAAGATGTTAGGGCATTGGAGAGGGTGCAAAGGAGGTTTACTAGGATGGTACCAGGAATGAAGAACCTTAGTTATAGTTGGCGAAACTAGGATTATTCTCCCTAGAGCAGAGAGGATTAAGAGGGGATTTAATAGAGGTTTTCAAGATCATGAGAGTATTTGATAGGTTGAACTGGAAAAACTGTTTCCACTGGCACGTGAGTCAGTAGCCCGAGGACATCAATTTAAGATAGTTGCTAAAAGAAACAGAGGGGAGGTTAGAAAACAAATTTCACCCAGCGAGTTGTTCGGATCTGGAATGCATTATCTGAAAGGGTAGTGGAAGCCGATTCAATAACAACTTTTAAGAGGGAAGTAGATGGGCATTTGGGGAGGATAGGATTGCAGGCTATGGAGAGAAAGCTAGCCAGTGGGATTCGATTGATCTTTTAGGAGCTGGCGCAGATGCGATGGGCTGAATGGCCTCTTTCTGTGCTATATGATTCTATGATCTTATTTTGTGAAAATGAGCAGAAATATGTGAGGTACACAGATGAAATCCCTGACATTGGCTGCCTTTAATAGTCAACTGGGAAACTTTCCAACTGACTCCGCTCTCTAACGCTACTCCTAGATTGTACAGTGCTGGAATCTATCCAGCTAAAACCGCATAGCTTGCCATTAATATCGCTCTCTGGCAAGCTTTCCCGCTGCTTGTCCAGCTGGGACGACCCTATCCATTAGGGCTTTGGCTTGCAGAGTTAACAGGAGCTAAATTGGATGACTCCCTGCCCCTAGTGACTGGTTTGCCCTCCAGGTCCTGCCAATGAGCCAGGCTGTCTGTGCTGTCATCACCAGTGCCCTAGAATACTGCAGACTCACCTGGCTCAGGAACCAGACACAAGAGATGGTGATGGGTGTCACCCGGCTGACCAAAAAATGTTTTAATGTTTAGAGTTATGATTCTTTTTGGGTGTGAACAGCTGGATAAGAAATCACATTGTCACCAGGAGGACTTCACAGTTGAGATTGAGTTTCTGGATAGGCACAACCACAACTGCCCACATGAAACAGCAAGCTCACATGAGAAGATTGAATATTTTTCATTAAAGATCTGATCATCTGTGAACAACACTGAGAGTGAATAAAAGCCACCATGTCTGTTACGCACATGGGACAGACACAGAACCAAGCCCATCCTTTGATACATTCCCTTTCTTCAATACTGGAATACACTTGATATGCGCCCTTCCATCTTTTGTTAAAACATCTTTTGTCCAGTTGAGGAACCTGACAGAGCGGGAATGTGTTAGTAAAGTTACTTTTGCCCACAAAATACACAGTCAATTCACTTTACAGTATATTCTCTGAAACGCTTTGAGACGTCTCAAAGACATGATAAGGCGCTTTATCAAAAGCAAGTATTATTATTATTACTTTGTTTCCTGAACTGAGCAGTTTGACAAGAAATAACATTAACAAGCACATCAAGATTAAAGCAGGACTCTTTGATGGACCAAACACGACTGACCATATGAACCACCAAACTCAAATTTTCACACAACCTAATGTCTTTCATTTAAGAGTTGTTTTCACTGTTTTCTCCCACATGTTTAGTTGGACCCATTCAGGAGTGTGTTCCTCTGAGAATAAAGCTATAACATTGCTGTTGTAGCTTTCTTTAAAGATGATCCACTGCTGCCAACATGAGACACCAAGCTCATGTTATCATGATATTTTCTCAATGTCTTTCACTCAAGTTCCGTCGCTCAAGTCTTGTTCTAGCAGAGTATAGAGGTCTGTGCAGCACGTTGGCAAATTCCCTGATATCAGAACCTCTGTGTCTCCCACATGTTTATAATAATAATAATAATAATCCTTGCATTTGATATAGCGCTTTTCAGGTCGGGAGGACGTCCCAAAGCGCTTCACAGAACACACTGTAAAGTGAATTGACTGTATATTTGTGGGCAAACGCGACAGCCAATTGCGCACAGCAATGTCCCACAAACAGTCGTGGATTGAAAATGACCAATTTATTATTGTTTTTGGTTTTGGAGGGATTATTATTAGGCGTGTGGAGTAAGGAAACTTGCCCAAGCTTTCGCCCTGCCTGGAATTGAACTCAGGTCTCTCGCTTGCAAAGCGAGTGCTCTAACCACTGAGCTACAGGACTCCATTTTATTCTCTGCCTCCATTCTAGATTCTGCAATCATCACTTTTTTTGACTCACATTTTTTTGGTCCACCTGTGGCCTTAAGAGGACATGTGTTACATGAAGAACCTGACAGAGAGAGAAAATGTGTTAGCATTTCGAGTTATGACAAGATATGGCAATAGTACCAAGGAGGACATCAAGGTTGAGACTGGGTTCCTGGGTGGGCAGAACCACTCCTGACCACATGAAACACCAGGCTCACATTTTCATTAAATTTGCTATTTTCATTCAAGCTCTGTCCAATATTTATAAACCCCAAAGGTGTTACCTTGCATGCGGATGCTTGAATTTGAATACTCAGATAAGGAGAAATATAAAATAGTGTGGGGAAAGAGGAAGGAGAATTGGACTAAATGGAGTAGATTTTGAGACAGCAAGCACTGGGATAAATGGCCTCCTTTTGTGGTATAAATTTGTATATTCCATGGTCAGAGCAGTAAGACATACCTCTAAATGTGCAGTCATTTTTGATAGACGAAATGCATAAGACCTATATTTCACAATATGTAGGTTCCACACATCACCGGCATAAGATATCCCTTCACATGAACTAATCTGTTCCCTTATTAAAGTTCCTACAGCAAGTTTCCTTAACTGCTCAAAGCTCTTGGACAAAGGGTCTTTCAAGTTGCTGGGATCTAATTTATTCTCTGCCTCCATTCTAGATTCTGTAGTCAATCAATGGCACTTTTTTTGACTCACTTTTTTTTGGTCCACATGCGTTAGATGAAGAACCTGACAGAGAGAGAAAATATGTTAGCATTTCGAGTTATGATGTTTTTTACTTTGAGATTGACAAAATATGGCATTAGAGTTCTGTAGCTCAGCGGTTAGAGCACTCGCCTCGCAAGCGAGAGACCTGGATTTGACTCCGAGGCAGGATGAAACGCCGGGCAAGATTCTTACTCCACACCCCTCGTTTACTTAGCAGTAAGTAGGAACCCATTTGTTAGTCAATTGGCCAATCACTTTTCCTGGGATAATAATTCTGCCAAAAAATAAATAAATAATAAATTGGTCACTCAATCGACGATTATTTGTGGGACACTGCTGTGCGCAATCGGCTGCTGTGTTTCGCATACAAAATATACAGTCAATTCACATGACTGAAAATCCTGCAAAGCATTTTGAGAGGTCTTGAAGACATGATAAGGTGCTATACCAAATGCAAGGATTATTATTATTATTATTATTATTATTATTATCGCCAAGGAGGACATCAACGTTGAGACTGGGTTCCTGGGATGGCAGAACCTTTGCTGCCCACATGAAACACTAGGCTCACGTTTTCATTATATTTGCTGCTTTCATACAAGCTCTGTCAGCAATTTATAAATCCCAAGCTATTATTACCTCTCCTGACGGTGCTTAGAGAAGAATGTCTTTTTATTCCACATCTGCTAGGCCTGGCATGTGTTGATGAAAAACTGAGCCTCCTTCTTCCTGGTGTTGCCAATGAAGAAAACAAACTTATCTCAGACATTTTATATTTAAATATCTAACCGCTGACTGAATATCTTCTGTCTAATTTATTATATTTATTTTCTTTTCTCATTTTGTATTCCCTAAGCTGCACGAGGGCCAAATCTCTTCTCCTCTGAACTACAATAAAAGTAAATAGAATCCACTAATTTGTTTGCACTCCGTTTGTACTGGCACCGAACAGAAACCAGGCCCTGTTTTTGATACATTCCTTTTCTTCATTACTGGAATAACAACAACAACAAAAACTTGCAATTATATAGCACCCTCCCAGAGCGCTTAACAATGGCGGAGCCTGATATCGAGCCAGGTGGAGGGGGAAAGTGACCATAGGCACCGTCGATGAGGAAGTTTTCAGGTGCAAGCTGAAAATGGGGAAAGAGGGGGCGAGGCGAAGGGATTGAGTGAGGATGTTCCATAGCTTTGGGGCTTAGTGGCTGAAGGCACGACCGCCGATGGTGAAGCAGAGGATTCGAGGGACAAAGAGGAGGCCGTAATCAGTAGATATACAGTATATCATTTGAATCTTCCATCTCCAGTTTAAAGACTTCCCATTGCTGATCTACATTTCTATTTGCCAAGTTTTCACATCAGTTCCAGTCAGGTTCCACTGGCTCCCTATTACCAAATGGATCAATTTCAAGATCCTCATGCTCTGAAAGTTTGTCACACTCGTCTTCAAATCTCTTCATGCCCTGGTACCTCCCTACCTCTCCTGCCTGCTTACTCCCCAACCCACAACCCGCTCCTGCTTGTCCCTCATGCCCTCTGTTCCACCATCAATGGCCGTGCGTTCAGCACGCTACCTCAATCCCTCCGCTTTGCCCTATCCTTCCCCATCTTCAGGTCGCACCTTCCTCTTTGACCTCGGAGAATTGGACTGAATGGAGTAGATTTTGAGACAGCAAGTGCTGGGATAAATGGCCTCCTTTGGTGGTGTAAATTTGTACGTTCCATGGTCTGAGCAGTGAGACGTACCTCTAAATGTCTCACTTTTAAAACTGTCTCTAAAATACCCCTCCCCCCAGCTCTGGGATGCTACCCTGCATGAGGGGTGTTATAAATGCAAGTTGTTGTTGTTTTACTTCCAATTCATCTGCTCATGTTCCCTTTCATTTCAATGGAGTTTACGTGAAGCATTAAGGAGCATGGCGAAGATGATCATCCTCTCTAGTCAGCAAACCATGGTTCTGCTCCCCAGTGACCATTCAAAGCTCTTGAGCACAGGAGCTTTTGAGCTGCTGTGGTCTAATCTATTCCCTGTCTCCAATATGGATCCTGCAGTGGCACTTTTGCTGAATCACCTTTATTCTGTCTGCTTCCAGCCTTCGGGGAACATGTTTTACATGGGGAACCTGTCAGAGAGAGAATGTGTTAGGATTTAGAGTTGTGATGTTTCTGAGTTTAAGCAGCTTGAGAAGATAAGGCATTATCACCAAGAAAGACATCAAGGTTGAGACTGGGTTCCTGGGTAGGCAGAACCACTGCAAGTGAATAGAATTCACTATTTTTTGTTACGCAATTAAGACTGACACAGAGTAGTACCTGACTCCTTCCATTTCTCTGAAATTTAGTTGAGGTATTATGGGACAAGTAAAGTGAAGTAAGAGTTGAAGTAAAGGGTAAGACATTAAAATTAAAAGAAATGGCAAGATTAAATAAACTGTTGCACCAGGTTTGATGCGCTTAATATTTTCCAGTTGTGGGTTCAAGCCCCATGTCAGGACATGGAATCCATACGGTCTATGCAGTCTGGGGATGTCTTACATTGTCAGGGGTTCTGTTCTTTGGATGAGATGTTAAATTGAGGATCTGTTGCCTGTTCATGTGGACTATCAAAGATCCCATGGCACTAATTGAAAAGAGAGGGACTTCTTCTGGTGTCCTGGCCAAGAATCCCCCAAATATAATTGATGGCTGTTAGTAGGACATTGCTGTGCGAAAATTGTCAGCAACGTTTGCCCACACAGGATACAGGATATACCTGTGAAGCGCTTTGAGACATCTCAACTACAATGTAAGGATTATTATTATCATTCACTCTCTAGATGCTGCAGTGGTAATTTACTGACTCACTTTTTTTTCTGGCTTTCGAAGGACAACCTCTAGAGGAGGAACCTGCCAGAAAGACAATGGATTAACATTCAGAGTTACAATGTTTCTGAGTATTAGCAGCTTAGCAAGAAACGGCATTAATTCAAATACAATACAATTTACATTTGTATAGTGGCTTTCACCCCTGCGGAGTTCTCAAAGTGCTTCTCAGCGCTAGATGGGTACCCGAGCTGGGGTGGGAGCTAAGGGGGATGGGGAAAGATGTCTGAAAAGCACAACAACAACAATTTGCATTTATATAGCGCCCTTCATGGCAGGAAGCATCTCGGAGCACTTAACAGTGGCAGAACATAACACCAAGCCGGGGAGGGGGAGGTAGTTCGAAACAGTGACTGTCTAGTGCCTTGGGATGTCCTCCTGATGTGAAAGGCGCTATACAAATGTCATTTTGTTGTTGTTGTTGTAAGCACAGTCGATGAGGAAGGTCTTCAGTCGTGATCTAAAAGAGGGGAAGGAGGGGGCAGGGCGGAGGGATTGGGGGAAGAGAATGTCAAAGCCTCAGGGCGTAATGGGTGAAAGCACGGCTGCCGATGGTGGAACGGAGGGGATAAGGGACAAGCAGATCACTCGGTACTTAATACCTCAACTAATTAGGTGTATCAAGGCCGAATCTGATCATTATTTAATTTTTTTTCTGTCAGCCAGGTGTCCGACAAATGCGGAAACCCATCATCATGCTTAAGAGTATCCAAATCAAGCCGAGATTTCCATATATCCCTCCTACACATGGAAATTCCAGAGATAGATTGTTGGAATGGAGGGTGCACTCTCTCCCTGGGGGGATGCATCCGGCTTACCTAAAATTTATTTTACTTTAATAATAATAGTAAAAATCAAAATAAGGTCAATTTGGTTTCCTGTTTTGATCTATTAACAACTAATTGACCAAGAAAACTGTGGTGAGCACATGGCAAATTGACCAATCCTTTCTCATGGCAAACATTTTATTTAGACTATATGTGGATAATGAATAAGGTACTATATCAAATGCAAGGATTATTATTATTATTATTATTATTACTTATTGCAGGGAATTGCACATTCCAAACCCCCTTCTGATGTTATTTAAAAATTCCTTACTTTGAGAAAAAAAATCAAGAGTTCCTGCTCTCCCCACATGTTTAGGTCCAGTTGCTCAGCAGTGTGAGATCTCCTACAGATGGAGCTCTGACATTACTACCATAGCTTTCTTTCAAGAAGAGCATCCTTCCACTAGCAAACTGTGTTTCACTCCTAAATGACCATTCAAAGCACTGGTGTGATCTTTTAATAGTCAACCCGGGAAGTTTCAAGCTGTACGGTCCAATTCATTTTCTCTCTCTCCGTTCTAGATTTCACTGTTAATCAGAAGTGTTTTTGCTAACTCACTTTTTTTCTGTCTACTTCCAGCTTTAGAGGCCCTTACTCTAGACGAGGAACCTGACAGAGAAAGATAATTATCATTACAAGTCAACATTTAGAGTCATCATTAATTTTCAAAATGATTCTGGGTCTCAGCAGCAAGACGATAAATGGCATTATCACCAAGGAAAGAGTTAAGTAAGATGGATGCCGCCCATGTGAAAGTGAGTAAAAATAAGGTACTGAAATGTGAAAGTGCATCTGGTGCACTTGTTATCGTGTGATTACACAAGGAACAGAACTGGGGCAGGAATGTGGCTTACCCTCACTCACCGTCTGAAGGTCGGGAGCATTCTTGTGTTGGAGACACTGCTAGCACATGCATAAATAAGATTCAGATTTGGGATATAATTCAGGGTGTTTTAGCCAGTGTCGGTGAGATGCAAATCTGACTGACTCCCAAACTGTCCGCTGCTCTCCCAGGGGATATGGTAACTGATCAAAATTTATTTCTCGGAAATCTGTACATTCCCATTATGGCATCTTGTGGTAGTGTGTCATTGCTCTTTGTGTAATCATTGACTGTGGAACTACAATAAAAGAATTGTTTGACATTCAAATTGTGTGCACACTATTTCATCATTAATTGAATAATAGATACAACATTTCCTTACAAATTGGTATCCCAGATGGGACCTCAATGTTAACACCTGTTAAGAGGTCCGAACCTAAAAAGTTCTTTCAGTCAATGGTTGTCAGGAGTAGCCAGTAAGCTAATCACTGTCAAATAGTGGAAGGTGGATAACGTAACTTGTAATTAGCACGGTTTAAGAAACCGCTTCATGAGCATTGGACTCTGAAGCCTGGTGCAGGACATGACCAGGGATGTTTGTGGAGGCTGCCCACAGGGATGAGCATTGTGTAAAGCAGTATAATGAATTGCTTCAAGAAAAGCTAGAGAAAAAAAAAGAAAGGGCGCAATTATACAGGCACTTTGGGTTGGGTAACAGATCCTGCATAAGAAAGTTCAGTGCTTGTTGGAAAATTTGAAACAACTGAAGTCAGAGAGACTTGTGTGATAAGGTTCTGCAGAGGAGATTGCGCAAGAAAGTGGAACAGCGAGAATCTGAAGTGAAAGTGGTGAAAGTAAAGGAAGTACTGAGTAGGATCTGTCAACAACTGGGAAAAGATAATGAAACATTACAGACAGCTGGAGGATTTAAAAATAGCGAACACATATCAGTCTCAGCAAATGACTAATGTAAAGTGAGGTCCCTTAGTTGTCCACGATAAATACAACAACAACTTGCACTTATATAGCGCCCTGAATGCAGGTAGCGTATCAGTGCACATAACAAAGGTGGAGCCTGATTCAAACCGGGTGGGTGAGGTGGCTGTAAGCAAGCACGGCCGAAGAAGAAAGTTTTCAGGTGGGTCTTGAAAAAGGGGAGAGAGGAGGCAAGGTGGAGGGATCGAGGGAGAGTGTTCCAGAGTTTTGGGGTGTAGTGACTGAAAGCGCGACCTCTGATGGTGGGGCAGAGGGTGCGAGGGACAAGCAGGAGGTCGGTGCCAGTCGAGTGGAGGTGCCAGCTGGTGGATTGGGGAGTGAGAAGGTTGGAGAGGTAGGGAGGTGCCAGAGAATGAAGGGATTTGAACAGGTGTGAGGATCTTGAAGTCGACCTGTTCGGTGATGGGGAGCCGGTGGAGCCTGGCCAGAACTAGTGAGATGTGGGTATGGAGTTTGGTCTGGGTCAGTAGGCAGAAATGTAAGAATGTGATAAACAGATGGTGAGTACAATTAGGTATACAGAGGGCAATGATAGCAGCCACCTGATCCCACCTCCAAACAACCCCACTGACTGTCCATATGAAGGAAGTGATGAGGAAGACAGTGATGGGGAGAATATTTATTGGGATGATATGGCTAAGAAACGTTGGGATTATGGAGCAAAGTTGAGGGAAATTTTAGAGAGCTGAAATTAAAGCAGTGAGATGACCACTGACTCCTTTGGAGGCACTTGATCAATTAAGCTTGCTTAACTGCTACGTTGCAGGGCCTTGGGACATCCTCCCAATGTGAAAGATGCAATACAAATGTCATTTGTTGTTGTAAAAAGATAATGTGGTCACTCAATTCATGACTGTTTGTGGGACACTGCTGTATGTAAATGGCTGTCGGGTTTCACCCATAAAATATACAGTCAATTCACTGTAAAATATATTCTGTGAAGAGCTTTGGGACGACTTGAAGACGTGATAAGGCGCTATATCAAATGCAAATATTATTATTAGAAGTTAGTGCAGGTTTTAGGGTACGTATATAAGTTTGTAGCGATGAAAATCCGAAAAAGTAAACAAACAAAATGTACATGGATAACACAATATAAAATTCAAAATTACATTTGTATTGAGCCTTTCACATCAGGAGGATGGCCCAAGGCGCTAGAGTAAAGGAACTAAAGGAGTAAAGGAAGAGGAGTATGAAATTGCCAATTCAATAATGTTAAAAATCTATGAGATGTACGCCTGTTTGCAAAGACAAATGAGACAATACCTGCCATAGAAACACAGGAACAGAAGTAGGCCATTCAGACCCTCGAGCCTGTTCTGCCATTCTATTAGATCATGGCTGATCTATACCTCAACTCCAATTACCCTATACCAATGATGCCAATGAGACATGGTGTGAAAAGCAAATCCCAACATGCCTCTATGTTTCCAGACAAAGGGCTAGTAATAGCTGAGATACCAGGAATCTTAGTTGATGATATTGTTTTTGATCATGTATTTGTGTCAGTTGACTTTTGAAATTGAACCTTGAGCTACCATCTGGTGTGCAATAAAATGTTGGCGTACCTACACCTTTAAAGCGACTGGACTGAAACGTTCTGTCAGTTTCACGAGGAACAGGTAGAGGCTTTCGAATCGATTGCGTATATGCAACCAAAAACCTTTGGACAGGAATACAAGAACATGTTCGAACATTGTGCTTATTTTAATTTGCTGGCTTCAAAGGGCACACGCTCAAATTGCTATTGATTTGCATATGATGAGGTTTACGGGAGTTTTAAATCGAGAATTATTAAATGTTTCTGATATAACATTCGTATAGTTTTGATATAATATTAATATAGTTTTGATAACAGTTTGAAACATAATGAATAAGATACATAATTTGATAAATGTAAAAGTTGTGTGATCAGCAACCTTGACCTACACCATCAGAAGTCTATTAGATTAATAAAAGGTAACGGGGCTGATCTGCATACGGCATCAATCAGCCGTAATCAAATTCAATTGGAAAATGACACTTAACAATTGGAGACTCTAAACAAAAGAGAAATCAGCAGTGTTCCATTTCATACCAAAGTGCAGAAGAATCTATATGCCAAGGGTTTTCACCCCGATCTGGGAAGGCCATCGGTTCTGTCTGAGACACACAGATTGTATGACACTTAAATCCTATTCTCGTCGTCTAGTGTCATATGGGGACTGTAAGGAAAGAGTTAAATAAGATGGATGCCACCCATGTGAAAGTGAGTGAAAATAAGGTGTTATTGTACAAGGAACAGAACTGGGGCAGGAATATGGGTTACCCTCACTCACAGTCTGAAGGTCGGGAGCATTCTTGTGGTGGGGCACTCCTAGCACACGTATAAATATGATTCAGATTTTGGGTATAATTGAGGGAATTTTAGCCATTGTCGATGAGATGTAGATCTGACTGACTCCCAAACTGCCCGCTGCTCTCCCAGGGGATATGGTAACTGATCACAACTTATTTCTCGAAAATCTGTTCATTCCCATTATCGCGTCTTGTGGTAGTGTGTCATTGCTCTTTGTGTAATCATTTACTGTGGAACTACAATAAAGGAAACGATTGTTTAACATCCAAATTGTGCGCAAACTATTTAATCATTAATTAAATAATCGATACAAACATTCCTTACAGTGGACATCGAGGTTAAGATGGGATAATTGGATGGAGGCCACTTAAGTAAATCACACACTGTCCTGTAAAGAACCAAGTTGAAGGCAGATGTCAATCGAATAGCTAATGAGGAAACTCTGATGACTTGGGACAGCAGCTGCTGTAAGGCGTGACCTGAAGTTTGGGTTTATGAACAAATGTTCATATATCCACGCCGAGTGTCCGCCTTATTGGTATGCAGAGTTAAGCAGATGTTGCTCAAGCTCCGCACCTCCAACTGGTGAGACCATTTCTTAATGGATGATATTGTCTGTCTGAGCTGTGGGCATGATAGTGGTGGCAATGCCCTCATGCAATCCTGAGACTCGTTGATTTCCAGGTACTTGTTATCCACCTTGGTTGTCAACTTGCTGAGCAAGGCAGGTCCACAGTACTCCAGGATACTACTGATGACAGACCAATCAACCTGACAACTCAATCATTAGGACTAGTAGACGCACACCAGTCACTGGGAGTAGGGATTCATCCTTCTAAACTCCCATTAACACTGCAAGCCAATGCCTTAACAAGTAGGGTAGTCCAACTGGATAAACGGAATGAAGCTTCCACACAGTGCTTTCACTGAAAGCTATGCCATTTTATGCCATGATAGCTCAATAAACTCCAGCCGTATTGCAACACATTCTAGGAGCATTAAGGCTTGCATTTAATACTCTCCCATATTGGGTAGGTATGTGTATCCCTCCAGGACAAAGTGCTCATTACATTCCAGATATGGAAATATCCATATGTAGGTGAAGTACATATATGGAACTGTGACTTTCATCCAAGGACTCCCTCAATTTATAAACCTCTATGCATTACCTCGAGCTCGGGCGATTGGAGCAGAACATCTCCTTCCTGATGTTCTTTGTGTGGCAATAGATCCTGGGAAACTGAATCTCTCATCTCTCAGTGCTAACAATGAAGAGACAAAACATATTTCAAAGATTATACAGTTAAACATATAACTGTAGAATAACTTGTCTAATAATTATAGCAATTCTATTCTATTATTCTGACACGATGGGCTGGATGACCTCTTCAGTGCTGTACAGTATCTGATTGTGTGTGTGTTCCATAAGCTGCCTCAGAGCCAGAATGGATCATCACAGAACGGGAGCTAGTTACAGTAGGTGGGGCCACTGCACTGCAATGCAAAAGCAGCTTGATTCTGTGATGGATGGTTAGTGGAGTGAGTGTTCTGGAGGGAGGGGATCGGATGGTCGAAGGGCTTTTTTCATCCAGACAAAGCTTGTGAACTTGGAACTATAATGAAAGTGAATAGAATCCACAGTTGCTGTTCTACACAAAGAACCACAGAAACGATGGCAGAGAAGAAGGTCATTGCGTCTATTCTGGCTCCCTCAAGAGCAATCCTTTCAGTCCCAACAAAACAGGACCACAAATATTAGTACCAAGCTCGACCTTGATACATTTCTCCTTCTTTATTACTGGGATATACTTGATCTGTATGCTTGTAACTGCAGTTAAAGTACTTCACTGTAATTTAGGATCTTTGGCTTTTTCTCTTTGTTTTCTACTCTGTTGTTATAACGGAACCTAAGTATACTGCTGCCAGAGTATCCAAAATACAATAATAACTTATATTGATACAGTGCCTTTCAAACTTTAACACTTTTGCTAACTCACATGGAAGCCCTTCTATGCCAAGAGAGGGTAAACTTCCGCGACTGGCAAATGTTGAGCTTAGATCTGAATGCAAAAAAACACAGAATCATTGGCTAGTGTTTTTAAACAAAGAAAATGTCAACCCTTACCCAGCGAATCGATCATCTGTCATTACATTGGAAGCAATGATGTTGTGAGATAGATGCTTAAATAACTCAGCACACAGACAAAATATAGAACACTATATTGGTACCCAGGAGTCAAAATATCTGGATCAATCATTGACAAGTTTGCTGACTTATGAACCAGATGAGTCATTTCTTGAATTTGAAAATTGATTTCCAGTTCATCACTATTATTAAACAAAAAAAGAACAAACCAAGAACATCAATATTGAAGATTATAATTGAAATGAAAGTAAATTAATATTAATAATCCTTGCATTTGATATAGCGCCTTATCACATCTTTGAGAAAGAAGGAAAGAGGGAAGACAATGTACCATGATAATGCCCCATTATAACACAGTATTTTGAATTGGTGAAATTACATATTTGTTTAGATTATTGTTAGGGTCTTAAACTGTATCCTCTGTGTGATGGGAAGCCAGTGGAGTCAGGCTAGGATGGGGGTGATAGGGTTGCGGGAGAGGACACGGGCTGCAGAGTTCTGTATGATCTGCAGCCTATGGAAGGAGGAATTGAGGAAGCCGACAAGCAGGGAGTTTGCGTAGTCGAGCCTGGATGCTATGAATGTGTGTTTGAGGGTCTCAGTGGCCTGTGTTGTGAGACAGTGGCAGAGCTGGGCATGTTGTGAAGGCGGGCGAAGCAGAGCGGGCCATGGCACGGATGTGGGGTAGAAAGGATAGTTGAGGGTCGAACAAGACCCCAAGGTTCTGGACTGGCTTAATAAGATGGAGTGTGCATTCTTGGCTGATGATGCTGTCAGTGCCTGAGGTGTGGCGGCGCTGACAGGAGCCAATTAGGAGAGTCTCAGTTTTGTTCATGTTCAACTGTGGAAAGTTAGCTCTCATCCAGGACTTGATGTCTGACACACATTTTGTCAGGACAGCAGTGCTCCTGGAGTTAAGGGTGGAGGCAGAGAGATAGAGTTGGGTGTCATCCGGACACATGTGCAAATTGACCCATGTCTGCGGTTGATGTTATCAAGAGGGAGCATATAGATATGGAAAAGGAGGAGTCCAAGGACAGAGCCCTGAGCAATTCCACATGAGTCGGTGCGTGGGCTAGAGGAGAAGCCGCTTGTGGAGATAAAGTGGAGACGGTGTGAGAGGTAGGATCTGAACCATTCATGAACAGAAACACAAATGTTGAGGAGAGAGGAGAGACGGTGGAGGAGGATAGAGTGGTCAATGGTATCGAAGGCAGCAGTGAAGTCAATGAAGTCAATGAGGACAAGGAGGCACTGGTCCAAGATTGATAAAATGTCATTTGTAATTTTGACCAAAGCTTTTTCTGTGCTGTGAGCAGCATGGGGAAACCTGATTAGAGGGGTTCGTGAAGGGAGTGGCGGGAGAGGAAGGAGTGAAGGTGGGAAGCAATGATTCGTTCCAGGACTTTGGAAAGGAAAGGGAGGTTGGAGTTGGGGCGGTAGTTTGAGAACAGGAATTGGTCCAGGAAGTCTTTTTTAAGGATAGGACTGATGATGGCCATTTTTAGAGAGGTGGTAATATCGCCAGTGGATAGGGAAAGGTTTATGATGTCTGTGAGAAGGTGGGGTAAGGAGGTGGAGCTGGGAGGTAAGGAAAGGTGTAGGGATGGGGTTGAGGGAGCAGGTGGTCAGTCTCATGTGGTTTATGGTTGTGATGAGAGAGGAGGAGGTTTGAAGGTGTGGAGGGAGGGTGTGTAGGGGCCGGGGTGAGAGGGGGAGATGGGGAGTGGGTAGTAGATGGAAGGGCAGATGCAGCAGAGTGGATCCCCTCAACTTTGGTTTTGAGGAAGTACAGCATCTCCTCGCAGTTGGCATTGGAGGAAAAGATAGGTGAGGCATGAAAGGATGGACGGAGGAACTGGTTAGTGATGGAGAAGCGGAGCCTGGGGTTGTCCTTGGCCTTCAGGATTGTCTTTGACCGTGCCTTCAGCTCCCCTCTCGACTCTCTTCCTCCTCCTCGCTCCCTCCCTTCCCTCCCCTCACCCTGACCATTTCCCCCCTCCTCTCTCCCTCCCTTCCCTCCCCTCACCCTGACCATTTCCCCCCTGCTCGGGTCATGACCCAACTGTGCAGCGCCTTGGGACGTCCTCCTGACGTGAAAGGCGCTCTATAAATGGAATCTTGTTGTTGTTGTTGTTGTTGTCTTGCAGTAGAAGGACGATTTACCACCCTGCGAATAGCAGGCACATGTCATGTCTAAAATTAATATTGTATCCCAAGATATTACTTCCTAAGAGAAATATATCTAATTTGTTTTTGAAACTCATCATCAATCTTCAACACTTTTGCTGACTCACCAGTGGAACATGATCCAGAATATGTACTGTTGTCAAACGTTTCGCTTGGGATTGTATATCCAAACACGGAATCATCACCAAGCGATACTGTTATTAAATAAAGAAAAGGTCAAACTCAGCACATCAATCAATCTAAATATTAAAGGGTCTGAGGGTTGTTATTCAAGTACAAGTTGAGTACCATTATATTTGTTATTCAATTACAAGTAGGATAGCATTCAACAAGCAATGATTTCATGAGATGGGCAATTAAACAATGTTTTACATAGACAGAACATAATACAACTTGCAGCTATCGAGTATTATCAATTCCATTCCTGGTGTCCCACTGAAAGTCATTGACCAATGAATGGTCCAAAATTTCAAGTGACAATTAACTGGAACTTACTGGGTGAGGCATTCCAACACCATGTTGGTACCACGTACCTTCACTGTTGAAAACAGAAGATCGCATATCTAGATTCTAGATTTAGAATTAATCATTAACAGGTTTGCTGTCTTACCATCCCGCATAGAATCGTACATGAGACTGGAGTGGTCTGCAAGGACTGATGAGGTATATGCTGGACCATTGCATTCCTGTTCTGTTACTAAATTTAGAAAAGAATAAGTCAATCACATGAGTTCCCCCTTATTGGAATGCAATGCCCACACTCTCCCTGTGAGTGTGGGCATTACCTAAATCTGGAGGGTAATAGGCACAGGTCAGCAAGAGCCAAAGCTTTGGGACACCAGAGTGCGCATTGGAATACTGCTGGAGCTAATCCAGCTAAAGCTGCACAGCTTGCCTTTGAAAACATTGTCTTTTGAGCTTTCTCACTGCTTGTCTAGCTAGTTCTATCTCCCCATTAGAACTTTGGCTTGCAGGCTTAACAGCAGTTGAGTGGGATTTTGCTCACTATCTCGAAAACTGGACCACTCAGTGGGACATGATGTGTTGATGTTATAGCTAGTTTGTCAGACTGGCTCAGTTGGTAGCACTCTCACCTCTGGGTCTCTGGGTCAGAAGGCAGTGGGTTCAAACCCCATGTTATGACTTGAATTCACAAGGTCTATGCCCACACATCAATATAGTGTGTTGTATGTGATGTATTGTCTATCCCAGCCATTATACAGTGCAGCCCCGTTATAGCACAATATTTTGAATCCATAAAATAACAAGGTGGGACAGTGGATTAAACTAACAATTGATCATCATTCTTTAATACATTTGCTGACTGACCAGTAGTCCCCTCCGGGCTTCGTATCTACCTTTATTGTTATGCAGAGTTAAGCAGCCGTTGCTCAAGCTCAGCACCTCCAACTGGTTAAACCATTTCTTAATAGGTAGGAATGTGTGTCTGAGCTGTGGGCAGGATGATTGTGGCAATGCTCTCATGCATTTAATGCTGAGCCCTGTTGATTTCCAGGTATCTGTTATTCACCTGGTGATGGCTGAAACTTATGCTTTTCCGATGTTAAATGCAAAAATACAATACTATACAAAATTACATTTGTAAATTGCCTTTCATGTTGGGACATCCGAAGGCTCTTAACAGTCAGGGATTAGAACCCGAGCGAGAGGGGATTGGGTTGGGATCAGGGAGGGTGAGGGCAGAGAGTGTAGTGGTCGAAGGTATAGTTGAAGAGAAGGGTCTTGAGGTGTGCCTTGAAGGAGGCAAGGAAGGAAGTGAGGCGGAGGGAATGTGGGATGGAGTTCCAGAGGGTGAGGCTGAGAGGCTGAATGCCCAATCGCCGATGGTGGGGCGGGCCGAGCTGGGTACATGGGGCAGGCCTGTTGGGAGATGGGATCAATCTGGTTGATAAGGAGTTAGCAGGTCTGAGAGGTAGGAGGGGGCAAGGCTATGGAGGACCTTGAAGGTGAGTATGAGGATTTTGAACTCGATCCTCTGAGGGATAATAATAAATAATAATAATCCTTTCATTTGATATAGCGCTTTTCACGTCTTCTCGACGTCTCACAGCCCTTCACAGAATAGACTGTAAAGTGAACTGACTGTACAGTAAGTGAATTGTCCTGGATGGGGAGCCAGTGGAGCTGGGCAAGAGTGGGTGGGATGGGGTCATGGAAGAGGACACAAGCTGCAGAGTTCTTGGGAAGGGTAACAAGCAGGGCATTGGCATAGTCAAGTGTGGATGTAATGAAGACATGCATGAGGATTTCGGCGGCCTGAGAGGTTAGGCAGTGGCAGAGTCTGGCAATGCTGCAGAGGTGAAGGAAGGCAGAGCATGAATATGGAGGAGAAAGGACAGTTGAGGGTCGAACAAGGCGCCTAGCCTCCTAACAGGCTTGGTAAGATAGAATGTGCATCCGTGGATGTTGATGCTGCCAATGCCTGTGGTGCGGAGGCGCTGGTGCAAGCCAATCAGGAGGGCCTCAGTCTTATTGACGTTCAACTGTAGAAAGTTGGCTCTTATCCAGGACTTCATGTCTAACAGGCAGGACATCAGTGATCATCAGTGGTCCTGGAGTCGCAGGTGGAGGCAGAGAGATAGAGTTGGGTGTCATCCGCGTATATGTGGAAGTTGACCCCATGTCTGTGGATGATGTCACTAAGAGGGAGTATGTACAGGTGGAAGAGGAGGGAACCGAGGACAGAGCCCCGAGGAGCACTGCACGAGATGGTGCGGAGGCTGGAGGAGAAGCCATTTGTGGAGACAAAGTGGAGCCGGTGTGAGAGATAGATTGTGAACCATTCAAGGACAGAACCTTGATGATCGAGGTGAGAGGAGAGGTGGTGGAAGAGGATAGAGTGGTCCACAGTGTCAAAGGCAGCAGAATGGCCGAGGAGGTTGAGGAGACAGAGGGACCCCTGTCACAGATGGACAGAATGTAATTTGTTATCTTGACCAGGGCTGTTTCTGTGCTGTGGGTTCATAAAGGGAGTGGCAGGAGAGGAAGGAGCAAATCTGGGAAACAACAACTCTTTCAAGAACCTTGGAAAGGAAAGGGAGGTTGAAGGTGGGGTAGTAGTTTGTGATCAGGGATGGGTTCAGGGAAGGCATTTTTAGGATGACCAACTTCTAACTATAATGACCAACTGGTAACTATCCTCCTTGAGGGGAAGGTAATCGGGTCTCCTCGATGAACTGAGCTGGTTCGATGGAGATAATGTGTGTTACAATGGAATTCAGCCAGTGCTTTCAATGAAAGCTATGTTATTTTAGCTGATTAAACTCCAGCAGTACCATAATACACACTCTCAGAGCAACAACCTGTGCTTAATAGTCTCCTATATTGGATAATTATGTGTGTCCCTCCAGAACAGAGTGCTCATTACATTCCAGACATGGAAATTTCCATGTGTAGGTGACATACATTTAATGGTGAGAATACTATTTGATGTGTTTCTGCTTGTATCAGTCGGCTGTCCAAAAAAAAATCCACTTAGACAGAATCACCTTTTCTCACAGGAAACACCCAGCCCATATTATTTAAGTCACAAGACTTGATGTCTTTCATCCAAGGGCTCCCTCAATTTATAAACCTCTATGCATTACCTCGAGCTGGGATGGTTGGAGCAGAACATCTCCTTTCTGATGTTCTTGGCCTGGCAATAGCTCCTGGGAAACTGAACCTCTCTTCTCCCAGTGCTAACAATGAAGAGAAAAAACATATTTCAAAGATTATACGGTTAAACATCTAATTGTAGAATAACTTGTCTAACCAGCTTTTGTCTAATAATTATACCCATTATATTGTTCTATTATTCTGACACAATGAGCTGAATAGCCTCTTCTGTGCCGTACAGTCTCTGATGGTGTGTTCCATGAGCTGCCTCACAGCCAGATCTGGCCATCATAGAACAGGAGCCAAGAATAGTAGGTGAAGCCACTGCAAAAACAGCTTGATGCTGTGATGGATGGATAGTGGGCAGGTGTTCAGGACGGAGGTGATCGGATGGGCTGAAGGACCTACTAAGGACCTTCTTCAGAAAAATCTTGTGAAATTTGAAAGTGAATAGAATCCTCCGTTACTATTGCAAACAAAGAACCACAGAAATGGTGACATAGAAGAAGGTCATTGTGACTGTTCTGGCTGCCTCAAGAGCGATCCTATCAGTCCCAAAAGACCAAACGTGGGTCCGCAAAGAACAGTACCAAGCTGAACTTTGATACATTTCTCCTTCTTTACTACTGCAACATACTTGATGGGTATTCTAGTACATCCAGTTTAAGTACTTCACTAGAATTTACTTGCTTTGTCTTTCTCTTTTCCTTTTCTATTTTGTTCAAATAACCTAATTATACCGTGGCCAGAGTTTCCAAAATAGAATACAAGTTCACATTTCACTTTGGGAGGATGTGACAAGGCCCAAATATTTTCCAGCTCAATTCTGTCCTGAATCTACAACTCATCGTCAACCTTGAATATTTTTGCTGACTCACATGAAACCCCTTCTATGCCAAGAGAGGGGAGATTTCTGCGACTGAAGTCGAACGTTGTGCTTAGATCTGAATGCAAAAAATACACAATGATCACTGAGTGTTTTCAAACAAACAAAATGTCAACCCTAACCCAGCTAATCGATCATCTGTCCTTATGTTGGAAGCCATAATGTTGTGAGATAGATGCCTAACCAACTTCTGGCACAGACAAAGTATAGAACACTATATTGGAACACAGGAGTCAAAATATCTAGATGGATCATTGAAAAGTTTGCTGACTTATGAGCCAGATGTGTCATTCGTTGAATTTGAAAATTAATCAACAGTTCATCAATGTTATTAAACATAGAAAAGGACAAAACAAGAACATCAAGTATTGAAGATTATAATTGAAATGAAAGTAAAGAGCATTCTACATCCAACAATGTAAATATTGGCTTTGTGTTGTTAAATATATCTCCACAGAGGCAGCAATGCATACTGCTTATTGGAATCCAAATAGAGGTCGAATCAGTGCTAGCAAAATAGTCATGTAAAGAAGGAAAGAGAAATGATGTCATATAAGATAGAAAACACAGAAAAGGAGGTACTGAGGTCTTACCTGAGGTCTAGAAAAATGGACATGGAAACGAGAAAGAGAGAAAGAAGGAAAGAGGGAAGACCATATATAGTGCAGTCCCATTATAACATAGTATTTTGAATCCATGAAATAACAAGGTAAGATAGTGGACTTGACTGAAAACTTAAGAACATAAGAATATAAAAATTGTTAGATGAAAGAAGACCAAGGTCCAATTCGTCTTCTACCAACAACAACAACAAAATTACATCTGTAATTTACATTCTTCCACGACCCTGGCAGTCGCATATGCATGTCACGCACCAAATTATCCATCTTTAACACTCACCAGTTGGACATGATTGAGACAATGCACTTCTGTGGCTGACGTCAAACGTTTCATTTGGGATTGTATATCCAAACACGGAATCATCACCAAGCGATGCTGTTATTAAATAAAGAAAAGGTCAAGCACAGCACATCAATTATTCTAACTATTAGAGGGTCTGAGGGCTGTTATTCAAATACAAGTTGCGTATCATTATATTTGTTATTCAATTACAAGTAGGATACCATTCAACAAGCAATGACTTCATGAGATGCACAGTTAAACAATTCCTTATGCAGACAGCAAATAGTATAACTTAGAGCTATCAATGATTAGCAATTCCACTTCTCGTGTCCCATTGAAAATCATTGGCCGATGAATGGTCCAAAAATGTATTTATTTAATATTTGGAAGGGATTATTATCCCCAGAAAAGCAATCTGCCAAATGATTATTTAACGAGTCCCTATTTACTTACGTACAGTGGCATGTGGAGCAAGGAAGCTTGCCCAAAGTTTTGCCCCACCTGGAATCTAACCCAGGTCCTCTCGCTTGCGAGGTGAGTGCTCTAACTATAAAGCCACAGGACTCGAACAACAACAACAACAAAATTACATTTATAGAGCGCCTTTCACGTCGGAAGGACGTCCCAAAGTGCTGAACAGTCAGGCATCGGGGCCCGAGCACTGGGAGTGGTGGTGTAGGGGTGACAGATGGTAGAGAGATGGGAGGGCAACCAAAAGTACGATCGAAGAGAATATTGGTACCATTTATTGGTACCATTTACATTCACTGTTGAAAACACAAGATACAATACCCAATATCCAGGTTTAGAATTAATCATGGACGGTTTTTGCTGACTTACCATCCCGCATAGAATCATACATGAGACTGGAGTGGTCTCTAAGGACTGATGAGGTATATCTTGGATCACTGGATTCTTGTTCTGTAACCAAATATAGAAAAGGACAAGTCAATCACACCAATTCCCCCTTATTGAAATATAATGCGCACTCTCTCCCTGGAGGGATGCATCCTGATTACCTAACTCTGGAGAGCAATAAGCACAGGTCACTGAGAGCCAAAGCTTTGGGACACCAGAGTGCACGTTGGGGTACTGCTGGAGCCTATCCAACTGAAGCCGCATAGCTTGTCTTTGAAAACCCGGCAGCCAATTTGCACACAGCAATGTCCCACAAACAGTCGAGGTTTGAAGTGACCAATTGCAAACAAAATGTTTTGAAGGATTTTTTACCCCTGTAAAAGCAAATCTACAACCACCTTACAACCGGGTTCCTACTTCCTGTTCGGTGTGTGGCGTAAGGAAACTTGTCCAACATTTCACCCTGCCAAGAATCAATCAAACCTAGGTCTCTCACTTGTGAGGTGAGTACCCTAACCACTGAGTTACAGGGTGACTGGAGCTGAATGGGAAGATTCCCTTCCCTTTGTTACTGGTCTGCCTTTGTGAGTCCTGCCGCTGAGCCAGACTGGCTGGGCTGTCATCAGCTTGGACTACTGTGGAACTGCCCGGATCAGGAACCAGACTATTGAGACCACCACACAGATCACCAACTGTATTTGACATATGCACCAGTATTATATTGGATAACATCAAGAGGGACAAACTTGGCATATCTGTTCTTGGCATTTCTAAAAGATTGAAGTGTTTCTTTTTCAAACAATATATTGTGCAGTAGGAATCTCGTGCATTTTGCTCACTATCTTGAAAACTGGACCACTCAGTGGGACATGATAGAAGCTGCCCGTAAGTGTGGTATTATGGCTATTTTGTCAGCCTAACACAGTTGGTAGCACTGTCACCTGGGTTAGAAGGCAGTAGGTTCAAATCCCATGTTGGTACTCAAACTCACGAGGTCTATGTCCACACACCAATACAGTGAATTGTATATGCTGTGCAGTCTTTCTCAACCACTATACAGTGCAGCCTCATTATAGCGCAATATTGTGAATCCATAGAATAATAAGTTGGGACAGTGGATTTGACTGACAATTGATCAGCAATCTTTAATGCATTTGCTGACTGACCAGTAGTCCCTCCGGGCTTCATTGCTATACAGTTTATTGGAATCCAAATAGAGATAAAATGAGTGCTAGCAAAATAGTCATGTAAAGAAGGAAAGAGAAATGATGTGATATAAGAGAGAAAACACAGGAAAGGAGGTACTGAGGTCTTCTTACCTGAGGTCTAGAAAAATAGACATGAAAATGAGAAAGATGTAAAGAGGGAAGACCATATATAGTGCAGCCCCATTATAACATAGCATTTTGAATTCATGAAATAACAAGGTAAAACAGTGGATTTGACTGACAACTTAAGAACAATTAGATGAAAGACGACCAAGGTCCAATTCATCTTCTACCAACAACAACAACAAAATTACATCTGTAATTTACATTCTTCCACAACCCTGGTAGTCGCATATGCATGTCACGGACCAAATAATCATTTTTTAACACTTTTATTTGACTCACCAGTTGGACATGATCCAGACAATGCACTACTATGGCTGACATCAAATGTTTCATTTGGGATTGTATATCCAAACACGGAATCATCACCAAGTGATGCTGTTATTAAATAAAGAAAAGGTCAAGCACAGCACAGCACATCAATTACTCTAACTATTAGAGGGTCTGAGGGCTGTTATTCAAATGCAAGTCGAGTATCATGATATTTGTTATTCAATTACAGATAGGATTCCATTCAACAAGCAATGATTTCATGAGATGCACAGTTAAACAATTTCTTACGCAGACAGCAAATAGTACAACTTAGAGCTATCGATGATTAGAAATTCCACTCCACGTGTCCCATTGAAAATCATTGGCCGATGAATGGTCCAAAAATTTATTTATTTAATATTTGGAAGGGATTATTATCCCCAGAAAAGCAATCTGCCAAATGACTAACAACCAAATTCCTAATTACTGCTCGGTGAACAGGGATATGTTGAGCAAGGAAGCTTGCCCAACGTTTCGCCCTACATGGAATCTAACCCAGGTCCTCTCGCTTGCGAGGTGAATGCTTTAACCATAAAGCCACGGAATTCCACAATATTGGTATCATTTACTTTCACTGTTGAAAACACAAGATACAATATCTAAATTCCAGGTTTAGAATTAATCGTTGACGGTATTTTCTGATTTACCATCCCGCATAGAATCATACATGAGACTGGAGTGGTCCCTAAGGACTGATGAGGTATATCTTGGATCATTGCATTCCTGTTCTGTAACTAAATGTAGAAAAGGACAAGTCAATCACACCAATTCCCCCTTATTGGAATGCAATGCGCACTCTCTCCCTGGAGGGATGCATCCTGATTACCTAACTCTGGAGAGCAATAAGCACAGATCGCTGAGAGCCAAAGCTTTGGGACACCAGAGTGCACGTTGGGGTACTGCTGGAGCCCATCCAGCTAAATTGGCTACCTTGTTTGCCTACAAATGTCACTGCATTTACAGTTTATCTTGTGAAGTACTTTTGAGATGTTTTTACAATATGATAAAGTATGATCAGAATCCTGTAGCTCAGTGGATAGAGCACTCGCTTTGCAAGTGAGAGACCTGATTTCATTTCCAGGCAGGGCGAAACCTTGGGCAAGTTTCCTTACTCCACATGCCTAATAATAATCCCTCCAAAAAAACAAAACAATAATAAATTGGTCACTTCAATCCGTGACTGTTTGTGGGACATTGCTGTGCGCAATTGGCTGCTGCGTTCGCCCACAAATATACAGTCAATTCACTTCACAGTATATTCTGTGAAGGGCTTTGGGACGTC
Source organism: Callorhinchus milii (assembly GCF_018977255.1). Lineage (NCBI taxonomy): Eukaryota > Metazoa > Chordata > Chondrichthyes > Chimaeriformes > Callorhinchidae > Callorhinchus > Callorhinchus milii. The sequence goes on along the minus strand of NW_024704743.1, from coordinate 117,621,510 downwards.
TAGAAGACGTGAAAAGCGCTATATCAAATGCAAGGATTATTATTATTATTAAAGCCACATAGCTTGTCTTTGAAAACCCGGCAGCCAATTTGCACACAGCAGTGTCCCACAAACAGTCGAGGTTTGAAGTGACCAATTGCAAACAAAAATTTTTGAAGAATTTTTTACCCCTGTAAAAGCAAATCTCCAACCGACTTACAACCGGGTTCCTACTTCCTGTTCGGTGTGTGGTGTAAGGAAACTTGTCCAACATTTTACCCTGCCAAGAATCGTACCTAGGTCTCTCACTTGTGAGGTGAGTACCCTAACCACTGAGTTACAGGGTGACTGGAGCTGAATGGGAAGATTCCCTTCCCTTTGTTACTGGTCTGCCTTTGTGAGTCCTGCCGCTGAGCCAGACTGGCTGGGCTGTCATCAGCTTGGACTACTGTGGAACTGCCTGGATCAGGAACCAGACTATTGAGACCACCACACAGATCACCAACTGTATTTGACATATGCACCAGTATTATATTGGATAACATCAAGAGGGACAAACTTGGCATATCTGTTCTTGGCATTTCTAATAGATTGAAGTGTTTCTTTTTCAAACATTATATTGTGCAGTAGGAATCTCAAGCATTTTGCTCACTATCTTGAAAACTGGACTACTCAGTGGGACATGATAGAAGCTGCCCATAAGTGTGGTATTATGGCTATTTTGTCAGCCTAACTCAGTTGGTAGCACTGTCACCTCTGAGTCAGAAGGCTGTGGGTTCAAATCCCGTGTTGGGACTCAAACTCACGAGGTCTATGCCCACACACCAATACAGTGAATTGTATATGCTGTACAGTCTTTCTCAACCACTATACAGTGCAGCCTCATTATAGCACAATATTTTGAATCCATAAAATAATAAAGTGGGACAGTGGATTTGACTGACAATTGATCATCATTCTTTAACACATTTGCTGACTGACCAGTAGTCCCTCCGGGCTTCGTATCCACCTTCATTGTTATGCAGTTAAGGACCTGCTGCTCTAGCTCTGCACCTCCCACAGGTTAAACCATTTCTTAATATGTAGGAAAGTGTGCATGAGCTGCGGGCAAGATGGTTGTGGCAATGCTCTCATGCATTTAATGCTGAGCCCTGTTAATTTTCAGATACCTATTTCTACCTGGTGAGGGCTCAAAATTACACTTTTCAGATGTTAAATGACCAACTAGTAATTATCTTACTTGAGGGAAAGATAAGCGGGATCTCCTGGTACTGCTAGGTGTACAGTGGCGTGTTAAGTAAGGAAACTTGCTCAATTTTTGGTGCTGCCTGGGAATCGAACCTAGGTCTTCTCGTTTGTGCTTTAACCACAAAACTACAGGACTTCATGAGATTAGAAAGATAAGAAGGGAGGGACTATTATTTGAACGGAAGGAAAATAACATGCGTGTTAAATTAAAAGGATATGGGGTCCTGATTGACAATAAATTGAAGCTTTCTCAACAATGTTCCGTGGCAGGGAGTAACACAAACCAGATATTGGGATGTATCAAAAGATCAATAGAGAGCTGAAATAGTGGGGTAATCTTGCCACTATATAAATCATTGGTGAGACCATACTTAGGTACTGTGTACAGTTCTGTTTGCTGCAGTAGGAAAAGGATATTGGAGAAATCGAGAAGATACAGAGGAGGGCAACCAAAATGATTGAGTAAATGGAGGGTCTGGACTATGAGGAGTGACTAAGTATATTGGGCATGTTCACGCTAGAATAGAGAAGATCGAGAGGCGACATAATTGCTGTCTTTAAGATTCTAAAGGGGCAAGATAATATAGATCATGACAGGCTATTTCAACCTGTCTAGAATATTAAAAACCAGAGGACATGACCTGCGATTGAAGTGGGGTAAATTCAGAATGAATCTATGTAAACACTATTTCAGTGAGCGAAGAGTGAACCCGTGGAACAGACTCCCTAGGTAAATTGGTGAAGCAGGAAGTGCCGATTCTTTCAAACACAGATTAGATAGTTTTACTTCAGGAAATAACATTATGGAATATAGCACATAGGTAGTTTGGGACATATGTGCATGCGACTGCCAGAAAGGTGGAAGGCGAACTAGATGGACCTTGGTTTTTTTTCATCTAGCATTTCTTATGTTCTTAAGAAGCATAGGAAAGATGGGATAGATGGGAAAGATGGGATAGATGGATAAGTAGGAAGATAAAAAAGACGATAAGAAAAAATACATACAAATATATGGTGAGAATACAATTGAACAGGGTAATGTTTTTCTACTTGTATCAGTCGGCTGTCCAAAAAAAACCGCACAGAGACAGAATGACCTTTTCCCACAGGAAGCACCCAGCCCGTATTTTTAAAATCACAAGACCTGTTGTCTTTCATCCAAGGGCTCCCTCAATTTATAAACCTCTATGCATTACCTGGAGCTCGGTAGGTTGGAGCAGAACATCTCCTTCCTGATGTTCTTGGCCTGTGAATAGCTCCTGGGAAACTGAACCTCTCGTCTCCCAGTGCTAACAATGAAGAGAAAAAACATATTTCAAAGATTTTACAAGGTATACTTAAACGTCTAGCTGCAGAATAAATAGATTAATTAGCTTCTGTCTGATAATCATATTGTTTAATTTTTCTGTTGTTCTATTATTCTGACATGATAGGCTGAATGGCTTCTTCTGTGCCACACAATATCTAAATATATGATCCATGAGCTGTCTCACAGCCAAATCTGGACATCATAGAACAGGAGCCAAGAAGAGTAGGTGAGCCCACTGCAATGGACTCATTTAATTGGAATTAAAAAGCATCTTGATGCTGTGATGGAGGGATAGTGAGGTGGGCGTTCTGGAGGGAGGGGATCGAATGGTCGGAATGGCCTTCATCATCCAGACAAATCTTGTGATCTTTGTACTATAATGAAAGTGAATAGAATCCACCATTGCTATTGAAATGATGACACAGAAATGATGACACAGAAGAAGATCATTCAACCGATTGTGTCAGTTCTGGGTGCCTCAAGAGCAATCCTGTCAGTCCCAGTAGAGCAAAGATGGCATCATAAAGAAAAGTACCAAGCTCAACTTTCATACATTTCTCTTTCTTTATTACTGGAATATACTTGATCTGTATTCTTGTATATCCAGTTTAAGTACTTCACTAGAATTTACTTACGTTGTCTTTTTCTTTTCCTTTTCTATTCTGTTCTTATGACTGAATCTAATTATACTGTGGCCAGAATTTCCAGAATACAATACAAATTTACATTTATACATTGCCTTTCACTTTTGGAGGATGTGACAAGGCCCAAATATCTTCCAGCTCAATTCTGTCCTGAATCTACAACTCATTATCAACCTTGAACAATTTTGCCTACTCACTTGGAAGCCCTTCTATGCCAAGAGAGGGCAGACTTCCGCGACTGGCAAATGTTGAGCTTAGATCTGAATGCAAAAACAAATCATCACTTACAGTTTTCAAACAAAGAAAAGGTCAACCAAACCTGGCAAATTGATCACCTGTCTGTACGTTGGAAGCAATGTTGTTGCCAGGCACAGAGAGAATATAGAACACTATAGAGCTATCAAATAATATCATCTCCTTTTCATGTATTGGTGAGAAACCACATGGATGTTTTCCAATGGACTTCCCAAGCACTTTAACGGTCAGCTTTTAAAAACACTGTGACTCACTGAATGGGAAATCCCACCACTATGTTGGTCTCACATATCTTTATATTGGAACCCAGCAGTCAAAATATCTGGACGAATCATTGAGAAATTAGCTGACATATGAGCCAGATGTGCCATTCATAGAACTTGAAAACTAATCAGCAGTTCACACTGCTATTACTCAAAGAAAAGGTCAAAACAAGAACATCAAGTATTGAAGATTATAAATTAAATGAAAATAAAATAGCATTCTACAAACAACAATGTAAATATTGGCTGTATGTTAAATATCTTTCCACAGAGGCAGAAATACGCACTGTTTATTGGAATCCAAATAGAGGTCAAGTCAGTACTAGTAAAATAGTTATCCAAAGAAGGAAAGAAATATGATGTAACGTAAGATAAAAAACACAGGAAGGGAGGTACTGAGGTCTTACCTGGGGTCTAGAAAAAATAGGCATAAAAATGAGAAAGAGAGAAAGAAGGAAAGAGGGAAGACCATATATAGTGCAGCCCCATTATAACACAATATTTTGAATTCATGAAATAGTAAGGTGAATAGTGGATCTGACTAATAACCTAAGAACATAAGAACTGTTAAATGAAAGAAGACCAAGGTCAATCCAATTCGTCTTCTACCAATAACAACAACAAAATTACATTTGTAATTTCCATTCTTCCACCACTCTGGCAGTCGCGTACACATATCATTCCCCAAATTATCAATCTTGAACACTTTTGTTTGACTCGCCAGTCGGACATGATCGAGGCAATGCACTGCTTTGGCTGACGTCAAACGTTTCATTTGGGATTGTATATCCAAACACGGAATCATCACCAAGTGATGCTGTTATTAAATAAAGAAAAGGTCAAGCACAACACATCAATTACTCTGTTAGATGATCTGAGGGCTGTTATTCGAGTACCATTATATTTGTTAATCAATTACAAGTAGGATACCATACAACAAGCAATAATTTCATGAGATGGATAGTTAAACATTTTTTTACACAGACAAAAATAGTTCAACTTAAGCTGTCAAGCATTATTAATTCCATACCTTATGTCCCATTGAAAGTCATTGATCAATGAATGGTCCAAAAATTTCAAGGGACAAATTAACTGAAACTTACTGGGTGAGAAACTCCAGCACCATAATAATAATAATCTTTGAATTTAATGTAACACCTTATCATGTCTTTGAGATTCTCAAAGCCTTCACAGAATATACTGTAATGTGAATTGACTGTATACTCTATGGGCGAAACGCAGCAGCCAATTGCGCACGGCCGTGGCTCACAAACCGTTGTGGATCGAGTAACCAAATTATTATTATTTATTTATTTAATTTTTGGAAGGGATTATTATCCCCGGAAAAACGATCTGCTGAATGACTAAAAACTGGGTTCCTACTTACTGCTAGGTGTACAGTGGCATGTGGAGTCAGGAAACTTGCCCAATGTTTCGCCCTGCCGGGAAATGAACCCAGGTCTTCTCGCTTGCGAGGCGAGTGCTTTAACCATGAAGCTACAGGAGTCCACAATATTGGTACCATTTACCTTCACTTATGAAAACATAAGATACAATACCCAGGTTCCAGGTTTAGAATTAATCATTGATGGTTTTTGCTGACTTACCGTCCTGCATAGAATCACACATAAGACTGGAGTGGTCTCTAATGGCTGATGAGGCATATCTTGGACAATTGCGTTCCTGTTCTGTAACTGAACGTAGAAAAGGATAAATCAATCACTCCAATTCCTCCTTATTGGAATGCAATGCACACTCTCTCCCTGGAGGGATGCATCCTGATTAACTAATTCTGGAGCGCAATAACCACAGGTCGCTGAGAGCCAAAGCTTTGGGACATCATAGCGGGAGTTGAGGTACTGCTGGAGCCTATCCAGCTAAAGCCGCATAGTTTGTCTTTGAAAACACCGTCTTTTGAGCTTTCTCACTGTTTGTCCAGCTAGGTTCAACTTCCCCGTTAGGTCTTTGGCTTGCAGGGCTAATAATAATAATAATAATCATCCTTGCACTTGATATAGCGCCTTAATCACGTCTTTGAGACATCTCAAAGCACTTCAAAGAATATAATGTAAAGTTGATTGACTGTATATTTTGTGGGCGAAATGCGGCAGCCAATTTGCACAAGCAGTGTCCCACAAACAGTCATGGATTGAAGTGATCAATTAAAAAAAAATTTGACGGATTTATTAACCCTGGAAAAGCGATCCTCCAATCGACTAACAACCAGGTTCTTACTTCCTGCTCGGTGTGTGGCATAAGGAAACGTGTCCAGCATTTCACCCTGCCAAGAATCGAACCCAGGTCTCTCACGTGCGAGGCAAGTGCCCTAACCACTGAGCTATAGGGCAACAGGAGCTGAATGGGAAGATTCCCCACCCTTAGTTACTGGTCTGCTTTTGCAGGTCCTGCCGCTGAGCCAGACTGGCTGGGCTGTCATCAGCTGTGCCTTGGACTACTGTGGAACTGCCTGGATCAGGAACCAGACTACTGAGACCACCACACAGATCACCAACCGTATTTGATGTAATCACCAGTGTTATATTAGATAACATCAAGAGGGACACACTTGCCATATCTGTTCTTGGCATTTCTGATAGAATTAAAGTGTTTCTGTTCGAAAAATGATATTGTGCAGTAGGAATCCCATGCATTTTGCTCACTATCTTGAAAACTGGACAACTCAGTGGGACTTGATAGATGCTACCCATAAGCATGGTAATATGGCTATTTTGTTAGCCTAAATCAGTTGGTAAAATAGCAAGGTGGGACAGTGGATTTGACTGACAATTGATCATCAGTCTTTAACAGATTTGCTGAACTGACCAGTAGTCCCTCCATGCACCTTCATTGGTGTGCAGAGTTAAGCAGCTGCTGCTGAAGCTCTGCACCTCCAACTGGTTAAACCGTTTCTTCCTTGCTCAAATTTACACTTTTCAGATGTTAAATGACCAACTAGTAATTATCCTCCTTGAGAGGAAGATAAGTGGGTTCCCCTGCTAGGTGTACAATGGCTTGTGAAATAAGGAAACTTGCTTAACTTTTCGCGCTGCCTGGGAATCAAATTGAATCAAATCTTATGAGTCAAATGCTTTAACCACCAAGCTACAGGACTTCATGAGATAAGAAAGATAAGACGCGAGGGACTATTATTTGAATGAAAGGATAATAATATGCATGTAAAATTAAATGAACCTGGGGATCCCGATTGACAATAAATTGAAGCTTTACCAAGCAATGTTCTGTGGCAGTGAGTAAAGCAAATCAGATGTTGGGATGTATCAAAAGATCAAAAGCAAACCGAAATAGTGGGATAATCCCGCCACTGTATAAATCATTAGTGAGACCATACTTACAGTACTGTTTACAGTTCTGATCCTCGCAGTACAAAAAGGATATTGGAGAAATCGAGAAGATACAGAGGAGGGCAACCAAAATGATTGAGGGAATGGAGAGACTGGAATATGAGGAGCGACTAAGTAAATTGGGCATGTTCACCCTGGAATAGAGAAGACTGAGAGCAGACATGATTGCTGTCTTTAAGATTCTAAAGGGGCAAGATAATATAGATCATGACTGGCTATTTCAACTTGTACAGAATAGTAAAATGAGAGAACACGGCCTGCGATTGAAGTGGGGGTAAATTCAGAATGAATCTACCTAAACACTATTTCAGTGATCGAATAGTGAACCTGTAGAATAAGCTCCCTAGAGAAACAGTTAAAGCAGGAAGTGTTGATTCTTTCAAACACAGATTAGATGGGATATCGTACATAGGTAGTTTGAGACATACGTGCATGCGACCACCAGGAAGGTGGAAGGAGAACTAGAACAAAAGACCTTGGTCTTTTTTCATCTAGCATTTCTTATGTTCTTAAGAAAGATGGGATAGATGAATAAGAAGGAAGATAAAAAAGACGATAAGAAAAAATACATACAAATACATATAGTGAGAATACTATTAAACAGGGTAATGTGTTTCTGCTTGTGTCAGTCGGCTGTCCAAAAAAAAAACGCAGAGACAGAATCACCTTTTCCCACAGGAAGCACCCAGCCCGTATTTTTAAAATCACAAGACCTGTTGTCTTTCATCCAAGGGCTCCCTCAATTCATAAACCTCTATGTATTACCTGGAGCTCGGTAGGTTGGAGCAGAACATCTCCTTGCTGATGTTCTTGGCCTGTGAATAGCTCCTGGGAAGCTGAACCTCTCGTCTCCCAGTGCTAACAATCAAGAGAAAAAACATATTTCAAAGATTTTACACGGTATACGTAAATGTCTAGCTGCAGAATAAATAGATTAATTAGCTTCTGACTAATAATTATATTGTTTAATTTTTCTGTTGTCTATTATTCTGACATGATAGGCTGAATGGCTTCTTCTGTGCCACACAATATCTAAATGTATGATCCACAGCCAAATCTGGTCATCATAGAACAGGAGCCAAGAAGAGTAGGTGAGCCCACTGCAATGGACTCATTTAAAAAGCATCTTGATGCTGTGATGGAGGGATAGTGAGGTGGGCGTTCTGGAGGGAGGGGATCGAATGGTCGGAATGGCCTTCATCATCCAGACAAATCTTGTGATCTTTGTACTATAATGAAAGTGAATAGAATCCACCATTGCTATTGAAATGATGACACAGAAATGATGACACAGAAGAAGATCATTCAACCGATTGTGTCAGTTCTGGGTGCCTCAAGAGCAATCCTGTCAGTCCCAGTAGAGCAAAGATGGCAACATAAAGAAAAGTACCAAGCTCAACTTTCATAAAGCTCTTTCTTTATTACTGGAGTATACTTGATCTGTATTCTTGTATATCCAGTTTAAGTACTTCACTAGAATTTACTCACATTGTCTTTCTCTTTTCCTTTTCGATTCCATTCTTATGACTGAATCTAATTATACTGTGGCCAGAATTTCCAAAATACAATACAAATTTACATTTATACAGTCCCTTTCACTCTTGGAGGATGTGACAAGGCCCAAATATCTTCCAGCTCAATTCTGTCCTGAATCTACAGCGCATCATCAACCTTGAACAATTTTGCCTACTCACTTGGAAGCCCTTCTATGCCAAGAGAGGGCAGACTTCCGCGACTGGCAAATGTTGAGCTTAGATCTGAATGCAAAAAAAAAATCATCACTTACAGTTTTCAAACAAAGGAAAGGTCAACCAAACCTGGCAAATTGATCACCTTTCTGTACGTTGGAAGCAATGTTGTTGCCAGGCACAGAGAGAATATAGAACACTATAGAGCTATCAAATAATATCATCTCCTTTTCATGTATTGGTGAGAAACCACATGGATGTTTTCCAATGGACTTCCCAAGTACTTTAACGGTCAGCTTTTAAAAACACTGTGACTCACTGACCATCACTATGTTTGTCTCACATATCTTATATTGGAACCCAGCAGTTAAAATATCTGAATCAATCATTGACAAGTTTGCTGACTTATGAGCCAGATGAGTAATTTGTTGAATTTGAAAATTAATCAACAGTTCATCACTGTTATTACACAAAGAAAAGGACAAGCCTAGAACACCAAATATTAAAGATTATGATTGAAATGAAAATAAAATAGCATTCTATTGGCTGTATGTTAAATATGTCTCCACAGAGGCAGCAATACACACTGTTTATTGAAATCCAAATAGAGGTCAAATCAGTGCCAGCAAAATAGTTATTTAAAGAAGGAAAGCAAAATGGTGTAATATAAGATAGAAAACACAGGAAGTGAATTACTCAGGTCTTACCTGAGGTATAGAAATATAAACATAAAAAAGGATAAAGAAAGAAAAGAAAAAGAGAAGACAATCTGCAATGCAGCCCCATTATAACACAGTATTTTGAATTCATGAAATAACCAGGTAAAATAGTGGGTTTGAATGACAACTTAAGAAAATTAGAAAATAAGAATTGCTATGTGAAAGAAGACCAAGGCCAATCCACTGTATCTTCCACCACCCTGGCTGTCACATGCACATGTCATGTCCCAAATTAATACTGTATCCTAAGACATTTTACTTCCTAATAAAAATCTATCTAATTTGCTTTTAAAACTGATCATCAATCTTTAACAAAAATAGAAGTCGCTGGGAACCTTCAGCAGGTCAGGCAGCATCTATGGAGAAACGAAAGTGAATCAATGTTTTGGGTCCATGACCCTTCGTCAGAACTGGGGCATGTTGGGAGGGAGAAGCTTTTAAGGGCTAACAGAGAGGGGGAAAGGCAGGGCAAGAATTATAATGGAGAAAATGGGGTAGAGGGCAGGGGATAATGAATTAAAGAGGTGGTAATGAAGCAAAAACATATCAGTTTTCAAGTGAGACAGCGATTTATGTGTATTACCACCAATGTGGTTTACTGCATTCGCTGCTCACAATGTGGTCTCCTCTACATTAGGGAAACGAAACGCAGAACACCTCCATTCTGCCTGCAAGCACAACCCTGAGCTTCCGGTTTCTTGCCACTTTAACTCCTTATACGGTCTCTAACCTCTTTTGTCCACCATGGTTGCTTAACTGCACGATTGGGATTTTGCATTTTAGGGATATTGTATTGTATCAAATACTTTTTTGAATACTTCCCATTGTTCATCTGCAGGTTTACCCACCAACAAATTGGCCCAGTTTACTGTGGTCAATATATTTCTCATCCCATCGACGTTTGCCTTACTTAAATTTAAAACCTTGGTTTGGGACTCTCCCTTCTCGCTCTCAAATCTAATGTCAAATTCAATCATATTATGATCACTATTTGCAAGATGTTCCCTTTACTGTCAGATTGTTAACTAGATCTGGCTCATTATTCATCACCAAATCCAGTATGTCTTGTTCCCTCGTTGGTTCTAAAACATGTTGTTCCAAACAACTGTCCTGGATACATCTAGAAATTTGTTGCCTTTACTACCTGAGGTGTCCTGCTTCTCCCAGTCTCTGTGAAAATTAATATCTCCCATTATAACCATATTGCTTTAGCTACATGCTTTCCTGATTTCGGTATTTATACATTTCCCTGATGAGCACACCAGCCACTCTGGTATGGAATTGTAAGATTTTAATCTAGCAAAAATGAAACAATAAGTCAGGATGGTGAGTAACTTGAGGGAGAGGGGTAACATGGTCTTGCTGGTAATCTACTGAATGCGCACTGGGATGCTACCTTGTGTGAGAGGCGCTTTAGGAATGCAAGTTGATGTTGTTGAATGGTTGAGGTCACATGGCTGGAATGATTTGAAATTTCTGTATGAAATGTAGAAGCAGAAACATATATTTGTCACAGTGATGCCTGTGACTTAATTTTATCTGCTGACGTCCTTTGTGGAACTTCTTCAAGAACCTTCTGGAAATTCATGTAAATCACATCCACTCTTCTAGCTATTACCTCAGTGCCTCTGTCAAAGACTATTACATTAGTCGTTCACGATCTATCATTCAGAATACAATGTTGACTCCTCAGGATCAGCTCATGCTTATACAAGGGCTCAGATATTATAACAATATGATAATTATCTTAGAAATTCATATAGAGACTTATCACATCATTGAGGCATCTCAAATTGCTTTACAAGCTAACCTGTAAAGTGATGCGACAGTATACTTTGTGAGCAAACATGGCAGCCAGTTTGCACACGTTCTGGCCTGATGATTGATTCTACTAATTTTCATATTTGTGTTTTATAATTTCACTGAGATAAGTTAGCTGGTTTGACTTTCCCTCCCTTCGTACTTTAATCTCTTTCTAGAAGTGATCGCTTTATTTCCAGTATATAATCAGCTTTAATAAACAATGTACTCATTTGTCAGAAGCAGAGTAATATTTGTACAGCACCTATCCTGGTCTATCGTAACATAGAACATATTATGTGAGAATTCCTTGCCACATCTTAAACTCACACATCTTCATTCCTGACTCAGGCCACGTAACTAATGTTCAGCTCATGTATGTCCCGAACCTACAACTTATCATCAATCTTTAACACTTTTGCTGACTCACCAGCAGTCCCTTCTCCAGAATGAACAGGACATGATCCAGAAAATGTACCGATTCGAGTGCTGTCCAATGATTCACTTGGGATTGTATATTCAAACATTGATTCCTCATCATCTACCAATGGTGCTTTTAAAGAAATAAAAAGTAAAACCAAGTACTTTAATCACTCTGACTAATAAAGGTCTGAGGGCTGATATTAAAATACAAGTGCAGTACTATTATATTTGTTATTCAAATTCAAGTAGAGTACCATTCAACAAGCAATGATTTCCTGAGTTAAATAGCTCCTTACATAAGCAGAAAATCCCGGAGTCCTGTAGCTCAGTGGTTAGAGCACTTGCTTTGCAAGCGAGAGACCTGAGTTCAATTCCAGGCAGGGCGAAACCTTGGGCAAGTTTCCTTACTCCACACGCCTAATAATAATCCCTCCAAAACCGAAAACAATAATAAATTGGTCATTTTCAATCTACGACTGTTTGTTGGACATTGCTGTGCGCAATTGGCTGCTGCGTTCGCCCACAAATATACAGCAATTCACTTTACAGTGTGTTCTGTGAAGCGCTTTGGGATGTCCTCCCGACGTGAAAAGCGCTATATCAAATGCAAGGATTATTATTATAAAATAGTACAACTTAGAGCTATCAATCATTATCAATTCCACTCCTCATGTCCCATTGAAAGTCATTGACCAATGAATGGTCCAGACGTTTCAAGGGACAAATTAATAGGAACTTACCAGGTGAGAAACTCCAGCCCTATATTGGTAGCACATGTCTTCACTTTTGAAAATAGATAATACAATATCCAGATTCTAGGTTTAGAATTAATCATTGACAATTTTGCTGACTTATTACCCCACATAGAATCATACATGAGACTAGAGTAGTCTCTAAGGACTGATGAAGTACATGTTGGATCACTGCATTGACAATTCACAATATATGGTTATTAAAACAACATGGACATTTTGCCTATAAATTGCCCAAGAATTATCTTTTATCATCCTGGGGTCGTACGCATGCAGAAATCCATTACCATGCTTACTTACAATTGATCATTGACTGTTTGCTGACTCACCTTGGATGGAATTCATGAAGCCGGGGGAGCCTCGAACAATAGATTCGTCAAATTCTTCATCCTCACATTCTGAATGTAATGCTAAACAAAAGGAGAAAGCAAGTACACCGCTCAAAAGAAAGGTAAGGCAGGGTTACATATCTCTACAACAACAACAACAAGATTCTATTTATAAAGCGCCTTTCACGTCAGGAGGACGTCCCAAGGCGCTGCACAGTTGGGTCATGACCCGAGCAGGGGGGAAATGGTCAGGGTGAGGGGAGGGAAGGGAGGGAGCGAGGAGGGGGGAAATGGTCAGGGTGAGGGGAGGGAAGGGAGGGAGCGAGGAGGGGGAAGAGAGTCGAGAGGGGAGCTGAAGGCACGGTCAAAGAGAAAACTTTATTTGATGTTTGCTTCACTGTTATCTAACACAGAGGTGTAAATAACCACTCCTCTCCTCATGTATCAATGAAACCATAGACACTTTCCAATGAACTGTTTAAGAATCTGAGCGCCACACTTTTAATGTACTGAATTTCACTTGCTGATTCACCTTGAATGGGATTGATGAAGCCGGGGGCGCCTCGAACAATAGATTCGTCAAATTCTTCATCCTCATATTCTGAATGTAACGCTAAACAAAAGGAGAAAGCAAGCACATTGATCAATTTTTTTTGTTGGAAGTTGGAAGGGTTGTTAATTTTGGCCAAATTTTGGAGTGCATTCAGAATGTATTTTCCAGTTCTAAGATCTGTGTAAGATCGTGGAATCCTGTAGCTTAGTGGTTAGAGCACTCGCCTCGCAAGTGAAAGGACCTGGGTTAGATTCCCAGGCATTGCAAAACGTTGGGCAAGTTTCCTTACTCCACACGCCTCTATCTACCTAGTGGTAAGTAGGAACCTGGTTGTTAGTCGATTGGCGATTTCAGGGGTAGTAAATAAATAATTTGGTCACTCAATCCACGACTGATTGTGGGACACTGCTGTGAGCAATTGGCTGCCGAGTTTCATCCACAAAATGTAATCAATTCACTTTTCAGTATTTTCTTTGAAGCACTTTGAGACGTCTCGAAGACATGATAAGGCACTACATCAAATGCAAGGATTATATATTATTATTTAGGGAGACTCACCGAGTTTATATCTCTCAAAAGAGAGGTAAGGCAGGGTTACATATCTCTAACTTTATTTGATGTTTGCATCACTGTTATCTAACACAGAGGTGTAAATAACCACTCCTCTCCTCATGTATCAATGAAACCATAGACACTTTCCAATGAACTGTTTAAGAATCTGAGCAACACACACTTAATGTACTGAATTTCACTTGCTGATTCACCTTGAATGGGATTGATGAAGCCGGGGGCGCCTCGAACAATAGATTCGTCAAATTCGTCATCCCCACATTCTGAATGTAATGCTAAACAAAAGGAGAAAGCAAGCACATTGATCAATTTCTTTTGTTGGAAGTTGGAAGGGTTGTTAATTTTGGCCAAATTTTGGAGTGCATTCAGAATGTATTTTCCAGTTCTAAGATCTGTGCAAGATCGTGGAATCCTGTAGCTTAGTGGTTAGAGCACTCGCCTCGCAAGTGAAAGGACCTGGGTTAGATTCCCGGGCATTGCAAAACGTTGGGCAAGTTTCCTTACTCCACACGCCTCTATCTACCTAGTGGTAAGTAGGAACCTGGTTGTTAGTCGATTGGCGATTTCGGGGGTAGTAAATAAATAATTTGGTCACTCAATCCACGACTGATTGTGGGACACTGCTGTGAGCAATTGGCTGCCGAGTTTCATCCAGAAAATGTAATCAATTCACTTTTCAGTATTTTCTTTGAAGCACTTTGAGACGTCTCGAAGACATGATAAGGCACTACATCAAATGCAAGGATTATATATTATTATTTAGGGAGACTCACCGAGTTTATATCTCTCAAAAGAGAGGTAAGGCAGGGTTACATATCTCTTTATTTGATGTTTGCATCACTGTTATCTAACACAGAGGTGTAAATAACCACTCCTCTCCTCATGTATCAATGAAACCATAGACACTTTCCAATGAACTGTTTAAGAATCTGAGCGACACACACTTAATGTGCTGAATTTCATTTGCTGATTCACCTTGAATGGGATTGATGAAGCCGGGGGCGCCTCGAACAATAGATTCGTCAAATTCTTCATCCTCACAACTACATTCCCAATCTGTCATGAAATAAAAAATATATTTATTGATTTACTTGTTGGAAGCTTCGAGTGGTTGTTTTCAGCACCTGCAGTATTTTGCCTTTTGTTACCCCATCTCTAACCTTTCTGATAAGAATTGCAGTGCTTCTGTTTGAAAAATTATATTGTGCACTAGAAATTGCATGCGTTTCACTCACCTTCTTGGAAACTGGATAATCAGTGAGACACGATAGTGGAGATCCGTAAGTGTGATATTATGGCTATTAAGTGTCAGTCTGGCTCAGATGGTAGCTTTCTCTCCTCTGGGTCCAAAGGCTGTTGGTTTGAACCTCATGTCAGGGCTTGAACTCACATAGTCTAAGCCTACACTCCAATGCACTTCCAGTGATGGGGGTGTGTTTCATTGTGAGAGCTGCAATCCTTCAGGTGAAAGGTTAAACCAAGGTCCTGTTACCTGTTCAGGTGGATGTTAAAGATCCCATGGCACTATTCAAAAACTAAAGGGAGTTTCTCCTGATGTCCTGGCCAACAATCCCCCAAATAAAATTGGTCATTCATTTCACGGCTGCTTATGGGACATTGCCATGCGCAATTGTGCTGCCGGATGCGCCTTCAAATACACAGTCAATTCATTTCACAGTAAATCTTCTTTGTGATGTGATAAATTGCTACATCAACAACAACAACAACAACATTGCATTTATAGAGTGCCTTTCACGTCGGGAGGATGTCCGAAGGCGCTGGACAGTTGGGTCGGGACCCGAGCAGGAGGTTAGGGTGAAGGGAGGGAAGGGACGGAGCGAGGAGGAGGTAGAGAGTTGAGCGAGGAGCTGAAGGCACGGTTGAAGAGAAAGGTCTTGAGACTGACCTTGAAAGAGGAAAGGGAGGAAGCAAGGCGAAGGCACTGGGGGATGGAGTTCCAGAGCCTGGGGGCTGAGAGGCTGAAAGCCCGGCCACCGATGATAGGGCGGTTAGGGCGGGGGATGTGGAGCAGACCGGAGCCAGAGGAACAGAGGGTACGGGCAGGTAAGTAGGGGGATAGTAGGTCGGAGAGGTAGGAGGGAGCAAGGCCGTGAATGTTGTAGGTGAGGATGAGGATTTTGAATTCGATCCTTTGAGGGATGGGGAGCCAGTGGAGGTGAGCGAGGGTGGGAGTGATGTGGTCCGAAGCCTGGTGCGGGACAGTACACGAGCTGCAGAGTTCTGAATGACCTGCAGCTTGTGGAGGGAGGTACCGGGAAGGCCGGCGAGGAGAGAGTTCCCGTAGTCCAGCCTTGAGGTGATAAAGGCGTAGACCAGAGTTTCAGCGTGAGGGATGCCGTAGTCTGGTGATGTTCCGGAGGTGGTGAAAGGCGGTGCCAGTTGTGACGCGGATGTGGGGAAGAAAGGACAGCTCAGGGTCGACCAGAACACCGAGGTTCCTGATTGGCTTTGAGAGGAGGAGAATGCAGCCTTGGATGCTGATGCTGTCAGCGCCTGAGGTGCGGAGGCGGAGGCGCCTCAGGACATCGGTGGTCGTGGAGTTGAGGGTAGAAGAGGAAAGGTAGAGTTGGGTGTCATCCGCACACATGTGGAAGTTAACCCCATGTCTGCGGATGATGTCACCGAGGGGGAGCATATAGAGGGTGAAGAGGAGGGGACCGAGGACAGAGCCCTGAGGGACGCCGCACGAGACAGTGTGGGAGCTGGAGGAAAAGCCATTAGTGGAAACAAAATGAAGACGGTTGAAGAGGTAGGACCTAAACCATTCAAGGAGGGCCTTGAAGGTTGTGGTGGGAGGACAAGCGGTGGAGGAGGATAGAGTGGTCGACCGTATCGAATGCGGCCGATAGGTCGAGGAGGATGAAGAGGCAGAGGGATCCCTGGTTGCAGATGGTCAAGATGTCATTAGTGACCTTGATCAGGGCGGTTTCCGTGCTATGGGCAGCACAGAAACCCGACTGGCGGGGTTCAAGAAGTGAATGGGTGGAGAGGAAAGAGCGCAGCTGGGAGGCAACGACTCTTTCGAGAACCTTGGACAGGAAGGGGACGTTGGAGATGGGCGGTTAGCTTGATAGCTACGACGCATCAAGGGAGGATTTTTTCAGTGTGAGAGTGATGGTGGCAGTGTTGAGGGGAATGGGAACAGAGCCAGAAGAGAGGGACAGGTTAATGGTATCTGTGAGAAGTGGGGCAAGGAGGTGGAGCTGGGAGATAAGGAGTGGAGTGGGGATGGGGTCCAGGGAGCAGGTGGTGGGTTTCAAGGACAGGATGAGGTTGGTGACAGAGGTTGGGGAAACGGGTTGGAAGGTGTGTAGGGGAAGATGGATAGGAGTCGGAGTGTAGGAGGGAAGGGGTGGGGGATGGTAGGAGTCAGAGTGTGTGAGGGAAGGGGTGGGGGGTGGGTGGAAGTTGGAGGGGCAGTGACCGCGAAGCGGATTCCCTTGATTTTAGATTCAAGAAATCCAGCATTTCCTCGCAGTGAAGGTTGGAGATGACCTGCGCGGGGTGGCGGGGGGGACAGAGGAGTCGGAATGTGGTAGAGAACAGAAGTCTGGGGCCAAGTCGTCCTTCTACTCCAGGATTATCCTGGAGTAGAAGGACGACTTGGCCGAGGCTAGAATGGAGCGGTAGGTTTTGAGGAGGTCCAGCCAGATTTGCCGGTGGACCGTTAGGCTAGATTTGACGCAGATGTGTTCAGCGGCCCGCACCTGGCTCTTCAGTGAGCGGAGGTGGGTGGTGAACCAGGGGGAGGAATGAGAGTAAGAGACAGTACGGGAGGTGATGGGGGCAAGAGTGTCGAGTGTGGAGGAGAGGGTGTTGTGGAGGAGGTTGAGAGCAGAAGAGGGGTCAGTGAGGGATGAAGGCCAGAGGGAGAGGAGTTCAGAGGACTCCAAGGCAGTGGTTAGGGATTGTGGGGGCAACTTCTTCCAGGGGCGGTAGAAGATGGTGGTGGGTCTGGTGGAGGTAGGGAGGGGGGTGGAGGTGGTGAAGGAGATGAAGTGAAGGAGATGGCCTTGTCGGTAATGGTGACATCCGAGACACTGAGGCCCCGGGTGATCACCAAATTGAGTGGGTGGCCATGAATGTGAGTGGTGGAGTTGATGTAGAGGGAGAGGTTGAGTGAGGAGAGGAGGAAGGAGAAGTCCGAGGAGGTGGAGCAGGAGGGGGTGAAGTGCAGGTTGAAGTCACCCAGGATGATGAGGCGATCAGAGCAGAGGCAGAGAGATGTTAGGAGGGTAGAAATGTCAGAGATGAAGGTGGGAGAGGTTTTAGGGGGCCGATAGAGGAGGAGGATTTTGAGTGAGAGATGGGAGGGGTGGGAGAGGGTGAGGTGCTCAAAAGAGGGGAAAGAGCCAGAGGAGTAGGGGGATAAGGCAAGTGGTGTCCTTGAGATAAGGGCTACACCACCGCCACGACGGTTGGGGCGAGGGATGTGGTGGGAGGTGTAGCCGGGTGGTGTGGCCTCCGTGAGGGGGAAGGTGTCTCTTGGGGTAAGCCAGGTTTCCGTTAAGGCCATGATGTCAACGCTCTCATCAAGGATGAGATCGTTGATAACCAGGGCCTTATTACAGAGGGAGCGGACGTTTTGTAGTCCGATATGGAGGGAGCGGTTGACAGAAGGGTGTGTGGGGGAGGGAGGGGGGTCCAGGTTGTGAGGCAGGGGTAGGGGGGATGGGGATGAGGGAGGAGAGGTTGGCTCCCCGGGTCTGTGTCCGGGGTGGGTGGCAAATGTGGTGGGGAATGGGGCAGTCGGTGTGGCTGCTGCTGGACAGCCAACGCCGAGGTCCACGGTGGGCCCGGCAGAGGATTCCAGGCTGGAACAGAGGGAGGTTGTGGGAGGGTCAAGTGGGGATAGAAGGCGAGGGGGACGGAGAGAGAGGAGGACAGAGCGGGAGAGATGCAGAAGGGGGAGGGTTTGGGGGGAGAGAGGAGGGGGGAGAGAGGGAGGGGGTGAGGGGGATCGGGTCAGAGCTGCAGCCATAATGCGCATGCGGGGACCGGGAGCGAGCGGTCAGGTGGACGACATTAGCCCATAGGGTGGGGCTGGGGCAACCAACCCAACAGGAACATGGTGTCCCCTGATGCGAGCCCTGGGGTCAAATGCAAATGATAATTATTATGATTGACTGTTTGCTAACTCACTTTCAATGGGATTCGCGAACCCGGGAGCGCCTCGAACAATAGATTCGTCAAATGTTCCATCCTCACATGCCAAATCTAATGAGAAACAGGAGAAAGAAAACATATCGATTTACTTGTCAGAAGTTTTGAAGGGCTGTTAATTTTGGTCAAATTTTGCATTGTATTGTATTTAGAATGTACATTCCAGTTTCAAAATCATATTCTGAATCTGTCACAAAACACAAGGATTGAATTATTGTAAGATTGTTCATTATAAGTTTAATTTAATTAAGCGTATGAAGGCATATCGTAGCCAACAATACCTCAAATTAAAAAAAAATGGCCATTCACTTCAGGGCTGTTTGTGGGACATTGCTGAGTGCAAAATTAACTGCTGCGTTCGGCCACCAATACAATCACTCTACTAGTCCTTGCCAGGTTTTCACTGTCTCAAAAACTCCCAATGGATGTATTCCAGTCTCATATTCCACTACAAATTGCTTTGTTCCCTAGCGATGTTGTTATTAAATAAAGAAAAGGTCAAGCAAGCACATCAATTACTCTAACTATTAGAGGATCTGAGGGCTGTTATTCAAATACAAATCAAGTACCATTATATTTGTTATTCAATTACAAGTAGGATACCATTCAACAAACAATGATTTCATGAGATGCACAGTTAAACAATTCCTTACACAGACAGCAAATAGTATAACTGATCATTGATTATCAATTTCACTCTGCATGTCCCATTGAAAGTCATTGGCCAATGAATGGTCCAAAAATTCCAAGGGAGAAATTAAGTGGAACTTACTGGGTGAGAAACTCCAACACCATGTTGGTACCACATACCTTCATTGGTGAAAATAAGAGATAGAATATCCAGATTCTAGGTTTAGAATTAAACATTGAGGGTTATGCTGACTTACCACCCCGTATAGAATCATACATGAGGAAGTATATGGAGTCCTGTAGCTCAGTGGTTAGAGCACTCCAGGTATTCAATTCCAGGCAGGGCGAAACCTTGGGCAAGTTTCCTTACTCCACACGCCTAATAATAATCCCTCCAAAACCAAAACCAATATAATAAAATTGGTCATTTTCAATCTACAACTGTTTGTGGGACATTGCTGTGCGCAATTGGCTGCCGCGTTCGCCCACAAATATACAGTCAATTCACTTTACAGTGTGTTCTGTGAAGCGCTTTGGGACGTCCTCCTGACGTGAAAAGTGCTATATCAAATGCAAGGATTATTATTATTATATGTTGGATCATTGCATTCCTGTTCTGTAATTATACACTGGAATATACAGCACAGAAAGAGGCCATTCGGCCAAACAGGTCTATGCTGGTGTTTAAGCTCCACACGAGCCTCTTCCTGCCCTTCCTCAACTAAGCCTTCAAGCATAACCTTCTATTCCTTTCTCCCTCATGTACCTATCTAGCTTTCCCTTAAATACATCTATGCTATTTGCCTCAACAACTCCTTGTGGTAGCATGTTCCACATTCCCACTACTCTCTGTGTGAAGAAATTTCTTCTAACTTCCCTATTTGAGCTATTTGTGACTATTTTATATTGATGGACCCTGGTTTTTGTCTCCCCCACAAGTGGAAACATCTTCCCTAACCTTTCATCATTTTAAAGACCTCTATCAGGTCACCCTTACCCTCCTCTTTTCAAGAGAAGAGTACAAGCATGTTCAGCCTTTCCTGATAGGGATAACCTCTCAGTTCTGGGATCATCCTTGTCAATCTCCTTTGCACCCTTTCCAATGCCTCTACATCCTTTCTATAGTAGGGACCAGAACTGCACAAAGTATTCTAAGTTTGATCTAACCAAGGTTCTATAGAAATTTACCATAACTTCCCTGCTTTTCATTTCTATCCCTCTAGAAATGAACCCCAATGCCTGGTTTGCCTTTCAGTGAATTGTGTATGTGTACCCCTAGATCCCTTTGCTCCTCTACCCCATTTAGGTTTTTTTTCAGGATGTTTGTGACTTCCTTATTCCTTCTACCAAAATGTACCACCTCACACTTTTCTACATTGAATTGCATTTGCCATTTAAATGCCCATTCAGCAAGTTTATTAATGTCTTGCTGTAATTTGTTGCAGTCCTCCTCTGTATTAACAACTCTCTCTGATTTGTATCGTCTGCAAATTGAAATTTTACTGCTGATTCCTGAGTCCAAATCATTACTGGATATTGTGAACAACAGTGGTCCCAATACCGATCCTTGTGGAACACCACTACCCACCACCTGCCAGTCTGAGTAGCTACCCTTTACCCCTACTCTGTTTTCTGTTTTGCAGCCAGCTTGCTATCCATTCTGCTATTTTTCCCCTGACTCCACAAGCTCTGACCTTATTCATTAGTGTATTATGTGGTACCTTATCGAACGCCTTTTGGAAATCTAAATATATTACATCTACCGCATTACCCTTGTCTACCCCTTGAAAGAATTTAATGAGGTTGGTCAAGCATGACCTTCCTTTTTGAAATCCGTGCTGATTATTCTTTATTATGTTTTCCGTTTCTAGATGTTTTTCTATTACCTCCTTCAGTAAAGATTCCATTACCTTTCCTATCACCGATGTTAAGATGACAGATCTATAGTTCCCTGGGCTTGTTCTATCTCCCTTTTTAAATATAGGCATAACATTAACTATCCTCCAGTCCTCTGGCACTACTCCCTTTTCTAATGAGTTATTATATATGTGTAATAGTGCCTCTGCTATCTCTTCCCTCGATTCTTTTAATATATGCGGATGCAATCCATCTGGACCAGGGGTTTTCTTCTCTCTGAGTTTCGTTAGATTTTCGATTATATCTCCCTTTGTATCTTAAATATATTTATATTATTTTCTATCTCTTCTTCTACTGTCATGTCCGCTTGATCCGTCTCCCTGGTGAATACTGAGGCAAAGTAATTATTTAATATTTCTGCCGTTTTGCTGTTGCGGCCTGTGAGTTCATCTTGTCCAGCCCTTAGTGGCCCTATTCCTATTTAGATTTTTCTTTTGTTTTTTATGTGTCTGTAGAATATTTTACTATTTCTTTTTATATTCCTTAATAATTTAATTTCATAATTCCTCTTTGCCTTCCTAATTGTTTTTTGACTATTTTCCTGACCTCTTCATATTCTTTTTAGTCATGCTCTCCCTTGTTGTTTACGTACTTAGTGAACACCTCTTTCCTGAGTCTCAACTTTGCCCTTATGTCTTTATTCATCTATGGTGCCTCATTATTATTTAGCATTGTCTTGCTTTTTAGTGGAATATATTTCTCCTGGACTCTATTGATCACTGTTTTAAATGTTTCCCACTGCTGCTCTATCTCTTTGTTTGCCAATATTGTTTTCCAGTTTATTTTCCCAAGTTCCATTCTCATCCCTTCAAAATCAGCTTTTTTCCAATCTATTTCCCTGGTCTTTGTCATACTGATGTGCTTCTCAATCATTATCTTAAACCGTATTAAGTTATGATTGTTATTGCCTAGATGTTCCCCTACTCATACTTTTCTTATCTGCTCTGGTTCATTTCCCATTACTAAATCCAGCAGGGATTTCCCCCTTGTTGGGCCGTTTACATACTGGGTAAGAAAGGAGTCCTGTACTCCTTGAAAGAACTCCATTCCCTTATCCCTTTTACCTACCTCTTCTAGCCAATTTATTTGGGGGTAGTTGAAATCCCCCATGATTAATACTCATTTCCCTAATTTGCTTGTATATTTCTTCCTCTACCTCCCTTCCACTGTTAGGTGGTCTGTAAAGTACCCCTCTTTGTGTGATTGATCCCCTCTTATCTTTTATCTCTATCCACACAGATCCTGTTTCTGTCTTACTGTTGTCTATATCCCTTTTTCTACTGCCATGATAACAACAACAACAACTTGGATTTATATAGCGCCCTCCACGACGGACGGCGTCTCAGAGCGCTTCACAGTAATGGATCCCGGGGCTGGGCCAGGGGATTGGGGAAGAAGGTAACCAAAGGTTGAAAAGAATGGTCTTCAGCAGAGACCTGAAAACAGGAAGAGAGGGGACGAGGCGAAGGGAGTGAGGAAGAGAATTCCAGAGCCTCGGGGCATAGTGGCTGAAGGCATGGCCGCCGAGGGTGGAGCGGAGGACTTGGGGGACGAGGAGGAGGCCAGACAGGAGGAACGAAGGCAACGAGGAACAGGTATTGTTTTGAGGAGAGAGTATGTTATCCCTAACAAGTACAGCTGCTTCACCGCTCTTTTTCCCATCTCTATCCTTTCTAAATATGTTATACCCTGCAATGTTTAATTGCTAGTCCTGTTCTTTTTGTAGCTACGTTTCATTAATCCCAATTAAATCTGGTTCCTCACTATGAATTATCGCCTCCAGTTCTCCTGTTTTATTTGGAAGCTGTGTACATTGCTGTATGGACAGTTTAATTCATTATTACTAATTGTTCTTCTCATTTTATTTTTGAAAGTCTTTTCACACTTCTGTTCTATAATTGTATTAATTCACTGACCATTTATATTCTCCTTATTTCTTACTTTTGTCAGGCTTGGGTCATTTCCTTCTGATCCCTCCCCCCCTTTTACTAGTTTAAAGCCTTTGCCACAGCCCTATTTACCCTTTCCGCTAGGACTTTGGTCCCTTTCCAGTTCAGGTGGAGCCCGTTCCATTTGTACAGCTCCTTCCTGTTCCAGTATTGGTACCAGTGTCCCAAGAAGTGGAACCCTTCTTTCCCACACCAATCCTTTAGCCACATGTTAACTTTCCTAATCTGTTTCTCCCTATTCCAATTCGCTCGTGGCTCGAGTAATAATCCAAAGATTATTATCCTCGAGTTCCTGTCTTTTTAACTTAGCTCCTAACTCCTGAAACTCCTTTTGCAGGACCTCCTCCCTGTTTTTTCCTATGTCATTTGTCCAAACATTGACCACAACAACTGGATCTGCCCCTCCCTTTCCAAATTCCTCTTCAGCTGCTTTGAGATGCCCCTTAACCTGGCACCAGGTAGGCAACACACCCTTCAGGGCTCTCGTTCTTGGCTACAGAGGCTATCCATTCCCCTAAGAATTGAATCCCCTATCACAACTATATTACTATTCTGCTCTTCCCCGCTTCGGACAGCCATCTGATCCACTGTGCCTTGGTCTGCATTGTGGCTGTCCTTCCCACAGTCATTCTCCTTGTGCTCACAGGAATCGAGTACCTCATACCTGCTGGACAGGACCAGTGTCTGTGGGATCTCCTTCTCTTGTTCTACTAGGTTCACACTACACTGCTCACTGACAGTAGCACCCTACTCTTCCTGTACCTGTGCTTTCCTATGGGATGTGACTGAGTTCAGGATAAAACTATCCAGAAATTCCTCCCTCTTCCTTAATCCTCAGAGCGTGTCTAACTCACAATCCAGCTCAATGATGCTGAGCCGGAGTGTGTCAAG
Organism: Callorhinchus milii; assembly: GCF_018977255.1. Classification (NCBI taxonomy): domain Eukaryota; kingdom Metazoa; phylum Chordata; class Chondrichthyes; order Chimaeriformes; family Callorhinchidae; genus Callorhinchus; species Callorhinchus milii. The sequence goes on along the minus strand of NW_024704743.1, from coordinate 117,597,045 downwards.
CCAGAGACATTTCCTGCAGAAGTGATAGTCCAGGACAGTCTCATAATCCACAAACTCCCACATACTGCATTCCCAACATTAATCAAAGAAAAGGATAAGTCAATCTCTTTAATCAATATATCTGTTGGAAGCTCTGAGAATTGTTATTGAATCCAAGTGGAAAAGGATTCAACAAGCAAAGATATTATGAAATGACTGTCCATGAACTCTCTACCATACAGAAATTTGTGTTGTTGCGTTTGAGTGAGACTATTTCCTTATCAACACTGAGCTCACATGGAACTTTGGGAATCAAAGTACTACAAATATGGATATGAACATCAAATCCTCTGTCCTGAAACCCAGTATAAATGTTCATTGTATGACACAACGTATTGTTACATGGTTTTATGTTTTCGCCTTGTTGTGTAGTTAAGATGGACAGTTAAACAGCTATCCACAAAGACAGAACACAGATCACAGAGATGTCAAACAATATCAGCTCCGCTCCTCATGTACATGCTCCAATGAACAGTCGTTGAAAGTTTATGGACACTTTCCTATGCACTTTCTATGAATTTCAATAAATTCACAGGGAATTGAGGAAGGAAAGAAATCCCAGTGTCTGGAGTACAAATATTCAGATTCTAGCTTTACAACCAATCATTAACACATTGCTGACTCGCCACCCTGAAAGGAATCAAGGAAACCGGGCGCACCGCGAACGATAGATGTGTCAAATGTTGGATCAATGCATTCCGATCCTGTCATTACACAAAAGGACAAGTCAATCACATCAATCGATCAAACTATCTCTTGGAAGCTCTGTTATTGAATGTAAAATAGAAAAACATTCAACAAAAAAGAGTCCTGTAGAGTAGTGGTTAGTGCGCTCACCTTGCAAGTGAGAGGACCTGGGTTTGATTCTCGAGCTGGGCGAAACCTTGGGCAAGTTTCCTTACAGACTATTCCCAGTAAATCTCTTATGGGTGAGGATTAATCATCCTTGCATATGGACAGCGCTTTTTTCAGGTGAGGAGGATGTCTCAAAGCACTTCACAGGATTTACGGTAAAGTCTAGTGACTGAATATTCTGTGGGCTAATGTGGCTGTTTTTTAATGCATTGTTCATCCCCATTCTAGTTTTCTTACACTCAATGATTAGATTTATGACTCGCTGTCACTCGTTCCTTTCTAGAGCAATATGACAAACCTGAGCCAGATGGCAATCCTGGTACAGAGAGAAACGCTGGATCATTCAATGTTCCTGTTAATAAAAAACACAAAAGGACAAATAAATCACAACAATACTTCTATCAACTGGAAGCACTAAATAATAATAATCCTTGCATTTGATATAGTGCCTTATCATATCTTTGAGACATCTCAAGGCACTTCATCGAATATACTTTAAAAGGGGAATTGACTGTATATTTTGTGGACAAAACATGGCAGCCAATTGTGCACAGCAGTGTCCCATAAATAGTCATGAATTGAGTGACCAAGTCTTTTTTTTTGGAAGGGATTATTACACCAGGAGAAACCAACAACCAGGTTCCTACTTACTGCCAGTTAAGCAGAAGCATGTGGATTAAGGAAACTTGCCTAAGGTTTCGCCCTGCCTGGGAATCGAACCCAGGTCCTCCCTTTGCTCTAACCACTAAGCTACAGGACTCCACATTGTACTTATTTATTGTATTTGTACTTAACCTAAAGACTTAAGTAAAAACACAATAGTATTAAAAAAGTAATTTGATATTATGGATTGCGACAAAACTCCCTGCAGAGAAGCGTCAATTAATGGGGGACATTACTGTTGATAATTATTATAAGTTAAAAGTTTCCCTCCTAAAAGTTATTTATCAACAAAATTATGGCTCATATATAAACCTTTGGTAGCTCAAGTTAAAATTTAAATACATTTGAGAATCAGTAAAAAAAATTCCTAGCATGAAAAAAGTGGTGATTGATTTATTGTTCCATCCATTTTCTCTCATGTTATTTTTAAGAATTCTAAAAGATGTCGAGGCACAGCTGAAAAAAGACTATTTGGACCATTTGGTTTGATCCTTTGGCAATATTTAAGTGGTCTAACCAAATCATAATATCAAGCATTTTAAAAATAAGTATACAGTATGCTGGCCTCTATCACTCTTACTGACCCATTCCAGTTGTTGATTATCCCTTTGTGCAAGGAAGTAATTGCTGTTGTCTATCTCAATCTTATCTTTCACAATCCTACAACACAACTTGCAGTTACTTTCCCTATTCCATTAAATATCTTCTGTAGCTTGTCATGGTTCCATCTCAGACATCTCTTTCCGAAGCTGAAGAGCCCTTACTTGCTTGCTCCTCATATTTATAAATGTGAACTCAACTGGTTGGACAATGAAGCCCAACATCGTTTTTGCTTTGTTTATTTACTGCGTGATAGTGGTTCAACATTCTGAAGTCAACTAACATCCCTAGGTCTCTTTCAACTTCCCTCTTTAGTCAAATAGCTTAACCATAGTCTGTTGAAGAATTCCCCCATTCGAGAGCTGATAGTCCATTGCTTGTACTGTAGCATGCTTGCTGACTCACCACTGGAATGCAGACTGCTGTAATTAAATGAAGCACCTCTTGGTGGTCTTGGGCACGCTGAGCCTGTTATTGGAGAGAGAAGAGAAGAACTCAATTCCACCCTTGTGCGTCAACAGATACGACAGCTGAAAGTACTAAATAAGACTTTTATTATTTCTTTAAATTCCATTTCTTTAAATTCCACCTCTTCAATCGCACCAATGGTCACCTTCCCTCCCCCTTTTCCCTTGCTCAAGGTACAACCCTACCCCTGTACAGTTCTCTGAGATTCTAACCTACAAGTTGCTGTTAAACCTATGCTCGTACCCTTTGGAACTCCATCCCACAATTCCTTCACCTCGCTCCCCTGCTTGCCTATTCAAGGCCCATTCAACTGTGCCTTTGGTCACTCTACTACCCTGAGGAATATATAGGAACATAGGAACAGGAGTAGGCCATTCAGCCCCTCGAGCCTGTTCAGCCATTCTATTAGATCATGGCTGATCTGCACTTCAAGTCCAATTCCCCGCCCTTGCCCCATATCCCTTGATTCCCTTACCTAACAAATATCTATTCACATCAGTCTTGAAAATTTTGAATGGATTCAGCATCCACAGCGTTTTGGGGGAGAGAGTTCCAGATTTCCACTACCCTTTGGGTGAAAAAAATGCTTCCTGATTTATTGAATCCCTTTATTATTTTTAAAAAATGTCAATTAGATCACCCCTCAATCTTCTAAACTCAAGGGAATAGGGACCAAGTTTATGCAACCTGTCCTAATAATTTAACCCTTTAAGCCCTGGTATCATTCTGGTGAATCTGTATGACACCCTACTCACCCTGCACTCCACCCCTCCTGATCCCAACCCCCAGCTCCAAATCCCTACTGTCCAGCGCCTTGGAAAGTCCTCCCTATGTGAAAGGCACAATACAAATGTAATTTGTAGTCGTTGTTGTTGTTGTTGTATCTCCACTGTCTTGCTACATCCAAAAGAAACTTCTTTTTTTAACTTTTTTAACAACTGTGGTAAAATCTTACATTTTAAGCTAAAATGACTCCCTAGCCAGACTAAGAATTTCAGGCTTGGAGGTCCTTGATGAAGATATTAAAATGGAAAAAGCTCACTTTTTGACATTAAATCTATAGGTTAATTAATGGCCACCAGCACTTTCCAGCTGCAGACAACGTTTTAATAAAAATAGCAATTGAAATTTACATGTGCTGCAGCCCTTCCAAAATTCCACTACTGAGTGATTTGGTGTAAAGAATGTAACTTCTGCTCTCAGGGTTATGCTTCAGACAAAGCAAACTCCTGGATTCTGGGCATCCCACCACAGCACTTGGTCAAGAGACAATCTCCTTATTCTAACTTTGGTAAGAAAAGAAAACGGAGATGATCAGAAGAAAGTAAATCATGTCTCGGGATATAATGCACAGCTTGGGACACGACATGTCATGTGACTGCCAGGATGGTGGAAGGCGAACTGGATGGACCTTGGTCTTCTTTCGCCAGCAAATTCTTAAATAAACAGAAATGTTCTTAGTTTTGAATGTATTGAGGAGTCACTCTCAAATCTAAGTTGTGAGTTTCGAAAGCTAAGAACTTTACTTCTTCCCTGGCGGTGTCCTGCTGCGTGCCCTGAGCAGCAAGGAGAAGATCTTTTTCTTGCTCTGCGATGTCTTTGCCCACCTGCTGGCAAACTGTGCCTCCTTTGTGGTGCTAGAATAAAGAAGCATCAAAAAGTACTTAATGGAATGAGATTGATTAGGGTTAATGCCAATTTTGTTCAAACATTTCACATTAAAACATTGTGTGTTCGTTGAATGCCTCAATATATTTGTGCCAAATCATTTATTCTCTTTATCTGCCATATGTTATCCAAGCTTCACTGGGCAGTCAAGGTCACTAAAAAGGCACAGAACATATTTGCTAGGAAATGATATCAAGGATGGGAGCCTTTATTGATGAAGAGAGTTTAGACACATTGGGGCTGTTTTCACCTTATCAGAGAAAAATTAGAAAGAGACCTGATTGAAGGGTTTTGATAACGTAAGTAGAGAGAAATGATTTCTACTGGTTGATGAATTGGAAACTAGAAGGCAGGATTATTATTATGATGACAATGATGATTAAATCAAAGGGAGAGGTTAGTAGAATCGTATTTACAGAGTGTTATTAGGACGCGGAATGTTCAATCACAAACAATGGTTGAAACAGAATTCATTAAAACATTTAAAAGGGGATTAGACAATTATTTGAAAATGAAAAGGAAAAAAGCATATGCATGAAAGGGATTAAACAAATATATTTGAGAGAGCAGGAGCTGGCAAAGGCACGTGGATCGAATGGCCCCCTCCTATGACCTATGTTGAAAAATGTTATCATTCAAGTCGATAATTACTAGAGATATATATACATATTTATTAATTGTTTAACTGTAGATAGATTTAAAAAAATGATAATCAAAAAAGGAGAGGAATTTTTATTCCCCTCATTTATCTGCATTGAATTCAATTTGCCACTAATAAACAGCAAGGGACCAAAGGGGAGATCATGAAGATTTCAGATGTGGAATATTTTTCTGATACAGTGGTCAAGGCAGGATCTATATAAATTATCAAGAGGGAATGAGATACATATTTAAAGACTCTCTTCCCCCTCCTCGCTCCCTCCCTTCCTCCCCCTCACCCTGACCATTTCCCCCCTCCTCGCTCCCTCCCTTCCCTCACCCTGACCATTTCCCCCCTGCTCGGGTCATGACCCAACTGTGCAGCGCCTTGGGACGTCCTCCTGACATGAAAGGCGCTTTATAAATGGAATCTTGTTGTTGTTGTAAAGAGGAATCACTTGCTGAATTGTGGGGTAAGTGTGACTGAACTGATTGCTCTTAAAAAGGGCCAGCACTTATACTAACTCACTGTTACTGAACAGAAATAGACAAACAATCATAACTAAGGATAAAAGCACTTGTTGAAATCTAAAACAGTCAATCCAACAACAAATTACATGTTTATAATACCCTTCACGTCGGAAAGAAGTCCCAGGGCGCTGGACAATCAGGGGTTGTGGACTCAAGCTGGGATTTGGGGTGAGAAGGGAAGGAGGGATGGAGGCATGGGGGTTAGGGTTAGGGTTAGGATGGCCTTCAGAGAAAGTTCTTCAGATGGTCCGTGAAGAAGTCAAGAAAGGGGGTGAGGTGGCGAGATTGCGTGATAGAGATCCAGAGTGTGGGGGCAGAGATGCTGAATGCCCGACCGCCAATGGTAGGGCGGGATCTGCGGGGGACCTGAAGCAGAAGGAGTGGATAGGCTGATATGGGGTTATGAGGTCGGAAAGGTAGGGGCGGAGCAAGAGCGTGAAGGGCCTTCAAGGTAAGAACAAGGGTTTGGTACTCAATTCGCTGAGGAATGGGGAGCCAGTGAAGCCGGGCAAGAACAGGAGTGATAGGTTCCCGGAGCCTGGTGCGGGACAGGAAATGAGCTGCAGAGTTCTGAATAATCTGCAGCTTGTGGAGCGAAGAGTTAGGAAGTCCGGTGAGCAGGCAGTTGGAATAGTCAAGCAGGGACATAATGAAAGCGTGGATCAGGGTCTTGGTCTCCTGTGGTGAGAGGCAGTTGTGGAGGCTGGCAATGTTGAAGAAGTGTGGAAAGGAGGAATGGGTCACTCCCCGTACAAATGTGGGGTTTGAAGGATAGCTGAGGGTTGAAAAGGACATTTCGGATTGGCTTGGTGAGGTGAAGAGTGCAGCCAAGGTGATAGTGTCCAGCGGCTGAGGTGAGGAGGCCTTAATGGGAGCTGAGCAGGAGGGCCTCTGTTTTGCCAACACTGAGCTGGAGGAAGTTGGCTCTCATCCAGTACTTGTCAGATAATTGGCCACAATATCAACGTTCCTGGAATTGAGGGAGGAGGCAGGGAGATAGTTTTGGATGTCATCCGTGTACATGTGGAAATTGACCCCATGCCTGAAGTATGACATTGCCAAGCAGGAGCATGCATAGATTGAAGAGGAGGAGACCGAGGACAGAGTCTTGAGGGACACCACACGTGACAGTGCGGGGGCCAGAGGAGAAGCCGTTGATGGCCACGAAGTGCAGATAGTGGGAAAGGTAGGATTGGAACCAGGTAAGAACAGTACCATTGAGGTGGAGGTGAGAGGAGAGGCGGTGTAGAGGAATAGAGTGATCAGCAGTATCGAAAGCGACTGAGAGGTTGAGAAGGATGAAGAGACAGAGAGAGCCCTGGTCGCAGGTGGACAGAATGTGATCTGCCATTTTGACCAGGGCTGTCTCTGTGCAGTGAGCAGCATGAAACAAGATTGGAGGGGTTCATGGAGGGAATGCTTGGAGAGGAAAGAGCGAAGCTGGGAAGCAAGGATCCGTTCCACAGAATGGTTTGAAATGGAATGGTAGTTGGAGAGCAGAGATGGGTCAAGGGAAGGTTTTTTGAAGGTAGGGGTAATGACGGTAGTGCTGTACAGTACTTAATCCACTTTACAGCATATCATGTGAAGCGCTTTGGGATGTCTCGATGACATGATAAGGCAAATGCCTATCAAATGGCAAGGATTATTATAAAGTAGAGCAGAATTCAATGATGAAATAAAGAGATGTTGCCACAAACATGAAGGATAGCGACTGGAAAGAATTAAAGATGTTATTAAGATTAAGACTGATAGGGATCCAGTGCTAGTTTTGGGAGCCCTTCTTTGCATATTAATACCACCACCCCTGCCCGCGGCAATGCCAAACACTGTATTGTTAATTTACCCTAGCCAAGCTAATGCTAGGATATTCCTATATATATATATATATATATATATTCCTGAATATAAAGAAGTCCTTCTTCTTTAAAATTCTACCTAACAGTTTTTGGACAACTGGACTTCTGAGTTATGGGAGGGTTAGTTACTAAAAATACATATCACCCACAAAGAAACAAATCTACTCAACAAGAACTCTATGTTTTAATCAAGTTTTTGGACTCTGTTATAAGAATCATTCTGAGATTTTCAAAAAATCCTCTAAATTACAGTATTTTTTATTAAGTATACTACTACCTATCATTAATCAGTTGCTCTAATTGCAATACATTTTGGGGGGGTTAAATGACAAATAACAATAGCAACATATAACAATATTTCTGCCTTACAATTAGGCTTACACATAACAATATATAGTATCAATTATTAAGGATTGTATCTATGAAATTATTTTCTATGTAAGGGAAGGAAAATACAGGGGAAAACAATTAAAGTGTTAGTTCTTAGGAGTTCTGATTTTGCTTTTGGGAACTAAAGGCACATCTTAAAATAAGGTATGGTCTGAGAAAACCTTTTTGAATGATATCAAATGGACTGTTGATTATGTCACTGCAGAGACAGAAACTCACGTTGTCTGTTGTAAGCCAATTAGACGAATTATTCATCAATAGTATGCCAACATGTAGCTTTGTGAATCAAAGGTTTGTTCAAGAACATCTATAACAACAACAACAACTTGCACTTATATAGTGCCTTCCACGCAGGGTAGAGTCTCAGAACACTTAAATCTAATTCTGTATCTTAGAAGCCAGCAGAAATTTTCACTAAGTAACAACATAACTTATCACTTCTTGATTTTCCATTCCGCTTTCTCTGTGTATTCAAGATGTCCATATCAAAAGGTCATGGCTTCAACTTCAGAAGGGAGAAGGTAAAACACACAGTTTAGAGAGATAAAAGCTGCATGTAGAAGGCAGGGAATACATGCAACGGTTTGGCTCAGAGAGTTGGTGGAAACACTGTTGACAATTTCAGTTGACAGCTTTACTGTTGACAGTTTAAATGAGAAATGGCAACTGGTGACGAGGTTTGAGAGAGACCGATGGTATTTAGAAAATTGAACTGAAAGACCCAAAATGACCTTTTCCACTCTTGCACATTTCTGGGATGATTTTTCTTTGTGATCCTCTCATGTCAATGTTGAGATAATTCTTGTAAACCAAGAAAGATGAAAACTCGTAAAATCCTTTGACTGAGATATATAGTCTTGAGAAACAGAGAAGCATAACTTTGGAATCAAAGGTAGAGGCACCTTTATTATTTCTCCATCCCCAACTGATCATTAGTTCTCACACTGTCTCCACCAAACTACATCTCACAGGCTTCCCAATCTCATCATTCTTCCCTCAGCCCATTTGCCTTTGGGCTGTTTCATTTCAGAGAAACTCACACTGCTCTTCCTCTAATACAAGGATTCACTGCATTGGGCAGTCTTACTTTCTCTCGTAAATACGCACACGCAATATGTACATCCAGTAGTCAAAAGCCTATGGCTCACTGGAAGGCGGGATAAATTCAGAACAAATCTGCGTAAACATTACTTCAGTCAGAGAGAAGTAAACTTATGGAACAGGCTCCCTTGGGAGACAGTGGAAGCAGAAAATGCCATTTGTTTCAAGAAGAAATTAGATAGATTTTTGCTAGAAAATAATAACTCGGAATACAGTATAGTTTGGGACATGACATATCAAGTGACTGCCAGGATGGTGGAAGGTGAACTAAATGACCTTGGTCTTCTTTCGCCTAGCAAATTCTTATGTTCTTATCGAAGAAGCTCCCTGTTTACTGTTACAGCTGATGTCTGGGCCTTGGGTTCAAGGAATCATCAAGCTTGAGACGTCACATTCTAGTAGCACTCCATGGACCAACACACTGAAGGGACAACATATCAATCGCTGGCCAAATATTCCAAGTCCTTCTTCCCATTTCAGAACTTCCACCGGTCTAGAAAGTGACAGTCAATCAATAGTCACGTGTTTGTTGACTCACCACTCCTGTTAAACAAAGAAGTTGAGACAGGTCTTATCTGAGACTAAAACATCGCACCATCTGAGAAGCTATTTAGAGTTATGTTATGAGCAAAGTTGTTGGCATCATTTCCTGGTAATTCTCTCAGTGAATAGAGAAGTGATGATTGCCTACCTGTAGGAACTATTTCATTCATCAATACGATAACATCTTCCTCACAATGTAGGATCATTGTAGATCCTGCCTTTGTACATTTCAAAGGGAACTGTTCATTTAAAGAAGCTCCTATGACTATATCATCAACAACAACAAGATTACACTTGTATAGCGCCTTTCATGTCGAGAGGACGTCCCATATCACACTCATGTGACATCCCCTTCATGTTTATGTAAGTTGCAACACTCTCTGCATTCCTCTGTTTTTCCCTGAGCTCAAATATAAGATCATCTCTGATTGCTGTGTCCTCATTCCTAAAATTTCCAATCATTTTCCCATTCATTATTGTCTTAAAATTTTCTGAGGATTTCAACCATCCTCAAAGTGACAGTCGATCAATATTACCACGATTGCTGACTCACCACCATCAATGGAAGCAGCTCAAATATTTCCTAGCTGAAACTGAAACATCCCGACATTCATTCTTCCAAGCTGGCAATTCTGTCATTGAAGAGAGAAGAGAAGAACTCAGTTCCACCCTTCTCACCCACAAATGGAAGTACTGAATAATATTGTTACGGCACAAGTAGAAACTGTTGAATAAATAATATTTAATGAAATGAGATGTGACAGAGAGAATATTCCTACTGTTTCTTGGAAGACATTTTGACTATCTACTAGATCACATTTGATGTATCACTGGAGGCTTTGATAGCTCAAAACATGTGGTTTTGACATTGAATATCCTTTTCCTCTTCATGATCAAATGTTAAGTGACAGTAAGAATGAAAATACACACCGATGCTGGAATTTCTACCCAGAGTGTAGAGGCATGAATAATGTAGATGCAAAAAACTTTGATGACATGAAAACAACATGAAGGTGCGTCAAGCAAAGATAGTGATTAGAACTGTTTTTCACGTGTAAAAACTGGTTTGTGGAACTTAACTCATTTAAAAGATGAGTATCTGTTTGATTCAACAACAAGATTAGGCAACACGGGGATGTCAAGCACAGGTAAACAATAATCAAGTCAGGAGATTGACCAGGTTGAGTATTCATTGGGCTGAACCTGATTCCAAGTAGCAAGCTTTTGGGCATTTCAGTGCTAGCCTTAGGTAGACTTAATTCCCCAGTAAAAAAGGTGGTAATGTTGATCAAACATGAAGCATACAAGTCTGATGTTACCATTCTTCTTCCAGACTAAACTCACAGAGCAATCAACATTGCTACTTAAGAAGCTGTATGATGATGAGTGTCCCTAGAAAGTTGTGAATTCACAACAGGACGTGAGCTCATAATCTTGGCTGACATTCCCATTAGGTAGTGGGAAATCCATCTTTTGGATGAACTGAGATGCCAACTTTTGGATGAGATGTTTAACCGAGTTCCTGTACCTGTTTTCAGATTCCATGAAACTATTCAAAGAGTTGAGGAGGTTTTTTTGGTATCTTGCCTGGTCAACAAATCTCGTAATTATATGTTCCTTCTCGGCTGTTTGTCAGACCTTCCTAGTGGAAATGTCTGTCTTCAAAACAGGCACTAAACTTGACATGACTTTTGATGAGCTTTGAAATGATTTGATGTGATAAGATAAGGTGCTTCAGTGGTGCAACTGCATGTTCAGCACCAAAACTGCAGAGAAAACCGGTGTATTTTTAATTTTTGAGGAAGATAACAATAATGGGACAATAAGCAGAGTATCTACTTCAATTAAGGTTAGAAAGATTGTGTTATTCAATTAAAGAAATGCAGAGTTTGAGAACCAGCTAGTTACACTCTGTAGCATAGATCAAAATGATCGTTTCGTCCACTAAAATAGACAGTCAATTCACTTTACAGTATATTCTGTGAAGTGCTTTGAGACATCTTGAAGTCGTGATAACGCGCTATATCAAATGCAAGGATTATTATATAATGTCATCTTTCTACAAGATCCATCCTATCATCTTCCTATTATAATTCAGGTTGTTTTCTTAATGAATCTATGATCCAAACCTTAGCCATTCTTTCTGGTAACCTTTTCAGCTGTGAACAATAATAATAATAATCCTTGCATTTGATAGAGTGCCTTATTATGGCTTTGAGATGTCTCAAAGCGCTTCACAGAATGTACTACAAAGTGAATTGACTGTACATTTTGTGGGCGAAATATGGCAGCCAATTGCGCACAGCAGTGTCCCACAAATAATTGTGGATTGAATGACCAAAGTATTATTATTATTTTTTAAAAAATTTGTAAGCAATTATTACCCTCAGAAAAGCGATCCATCAATTGATTAACAACCAGCTTCCTATTTATTGCTAGGTAAACAGAGTAAGGAGTGAGGTGTAAGGAAACGTGTCTAAGGTTTCATCTTGCCTGGGAATTGAACATAGGTCCTCGCGCTTGCGAGGCGAGTGCCCTAACCAGTACTCTACAGAACTAAACAAGGACTCTCTAGTCTTTAAAGACAGTCAGGTGCTGTCTCAGTCAGGTCATCAAGTAAAATGTTTCCCTGCAGGATAATCAAGACAACTCATGCCATCCAGTGTTTGATCATCTCCAGCACTGGATGGTTAAATAACAATGCAACACAAGTTTGGAAACAAACCATTTTGACAAACGTTGAACCCATAACGAGAAATGTCAAAAGAAGCTGTTGAAAGGAAGGACAAATAAATTACAAAGTTAACGTTCAAAATCCTGCTGGAAATAATTTACAAAGTTAAATATTCAAGATATTCCAGGAAATAGCAGAATGTTCCTAGTTTGATTGGATTCTGCAGCTTCACGCTCGTTCACTCATGTTATATCCAGGAAAATTGGATAAATAGCTAGAAAAAAATACTTTTAAAAGGTGTGGGAGAAGAGGAGAGGAATGGAAATAAGATTAAAAAGCTGCAATAGGGGAACTAATGCTTATAGACACAAAAGTAAAATATCATGGAGTGCCTTTCACATAAAATGAACACCTCAAAGCGTTTCACAAAGTATAATTAAGAATGAAGTGAATTTTTTTACTCAGGCAATCTGGGCAGCTAAACACAGGTGAGTTAAGAGGTCAATCAATCTGAATTTGGGGGTAGATTTGGATTGGAAGGGAAATATAACCAGGAGAAAGATTGCACATAACTTTGAAAGCGACAGCAGCCGGTCCCATTACATCAACCAAACACATAAGGCAGAAGGAGTTAATAACGCAAAGAATGTATAGTTCAGACAAACAATATACAGTTTTGGACATGACAAGCGAATGCCAGGATGGTGGAATGGGAACTGGGTGTACCTTGGTCTTCTTTTGCCTAGTAAATTCTTATGTTCTTATGAATAGAATGATTTGGAAATTTACTATGTTGAGAGAAGGGAGAGCATGAGGTGAGATTGAGGAAGAGAGGACAGCCAGCATGACAGATGTAGCAAAAAGAGGAGAGGGAAAGGATTTTTATTGTAGTCCTTCCTGAGACTAGCTACTCGCACTAGTTGTATATAAGACACAATGTTATGCAGGCAAACATAATTCTATGTTATATTAATATTAGCTGTGGCAGCTAATCTGTGTCACAAACAAGTGATATTGAAATTGCGGAAGAAAAATAAATCAAAAGGAATGAAACAGAAAAGAAACACATGGTAAAAATGGAGGAAAATAAAAGAGGTGGGGAGGCTGGATCAATACCTGATACCCGATACCTGTACGTGAAGAGAATTAAAGGCACAGATTAGACATAGTTCTGCCATAACTTCTATGTTGGTGATCTGAATGGACTCCCTCTGGGCTGTAATTGTTTTATGAATTTACGACACACCTTGAACAAGCATATCGATACTTCACTCTGTGCCTACCTTAATATCTCAAAAGTATTACCTGCTCCACATTCCCCAGCCAGCCTGGCCTGCCCCACCATCGGCGGTTGGGCCTTCAGCCTTTCTGCCCCCATGCATTGGAACTCCATCCCACAGTCTCTTCACTTCACCCCCTCCCTTGCCTCCTTCAAGGCCTGTCTCAAGACCTTCTCTTTGGCCACGCTTTCGATCACCCTCCTACCTCTCCCCTCCACCCATTCTGAATCCAACCCCCAGTTCGGCTCCAAATCCTTGCCTGTTCAGCACCATGGGATGTCCTGCTGACATGAAAGATACTGTACAAATGTAATTTGTTGTTGTTGTGTTTGTCATTTGCCACTCTGTGCAGTGGATGTAGAAATAGGGATACTTCTTCTCTCTCTCCATGGCCCAGTGTTCTAGAGCACCTACTCACTGTATTTACAATATGAGCGAGGGTCCTAATGTCTTTGCATTCAAGCCTTTCCGCATTCAGCAACTTACCAGCTCTTCTAACTGTAGGGTCTGCTCTTTGCCTTGCAGCGGACCACATGAGATCATCAGCAACGAGAGTGGTAGGCTGTGATCCTTGTAACGTGTAGCAGTGAACAAAAGTACTCAGTTAAAGTCAGGTACACAAAAACTTCAGTGTTAAATGCTACAGTAGCATAACAAGCGACTTGGGACATCCTTCCCATGTAAAACGACACTATACAAATAGAATTTGTTGTCGTTGTTGTTGTTCAACTAATAACTTCAGTGATAACTATTTAGGGCTCCCTCCCTCCCAGAGGTAGAAATCTATTAAGTAAACAACTTTCTTATATATTGCAATACAAGCACATTTCAGGATGATGGAGGTGTTAATGACAGAATATTAAGAGTTAAGCAGCGTATTTCTTGATTGATAACAAGAAATTCCACATCCAAAAAATTGCATGTCTCCTAAAGGCTATGCTGGCAGGTGCACCACTACTGTGGTATCTCAACTATGCTCAGACAGTCATGGTCTTATTGCAATGCCGTGTACACCAGAAGTGTGCTCCCTGACACATGCAAACCTTGTGGAAGATTAGAAACTCTAAGTGATAAAGAAACTATAATTTCTCTGTTCGAACAGCTTCATTCCCCTCTAACTTCCCTGTTCCTGGCTCAGTGCCAGCTCTCTCACCTGAGTCAGAAGGTTGTGTAATCAAATACTATAGTTTGGGACTTGACCTCACATAATGTAAGCTGACACTCCAATGCGGCATTGAGGGGGGATGGTGTTGCATGGTTGGAGGTGCGGTCCTTCAGATGAGATGTTAAACTGAGATTCTTTTCTCCTTGGTTATATATTCAATCCGTTTTTCTACATATTCTGCATCTTACAGCCAATAATTAGCATCTGTGTTGTGCTGACTTACCAATAGCACAATCGTCTTCATCAAATGGCTCGGAATTGTTGCCAATGGAAAGATCGTCATAAGGGCTGTTACTCGATGTATTTGCCAGGCTATCAAAGTAGTGATCATCAGCGGCATCCTCTCGGCTTTGACCTGCTCAAGTATTAGAACATAGCAACTTTAAACAAAATTGAAAATGAATTATTAAGTTCCAAAAGGTATGTTCCTTTTTGAAAGGTTCACCCTTCCACCACCCCCATCGCCCTCACCCCCACAACTTAACAGAATGAAAAATTCATTAGCTTTAGTGAACACCAAGGCAATAACAACAACAAATTACAATTGTATAGCACCCTTCACATCTGAAGACATCCCAGGGTGCTGGACAATCAAGGGTTTTGGACCCCTGACACAAGGCACAAGGTAACTAGTAAGTTTTTAACATGTGTTTGAGTATATGTATTGCCCATTTCAAGGCCAAAAATTTTGCATTGTCTTAGCATTAATCAGGATTCCAGGAGAAACTATTACCATGGGATCTTTAATGTCTACCTGAACAAGGAAATGTCTACCTTAACATCTTATCTGAAGGATGGCCATTCCAACAATGCTGCAACTTAGACTGAATAAGTTAGGGGCATGTCTTGTAAGAGAGGTAGCCATGGTTGAATGGCAGAGTTGTGGGGATGGATAAATATTCTGAAGTTTTGCTTGATTAGTTTTGGAGAACTTGCTCCAGGAGATCAGATGTTTTGGAATCCGTGCTTAGGCTGGATTCTTGTGGTCTGTAATAGCTTGATGGACCAAAATGCCTTTTCTACTTCTGTGTTGTTATGATGTTTTGTCTGCCTATGATCTTGTATTCTCTTTGCCTTGTGCTCCACACTATTATACATCCAATTAATAGTTACAGAAAATATTCATAAATGGATGAAACAATCTATTCTTTCATTAATGTATACGACTAACCAAAAATTCAGACGTACTTATGACACTTCACTAATTTCTTTGCTTTAAGAACAAAAGCTCATTACTCGAAAAAGATTTACACAAATAAAACGACTGTTGGTGGGACACTGCTGTGCGCAATTGGCTGCTGCGTTTTGCCCACAAATATACGGTCAATTCACTTTACAGCGTATTTTGTGAAGCGCTTTGAGACGTCTGGAAGACGTGAAAAGCGCTATATCAAATGCAAGGATTATTATTATTATTATTATTGAGACCATTACAGTATTTTGGAAAACTCCTCAATTCAATTTCAATTTGGAAGCTGTTCCATGGATTTCAAAAAGGAAACCATCTTAAAAACTGAAACTCCATTGAAGATTGTTTAATGCCTCATTGATTCAAAAATTGTCCCCAAAATTGATTCAAGATGTGGAACTTTTAAATGTTTCACCCTTTGAGCGCAAACACATTAAACCATCCCCAAATCAAAATAATTTTCAAAACAGAGCTCAAAGCTGTTCATTTTAATTAACTGACTTTCACTTTTGATCTTGTAATCCTTGCATTTGATATAGCGCCTTATCATGTCTTTGAGACATCTTAAAGTGCTTCACAGAATGTAAAATGATTGGACTGCATATTTTGTGGGCGAAATATTTTATGATTCAGAATCTTACTTGTTTCTGAATAGGAACTTCCTGCGGGGTTATAAAAAAGTTGTTGCTCCGGGTGAGGTGTACTCATCAAATCATTTGTGCAGAAGAGATAGTCATCAGAGGCATCATCCTGAGCAGCCGCACCTATTACAGAACAGACAAGTCAGCTCATACCTTGCAGATAGATAGATAGATAGATAGAAAGCAAACATTCATGACTGGGGCAGTATGCGCAGATTGAGGTGGCCAGTTGCAGGAAGAATGCCATAGCGATAGAGAAGGTGCAATGCAGATTCACTAAGATTATAAGAATATGAGGAATGAGAATATTTGTATGAAGAGAGCACAGCTGAGGAAATTATGTTAACTGGCATTAACTATATGTTTGTCTACCAGAATTTCAACCCTCTGAAATTTTAAGTCGAAAAAGTCTTGTGCCCTCAGATAAAGTGGCAACTCGGAGCCATAAATGCAAATATTTTCCTCAATTTTATGTAATCTTTCACTTGAATTTCCTTCTCATGGAAGACCATTATTCTTAACATTTCTGAGGATGTGCATTGCAGGTTTGGGAAAAATTCTTAAATTCACTCCTAATTTGAAGGCCGGTTTTCGACAGTTGTTAAAAGCAATTCAATTCTGAATTAAAACTGAAGTTAAGAATTTGTCACAATTTTGTTCAATTTTAAGACAAAATGGTCTTACATGCTACCTCTAGATGCTCCTTAAATGTTATGATTAAATGGCATCTCAAGTCTCAAATAGGTTATTTGTTCATCAGATTTGATAGCCAAATGACACAATACTGAATTAATATATACAACAATCATTTATATTGCCATCAATCATGTTGGATGAAGGTTTCAAAATTATTCACACAGCAAATGGAAACACCAAGCAAGGAGGAAAGAAAGAAGAGAGACAATATTTTCTATATAGTGTATGTTGGTCCCAAAGCATTCGACAGAGAAAATGTATCACAGATCAGCGAGGGAAGGGTTTCAATGTAAAACTTTGGGTAAGAGTTCCAAAGTCAAGACATAGTAGCTGAAGGTTCAACTACCTATGATAATAATAATAATCCTTGCATTTGAAATAGCACCTTATCACGTCGCTGAGATGTCTCAAAGCCCTTCACAGAATGTACTGTAAAGTGAATTAATTGTATATTTTGTGGAAACGCCCTATTGTTTTAAAACAGACTCACCTAGACTAGTGCGAATCTTCTGTTGGCCTCTTCTTGACAGCCATCATGGGCCACATCTGGCCCACGGGCCGTGAGTTGGCTACCACTGTTATAAAGAGTGGAATTAGGGAGACCACAGAGGAGAGCATTGGGAATATCTGATTGAGGTCACAACGAGGTGCATCTATAAATTATCCTTCTCGTTGGGTAACAGAAGGATTGGTTAGGGATTAAAGAAAAATGTAAGCAGGTAAGGAGTTCTTCTAGAGATGGAAGAAAGTAAGGTCAAGAACCAAGGGTTTGAAGCAGAGAGTCATCAAAGCCAAAGCTACACATTAGTTCAACTTAACTCAGAGCCTAAAAAAAATGATCCCTCAATTCACAACTGTTTGTGGGACACCTCCGTGCGCAATTGGCTGCCTCATTTTGCCTACAAAATACAGTCAATTTACTTTACAGTATATTCCGTGAAGCACTTTCTGACATCTCAATGATGTGATAAGGCATCATATCAAATGCAAGGATTATTATTATTAATAAAGGAACAGCGATGGTTGTGGAATCAAGGAGTAGAAGCAGAGAGGTAGAACAGGGTGTAAATAGTAAACATGTAGATACCGATTCATGCTTGCAGATAATATCACCGAAGGGAAGCATAGAGACAAAGATATAAATTTACATTTATTCTCTTCTTGGTTACATTTTGCAACTTATTACCTATTCTCCAGAAATAGATCAGTATTGTAACCATATTTATTATTTACAATAATTGTAAAATAATTAGAATCATTAATGCAGGATTGGCATATTGTGCTTTAGGTAACATGTTCACTTAGCAATGATAATTAGAGAAAGTTCTTCTAAAACAAGGTCTGATCTGCATTTAGACTTTTCCTGGTTTATTAGGGTGAATTCCTGGTAAGGCTACACAACTATTTCCAAGGAAGCATGTTTCATTCGGTTCCAAAGCACAAGATTGTGATGAACTCTTTGATGAAGAATTCACCACAAAGAGAGGATGAGTGACTCTGATTTTATGATCAAGAAGGTGCCCAGATACCACCTAATCCAAGAATTAGTGGAAAGGATTATCATAATAATGCCTTATCACAATAATATAGTGGAAAAGATTCAATGATGAGAAACAAGAAATAATCCTATGTCTATCAAAGTTATAACTTCGGAGCATGTTAATTTATGCAATATCAGCTTCTAAGTCTTTCCTTTTGTAATGATAGTCTTCATTGACCAGAAAATCAGGAGGTTCCACCTTTTGTTCTCTAATCAAATCGACCCTACTGTTACAGCCAATTTCTTGGGCTATATACAATTTTTCTATTAGTTGGTCTCATACTAATGATTTAAACTAATCAACATTGAACCTCAGTTGTCACTACTCACAAGATCCAATTCCTTTTGAATTTGATTACATTCTTTTGAATTTGATTACATTCTTCCTCATTATTTTCTCTGATTTCTATTTTGATATTATCCACAAACATAAAAATATGTTTCTTAAGAGCTTTTATACATACTGTTCTCACATTCAAGGGTAAATACTCAAAGGAAATAATATTCAAGGGGATGGGGAAGGAGCCGAAAAATGGGATTAGAGTAGACAATTAGCAGAACTAGGCTAGAGTAATCCAAACAAAAAAAAACACTGTGATCTCTAAATTGTGAATGAACCACGATTTGTCCTGTAGAGTCCTGGAGTTGTGGAGTTGTGGAGTCCTGTAGCTTAGTGGTTAGAGCACTAGCCTCACAAACGAGAGGACCTGGGTTCGATTCCCAGCAGTGCGAAATGTTGGGCAAGTTTCCTTACTCCACACACCTCTGCTTATCTAGCAGTAAGTAGGAACCCGGTTGTTAGTCAATTGGTGGATTGCTTTTCCGGGGGTAATAATTCATCAAAATAAATAAAAACGATTGAATCACTCAATCCACGACTGTTTGTGGGACACTGCTGTCCCCACAAAATATACGGTCATTTCACTATACAGCATATTCTGTGAAGCGCTTTGAGACGTCTTGAAGACGTGATAAGGTGCAATATCAAATGCAAGATTAGTATTATTTTGTCAAGGGCTTAAACATTTAGGTTATTAGAGTTCTATATCTATAGTCTGTGAAATATGCCAGAATAACTCTAAATGTATCTGTCCAAATCTTAGATTAAAGCAATAGTGAATGAAATTGTGCATCATTTTATATTAGTATTTAAATGTTGAAATGAATTACGAATGTCTTCTTGTGAGCCAAGATGGTTATCTTCATGTGGGTTCAGTTAGCTCCAGTGGGGTGGCTAGCATTAGCAGACATAATGGGCCAAATAACATCCTTCTGTGCTGTGAATTCACTGACTGTATCAAAACTACCTTGCCAGCATGTCAAATCTAAATCCTCCTAAATTGATTTCTTTAGATCTACAAAAACAATGGAAACAAATCACTCACAGATTTTTCGCTGGAAAATTCCTGTAAAGATACCTGGGAGCATTGATATGGATGGATGCACATGCAACTGCTTGAGATGCGTATGAGTATCTAGGAGACCTTTGTGTTTGAATATTCAAGCCATGCAATGACTTATGGCTTGAGGACCATTGGCATTCAATCGGTTATTGCAGAATTTCTTCATTTGAATCAAGTAAAATGCCACAAATTGGGGGTCACCATTTAGATGAGAATCTGCCTCTACGGGTACGTTCTTAATCCATGCATCGATTTCAAAAAAATGTAAACACATTTAGAGCTCACGTTAAACTTCTCTTGCACTATGTAGTTTCTGCTGCTGGCTTGTATATTTTCGGCACCATTGTCAGAGCTATATCAAAATATTCCTGTTTGAATTCCATTTCGGTTCAGTTTCTGGAGTGCATTTCCTAAACATAATAACTCTGGGCAGAAAGTCAATCATATATTTTTTGTTTAAGAAATCCATTCAGTTTGCAAAGTTGTTCTTATCCGGACAACATAGCTGCAGGAATAGAATCCACCTCCCCTTCCATCAAAATATCTCTTTCTCAATAAAAATGGTTCAAATGCACACAATACAATTTACATTTATATAACATCTCTCACAACCAGTGGACATCTCAAAGCACTTTACAGAGCTGACTGGGCACCTGATGGGGGTGGGAATCTGAAGAGAGTGGATGGATTAAGGGGAAAGATGACCAAAAGCATAGCTAAAAAGTTACATCTTAAAGTGACCTTTAAATTGGGGAGGGGAGGGCAAGTTGATGGGGCTCTAGTTAGTAGTAAAATTGTCAGCAGTAAAACTATTTACTAAAATGTTTCCTTCGCTAAGCAAAAAACATACACAGTATATGATGTAAAAATGTTTTACCTTTTAATGAAGACATTGTCTGTCAGGCATCCATGCCCTTTTTGCTTGGTGCTGCAAAACAAGTTATTATTTTGAAATATATTGATGGGGAAAAATGCATTGCAGAAGCATTCCTGAAAGGAGGATTGAATCCTGGACTCACACATTCTGGCACATGTGCAGGATTGTGGTTTATGTTCAGGATTCTCATTTCCTTCATATAACCAAGGAGAAAATGCTTGTTTATACTGTTTATATCGACATAGCCATTCCATCTTAAATATATTCTGTGAAGTGCTTTGAGACGTCTCAACGATGTGATAAGGCGCTATATCAAATGCAAGGATTATTATTATTATGCAACTAATGTATAATTAAAAAAATAATGATTTTTTTTCCTGTGCTCTATCTAGCATACACATATCACTACTATAGCACTATTTTATGCAATACAATACAAAATTACATTTGTATAGTGCCTTTCACGTCGGGAGAATGCCCCAAGGTGCTGGACAGTCAGGGATTTGGACCTGAGCAGGGAGGAGCGGTTAGGATAAGGGAGGGTGGAGGGCAGAGAGAGTAGGAGGGTTGCCGAAGGCACGGTTGATAGAGGGGGTCTTCAAACCTGGCTTGAAGGAGGCAAGGGAGGGAGTGAGGCAAAAATAATGTGGGATGGAGTTCCACAGTATGGGGCAGAGAGGCTGAAGGCCTGACCATAGATGGTGGAGCAGGCTGGGCGAGGATGTGGAGCAGGCTGGAGCCTGCTGAGCGTAGGGAGCGGACAGGTTGATAAGGGGTTAGCAGGTCACAGAGGTAGGAAGGGGCAATGCCGTGGAAGGCCTTTAAGGTGAGGACGAGTGTTTTGAACTCTATCCTCCAAGTGATACGGAGCTAGTGGAGCCGGATGGGGGGGAGGCGGGGGGTGGGGGGCGGTAATGATGGGGTTCACGGAGCCTGGTCCAGGAGAGGACATGAGCTGCAGCGTTCCGGATGATCTGCAACTTGTGGAGGGAAGAATTGGAAAGGCCGACAAGCATGGAGATGGCGTAGTAGAGCCTAGATGTGATGAATGCGTGAATGAGGGTTTCAGCGGCCTGAGGGGTGAGGCAGTGGCGGATCCGGGTGAGGTGGGGAAGGCAGAGCGGATCATGGCAGGGCGGGTCATGGCATGGATATGGGGTAGAAACGATAGTTGAGGGTCAAACAAGACACCAAAGTTCCAGACTGGCTTAGTAAAGTGGAGTGTGCATACCCAGATGGTGATGCTGTCAGCCCCTGAGATGAGGAGTTGCTGACGGGAGCCAATCAGGAGAGCCTCAATCTTGTTGCCGTTCAACTGAAGAAAGTTAGCTCTTATTCAGGACTTGATATTTGACAAACATTCTGACAGGTGGTCCTGGAGTCAAGGTGAAGTGGAGAGGACCGAGGACAGAGCCCTGAGGAACACCACAAGAGACGGTGCGGGGGCTGGAGGAGAAGCTGTTTGTGGAGTCAATGTGGAGACGGTGTGAGAGATAGGATCTGAACCATTCAAGGACAGGAACCTTGAAGGTTGAGGTGAAT
Organism: Callorhinchus milii; assembly: GCF_018977255.1. Classification (NCBI taxonomy): domain Eukaryota; kingdom Metazoa; phylum Chordata; class Chondrichthyes; order Chimaeriformes; family Callorhinchidae; genus Callorhinchus; species Callorhinchus milii. Next base: position 117,574,682 of record NW_024704743.1, on the reverse strand, counting down.
GGAGAGGCGGTGGAGGAGGATAGAGTGGTCAACTGTATCAAAGGCAGCAGAGAGGTCAAGGAGGACGAGGAGACAGAGGGATTCCTGGTCCCAGATGGACAGAATGCCATTGACACTTTGATCAGGGCTGTTTCTGTGCTGTGGGCAGCATAGAAACCTGATTAGAAGGATTTGTATAGGGAGTGGTGGGAAAAGAAGGAGCGAAGCTGGGAAGCAACGACTCATTCTAGGACCTCGGAAAGGAGAAGGAGGTTGGAGATGAGGCAATAATTTGAGAGCAGGGATGGGTCCAGGGAAGGTTTTTTGAAGATAGGGGTGAAGAAGGCTGTTTTTAAGGGGGTGGAAATGGTGCCAGTGGACACAGAGATGTTGATGAGGTCTGTGAGTAGAGGGGCAAGGAGGTGGAGCTTGGAGGCAAGGAGAGGGGTAGGGATGGGGTCTAGGGAACAAGTAATGGGTTTCATGAGGGTTATCCTCTGCATCTAAAAAGCCAAAACGTCTCAAAGCGCTTGCAGAGTTTTGCAAGGTTAATAGGAACTGAGAGGAAAGAATTCCTGCTTCCAGTGATTGGTCTGCCCCTCCAAGACTTGCTAATAAGTCCAGCTGGTTGGGTTGTCATCAGCAATGCCTTGGAGACTCGGGACCAGATTACCAAGACCTTTGCAGAGGTTAGCTGTTAGCAAGCATGTTAACTTGAAGGCAGCTCAGCCCTAAGGAGATCCTGCTCACCAAGCTACAAGGAAGATAGTCTAGGGTCTCATACAATAACTATTTTTGTAAACAAAAAGCACATCTGGAAAAGATCTTTATTCTTAGCAATCTGGTTATTATAGACATTATTATTTCTTTAAGTATACTGAATAACACCATCAATTATAGCAATTCCATAATTATCACACACTACTTAAAACTATAAAAACTCTTTGATGTCTGCAATCAAAGTGAAAGCAAAGTCACAGGAGATATAATGTTAATTATACATTCTAGTATAACTCAATCCCAAATCCATCATTCATAGATCACTAGGTGTTTATTGCCTTTAACTTGTGTAATAAACATTGCTTCATCTCTCTGCTCCTTTTAAGGATCCTTTATGAGCCCAACATTGCTAACCTGAGGCAAGTAACAAAACAGCATTGCGATGTAAAGGCTGGGATTTTATGATCTATGTTAAGCAGAATCATGCGGCTTGCACTGCGCAATGTGATAGAGAGAGAGATGGGTACAATAGTCCAATTCCTCTGACATTATCCTCTGAGCCACCTTGCTGAGGGTAAATGGTCCACAAAGGTCAGGTGCTATGGGTGAAGTGGGAGAAAGTACACAGGAAAGTGCCCAAGTGTGACAATAATTGATGAGCTGGGAATAGTGGTTCCAGTCATTCCAGTCAATGAAGGGGAGGAAAACGGGATAGAAATTCACACATTACACAACTTGTACGGAACAATTTCAAATCATGTAAATCTCTGCTCAGTGGAGATAATGTAATTTTGGTGATTACTTTTAAAGAAGCTATAATTTTTGATAACTCCTGGAAGTGTAATGAGACGATCGCTCTTTTTTCAGTACCTTGGATCATCCTACCAAGGTGAAAGGGGCTATTTAAATGCAATTTCTTGTTGTGGTTTTGAGCGATCAACATACGGTGGATTTCATTATTTTCTTAACTAAATTGTACAGCAGCTTCATTTGCAACTGCATAATTATCACACTCTGCTTAAAATCTTAACAACTCCTTAACTGTTCAAATCAAAGTGGAAGCAAACAGTGCCAACAGCGATACACACTTGGTCGGAACTCATTCTAAATCCCATCACTCATGGGTTACCAGGTTACTTGCCTCTGATGAGCAATGTTGAGCTCATAAAGGCTACTTAACAGTACCGGAGAGATGAGATTATGTTTATTACACAAGTGAAAAGTTGCTGCTTTCCTTGGTACAACGAATGAATTGGTTTGTGACACCCAGACAGATTGTAACTTTGGAGGAGTTTCCTGACACTCTATAAAAGATTGAGATGATCTCACTGGTGTCTTCCGCGCTCCGAAAGCAGAATGAGCCATGGGATCTAGAGCCCCCATGCGGAACCAATGACAATCCAATATTGCCGCTCACAAATAAACAGACACCTTGCGTTTGTATAACGCCTCTCACCCGGGCAGCGCCCCAGAGCGCTTGACAGTGGTGGAGCATGACACCGAGCTGGGGTGGGGGGGGGTGGGGGGGTGTGGGGGAGGGGAGTGGGGTGGGTGTGGGGCAGAGAGAGGGCGAGCAGGTGACCGTAGGTACTGTCAAAGAGGAAGGTCTTCGGGCATGACCTGAAGATGGGGAAAGGAGGGGAATAGAGGAAGTGCGTTCCAGAGTTTGGGGGCAAATACTTCCTCATTAACACCTGTGAGAGCTGTGGCTCCTGTTATCCAACAATACACGAATGTTCACTTATTCCCTCCGTTTTGAACCAACTTTATTATACACACACACACACACACACACACATATCTCTATATATCTATACAGCAGCCTCGGTGAGGATACATTTGGGCTACAATCTGAAATAATTGCAGATAAGGCAGTTGATCCCCCCCCACCCCCCCCAACCACTTAAAGAGAAACCTGAGTGTGGTACAGAAGAAAAAGGAAGAGAATAACGTGACGAACCATTGGCGGGTCCTGGAGCCGGATAGGGACAAGTTTCATCAGGAGAAGTGGATGAATCACAAGGTACAAGCGCTCCCGTACCTCCCCCTGTGTTACCTTGAGTCCCACTTGCCCCCAACTGGTTGCTGCGGCTCTTGAGATCTCCGGAGACCCTCTGGTTGGAGTCTTGCCTTTGATCGTTATCCATATCCCTCCTCCTCGTCCTGTGGCGACGCTTTCACTGACTTGTGTCTCCCCCACTCCCACACACAAAAAAGCCCAAGACCCGAGACGTCAACCTTCAAGGCTTTGTGACGCCCGAAGGCAATAATCAAACACGTTTCACGAGTCACAACGTTGACTTGGGGGACAATCTGGTGGGTTTTTTTTTTACACACACACACACACATGTTGGTGGGTTAGTGACACACACTTTAATGTTTGGTGAGATTTTTGCTGTTGCTGCTCTTGTGGAGATGTGATGTCCTTTATACATACTATATATATATATATATATTTATTATATATATATATATATATATTTATTATATATATATATATATATATATATATTTATATATATATTTATAACGAAAAGTCCACATTATTCATCTATATACTTATACAGAAATGTGTAATCACACTTCAACTGAATTTGAAACTCATCTTAATATATATATGTATGTGTGTACACGCATGACTATAGGTCTAATACAACAACAACAACAAGATTCCATTTATAGAGCGCCTTTCACGTCGGGAGGACGTCCCAAGGCGCTGTATAGTTGGGTCGGGACCTGAGCAGGGGGGAAATGGTCAGGGTGAGGGGAGGGAAGGGACGGGGTGAGGGGAGGGAAGGGAGGGAGTGAGGAGGGGGTAGAGAGTCGAGAGGGGAGCTGAAGGCTCGGTCAAAGAGAAAGGTCTTGAGACCGGCCTTGAAGGAGGAAAGGGAGGAGGCGGCGAAGGCACTGGGGGATGGAGTTCCAGAGCCTCGGGGCTGAGAGGCTGAAGGCCCGGCCACCGATGGTAGGGCGGTTGGGGCGGGGGATGTGGAGCAGACCGGAGCCAGAGGAACGGAGGGTACGGGCAGGTAGGTAGGGGGGATAGTAGGTCAGAGAGGTAGAAGGGAGCAAGGCCGTGAATGGCCTTGTAGGTGAGGATGAGGATCTTGAAATCAATCCTCTGGGGGATGGGGAGCCAGTGGAGGCGAGCGAGGGTGGGAGTGATGTGGTCCCGAAGTCTGGTGCGGGACAGTACACGAGCTGCAGAGTTCTGAATGACCTGCAGCTTGTGGAGGGAGGTGCCGGGAAGGCCGGCGAGGAGAGAGTTCCCATAGTCCAGCCTTAAGGTGATAAAGGCGTGGACCAGAGTTTCAGCAGCGTGAGGGGTGAGGTAGTGCTGTAGTCTGGCGATGTTCCGGAGGTGGTGGAAGGCAGTTCCAGTTGTGACGCGGATATGAGGGAGAAAGGACAGCTCAGGGTCGAACAGAACACCGAGGTTCCTGACTGGCTTTGAGAGGTGGAGAGTGTAGCCTTGGATGCTGATGGTGTCAGCGCCTGAGGTGTGGAGGCGCTGACGTGAGCCAATCAGGAGGGCCTCAGTTTTACGCACGTTGAGCTGAAGAAAGTTGTCTCTCGTCCAGGACTCGATGTCGGACAGGCAGTCTGTCAGGACATTGGTGCTCGTGGAGTTGAGGGTAGAGGAGGAAAGGTAGTGGAGTCCTGTAGCTCAGTGGTTAGAGCACTCGCTTTGCAAGTGAGAGACCTGGGTTCAATTCCAGGCAGAGGGCGAAACCTTGGGCAAGTTTCCTTACTCCACACGCCTGATAATAATCCCTCCAAAACAAAAACAATAATAAATTGGTCATTTTCAATCTACGACTGTTTGTGGGACATTGCTGTGCGCAATTGGCTGCCGCGTTCGCCCACAAATATACAGTCAATTCACTTTACAGTCTATTCTGTGAAGCGCTTTGGGACGTCCTCCCGACGTGAAAAGCGCTATATCAAATGCAAGGATTATTATTATTATTATTATTAAGGTAGAGTTGGGTGTCATCTGCATACATGTGGAAGTTAACCCCATGTCTGTGGATGATGTCACCAAGGGGGAGCATATAGAGGGTAAAGAGGAGGGGACCGAGGACAGAGCCCTGAGGGACACCGCACGAGACAGTGCGGGCGCTGGAGGAAAAGCCATTCGTGGAAACAAAGTGAAGACGGTGGGAGAGGTATGACCTAAACACTCAAGGACAGGGCCTTGAAGGTTGAGGTGGGAGGACAAGCGGTGGAGGAGGATAGCGTGGTCGACCGTATCGAATGCTGCCGATAGGTCGAGGAGGACGAGGAGGCAGAGGGAACCCTGGTCACAGATGGTCAGGATGTCATTGGTGACCTTGACCAGGGCAGTTTCTGTGCTATGGACAGCATGGAAACCCGACTGAAGGGGTTCGAATAATGAATGGATGGAGAGGAAAGAGCGCAGCTGGGAGGCAACAACTCATTCCAGGACCTTGGACAGGAAGGGGAGGTTGGAGATGGGCCGGTAGCTTGATAGCTGCGACGCATCAAGGGAGGATTTTTTCAAGGTGGGTGTGATGGTGGCAGTTTTTAAGGGAATGGGAACAGAGCCATAGGAGAGGGACAGGTTGACGATGTCTGTGATATTTAGGGCAAGGAGGTGGAGCTGGGAGATAAGGAGTGGAGTGGGGATGGGGTCAAGGGAGCAGGTGGTGGGTTTCAAAGATAGGATGAGTTTGGTGACAGAGGGTGGGGAAACGGGTACGAAAGTGTGTAGGGGAGGATGGGTAGGAGTCGGAGTGTGGGAGGGAGGGGGTGGGTGGATGTTGGAGGGGAAGTGACCGCGGAACGAATTCCCTTGATTTTGGATTTATTGAATTATTGATAAGATTGATAAGATTTGTTTATTTATAATATGTGAGTGTAGAATCACGCTTAAAATGAATCTACAACTCATTTTAACAGCACACAACAACAAAATTACATTTGCAAAGCGCCTTTCAGGTCAGGCAGGAGGACGTCCCAAGGCGCTGAACGGTCAGGAATCAGGACCCGAACATGGAGGTGGGGGGGTGGGGGCAGGGTTGGGATGAGGGAGGGCACAGAAGTAGGAGGGTGGCTGAAGGCACGGTCGAAAAGGAGGGCGAAGGGTTTGTGAGATGGGTTGGGGGCAGAGAGGCTGAAAGTCCGGCTGCTGATGGCGGGCGGAGGACATGGAGCAGGCTGGAGCCTGCTGAATGGAGGAAGTAGACAGGTAGATAGGGGGTCAGCAGGTCAGAGATGTAGGAGGGGGCAAGGCCGGGGAGGATCTTGACAGTGAGGATGAGAAATTTTAAATCTATCCTCTGAGGGATGGATGGGAGCCAGTGGTGCCGGGCGAGGGTGGGGGTGAAGGGGTCACCTGGTGCGGGAGAGAACACGAGCTGCAGAGTTCTGGATGATCTGCAGTTTGTGGAGGGGAGAGTTGGGGAGGCCAACAAGGAGGGAGTTTCCACAGTCGAGCCTTGAGGTGACAAATGCGTGTATGAGGCATTTGGCGGCCTTAGGGGTGAGGCAGTGGCGGAGTCGGGCAATGTTGTGGAGATGGAGAAAGGCAGAGCGGGTCATGGTATGGTCATGTGGGAGAAGGACATTTGATGGTCGAACAAGTTGCCCAGGTTTCTGTCTGGCTTGGTGAGGTGGAGTTTGAAACTGTGGATGCTGATGCTGCCAGTGCCTGAGGTGCGAAGCCGCTGGCCAGAACCAATCAGGAGAGCCTCTATCTTGATGACATTCAACTGCAGAAAGTTGGCTCTCATCCAACTTGATGTCTGGCAGACAGTCTGTCAGGATGCCAGTTGTCCTGGAATCGAGGGTGGAGGCAGAGAGCTAGAGTTGGGTGTCACCGGCTGTTGAACCCATGTCTGTGGATGATGTCACCAAGAGGAAGCATGTAGAGATTGTAGAGGAGGGGACTGAGGACAGAGCACTGAGGAACACCGCACAAGACTGTGCAGGAGCTGGAAGAGAAACCGTTGGTGGAGACAAATTGGAGATGGTGTAAGAGATAAGACCTGAACCATTCAGGGACAGAATCTTGAAGGTTGAGGTGAGAGGAGAGGTGATGGAGGAGGATGGAGTGCTCCACGGTATCGAAGGCAGCAGAGAGGTCGAGGAGGATGAGAATGCAGAGGAGAGAACATTTGGCAGACCTAAGAGGAATAAAATGACAAGCATTGTTTAAAATACATAAAGAGAAAAATATGGGACATAAAGTATACAGTGGAGTATTACAGTACAGTAAAGAGACCAATACTCACATTACTGATCAACCCATGTTTGGAAACAATGTGGATTAACAGGTCATTGTGAAAACTACAAATTAGCTACAGTGTTAACCAACATTTACAGCGCTCTATAAATGTCGAAACACACAACTATCTACACGCAACTTTCACCGGAAACGACACACTTTTGTGGCTGGAATGAGAAACACGAGAGCCAGGATGAATTTTCTTATTTGGGTGACAGTTCACTGTAGTTGTGCTATAAATCCACCAGGTGGTGCTCAACGAGTTTCTACAAAGCTGTTCATTTCCCCAGTGCACAGAAAGAGAGTCTGTAGAGAAGTCTGTAGATGAAGGCTCTCCATAAAACTTGCAGGGTTGCTGTTCGCAGAATCTCTGGGATTGTGAACTGGAAAACATGTTAGTTACATAATTCAATATCAGAAACTGAAGATGTCAGCCTGGCTCAGTCGCTAGCACTTTCGCCTCTGTCTGCAAATTGGCCGCCAGGTTTTTAATGTGGATTTTGAGTTACAATTGCGCATCTCCAACCCTCAATGGACTTTTTACCCAGATGTGTTTCAGATCAGTTTTGTGTCTTTGCCATGTGAATTTATACACACCTAAAGAAGTTTGCTCAATGCTTTTTCCACAATGAATACGTAATCTGCAACAACTTGACTATTCACATTGGTTTGAATAGCAATGTCGCTTGCATTAAAATGCAAAACTAAAGCAAACCATAAGGCTTCTTACTTTTGATTATCCTGAAACATACTATTTTTAGTAATCTCAAATGCAGCATATTTTTCAATGAAATATCAAAACATTTTAATATGTATATTGGTAAGTATAGCGCAGTGTTTTTGGTATTGGAATCTAACTTATGACCCATATACAGTGGACATCATCAAATCAATGTAATGGACTTATTTTTAAAAGTAATTCAGGAAAGTCAACTTGCAGACTTTCTAAGTTGCTTTCTGTTTGCTGTCAAATTCTCAACAAACAATGTGTAGAACACTTTTTATTTTAGGTCTCCAGTTACACAATCCAACAATCACACCAAACACCCTCTACCTGCTTCCTCTCCCTCCTGATCTTCTTCCATTGGTCCTAGTCAATTGGTCCTTATTTATTAATTGGTATCCAACATCATCCCCTTTTTGTCTTTTTATTCTTATTTTTTTCTCTTTTTGTGTCCCCATCTTGTTCAATTAATCTCCTTGTTGGTTTTACTACTCTTCCTGAACTGGTGGTTCTCGATGTTTCTGGCCTTCTTTGGCATATTTCCCATGATGTCCTTCAAAATATTTTTCCTTTATCACTTCTGAGCCAATATGATCTTGGGTTTTTATCCTTCTTCCAAATTTTCCCCTTTGTCCAACTTTCTGTTTTCGGGTTTTTCTTCCTGAACCATATTCTTTCTCCTCTTGTAAAAGTTTTCTCCTTTCCTGGTTCATTTTGTGGTTTTACTTCATTTCTATTGTGTGGTACCTGCGGTCTCAATTTCATCTCTTCCAATATTAATAAATCTCTTACCTGTCTTGACATTTGTGTTGGTGAATGTCCCTCATTGCCTTTCAGAGTGTTTCTATAAGCTAGAATTGCCAGGTGCTTATCTGCCTTTGCATTGTCTATTTTCTTCCACATTTTCTTTATGGTCTGTATTTCCCGTTCCACCAGACCTTTGCTTTGGGGATACTCCGGTGAAGTTGTTTTGTGGTTTATTTCCCACTGTCTTGTGAATGTCTTGTATTCCTTGCTTGAAAATTGGGACCCATTGTCACTCATTATCTCCTTTGGTATGCCATGCCGGGCAAAGATTCCCTTGGTCTTTTCCAATAGATAGTTTCCGATGTTGTGTCATTCAACTCTGTATACTCATTGTATGCCGCTGTATAGTCTATTATGCTATTATAATAAACCAAAACATTCCTATTTTGGTCCAGGTTTCACTTGGTTTCTCGTGCCATAACATTGGTTTGGTTTGTGTCTTTCCCGGTTTTGATATAGTCCTCTATCTGCTTATTTATGCCCAGTCAAAACACAACTTCCCTCACTCTTCTCTTTTTCTATTCCCCAATGTGCTTCATGTATGCTTCGCATTGCTTTATTTCTTAATCATTTTGGTATAATTATTCTCTCTCCTCGATATGATGCCTTTTTGCTGGTATATTTCATTTCTGTTTTCCCAATATGACCGGACCTTTTCTGGTGCCTCTCTTCTGTTTTTAGACCATCCCTTTTCCAGCATTGTCTGAATTGCCTTACTTATCCTGTCTCTTTCATTTGCTTGTCTAATCTCTGTCCCCTGACGTATTGCCTTTGCTATTTCCCATACCTGGAATTTCATTTATTTTTCTAGTTGCTTGTCCTCTTCATTTACCTATTGACTGGGGGCTCGACCTAGTGTGTCTGCCACATATAGTGTTTTCCCAGGTTTGTTCTGAAATTCAATGCTATATCTCTGTAGCCGTATTCTAATTCTTTGTAGTCTTGGTGGTGTTACATTGAGCCCTTTACTCAGAATGACCTCTGATGGTTTGTGATCATTTTCCATAATCACTTTTTTCCCCAAATACATATTGCTTGAATCTTTTGGATCCAAACACCACAGCTTAACACTCTTTTGCTATCTGGGCATATCTTTTCTCTATTTCTGGGAAAGTCTTATTGTGTATTCCCCTTTCATCAGTCCCCTTTTTCCAAAATCTTGTTGATTTTTTTCAGTATTTCTTCCATTTCCATTTCTTTAGTCTTCTGCCTCCACACTCCAAATTCTTTTTAGCAATTCCATTTCAATCATATCTTGGAGTCCGAGCAAAGTACCGGCTTTTAATTTTTACAATGTGAAACTTTATCTTATATGGTTTATCTTTGTACACCACTTCTAAAGCTACACTGCCCACTGTCTCTATCTCTCCTTTATTGTAGACCAATTGTCTGCTTCTACCCTTTACCAATTTGTCTTTATTGGGCTCTCCCAGCTGTATATACTCTTCGAATAACATTACACTGGCCTGAGATCCTGCATCCAATTTGTACCTTAACCACTTCCTTTCTTCTGTGCACCATGGAGATATCATCCACTCAGTTATCTCTTTTTCTATATGCACTCTCTTAATGATTTTTGTTGCATCAATATTATACTCCTCTTCTTGTTCAGTCTCTTATTTCATATTGCCTTGATCTTATTTACTCTATTCCAGTTCTCTGAGGCTTATTTGGCCACTGTATTCATTTCGTCCTGTACCCCTTTTCTCCTGGGTTCCTCTGTCATAGCTCCTTACGGGTTCTCTTTATCCATTGCTGCATAGTCTTGCGTAATGTCCATACCAATGACCCACATAATACTCTCTTTCTTTGACTGACCATCTCCAAAAAGGATGCACTAATCCACACTTCCCACATGTTTCCTTTATATTTGTTTGCCTTTTACACCTGTATATCCTCCGTACTCCATATTCCTCATCTGAATCATCCCAGTTTTTTCGTTGAGCTAATTCATCAATTTCCATCATCTCTTCTACATTTCTATCAATGTCCCTCATGTGTGCTTTGGACATTATTTCAAAACCCACGATTTGCAGAGCTTTTTGGAGTGTTAAAATCTCCTCTTTCAAGAGCTGCTGTGTATTTTATTATCTTTCAGTCCTATCACAATTTGGTCTGATCATCTCTTCTCTTAAAGCTCCATTATTACATGTTTTACTTAATGATTGTAATACTGCACAATACTGATGAAATGATTCCGTAGGCCCTTGCTCCAAATTTATATCTATCTACTGTGAAACTGTTATAGCCACAGCATCTTTCCCACATGACCTTTATCATCTCATCTAATTGCATGTCCATATCTTTCTCCGTAGTTGCAAAGTAATCTCTCGCTTCTACTCCTGCCATATTTAGGGAAATAGCCGAATGTTGTATCTGTGGCAATTCCTTCACATTTAGGCTAGCACAAATATCTTGAAATCTATTCAAATCTTTGCCAATTATGTCTTAAATTACCTTCTAGTCTCAATGGTCGCGGAATTTGCAGATATCTTGTCCCTGTATCCAGCTCTGCTACTCCAACATTCATTTTGTCCTTTGTTCTCTTCCCTGTTTAATCTTGTAGTCCTTTCAAATTCCTTTCAGTTTTCTTTCTGACACAATGTCACATACTCAACAATGTGTAGAAAACTCTTTTATCTTAAGTCTCCAGTTACCCAATCCAACAGTCACACCAAACACCCGTTACTCAGTTCTTCCTGCTTTCTCTCCCTCCTGATCTCCTTCCATTGGTGCTAGTCAATTGGTCCTTATTTATTAATTAGTATCCAACATTTGCAATAGTTGTATTATCCTACGTCGTGGAGTCCTGTACCTCAGTGGTTAGAGCACTCGCTTTGCAAGCGAGACACCTGAGTTCAATTCCAGGCAGGGCGAAACCTTGGGCAAGTTTCCTTACTCCACACGCCTAATGATAATCCCTCCAAAACCAAAGATAATAATAAAAAATTGGTCATTTTCAATCTACGACTGTTTGTGGGACATTGCTGTGCGCAATTGGCTGCCGCGTTCGCCCACAAATATACAGTCAATTCACTTTACATTGTGCTTTGTGAAGCGCTTTGGGACGTCCTCCCGACGTGAAAAGCGTTATATCAAATGCAAGGATTATTATTATTATTATCCTGACTGTGTTGGTAACATTCTCGCCTCACCTTTGAGTCAGGAGATTGTGGGTTCAAGCCTCTATCGAGACTTTGAACTCATATTGTCTAGGTTGTCACCCCAATGTAAGGGGTATGTTGCATTGCTGGAGGTGCTGTTGTTTGGATGACAACAACAAAACAACAATATTACATTTGTAAAAGCACCTTTCATGTCAGGAGGAACATCCCAAGGCGCTGGCCAGACAGCGTTTCGGACCCGAGCTGGGGGTCGGGGTCGGGGAACATGGTGGACAGGTGGGGAAGCAGGGAGATTGAAAGCACAGTCGAAGAGGAGGGTCTTGAGATGAGTCTTGAAGGAGGCAAGGGAAGGAGCGAGGTGGAGGGACTGCAGGATGGAGTTAAAAAAAACAGTGCTGTCACTAGTCTGTTTCTTGATTATTTGTCTGTAATAAACAGTTGTATCATTAAAAAGGAGGAAATAAAATGCAGTTTCCAGGAAGGCAGCATTCCAAGGCAGCACATGAAAGACCTACTGGTCTCACAGCATTACATTTTCTTTCTATGGTGCAATCCCTTGGTTTCACTCTGGTCCACAAATCTTGATGCACTTTCAGTGGTGCATGAATTAAACATAACAGCAGCAAATTATCTTTCTTCTGTTCTGAGTAATGCCAGATGAACTGCAAGCCAGCCTGGACTGCAGTTTACATTCAGTCTCTGACTTTTTGAAAACGGTATCCAAGGCACATTGAAGCAATTAGAGTTTCTATAGTTTCAACAGTAGTTGTAGCACACAAAACTTCTGTAGAGTTTTTTTATTCTTGATGCTGTGGTGCTGACAATGGTGATATGTTTATCATAGAATCATAGAATCAAAGAATCATAGAATTGTACAGCACAAAAAGAGGCCATTCGGCCCATCGAGTTTGTGCCGGCTCTTTGAATAGAGCAATTAATGTCAATCCCACTCCCCAGCCCTTTCCCCATAACCCTGCAAACCCGTCCTCCTCAAATACCCGTCCACTGCGTTTTTAAAAGTAGTTATCGAATCGGCCTCAACCACCCTTTCAGGCAATACGTTCCAGATTCGAACAACTCGCTGCGTGAAAACATTTCTTCTCACCTCCCCTCTGCTTCTTTTAGAAACTATTTTGAATCTGTGACCTCGAGTCACTGACACACCCACCAGTGGAAACAGTTTTTCCCTTTCCAACCTATCAAATCCCCTCATGATTTTGAAGACCTCTATTAGGTCTCCTCGTAACCTTCTCTGCTCCAATGAGAATAATCCCGGCCTCTCCAGCCTTTCCTCATAATCAAGGTCCTCATTCCTGGTACCATCCTCGTAAATCTCCTCTGCACCCTTTCCAATGCCTTAACATCCTTCCTATAGTGTGGTGCCCAGAACTGGGTGCAGTATTCTAACTGAGGCCTTATCAGATCCAAAATATATTAAATTGAAAAAATGTAACTGGTTAAATTTCGTACTTGTGTTCATATTATATTTGTTTCTGTTTTGAGCCGGTATTGTACATTGTGCACATTTAGTGTAGGTACAGACTAACAATTCTAACATTCTCTTCACTAAGAAAAGTAATTTGAATTTTGCAAATTATAATTACTTTTTACTCTTCCTGATGAACCATTGCTTTGTCGGCTCAGTTGAAGACACTCTCGCCACCGAGTCAGAATGTTGTGGGTTCAATCCACTCACCGAGACTAGGCTGACATTCCAATGCAGTTCTGGGGGAAGAGGAATGCTATGTTGTTGGAGGTGCCATCCTTTCAGCGCCTTGTGACGTCCTCCCGACGTGAAAGGCGCTCTATAAATGGAATCTTGTTGTTGTTGTTGTTTGGATGAGAGGTTAAACCAAGGTATAGTCTGTGTCTATTCAGGTAAACGTTCAAGATCCTATGGGAGTATTCAAAAGAGAAGGGAGTTTTGTCCAATATCCCAGCTGACATCATCAAATAAAATTGGTCATTCACTTCAGGTTTGTGGAATATCTCTGCGTTCACTCACAAAATACACAGTCTCTGTACTTTACAGTATATATTGTGAAGCTCTTTAAGATGTCCATGTCAAATGCAAGGATTATTATTAATATTAATACTAACCTTTTGTGGTACATGGCAAAGAGATTGGATGCAGCAGTTTACATGAGAAATGTATTATTTATTTTTGAGATGTGGCAGCTATTTTATAAAGAGCCTCACACTTTGCATGCACCCATCAGTAAAAGCCCATTCCTTTCTTTTTGGTTTGCTAAATGGTGGTTTCAACCTGTGAGGATTTTTCTTCAATAAAACTTCCCAATCCTTTTCCTGTTCCACCTTTATTGTTAGTCATTAGTTGATTGGCAGATCGCTTTTCCCGGGGTAATAATTCTTCTCAACAAAAATAATAATAATATTTTGGTCACTCATTCCACGACTGTTTGACACTGCTGTGCGCAATTGGCTGCTACAATTTCCTTGCAAAATAAAGAGTCAATTCACTTTACAGTATATTCTGTGAAGCACTTTGAGAATTCTTGAAGACGTGATAAGGCACTGTATCAAATGCAAGGACTTATTATTTTTGGGCTTCATTTTTCAATGTGTAATTATATTTAATGCTTTCGCACCAATTACCTTACATTTTTCTGCAAGGAATGCTCTTTGCTAATCTATCTCTGTCTGTTTGGATAATCGCTGGTTCCCTGACAAAATTTGCCCTCCCACATAATTTTGTCTCATGAGTCAACTTGAAAGTCTTATCTATAATCTTCTCATCCAAGACTGTTTGATAAAGATTACGAAAACACAGATTCCCAGGGAACTCATATTCTCACTGCCTCCTGTGAGAAACCAACATTTGCTTCCAACACGGATCAATGATCTATCCAGGTCCATCAGCCATAATTGTTTCTTCAATGTATTGTGTGTTGCAACATGTTCTCAAACGGTTTTTGACAGACTACTTATTGAATTATGCTTTCCCATTCACAGACCAAAGATAGCAGCTTTGCAGGTCGTCACCTGGGCCAGCCAAAAGAAAAGTCCGGAAATATTTGCCCGGAAATGCAGGGAAATTCGGAAAATTTGCAGAGAGGGTTGATTGGTGCTCCTGAGATACACTTTACTGCCAAGCTACATTTTTTCACTTTATTGATAAAACTGAACATGAGGAAATAACGCATAATAGATTGTTGCAATAAAAATTATTGATCGCTTCTTTAACAAAAACTGGGTGGCACATTTTTTTTGGTGTGGGTGGGGAAACACCAGCCAGGCAACAGGAGCTTATCACCTCCTGCTTCTCAGAGTCTGGAACCGCACACAGACATAGAGGCAGAGACCCAGAGATAGAGATACACACACTCAGACACAGAGAGAGACACATACACACAGAGAAACCCAGAGAGAGAGAGAGACACACACACACACAGACCCAGAGATAGAGACATACATACTCAGACACAAAGTGAGACACACATACTCACAGACACACACACTCACAGACACCGAGAGAGAGACACACACACTCACAAACACACAGAGGAGAGAGACACACAGACACACTCACACACAGACTTAGACACACAGACAATTACAGCAGCGGAGTCTTCGAGTGAAACCCATTTCCCGCTTGCGTTGCACTGCACATGCATTTTTAGCGGGTTTGGAGCAAATTCTGCAGAAAATGTGCAGCTGCACTTTTCTATTGGCCCAGGTCATAACCTATCTTGACTCTTGTCAAATTCTTGTATAACGGTGGCTGTTTTTGTTTGTGTGTCTGGCCTTGTCTCCCCATACTGTATATTCCTATAATATCCCTGTCCTTCAGAATATTTTTTACTTTTCAGCGCATTTTCCAAATTATGAATTTTCCAAACTGAAATTATGAATGCTCAGGGATGTGAAAAGACAACTTGGGAAATGCACAATTTGCTGTGTTCCCTTCTGTTCCACAAAGTAGTGAGAATTGCATCATACTGTGTAAAATTGAGAAGATTCCAAAAGATTAATGATTTCCACCTTTTCAACTGATTATCACTATGTGACTCTGCTGCATCCAGCCGTGGACATATCTATGGAGCCAGATGGACCCTTTGTTATCGCTCTCACATCTTATTTTCCTTGCCGGTAGGATTTAATCTGCTTTAATTGGATTTGTGCACTCAGCACTGTATCTGAATTACTTTTGTTCATAAATCTGGCGTGGTCTGATAAATGGTTGGGAACCCTTCCAACTTGTTGTTTTTCAATAGGATATTTGGACTCCATTCTGACAGCCCTCCAACCCATCTGCTTTCTTAACTCCTACCTTCAAAATCTTAGCCCAGATTAAATGAAAACACTTATGAGTTTATAAAGAGTTGCTGAAATGTGTTTTCTCCTTAACTTTATCCACTGATATTTACACAGTGTGATTGGGCACGAAAACAGGCCTTACAGCTTCCACTCCACATGAGCTTGCACCCATCAATGTGTGGAATCCCATCGGATAATGGTTAGCGCTCTTGCTTTGGAAGCGAGAGGACCTGAGTTTGATTTCTGGGGGGGTGAAACCTTAGACACATTTCCTTACTCCACACAACTCTGTTTACCCAGCATTAAGTAGAAACCTGGTTGTTAGTCGATTAATGGATCGCTTTCCGGAGGTAATAATCCCTCCAAAATCCTTATATTTGATGTAACAAACATCATGTCTTCGAGATGTTTCAAAGCGCTTCACAGAATATACTGCTGACGAAGGGTCATGGACCCGAAATGTTGACTCACTTTCCTTTCTCCATAGATGCTGCCTGATCTGCTGAGTTTTCCCAGCTCTCTCTGTTTTTGTTTTACATTGTAATGGGTTACCATTAATTTGCCAAGCAGGGAAGATAAATGATTAATTCTTATATAAAAACGCAGTCCTTAGCTTTGGTGCTTAGCATATCCAGAGAAATAAATGGCTTGCAGCAGAATCATACTTGGGAATCATACATCATAGTATTACTTGTCAGAAACCTTCCAGCGTGTCACATTAATTTCCTTTATCTTCTCCTGGGATCTGCGTACATCTGTACTTCTTCATTATCATTCAGAAACATCAATTTGAGCGTCAGCATGGTGGCAGTGGCATTAATACTGATGTACACAGATGGTAGTCTTTGAATACAGATTAAGAAATGTCAGCATTCACCTCACTGTTCTCTCTTTCATTCATTCAGAACGAGTGGAACATATTTGTAAGTATATTCCAAATAACGATGTGAGATTTTAATTTCAATTGATTTAAAGTATTAAAAAGCATAAACCACTGTAGTGATGATGCTTCTTAATAATAATATAATCATAATGTTATGATAATTATATTATTATCATAGTATTATCCTGTATATAATATCAATAATACTTGCATTTGATATAGCATTTTGATGACATATATTTAGTATGTCATTAAATGCTTTACAAAATCCCTTAAAAAAAGTTTTAAAAAAATAATAATTTGGTCACTCAATCCACGACTGTTTGTGGAACACTGCTGTGCCAATTGGCTGCCGTGTTTCACCCACAAAGTATACAGTCAATTCATTTTATAGTATATTCTGTGAAACACTTTGAGGTGTCTAGAAGATGTGATAAGGCGCAATATCAAATGCACGGACTATTATTATTATTTTACCGTAAAGTGTGGTGACTGTGTATTTGTAGGTACATGCAGCAGTTAATTTGCACACTGTAATGCTCCATGAAACTAATTAATAATGTTATCTGGTGGATTGTTGGCCAGGGCTCAGGGAGAAACTCCCTTCTTTTTGAATAGTGCGGTGGCATCTTTAACGTCTACTTCAACAGGCAGCTGGAACCATGGTCTCATCTGCTCAATGGCTTACACTTCACATTTGATTCTCAAAGCCTCTCAAAAATGGACAAATAGGCCAATAAAGGTTGGGCAATACGTGAATTTAAGAATTTTCTCCAAATTGTGCACAATCTTAAATTTTACAACCAAACGATTTTAATACGTCAAGACTAGTTGGAATTTGGGGGCCCAAATTACCAATTTATCTTTCATTTTAGATTATTTGCCCTTGAGTGGTTGCCTTCCCAAGCATAACAGTTCCACACAGAATGCAGTTCTAACTCCATATCAGTATCCTGATGAGTGCCAGTCCTGTTCTTAAGCAGATTTTCATTTAGTTATTTTTTTAATAAGAAGTTCTTAATTAGCACAATTAAGTGCTTTAGCTCAGATTCTTTTGCACATGTCTAATATTCCGAGTCCTGTAGCTCGGTTGTTAGAGCACTCGACTCGTAAACGAGAGGACCCGGGTTTGATTCCAGGCAGGGTGAAACCTTTGGAAAGTTTCCTTACTCCACACCCCATCTGTTTACCGAATAGTAAGTAGGAACTTGATTGGAGTATCACTTTCCCGGGGTAATAATCCCTCCAAAAATAAATAAATAATTACATTTGGTCACTCAATTACTGTTTGTGGAAAACTGCTGTGTGCAACTGACTGCTACATTTTGCCCACCAAATACACAGTCAATTCACTCTACAATATATTCTGTGAAGCACTTTGAGACATCTCAATGACATGGTAAGGCACTATATCCAATGCAAGGAATAGTATTATTATTATTACTCTGTGAGGGAATAATCTTTCCAAAGTCAAATTATACTCAGAGTTTGATAGTGAAGTCCTTTAACACTTTGTTGAACTATTTGTCCATCAATTAACCTGCCTTTATCTGCTACATCTTCCATTCATCACCAGTGAATTAAAAACCTGGTTAATGTTCTCTCAAAATGTTAACTTGTCCACAAAAATTAGTTTAGTTCATTAACATGAACACATGAAGCTCCTTGCATGAGATGCATTTTACATTCTGGCCTGCTTTTTCCAAGGCTTGGCACTATTTCTAGAGTTGATGTGATATAGAGGTGGACAGGATAGAGATGTTTAAGATTGTGAAAGGATTCGATAGGGTGGAGGTTGTTAGGTTTAGCAGAGGGAGAGGACAGGCCGGTCTGTGGTTAGCAGGTCCATCACTGCAGGAGGCAATAGGTTACACTGTCGCCATGAACAGGGCTCTGTAATTTGCATCATGCATATAAAATGTGCTGCCCTATATTAGCAAAGGAATTCATGGTGTAACAGGCTGTAACAGCGCTGGAATACAGCACCTGTCACTTGTGAGAAAGTGTATTCTTATCCGTACGGCGGTGGGTTAAAAGGATCATTCCCACTGAGCGAGACTTCATTGCCTTTATCCTTTTCTGGCCTCCTCAGCCGAGTCAGGATTAACTGGAAAAGCTGTGTGATTCTCCTGGACTCTCCAATTCTCAGCCTGTGAAATCTACACATTGAAACATATTAATCCCTTCCTCTTCTCTCCAAACACACACACACACGCACATTTTACTCAGCATCCTTCCCCTTGCAGCGCTCCTAAAGTTTGTCCTGCACATTAATAGATTGATTCTTCCTGGCTTTCTTCTTTTGCAAGGTCCTCATTGAATTTTTTGATTGGAATCAATGCTCGGGCTTGTTATGGTTTCTGTTAAGAGTCCTGCCATTGTTTCTTATTCTTGTTTTGTTGAAAATTGACAAAAGACCTCATATCTAATCCCATCTCAGTTGATATCTTCAGGTAAACCAAAGCAATCATATAAATGGTAAATGAGAGAGTGTTATTCCGGCTCAGTTGGTAGCACTCTCGCCACTGAGTCAGAAGTTTGTGGATTTAAGCCTCATGTCGGAGATTCGAACTCCTACGGTCTAAGCTGACGCTCCAGCATTGTTGCGGGTGTCGTACTTTGGAGGAGATGTTAAACTGAGGCACCGTCTGTCCCCACTAGAAATATCTCATAAACACCAATGAAATGAATGAACAATTTTATTTGGGGGATGATTGGCCAGGATACTGGCAGAAACTCCCTTCTCTTTTTGGATAGTACCATGGAATCTTAAACGTCCACCTGAACAGACTAACAGGAGCTTGGTTTAACATTGCATCTGTAGGACAGCACCTCTGACAATAAGGATTGAGCTAAAATCAAGTCTTGAATGTGCGGTTGAACTCACAATCTTATGACTGCTGACACCTGACTGGTCTTGTTACACAATAGAATGTACTGTACTCTAATACTCTGTTTAGACGACAGCAAGTATAGATTTAATGCTTTATTTGTGTCAAATCACTGCTTAAATTGTTGCATAAATCAGGAATAAAAGGCATTGATTCGATTCTGAGACTTACTCAAGCAATTTGCCACGGGAGAACATTTTAAATGTGCAATCGATTTCAACATAACTTTCATACTTAAAAGATTTAGGCAGTGCACTGGAATGCCTTTAGCTTTTTAAAATAATGTTTCTAATTTCTCCCCATTGGCGAATGCCTCTGTGCTTGGCGTGTGCATGGCTTTCTTTTGCTGTTTAACTTCACACCCCAGCACTTCCCTCTCTGTGTGATATTCCCCTACGCCACTCCTCTGCGTTCCCCTCCTCCGCTCAGCCAACGTGGACCTGCTGTGCACCCCCTGCCCTTTCCGTGTCAGATCTGTGGCCAAGCTTTCAGGTACGAGACTCCCTAATCTCTGGAACTCTGCCCCTCTGTCTCACCCACTCTCTATCTGTTTAAACAAACTATCACTTTGACCACACCAATGGTTACGTCCGTCTATCCCTTGATTGGCATCCCACCCAACCTTATCCTTTGTGAGATACGTTATATAAATACAAGTTGTTTCTATCTGGTTTGACTATTTAAATGACTTACACACCGAAAATCCCGGCTACCCCCACCTCAAGCCACAGACCATCTAGAATTCTGCAGCCCAGGTCCTCTTCTCCGACCTCTGGAACTCCATCCCAGAGTCTCTCTGCCTTGTCCTCTTTCCCCCTCCACACACCTTTAAAGAACTTTCTTTTCAACCAAGCTTTTGGTCACCTAACCCCCACCCCTCCAACCCACCTGATGGTTTCGACCACAAAATATACAGTCAATTCACTTGACATTTTGAGACGCCCTGAAGACATGATAAGGCGCTATATCAAATACAAGGATTATTCTAGGATTATTATTATAATTTTTTCATTCCCCGTCTCTGCACGTGGGAGTGGGGGCAAAAATAAATGTTCTTATTTCGGGAGAGTAATGATGGAGAAACTCTGTAAACAAAACCAGAACCCTGGAGAATCTGAGTGCTGGAAATGCTCACCGAAACATTAAATGGTACCAGTCGAATAAAGAGTAATTGAGGTGACACAGTCCCATGGGTAATGAAAACGCATCTTCATTATTAATTATGTTTGCCCAGGAAAGTGGAAGGTTATTAGCATCTGGGCAAATATAAATATTAATTTAGGTTTTGCGGCTGATGCAGAATGATAGCTCTTTCATTATGTATGCTCATTAACAGCTCACACTCTTGAGGTTTCCAGTCAAATTTACATGTTGCAAGTTAGCACACTATAACTCAAGAAGTAAAGTAAACAGATATGATATAACCTAACCTGTCAAAGCCACTAAAATGTATTAGTAGTCATTGCACTGTTCTGCAGGGAGGCAGATTTTTTCAAATTAGAGACCGATATAACCTTGTTTCTTCACTTTGAGTGCGATTAAAAAAATAAACAGATCCAATATTTAGTTTTTTAAACCCGTAAATTATCAAATGCTATCAATTCAGCTCGACTCAAAGATTAACATGGTAGTGGCATGCCACTGAATATACTGTAACGTGAATTGACTGTATGTGGGCGAAATGTTCTCTTGACATGAGTGACACTGTACAAATGGAATTTGTAGTTGTTGCTGTTGTAATGATCCTATGTCAGTGTTTACACTCCACATGAGCTTCCCCCTCCCTAACCGTCTGTCACAAGCCCCTCCATTACCTTGACCCACATGTATGCATTTGCATATGTGCAAACTCGTGTATCGTCATCTTAAGGCTGTCGTTACACCCGTAACCGTGCATAGATACGAAACATGATGTTTTTGCTGCTTTGTGACAGTATTTCAGTTATGCTGCATTTCGCCCACAAAATATACAGTCAATTCACTTTACAGTATGATCTGTGAAGCGCTTTGAGACATCTCGAAGACGTGATAAGGCGCTATATTGTAATTTTCTTGGCAGGTACCTATTATTGCTGTACCACACTGACAACCCTGCTGTTCCACTGAATACTGTAGTGATTGGTGTCTCAGACACTGAGACTATGTTTGTGTGAGGAAGGGAATCCACTGTGGGACTTTGCTAGTCTAATAGCTCAGTGCTGTAGCATGCTGTGCATTTACCCAGTTGGCCATCAGGCAGTCCTGCCCGAAACACATTTTTTACAAAGTTTCCAGCACAGCATTACAACAAGCAAGCCGTTTGGTCCAACTAGTCTATCCTGGTGTTTATACCCCACATGAGATTCCGCTCTTCCTAACCATATATAATATATGTATATATACACATACTTTATATATAATAATATATGATTATTATCACTTTAAGCTGTATCTACACCTGTAGCTGTGCATAGTTGAGAAATGTGTGCTTTTTGTTGCTTTATAACATTTTTTTCATGAGGGGTCGAACAAGCCAGTTCAAAGCCACCTTTACACACCTTTACACCTTTATTCCTAACATTGTTATTCTGCAACTAACTGTTTGCCTACAGTGTAAAAAAGCAACTTACTTTGCTGTTTGAAGGGTTACACCTATGTTTGAAATTCAGCTGTAGAGCAAGTGTAATCCATTATTCAACTCTAGACTCAGAATAGCTAGATGAGGTTTGCCTATTTTATACACAGAGATAGAAGCTCAAAAATAGATCATTCAGATTGTGACCTTTTATCGAATCGCAAATTGCCATGAATATGGTAGAGGCTGCAGTGGGGGTGGGTTTGCAATAGGAGAGCATCAATTCAGTGGTGCTCTCCTCATTCGAATCAATATAACCTCTCACAGGGAATAATTGCGGTCTGACCTCAACCTCATTCTATTCCAGCCTCAGGGAGCAGGCGATTTACTGTCCAACTTGACGAATCATCCACTGGAGCTAAATACCTTTTGTAACCTTTTGCCGAGATGGAGTTTGTGGAAATTTTCCTGTTCAGAATCACTTTAGATATAGAAACATCTAAAGTGATAGGAACAGGATAGCCCCTCGAGCCTGTTCCACCATTCTATAAGATCATGGCTGATCTGTACCTCAACTCCAATTACACACCCTTGTCCCATATCGCTTGATACCCTGACCTAACAGATATCTATCCACCTCAGTCTTAAAATTTTTAATGGATCCAGAATCCATAGCCTTTTGAGGGAGCAACTTCCAGATTTCCTCTGCTCTTTAGGAATACAGACCAAGTTTATGCAACCTGTTCTCATAATTTAATCGTCTAAGCCCTGGTATCATTCTGGTGAATCTGCACACCCTCCGGAGCCAATATATCATTCCTGAGGTGCGGTGCTGATAGCTGAACGCAGTACTCCAGATGGGGTCTGACCAAGGCTCTATACAATTGAAGCATAATTTCCTATCCTTTATATTCCAGGCCCCTTGAGATAAATGCCAACATCACATTAGCATTTTTGATAACTATTTGTACTTGTGACACCCAAATCCCTTTGCTCCTCTGCAGTTCTTGGTTTCTCACCATTTAGAAAATATTCTGTTTTGCTATTTTTGGATTTATAGTGGATGACTTCACACTTTGCCATATTGAATTCCATCTGCCACAGTTTTGCCCACTCGCTTTATCTGTCTAAATCCCTTGGTAAATCCCTTCCTGCTCCCATCTACACAATTTTCCGTGTCTCCTAACTTTGTGTCATCTGCAAAATTTGATATAAAACTTTATTCCTTCATCCAAGTCATTTATATATTTGGTGAAAAGCTGAGGCCCCAGTACAGACCCCTGGGGGACACCACTTGTCACATCCCACCAATCAAAGAATGTTCCCTTATCCCTACGCTCTGTTTTCTGCCTCCCAACGAATTACCAAGATACATTGGAAGGTTACCTCCGATTCCATGTACATTCATTTTTGCTAATAACTTCTTGTGCGGAACCTTATCAAATGCTTCCTGAAAATCCATGTAGACGACATCCATAGACTTCTCCACCATGTTCGTGACCTCCTCAAAAAATTTAATTCGATTTCTCAGATATGACCTACCCTTCACAAATCCATGCTGATACTCAATCCACGACTGTTTGTGGGACACTGCTGTGTGCAATTGGCTGCCGTGTTTTGCCCACAAATATATAGTCAATTTACTCCGCAATACATTCAGTGAAGCGCTACGAGACATTTCAATGACTTAAAAAGGTGCTATATCAAGGATTATTATTATGGTATATTATAAGACAATATTTTATCATATTTTGTTACTGATCCCTGTTTTTATAGGGATGTATTTTTCCTCTTTTGTAAGCCAGCATTGCTGTGCACAGATTGGCAGCTGCTTTCACTCAGAAATCACAGTCATACCTGTGAAGAGCTTTGAGACTTTTTAACATGATAAGTTGCTGGACTAAAATTAAAAATGCCTGACATCCGGTTCATCTGGTTGCTGAAAACATCACTTCCTGTTTGCCACACCTGAGCAAAGTAATAAGTGACACAGGAAGCCAGCTCTAAAGCCTTGGAAGTTGGCCATTTGAGTGTAGAAAGCCAGCTGACACCCAGAAGAAGGGCCAGCACAGAAGGGGTCCACAGGCCAACAGGGTTATTAGTCAAGTGTGTTTTAATGGCTGTTCTGCAATACTAATAATATTCCTTTTTGTTACTTTCATTGTGTTTAGTGTTATCAGCCATAACTTTGGTTAAAGCCAAATGCAGAAAATAATAATATTAATAATAATAACCCTTGCATTCGATATACCGTCTTATCACATCTTCACGACGTCTCAAAGCGCTTCACAGAACATACTGTAAAATGAATTGACTGTATATTTTGTGGGCGAAATTGATTGTGTATTCATAGAAGCTAATTTCTTGCACAGCATTGATCACAAACAGCAAGGAGATAAATTATCAATTTAAGTTCAACAAATATTTTATATTTCAATACGGCAGGCTTTTGATTGGTAATATTTCTCTCATCTTTCTTCTTAACTTTTGAGATGTTAAACCAAGGTCCCATCTGTCTATTCAGAAAGACCTTGAAGAACCCTTGAAGAACGCTATTCAAAATGAGAAGGGAGTTTCTCCTGATATCCTAACAATCCCCCAGACAAAATTTGTCATTCACTTGATGGCTATTTGTGGGACATTGCTATGTGCAAAATTGGCCGCCACATTCACCTACAAAATACGCAGTCACTACACTTTGCAGAAAAGCTCTGTGAAATCCTTTTATTGATTTTGATATGATAAGGTACTATATCAAATGCAAGGATTATTATTATTATCCCATTGGCATGTCCACCAATCTTTGAACAGTTAATAGGTATCTCAGACATTAGATGGAGTGTTAGCATCATGAATGGCCTGAGCAATGGTGATACGATTATGCTCTGTTGATATGAGCGCTCCGCATATATATATATATTTATTGATCCATATTTTTACACAATTTCTCAAACAAGCTTTAAGGCTTGTTTATGAAAGGTTCCAACCTAAGGACAGCAATCCAAACAGAAGACGGAGCAGTCACAAATCAATACAGAATAATCTTTAATATATTTTAGTTGCTTAGTTTATTTCTCGTGTCAGTTTGTAACACTTGTCCTATCTTTATCATAATTCTATGAGGGTAGAAGCTAGTCATGCCTCCATATCAGTTTTATTGCTATTTTTGCTACAGTCTGCATGAATTCATCTTATCATTCAGAAGGAAAAGTTAAAGCTAAGGTGTGTTCATCTGTGCTTTGTGGTGGCAAGGTATCAGTCAGCCTGGCTCAGTTGGCAGCACTCTCGCCACTGAATCAGAAAGATGTGGGTTCAAGCCCCAGATTGGGACTTTGAACTCATGCACTCTAGGCTGACAATGCATTGGCAGCGGGGTGGATCTCATCCCCCAAGCTTCCCTTGGTCTATTCCCCTAGACCTCTGGCTGTTTCTCTTCCTTTGATAAGCCTCATCCTTCACCATCCCGCCTCTCTCTCTCCCTCAAAATCCTCCTAATTTTCTACCCCCCCCCAAACCTCCTGGCTCCTTCCTCACCGATATCTCCTTTCTCCTCTCATCCCTGTCCCTCTGCACTGAACACTTGCTCATAATGGGTGATTTCAACCTCCACTTAAGCTCCCCTTGCGCCACCTCCTCGGATTTCACTGTCCTCTTCTCCGCCCTAAACCTCATCCTCCATATCAACTCGCCGACGCACAACCATGGCCACTCCCTTGACCTCGTCATCACACATGGCCTTGACATTTCTGACCTGTCAATTGTGGACAAGCCCATCTCGGATCACTTCCTCATCTCCCTCTCCTCCCACACCACCCCTCCCCTCTTCCAAACGGTCCACCATTTTTTTATACTCCTGGAAAAAGCTTCCCCCTGACTCCCTCACAAATGCCCTCTCATCCTTGGACCCCCTCTTCCTCTGGCCTTCCATCCGAAGAGATCATGATGCAGCTGTCAAACTGCTGAATGACCGTCTTTCCAAAACCTTGAAATCCAGGGTTGTTTCCAAACCCACCCGCTCCCCCTGATACAACAGTCATCTCTGCTCCATCAAAACACAAACCCAGATGCTCAAATGCAGATGGCAGAAATCCAGCCTCATGATTCACCACCAGCTCTGGCTCGAGCACCTACTGCCTCTCCCTTTCACAGGCCAAAACTAGCTTTTACTCCAAAGTCATCCTGGAGGCAAACAACAATCCAAAGATGCTGTTTTCCACCATCCATCACCTCCTCCATGCATCCCTTAAGACCCCCTCTAAGTCAAGGTCCTTGACTTCTTTGCCTCAAAAATTGAAAATATCTGCTTGGCTGCATCGTCCTCTCCCCCCACTATGTTCCCTTTCACCCCACCCAGACCATCCACACTGCCTTCTCCCTCCAACACGGCTCCTGCCACTCCAACCGCCTCCATTTCATCTCAGCAAATGGTTTCTCATCCCACTCCTGCCTGTCACCTGCAGGGTACCCCAGGGTTCCATCCTCGTCCCTCTTCTTTTCCTGACCTATATGCTCCCTCTGGGTGATGTCATCCGCAGACACGGGGTAAACTACCACATGTATGCAGATGTCACACAAATCTACTTTGCCTCCTCTAGTACCAACTCCAGGTCCGCCAATGTTCTATCAGCTTGTCTAGCAGACATCAAGGCCTGGATGAGTGTAAACTTCTTACAGCTGAATATGGAAAGACGGAAGCCGTACTCCTTGGATCCCGTCAACCACTTCATTCCTGTGGATTTAAAATCCTCAACCTCACTGGGCTCTCCCTTAGACTCACCAAATCAGTAAGCAACCTAGGTGCCCGGTTTGCCCCCCAACTGTTCTTCCTCCCTCACATCCAGTCCACCTCCACTACATTACCCGCCTCTGACCGTACCTTACCCCAAATACAGCCGAAACTCTCGTGCATGCGTTTGTCACCTCCCGCTTGGATTACTCCAACGCACTCCTTGTTGGTCTCCCCAGCTCCACCATTCACAAGATCCAACTCATTCAAACTCTACCGCCCGCATACTGACCTGGATCAAACTCCGTACCCACATCTCACCGGTTCTGGCCTAGGCTCCACTGATTCCCCATCACCGAACAGATCGACTTTAAGATTCTCACTCTTGTTTTCAAATCCATTCACTTCTTGGCACCTCCCTACCTCTCCGACCTCCTCACTCCCCAATCCACCACCCAGCGCCTCCGCTCGACTGGCAATGGCCTCCTGCTCACCCCTCGCACCCTCCACCCCATTATCAGAGGTCGTGCTTTCAGGCACTACTCCCCAAAACTGTGGAACAGTCTCCCTCAATCCCTCCGCCTTGCTCCCTCACTCCCCTCTTTCAAATCCCACCTGAAAACTTTTCTGTTCGAGCGTGCTTACAGCCACCTCCCACTCCGTCCAGCTCGGAATCAGGCTCCACCACTATTAAGCTCTCTGAGACGCTACCCTGTGTGGAGGTCGCTATATAAGTGCAAGTTGTTGTTGTTGTCTCGAAGACATGAAAAATGGGTCACATAACATAACATCACAATAATCAAATAACATCACAAAAATCTGGGGCTCACATGTACATACAGGTAGAACAGTAATCTGTAACAAATGATCATAAAAAATAACTAGATTGTACATGTAGTATTATTTTTAGCATTTGTCTTTAACCAAAGGCATGGCTGGTAACACCAAACACAATGTAAGTAACAAACAGGATCAAACAATAGTATTATTGATGTTGCTAACCCAAGTAATAATAATAATAATCCTTGCATCTGATATAGCACCTTATCGTGTCTTCGAGACACCTCAAAGCTCTTCACAGAATATACTGAAAAGTGAATTGCCTGTATGTTTTGTGGGCACAAGCAGTTTCCCACAAAGTCGTGGTTTAAGTGACCAAATTATTATCATTATTTTATTTATTTATTTTTGAAGGGATTATTACCTTGGAAAAGGGATCCACCAATTGACTAACAACCGTTATTCTTACTTACTGCTAGTTAAACAGAGACATGTGGAGTCAGGAAACCTGCAATCGGTTTCGCCACGCCCGGGAATCTAACTCGGGTCCTTTTCTTGCATGAAAAAACCCCACAGAAGCAAGAGATAGCAATAACATCAGGATCTTACGTTCGTCACAACTGGCCCATTTCACACTCCCAGAATATATAGTGGTGGGAACTCAAACATGTCTTTCTGTTCTGCAATTTATCATACATGACATATTTCTTGCTAACCTTCGCAACTTGTCATGTTGTTATTGCCCTGAGCCATCACTAGGAACATTATTTACCCCCGGGGTAGTGTGCCTGTAAACAAGATCATTAATCACCTGTGAACAACCCACATTTCGGTCACAGGAGCTGCAGTGATAAAAATGTCCCACCCAACTTTAGCAAATAAAATGATTTGATCTGAGTAGTAATAGAACGAAAAACATTATAAAGTGTTCCTACTAAACTATACAGAAAATTGTTTATTCACACTTTGGGTAGACTTAATGGCTAAAACGACTCCTAGAACATTAAGAGGAGCCCATGTTAAGCTTTGCAGAGCTTATCATAGATAAATTGCTATTAATGGTCTAGGAGTTTACTGGTGTGTTGAATTGTTGAATTTGATGGCACTGAATGCAAAACTAGATCACAAGAGATTTTCAGATGAATTAGATTCTTTGGCCCATTTAATCTCATCCTTCCAGATTATCCAGAATATCCACCCTATTATTCTTCCATCACAGCGTCAAGCTGTATTTGAATGACTCCTGCATCCTGACTTCAATAACCTTTCCTGGCACTCTCTAGGCAAACACGGCAGTCAATTTACAAACAAGAATTTCTCAAACAGCTATGGAGTGAGTAACCGATTTTATCTGGGGGATTGTTGGCCAGAATACTGGCAAAAACTCCCTTCTATTTTCGAGAAGTGCCATTGGATCTTTAACGTCCACTTAAACAGGCACACAGGCCCTCAGTTTAACGTCTCCGAGCTCCAAGATGCTATATAAATACAAGTTGTTGTACTCTCATTATTATACCGAGAGCATATTTCATTGCAGAGGAATGGAAATTAATGCGATCAGATTTCAAAAGTGTGAGGGACGAAAGCTGTCACAGAACCTGAGAGCTTAATATATCACTAACGGACAGGTAATTTAGCAGCTGTGACCCATGCAGGTAAGAGAATGAATAGTGTGTCTCTTCAGCAATTCTGGTTCAGACTGTTCCAGTGCACGGCAAAAAGTCATTGGTCTGATTAAACTGGTAGTACTTTGACTCCAGTGTGGTTTTAGCTGGTTAAACTCCAGCAGTTACCCCCAATGCACAAAATGGGGACCCCAAGCCTTGCCTCTAACCAATCTGTACCTAATGCCCTCTGGAATTAGGTGAGTGGGGTGCGTTCCTCCAAAGGAAGAGAGTACGTATTCCAATGTGGGGAAATTTCCATGTGTGGGTTGCATACAATTGCAGGCAACACACCACATGTGGAATTTTCAGTGTGGTTTTGATACTCTTTCACATGGTAATGGATTTCCGCTTGTGGCAGACACACGGCTGATCAAAGAAAACCTATTATTTTTTAGCATTGTAATGCAAACTGAAGAGAAAAGAGCAACTACAATGTAACATTCATCACAGGAGCAGAAAATTGAGGCAAATGTCATAAACAGTGACTGTTGCCAACAAGTACCCAAGCTAAAGATTCTCAGTTTGGAAAAGAGATGTCTCAAACAGCATCTTGTAGAGGCATTTATGAAATCCTGTAGTGCATTGGTTAAAGCACTTGCTTCGCAAGTGAGAGAACCTGGGTTCAATTCTTGGGCAGGGCGAAGCTTTACGCAAGTTTCCTCACTCCATACGCCTCTGTTTACCTAGCAGTAAATAAGAATTCAGTTGTTAGTCAATTGGTGGATCGCTTTTCTGGAGGTAACAATCCCTCCCCACCAAAAATAAAATTTGGCCACTCAATCCACAACTGTTTACGAGACACTGCTGTGCACAATTGGCTGCCGGATTTCACCCACAAAATATACACTTAATTCACTCTACAGAAAATTCGAAAGTGCTTTGCGACGTCTTGAAGATGTGATAAGGTGGTATTTCTGTAACGGAAGGACAATAGGGTGGGTGTTTTGAAGGGATGGAACCAGAGGGCACTGGTTCATGCCAGAGTCCACAGCCACCTCATCCTCTGCCCACTTTTAAAGCCCACCTTAAGATCCATCTCTTCAACTGTGCTTTCGGTCATCTCCCCTCCCCCCCCCCTTCTCCCTTCTCTTTCCCAAATCTAGCGGGATCTTGAAATTGATCCCACTGGATTATGTCCATCTATGACCAGGGCTCCTTCTGCCTCCTCGATCTCATTGACCTCTCTGCTGCCTTCGACACCGTTGACCACTCTATCCTCATCCACCGGCTCTGCACTCACCTCAACCTTCATGGTTCTGTCCTTGAATGGTTCAGATCTTACCTCTCACACTGCCTCCACTTCATCTCCACAAACGGTTTCTTCTCTAGACCCCGCAATGACTTGTGTGGCATTCCTCAGGGCTCTGTCCTTGGTCCCCTCCTCTTCACTATTTATATACTCCTTCGTGGTGACTTCATCCACAGACATGGGGTCAACTTCCATATGTATGTGGATGATACCCAGCTGTATCTTTCTGCTTCCACCCTTGACTCCAGGACCACTGCTGTCCTGACAGAATGTCTGTTAGACATCAAGTCCTGGATTAGAGCTAACTTTCTTCAGTTGAACATCAACATGACCGAGGCTCTCCTGATTGGCTCCTATCAGCACCTCCTCACCTCAGGTAATAACACCATCACCATCCATGGCTGCACACTCCACCTTACTATGAAAGGTGGAACCACTCGAATTCAAGATCCTTACCCTAACTTTCAAGGCCATCCATGGCCTTGCCCCCTCCTACCTCTCTGACCTGCTGACTCCCTACCAAGCTGCCCGCTCCCTCCATTCAATGGGCTCTGGCTTGCTCCATGTCTCCCACCCAATCCCCTCTACCATCGGTGGCCGAGCTTTCAGCATCTCTGCCCCCACACTCTGGACCTCCATCCCACAGTCCCTTCGCCTTGCTTCCTCCCTTGGCCCCTTCAAGGCGGTCTCAAGACCCTTCTCTTCGATCGTGCCCTCAGTCGCCCTCCCACCTCTCTGCCTTCCCTCACCCCTACCCCACCCCTCCCCCATGCTCAGGCCCTGACGTCTGAGTGTTCAGCGCTTTAGGACGTCCTCCCGACGTGAAAGGCGCTCTATAAATGTAACTTTGTTGTTGTTGCACTAAGCCAGTCCAGAATCTTGGAGTCTTGTTTAACCCTCAACTATTCTTTCTATCCCACATCCGCCAAAACGCTCTGCCACTCTGCCCCACACTCTGGAACTCCATCCCACATTCCTCCACCTCGTCCCCTTCCTTGCCTCCTTCAAGACCCATCTCACGATCCTCCTCTTCGACCATGCTTTCGATCACTCTACTTTGCCCCATGCCTGAAACACTGACTGTTCAGTGCCTTGGGATGCCCTCCCAATGTGAAAGGTGTTTTACAAATGTAATTTTGTTGTTGTTGTTGTTGTTGAACATTGAGGAGTCCTGTGGCTCTGTGGTTAAAGCACTCTCCTCGTAAGAGATCTGGGTTTGATTCCCAGTTACGTTGGATAAGTTTCCTTACTCCACATGTGTGATAATAATCCCTCAAGAAAAAAAGGACAAAAATAATTTGGTCACTCAATCCACAACGGTTTGTGTGACACTGCTGTGCGCAATTGGCTGCCAAGTCTCGCCCACAAAATATGCAGTCAATTCACTTTACAGTATATTCTGTGAAGCGCTTTGAGACGTCTAGAGGAAGGGAAAAGTGCTTTATCAAATGCAAGGATTATTTTTATTATTATTATTATTATTATTATTATTCACTTGAACAGACAGGCCAGACCTCAGTTTAACATCTCCCCCAGCAATACACTGGTGTCAGCCTGTGAGTTGAAAGTTCTGACATGGAGCTTGAACCTGCAACCTTCTCAATAATAGGAAGACAGAGAGGGTTGACATTTTGGAGATCAAAGATGCCTAACGGCCTTCTTCACCCAAATCTCTCTTGAATCTTGTGTGATCTAACCTAACAAAAATCTGCATCTTGAAAGATGGAGCTCTTTTTTCCCAAAGGTCTTCCTGTCCTGAAATAGCAACGGAGAGAGAACAATAGAATGCTTTGAAGGCTACTTTCATGTGCGACTGCCTACAGTTTATTTATAAAGAAAAGAAAACGGAAATCATGCTATCGAAACTTCCCATCTACAGTGACTGTATCCACCACAAATTGTGAGGACAGGAATAATAATTCTCATCCTATTCGTCATGTTTCAAAAAGAAAAGTTGGATGTGGTGCCCACAGTTTTCAAAGCTAGCAGCTCTGCTCAGACAGACACAAGTAATGTGCTGACAGTGTGTGTCAGCTTCCATATGCATGCGGATGACACACAAATCTACTTTGCCTCCTCCAGCATCGATGTTCTATTAGCTTCTCTGGCAGACATCAGGGCCGGGATGAGTGAAAACTTCCTGCAGCTGAATGTGGAAGCTGTTTTAAGGCAGGAAGTTGGAAGCCATACTCTTTGGCTCCAGTCAACATCTTCATTCCTGTGGATCTAAACTCCTCAACCTTCCTGGGCTCTCCTTCAGATTCACCAAATCAGTGCGCAATCTAGATGTCCGGTTTAACCACCAGGTGTCCTTCCTCCTCCACATCCGGTCCCTGACCAAGACCTCTTTCTTCCACCTCCACCACATTGCCTATCTGTGACGGTACCTTACCCCAAATGCACTTCTCGTCGGTCTCCCCAGCTCCACTATTCAAAAAATCCATCTCATTCAGAACTCTGCCGCCCGCATACTTACCTGGACCAAACTCACGTACTCACGTCTCACCAGTTCTGGCCAGGCTCCACTGGCTCCCCATCATCGAACGGGTCGACATCAAGATCCTCACACTCGTATTGAAATCCATTTACTCCCTGGCACCTCCCTACCTCTCCGAACTGCTCACTCCCCAATCCACCAACCGGCATTTCCGCTCAACTGGCCCCGGCCTCCTGCTCATCTCTCTTGCCCTCCGCTCCATCATTGGAATCCAGAGGAACACAGAAAGTGGTGAGAAAGTGGAACTAACTGTCAGAAGCTGTGGTTAAAACTAAAAACATTATTGTATTTAAGAGGAAACATCAAGGATATATGTCAGCCTGGTTCAGTTGGTAGCACTTTAACCTCTGAGTCACAAGGTTATTGGTTCAATCTCATTTGAACTCACAATCTCGGTCACGAATGGCCAAATTGCGGACTATTTTAGTCGCAGGCTATTTTACGCATGTGTAATGCAGGCTGAATGCAACAAGTTAAAAAATAGGCTAATACTCTAATATCAATGAAGTGTTGGGTGTGTGCTTCATTGTTGGAAGTGCCGTCCTTCGGATTAGACACTAAACAGAGATTCTGCCTGGCTGTCCAGGTGGATGTTAAAGAACTCCATAATACTATTCAAAAAAAGAAGGGACTTTCTTCCAGTGGTCTGACCCAGTAAAATGGGCCTTTCGCTTCATGGCTGCTTATAGGGGTATTGCTCTGCGCGAATTGGCTGTTGGATTCACGATCACCATATTTTACACGATATCCCTTAAAATACTTTGAGAAGTGCTCCTCATGTGAAAGGTGCTCTATCAAATATAAGGATGTAATATACACAATACGCACAATATGTACTGTCCATGTACATGCATTACCATAAACACTATAATTACGCAGAACTAAGCATTACTATAGATCCATTACTGGAAGCTCCAATTTGTACTATGCATATTTGTGCATTCTCACAGCTACCTGCAGGATTAGCATTTAGATTATAGCAGATAGATGCACATCATTGCTATCAAATGCAGAATCAGGAAGGTGTCTGTTAAACTCATCCAATTACCTCAAAACCATTTAAGGCTGAACACAGAAATTTTCAGTGTTACACTTACAAGTATTTCTTAAGTGAAAATTACCTACTAGTGTGATACTGTGCGTAATGCATGACTTGTATGCAGACTGTGTGATAAGAAGATGGGATGCTGAAGAAGTGGTCCTTATGAAACCTATGACGATTAAATATGACTTTGTCTAGAATACCTTTCAGTAAGATAATGTGTACTGTGTTACTACAGTTTTTTTAAAAAAAATTATACTAACACAGGAATGATATCTGTTACCTGCAGTCAACAAAACATAACTCCAAATGCTTTTCCAGGGGAAACAATCTATTAAAAAAATTTGGTTGCTTAATCTATGACTGTTTGTGGGACACTGCTGTGTGCAATTGGCTGCCGTGTTTCGCCAACAAAATATACATATAATTCACTTTACAGTGTGTTCTGTGAAGCGCTTTGGGACGTCCTCCCGACGTGAAAAGCGCTATATCAAATGCAAGGATTATTATTATTATTATTATTCTGTGAAGCACTTTGAGATGTCTCAAAGACAACAACAACAACTTGCAATTATATAGCGCTCATCACGCAGAGTAGTACCCCAGGGCCCTTGATAAGGTGTTAAGTGTTGATAAGACGTGATAACTTGCTATATCAAATGTAAGGATTGTTATAAACACTAAACACAACTGTAGAATAGTAATCTGAATTACAGAACAGAATTGTTGGATGAAGTTTTACGGCAATGTGCAAGAGAGCCTCTAGTATAATGAAGCAACAGCAGGGAGCTGAGAAGGCTTGCATTGCAGATGGTGCAGCAAAAGCCTCCACGAGAAGCTATCATGACTGATTTTTCCTAACCAGAATTTTTTGCTCTTGCTCACAGTGGAGTCATGACCTGGGTGGATCAGGGCTCCAGCTGTTTGATTTAACAGAAATTATTTTTAGTTTTTTCATCTGGCCTATATTTCATCAAGGACAGGAAGTCCTTCATCCCGACAAAGCAATGTGCTAGAGTTTCAGGTTTTACTCATGAGGCAGAATTCCCATCAATGGTCTCTTATTTTTAACACAGTGTGAAATTCTGTACTCTTAATGCTGATCTGCCCTTGCTTTGCAGTGTAAATAACCTGTCACCTGTCCTTTTGCCTCTCGATCTTTAGCCCAGACACACACAACCAGAGTCGAGATTGTGATAAAAGGAGGATTTAATAATAATAATCCTTGAATTTGATATAGTGCCTTATCATGTCTTTGAAATGTCTCAGTGAGCTTCACAGAATATACTGTAAAGTGATTTGACTGTAATTTTGTGGACGAAATGCAGCAGCCAATTGTGCACATCAGCGTCCCACAAATAATTGTGGATTGAGTGACCAAATTATTCATAGAATCATAGAATATTGCAGCACAGAAGGAGGTCATTCGGCCTAACGTGCCTGTGATGGCTCTTTGGAGGAGCTACCCAATCAGTCCCACTGCCCTGCTCTTATCCCCACATCCTTGCAATTTTTTTTCAATTTGTGAAGGGAATATTGCCCCTAAAAAGCAATTCTCCAATTGACTAACAAACGATTTCTCAATTGAGGCACAACTTGAAGTGAATTATAGCAACAATCAAAGGATTGCACTTAGAAAGGATAGAGAGCTCTGGGCTCCAATGCTTGGCTTCACCCACGTACTACTAGGTAAATAGGCACATGGAGTAAAGAAACTTGCCTCAGCTTTCGGCCCTGCCTGGGAATCAAACCCAGGTCTTATCGCTTGCGAGGTGAGTGCTCTAACCAATACGCTATAGGACTTCACAATAATAACTTTGCATTCATATAGCACCATTCCTGAGGGGTAGCATCTCATAGTGCTGAAAATTAGGACAATAGCCAGCAGTTTTTCAGACCCTAAATAGACATATCCTACTTGCAAAAGACCACAGGGAACTCAATGTGAAGTATTTTGAGACATTGTAGGCATAATGACAACTTGTACATATTATAAAATTGCACAAGACTTAGCAAAATTTCTCAATTCAGCCATAACTTAGAAGCATTTCAGCCCCAACTCCACTCTGAACAAGCAGACCGAACCTTGGCTTTAGGTCTCATCAGGAGGACAGCACCACCGACACCTCCTCCCCCCAGCAGTGCATTGGAGTGTCATCTGAGACTATATGAATTCAAGTCCCAATGGGGGACAATTGGTACGTTAATTCAATAAAAACTCACTCAGAGATTTAAAATAGTTTCTAAAAGAAGCAGAGGGGAAGTGAGAAGAAATTTTTTCACGCAGTGAGTTGTTCGAATCTGGAACGCATTGCCTGAAAGGGTGGTGGAGGTCGATTTGATTACAACTTTTAAAAATGCGGTGGACGGGTATTTGCGGAAGATGGGTTTGCAGGGTTATGGGGAAAGGACTGGGGAGTGGGATTGACATTGCATTGCTCTTTTCAAAGAGCCAATGGGCCGAATGGCCTCTTTTTGTGTTGTATGATTCTATGATTCAATGATTCTATGATCTCAGCAAGATTGTAGCTATTACCAGTCAGTTACAGGCACCATAAGACAGACAGTTAAATAAGGGAAGGTAGGAAAGTTTTTGTACCACATTAAAAAGAGAATTGATGATTCTGCCATTCACTTACAAAATATATGGTCACTGCATTTTACAGGAAATCCTATGAAGCACTTTGAGACGTCCTCCCGTGAAAGGCAGTATATCAAATGCAAGCATAATTATTATTAAATTTAAGAGGCTATTTGCTCCATAGCCTCTGTACGCTTACAACAGACCTGGGTAAAAGTTACTCAGAAGCAAAAGACTGACCCACCACAGATGGGGCCTAGATTGAAATGAATTATAGCAATGATCGAAGGATTGTACTTAGAAAGGATTGAGAGCTCTGGGCTCCGATGCTTGGCTTCACCTAGCTGACGGAGATTCAAAGCCAAAACACAGACTTGTCACAACATGTTAACAGGAATAAATTCCCAGGGTGCGGCTGTTGCAGTCTATTGGGACACGTGCAAGGAAATTAGATAAGCAGATGTGTAGGAAAGGAATTAGGGTGGAAGGAAAGAGAGGAATTAGGACTAGGAAATGTAATAATCCTTGCATTCAATAACATGTCGTTGAGACGTCCAAAAGCACTTTAGAGTAAACTGGAGTGACTGTATTTTGTAGAAA
The DNA here is from genome assembly GCF_018977255.1 of Callorhinchus milii. Classification (NCBI taxonomy): domain Eukaryota; kingdom Metazoa; phylum Chordata; class Chondrichthyes; order Chimaeriformes; family Callorhinchidae; genus Callorhinchus; species Callorhinchus milii. Next base: position 117,537,329 of record NW_024704743.1, on the reverse strand, counting down.
GACATGGATGGCAACCAATTTGCACACAACAATGTAGAGTGAATTTAATTGGGTGATTGTTGACCAGGACATCGGGTGAAACTTCCTTCTGTTCTTGAATAGTGTAACGGGATCTTTAACATCCACCTGAGCAGGCAGATGGGACCTCGGTTTAATGTTTCATTTGAAGAATGGTACCTCCGACAATGTAGCGTTCCCCCATCACTGCCCTGGAGCTAAACCAATGTCCTGTCTGCCTGTTCAGATGTCTGTTAAAGGTCCCTATTTGAACACAGAAGGAGTTTCTACCTGTTATCCTGGCCAACAATGCCCCAGATACAGTCATTCACTTCATAGTTATTTGTGGGACTGTGCTAAGTGCAAATTGACTTTACGGTAAAGCCTGTGAAGTGCTTTGAGACATCCTCCAGCATGATAAGGCAATGACGGTACCAAATGTAAAGGTTATTAAATTATGCTTTAAATGAGGCTTTTTTTCTCCTTGCAGGGAAATCTTTCCAGTGGGATCTTTTGCTTATTTATTTGACGTGTTTTTTTTCTGGGAATAGAAACCATGGAGAAGAAGTGACCTTTTCAGAGAAATGACAGTGAATAAATATAAGCCTAACAAAAAAGGATGAAGCCTTGTGGTCTTGTGTCTGCTCACAGCAAGCTATTCTTTCCAGCAGTCACAATGAAAAAGCCATCCTGCCTTTCGTGAGCCCAGCAATAAGGAGCCACTCATTAATGCAGACACATATGTGAAGCTTGGCACATCTTGGCACTTCCCCACTGTTCAATATGTTATCTGTTCAAATATTTATAAAGGTGGGAGTCATTTAACAAATGGTTACCAGGTTAGTGCGTCAGCTGGTCATATGAAAGTGTCATTACTGATTTCTCTTTCTAAATAGATTTTTGTTAGGCAAAGATATCAAGTGATATGAGGCAAAGGCGGGTAACTTGAGTTGAGGTTCAGCCACGATCTAACAGAATGGCGGAACAGGCTCGAGGGGCTTAACGGCCTACTCCAGTTCCTATGTTCCAATGTTCCTATATTCTTCACCTAAATGGCAGTGTGAAGCCTCAATTTTAGACTCCACATGGGTCTAAATTTACTCTATTAGCGTAACATTTCAGAGCATCCAGAATTTGTCAAATTCTTAAAATTAGCCATTGAATTTGTTGCCAGTTTTATAAAAGTTGTGACAGCCTGTCTCAGTGGGTAGCACTTTCACCTCAGAGTCAGAAAGCTTTGGGTTTAGCAACTGATTTAGCAATACTGCACAGTATCCTGTGTGCTTTATGTTTACTGCCTCACTCTGTTTTGACACAGTGAGCAATGAGTCAACTAATACTCCTAGATCTCCTTCAGCTGAACCCTTGGCAAGTTTCAAGGGGAACATTTGCCGACAGGGTTTTCCCCACTTGTGATAATGGAGTCTAATTTTGTGATATTCGGAGACAGTTGGGAAGTGCTAATTGCCACTCGTGATTTGCCGTTTAATTCGCAACTTTCATAAAACAACAGAAAAAATGGTGATTTCTGAAACCGGTCACCAATATGCAAAAGAAAAGGATTATTTTGAGTTTTCTCTGGTGTGCACTTCAATGCTGCCCTGAGCTGTTATAATAATAATAATAATAATAATCGTTGTATTTGTTATAGTGCCTTATTAGTGGAAACATGGCAACATTAAATCGGCACAGCCAGCAGCATTACAACAACAACAACAACAACAAGATTGCATTTATAGAGCGCCTTTTACGTCGGGAGGACGTCCCAAGCCTCTGGGACGCTCCAGGGGAACATCAATGGTACAGCCAAGGGCAACTTAAAAGCAACAGCTGACATCCTGTAGCATGTTGGTAAGAGCAAGCGAGAGGATCTGGGTTCAATCCCGGACAGGGTGAAATGTTGGGCACGTTTCCTTACTTCACATGCCTCTGTTTACCCAGCAGTAAGTAGAAACCCGGTTGTTAGTCGATTGGCGGATCACTTTTCCGGGGGTAATAATCCCTTCAAAAATAGATTTAAAAAATAATAATAATTTGGTCACTCAATCCACAATTGTTTATGGGACACTCTTATGCACATGTCATGTTTCGCCCACTAACTATACAGTGAATTCACATTAGAGTATATTCTATGAAGCGCTTTGAAACGTCTCGAAGACGTGATAAGGCACTGGATCAAATGCAAGGATTATTATTATTATCACATCATTGAGATGCCCTTGTCAGGCTCCACTGGCTCCCAATCACCGAATGGATTGATTTCAAGATCCTCTCACTTGTTTTCAAATACCTTCCTGCCCGTAGACCTCCCTACCTATCCAATTTTCTTATCCCCCAACCACCCACCCTGCTGCCTCCACCTGTCTGGCTCTGGCCTCCTGTTTGTCCCTTGTCCCCTCCGCTCCACCATTGGTGGCTGTGCCTTCAGCTACTATGCCCCGAAACTCTGGTACTCTCCCCTCAATTCCTCCGCTTTGCCTCCTCCCTCCCCACTTTCAAATCCTGCCTAAAGACCTTCCTTTTGGATCGTGCTTACGGTCACCTCCCCCTCCCATGCCCCCGAATCAGTGTCAGAGTCCGCCACAGTCAAGTGCTCCGGGACTCTCCCCCAGGTGAAGGGCACTATATAAATGCAAGTTGTTATTGATGTTGTTGAGATGTCTCAAAGCACCACAGAATATACTATATAGTGAATTGACTGTTTATTGTGTTAAACTTGCCTAAGGTTTTGCCCTGCCCGGAAATTGAACCTGGGTCCTCTCGCTTGTGAAGCGAGTGCTCTACCCAATACGCTACAGGATTCCAGCTGTTGCTTTAAAGGTGCCCTGGGCTGTGCTGTTGATATTCCTCTGGAGCGTCTTTTAAAGCTATTGGCAGTGCTGCTTTAAGACTGCCCTAATTTCACTAATGTTGCCTGGAGTATCCCTTTAAAGCTTTTGTAGATTGTCGCTTTAACACTGCACTGATGTAATTAAAACTCAAAGAATTTGCCAAGCTATAAATCTAAGTCCAATCCCTTTGGGGAAAATTAGTATTGCTTACAGCGATTACCAGTGACCTTTAGTGACAATTTCTCAAAGTTGTATTCCTTGTGGATCTAAACTAAATGTGTAAAATGAATTGTCATGTGCGAGAGAGACCTTGTAAAATGGTTCTACATGCAGATGGACTGTGGTACCTGACTGCAAATTACAAGGATGTCACAAGAAAATCCCATACAGTAGACTGTTGCCCTAATTTAGACTTCCAGAACTTTCAAAAGTGCTAACAATCTCCATAGGATTGACAGCAACAAGTCTTGACTGCTGGTCACTTTCTATTTCACACATTTCCACTAATTTAGATAGAACCCTGAGGAGAACTTTCATTTGGTTTTCGATTGTGGAGTCCTGTAGTGTATTGGTTAGAGCATTCATCTTGCAAGTGAGAGGACCTGGGTTCGATTCCCAGGCAGGGCAAAATAATAGACAATTTTCCTTACTCTGTTCATTTTGCAGTAAGTGGTAACCTGGTTGTTAGGTGATTGGAGGATCGCTTTTCTGGGGGTAATAATACCTCCAAAAATATATAAGTAAATAAATAATTAGTAATTTGGACTTTGAGACCTCTCGAAGACATGATAAGCGCTATATCAAATGCAAGGCTTATTATTATTCCTATTGTTGTATTATTATTTACTCTATTATAATATTATAATAATAATCCTTGCATTATCCTTGGGGACTTGTTTAACGCTCAACTATCCTTTCTACCCCACATCTGTGTCATGACCCGCTCTGCCTTCTCCATCCCCGCATCATCATCGCCCGGCTCCACCACTGTCTCACACCGCAGGCCGCCGAAACCCTCAAACATGCTTTCATTACATTGAGGCTTGACTATGCAAACTCACTGCTTATCGGTCTCCCCAACTCCTCCATCCATAGGCTACAGATCATTCAGAACTCTGCAACCTGTATCCTCTCCTGCACCGGCTCCGTGACTTTATCACTCCCATCCTCGCCTGACTCCACTGGCTTCCCATCACAGAGGATACAGTTCAAGATCCTGGTCCTCGCCTTCAAAGCCCTCCGTGGTCTTGCTCCCCCTTACCTCTATGACCTCCTAACCCCCTACCATCCTGGTCACTCCCTCTGCTCAGCGGGCTCCGGCCTGCTTCATGTCCCCTGCCTTGCTCGCCCCACTATTGGCAGGCGGGCCTTCTGCCACTCTGCTCCTACCTTCTGGAACTCCATCCCACAGTCCCTCCGCCTCGCCCCCTCTCTCGCCACCTTCAAGTCCCATCTCAAAACCCTCCTCTTCGACCGTGCTTTCGATCTCCCTGCTTCCACCCCTACCCTCCACCCTCCCTGATCCCAAGCCCCAGCTCGGGTCCGAAACTCAGTCTGTCCAGCACCTTGGAACGTCCTCCCAATGTGAAAGGCGCTGTACAAATGTAATTTTGTTGTTGTTGTTTGATATAACCCCTTATCACGTTTTCAAGATATCTCAAAGTGCTTCACAGAATATAGTGTAAAGTGAATTGACTATACATTTGTGGGCGAATCGTGGCTGCCAATTGTGCATGGCAGTGTCTCTCAAACAATCGTGGATAGAATGACCAACTTATTACTGTTTTTGAAGGAATTATTACCCCTGGAAAAGCAATCCCCCAATCGACTAACAACCAGGTTCCTACATCCTGCCTATTACTTTAACCCAGCATCTTAGAGCATCCAAAATTTGACAGATTGTTCAACTCAGCCTTAATTTTGAAACTAAAGTTTTGTCATTTCTTTTATAAACTGTAAGAAAAGCAACTTTTCTACAGACTGAGTTCAGCATTTTGCCAAATTCTGGATGGTCTAAAATACTAATATGATACAGTAATAATAATAATCCTTGCATTTGATATAGCACATTTCACATCAGGAGGACATCTCATATTGCTTCACAGGATATACTGTAAAATGTGGCAGCTGCGTATTTTGTAGGCAAACGTGGCAGTCAATTTGCATATTGCAATGTCCCACAAATAGGCATAAAGGGAATTATTTTTTTTCTGGGGGATTGTTCATCAAGACACACAGAGAAACTCTTTTTTCATTTTTGAATAGTGCCATGGGATCTTTAAGAGGGTAAAATATAGACTTAGGTAAAATTTCTCCCTCTCTATCTGCTACGAAATTACTAAGAATTTTCCTGCTGGAATGGAAGAGATTGAGAGAAGACATTCTGGTGGTGTTTAACATTCCAATGGGGCATTGCAAGGTAAATAGAGAGAAATGATTTGCTTTCACTAGGGAATCAGTGGCTAAAGGGAGAGTAGTCTCGCAAAGGCATCAGTGAGATGTCAGAAGGAATTTCTTAGCTTAGAGCGTTGTTAGGGTATGAAATTCATTACAAGTGAAGACTGAGGCTGGATCAATGGTATCATTCAAAAGGGACTGGATTAGTACAGAAGAAGTAAAATTGTTAAGGGATGTGAGAAAAAACTGGCAGGTGTGATTAACAATAAAAAAGAAAGATTTAAAACAACAATTGTATAGATACAATGGCTTGAATAGCCTCCTGCTGTGCTAAAACATTCTAGATTTCTATTGATAAATGTCTCTGTTTGTTCTCGATTTTGCAATTTGAGGAGATTGTTAATAGGCAATAATAATAAAAAAAACCTTGCATTTGATATAGTGCCTTATCTTGTCCTTGAGATGTCTCAAGGCACCGCAGGATATACTGTAAAGTGAATTGACTGCATATTTTGTGGGCAATTTAACAGCAATAATAAAAATCCTTGTATTTGAAGTCGCACCGAGAACATCACAACATCTTAAAGTGCTTCAGAGGCAATTGCTGTAAAGTGGACGGACAAGGCAGATAATTTGTTGATAGTAATATGCCAGAAAGTGAATGACCAACTTGATTGACACAGGAATGTTAAAGGAGAAAGACGGGAATGACATGTTTGAATGCTATACATTTAGCTTGGTTATAAAGTGGTGTGGAGGGGAAGGTTGTGACATTTATTCAAATTCATGAGAGCATGCTTCATGAAACATGATCTGCTGATGTAACACTACTTCGAGGAAATGCACAGCATTCCAAGTCAATTGAGAATCTTGTGGTGTGAGTCACAAGCAGATTTATCACATCTCTTTAGTGACCAAGGTATCTGTGTTATTGCTGGTTCACGTCCTAAATCAGAGAAAGCCTTGCGAGATTTACTCAGCGCATGAGGTCATTGCTGATGCAATCTTATGGCTGGAATCCAGAGCTTCCAGCCGGTTGGCCTGTTTGTATGAGCAAGGGGCTTCTGGTGGTAAGGTGCTGAACAGATGGGAATTAGACAGGCACACAATCCTTGTAGGGCATAGAGTCTTGGCGAGCACACAAGTTCTCAAAGTCTCACCTGCTACAGAACATATAGGAGTCTCCATATAGGAGGAAAAAAAGCTGCTTGCATTTATGCAGACATTTATAAATAAAAGACATTTATTTAGTCTTTCCCACAGGCATGTATCAAAGCGATCTACAGAGTCCTGTAGTGTAATGGTTAGTGCGCTCACCTCACAAGCAAGAGGACTCTGGTTCGATTCCTGTGTGGGGCAAAATCTTAGGCAAGTTTCCTTAAAGCCACACACCTCTGTTTATATCGCAATAAGTAGAAACTCAGTTCTTAGTCAATTGGCAGATTGCTTTCCAGGGATAATAAACCCTTCAAAAAAAACTCAATCCATGCTGTGTGCAATTGGCTGCCATGTTTCGCCCACAAAATACACCGTGACTCCCACTTTATAATATATTCTGTGAAGCGCTTTGAGATGTCTCAAAGACATGCTCGGGTACTATAAAATACAAAAATTATTATTATTATTATGATGCCAGACACCAAACATTCATGGTGCAAAAGTGGGGAGGAAGAGAGAATTGATCTGAGGCATGGTCAAAGAGGTTAGTTTCAGGAAATGTTAAAGGCAGATCAAGAGTTGATGAGGTGGAAGGATATAATCTTGAAAGGGAAGGAATTGTGGAGGATTACAGTGATACTACTGGAGAACTATTAAAATGCCATTGCGTCCCATGGAATATTTCTTCATCTGACTCAATATCTATTCCCATATCTTCCAATATCTGTCACCCTGGCTCAGTTGGTAGCACTCTTGCTGCTGAATCAGAGGTTGTGGGTTCAAGTCCCACTTTGGAACTTGGAACTCATTTGAAGGAGTCTCTGCCCTCACTCCAATGCAGTGCTGGAGGTGCTCTGTACTGTCAAAGGCATTTCAGATGAGACGTTAAACCAAGGTACCGTCTACCTGCCCATTAAGGACATTAAATATCGCATGACATTACTCTAAAAGAGAAAGGAATATCTCCCGCTGTCCTGGCAAACAACATCCCAAATAAAATTGGTCATTCACCTGCAGCTCAGTGGTTAGAGCACTTGCCTTTCAAGCGAGGCACCTGGGTCCAATTCCAGGCAGGGCGAAACCTTGGGCAAGTTTCCTTACTCCACACGCCTGCTAATAATCCCTCCAAAACAAAACAATAATAAATTGGTCATTTTCAATCCGTGACTGTTTGCGGGACACTGCTGTGCAGTGCACAATTGACTGCAGCGTTTCGCCCACAAATATACGGTCAATTCATGTTACAGTATATTCTGTGAAGTGCTTTGAGACGTCGAGAAAACATGAAAAAGCGCAATATCAAATGCAAGGATTATTATTAATATTATAGGCATTTGTAGAACTTTGCTGCGCATAAACTGGCTGCTGTGTTCGCCCGCAAAAATACACAGTCTTCCTCCTGACGTGAAAGGTAGCAACATTTATCAAATGTGAGGGTAATTATTATTAAATGATCTGCCAAGATCGAATAATCTGGTTCAGGCTTGAGTGACTGAATGGCCTCCTCCTGTTCTTGTTTTCTTCTGTCCTAATATTCCTGTAATATGCAGAAGAATGGTGAAACGCGTGCTCTCACCAGTTATAGGAAGTGCATTGCATTAGTTGACAGCCTAAGCCTGAGGCAGTTACTGACAGAGTAAAGTAACATAATGCCAAGTTTAAGACATTGCAAATATGACCCTCGTTTTCAGTTTCAGCCACAAAATACACAGTCAATCCATTTTACAATATATTCTGTGAAGTGCTTTGAGACGTCTTAACTATGTGATAAGGCGCTATAACAAATGCAAAGATTACTATTATTTACTATTTTTCGGAATGTGAGTTCACCTTCAAAAGGCAATTGTTACTATTCCGTCACAGAAGCTGGGACAAATGGGTTGCGTTTCTTCCAGCAGGATTTACAGCTTCTTTTTATTTCTCTTCCTTCGCCTTTCAGGATTTGTTCTATAAATACATGACATTCATTCACATTGTTGTTGCTGGCAGCGGATTGTGTATTTAATAAAAGCTGGTGAGGTAGGTAACATAATAACACCACACAGGGAAACGTTAAGGTTCAGAGGTTTCAAAGCGGACTCAAGGGTTGGCAGAATTGTCTTGCATCTATTGCTAATTTGTTGGGAGCCTAGGAGCTGAGTGAGTTCGGAGGCCTGAAATTCCACTTAATCTTAACCAGTAAGTCCATTTGCCTTAAAGTTTAAAATGGCACAGATTAGGAAAATTTCTGAATTTGTTCTCAATTTGGAAGATGGTTTCTTGAGGTAAATCATCCAAGTTACACTTCTATAATAATCCTTTTAATAAGCATTTAATAGAGTACTTTTCACATCAGGACGTTTCAAAAGATTGATAACTGTAAAGGGTAGTGATTATATATTTTGCAAGGAGCAAAGTCCCACAAACAGCCATGAATAGAAGGAACAATTTTATTTGGGGGATTGTTGGCCAGGACTTTTTAAGAGAAACTCCCTTCTCTTTTCTAAAAATGCCATGGGATCTTTAACACCCACTTGACTAGGCAGATAGGACCTCGGGTTTTACGTCTCATCCGAAGGGTAGAACCTCCAACAAAGCAGTTCTCCCTCAGCATTGCATTGGAGTACCAGCCTGGACTGTAGGAGTTCCAAGTTCCAACATTGGGGTTGAACCCACAACCTTCTGACTCAGAGGCGAGAGTGCTACCAAATGAGCCTTGACTTGGGTAGAGTCAATGACAAATTAAAGTATGTTCCAGGAGTTTACAGAACTGAATGGCCTTCACTCCTTGCAAGCTCGCTTATGCTTTTACTTGTGCCTTACTTTGGCTTCTATTCATCATTCACCAATGCTTTCTCTATTGAGTGGATAAACTCTCAATGTCAAGCCTTGTGGGGTCGAATAGCTGTGAACGACAACTTTGTGATTCATTTGCTGCAGAGAGTAAATTCATTTTCTCATTTTTGTGTATCTTTGCCATGTTAAAGACCCATATAAAGGCTTCATATGGCGTTTTCTGGTCAAACGTTGCCATATCCATGCAGTCTTGCAGTTCTTTGATGTCTGCAGTATGTACAAAAAGTGTTCCAATTCCAAGCACTTCATTTTTGCTGTGAGTTAAAGCAGGATGCTGAGAAAAGACTCATTATTCAATGACTTACACTCAAACCTGTTTTCTTCTCATTGAAACAGTCAACTTTGCACTATTTCTCAACAGAATTCAAAATTAAGAAATCTAAGTAGTGACTCCTATCAGTAATAAAAATCCTTGAACTTGCTCTAGCGCCTTATCACGTTGTCGAGATGTCTCAATGCACTTCACAGATATACTGTAAAGTGAATTAACTGTATATTTTTGGGCGACACACGGCATCCAGTTACACGCAGCAGTGTTCCTCAAACAGTTGTGATTTGAGTGACCAAATTATTAATTTTGTTTTGTTTTGAAAGGATTATTATCCGTGGAAAGAGATCCACCAATCAACTAACGACCAGGTTCCTTCTTACTGCTTGGTAAACTAAAGTGTGTGGAAACTTGTCTAAAGTTTTGCCCTGCCTGAGAATCTAACCCAGGTCCTCCTGCTTGCGAGGCGAGTGCTTTATCCAATACGCTACGGGTAAACAACAATATGTCATACATGTCACTCCGGCTGGCAGGAACCCCACTCCATTAACAGGTTAAGTTGGAATGAAATTCCCACAAGCCAGGGTCACTGTCTTATCTGCTCATACACCACTCCTCTACCCTCCACCTTCACTCTGTTGGCAGAGGTCTGCTTTACGTCCCTCATCTCCTCTGCGCCACAATTGGCAGGCACCATGCACAGAAACTCTGGAACCCCTACCTCAACCTGTCCATCTTGCTCCCTTTTTGCCTACTTCAAATCACACCTGAAGACTTTCCTCTTCAACTGTGCCTTCCGTCATCTCCCCTCAACCTCCCTTTCCAGCTTGGTATCAAACCACACCGATGAAAAGTGCTATACAAATGTAATTTGTTGTTGTTGTTTAGTGCCCCAAGACTCTACCCATATGAAGGACACTACATAAATGCAAATTGTTGTTGTTATCCTACAATGTTGAACCCTACATATTTTACTGCTTACATTTCTGTTACTTTTGGTGGTGATGGGGAGGGAGAAACTCCTTGTTTTGAATAACTCACCTGATCAGACAATCAGGATCTTGCTTTAACATTTCATCTAAAGAACAGCTCCTTCAGTAGTGCAGCACTCTCACAAATCTTTGCTACTGGAGACCATAATCCGGGACAGAATAAATCTCTACTTAGAGGAACATGAGGTAATTAGAGACAGCCAACATGGATTTGTTAAAGGCAAATCTTGCCTAACAAATCTAATAGAACTTTTTGAAGAGGTGACTGCGAGGGTTGATGAGGGAAATGCGGTGTCGTTATTTACATGGATTTCAAAAAGGCTTTTGACACAGTACCGCATAAGAGATTAATAAAAAAATTAGAAGCCCACGGTATTAAGGGGACAGTGGCAGTTTGGATTAAGAACTGGCTGAGTGACAGAAAGCAGAGGGTGGTGGTTAATGGGTGTTTCTTGAAATGGAAGGAGGTGTGCAGCGGTGTCCCCCAGGGATCGGTATTGGGACCACTGCTCTTTCTAATATATATTAATGATCTGGACTTGGGCATAGAGAGCACTATTTCCAAGTTTGCAGATGATACAAAGTTAGGTAGGGTAGTAAATAGTGAGGAGGACTGTAACCAACTGCAAGCAGACATACACAAAATGGTGGAATGGGCTGACATGTGGCAGATGGATTTCAATGTGAATAAGTGTGATGTTATACACTTAGGTAGGAAAAATGATAGGAGGCAATATAGACTTGGTAGCTCAATCTTAAGGGGGGTGAACGTACAGAGAGATCTGGGCGTTCAAGTAAGCAAATCATTGAAGGTAGCGGGGCAGGTAGATAAGGCAGTAAAAAAGGCATTTGGTGTACTGAGCTTTATTAGTAGGGGCATAGAGTATAAGAGTAGGGAGGTTTTGGTTAATCTATACAAAACACTGGTTAGGCCTCAGCCGGAGTACTGCGTCCAGTTCTGGGCACCTTACTTCAGGAAGGACATTAAGGCACTGGAAAGGGTGCAGAGGAGATTCACAAAAATGATACCAGGAATGGGGAACCTTAGCTATGAGGACAGGCTGGAGAAGTTAGGACTTTTCCCATTAGAGCAGAGAAGGTTACGCGGGGACCTCCCGATAGAGGTCTTCAAGATCATGAAAGGTTTCGACAGGCTGGATAAGGAAAAGCTGTTTCCGCTGGTAGGTGTGTCTGTGACCCGAGGTCATAGTCTTAGGATATCTACCAAAAGAAGCAGAGGGGAGATTAGAAGAAATTTTTTCACTCAGCGAGTTGTTTGAATTTGGAATGATCTGCCTGAAAGGGTAGTGAAGTCCGATTCGATAACAGCTTTTAAGAGAGAACTGGATAGGTATCTGGGGAGACGGTTTTGCAGGGTTATGGGGAGAAAGCTGGTGATTGGGGTGAAAGTGACTTGTTCTGTCAAAGAGCCGGCACAGACTCGATGGGCCAAATGGCCTCCTTCTGTGCCGTAACATTCTATGAATCTATGAATCTATGAAACACAGCAATTTCATCCAGCTGAATATCAGGCAGTTTCAGAAACTGACTCTGTTACAGTGCAGCTTGATCTTGTATTCTTTGCCATTTTACCCAGCTGTCTATTAACTCACTCGGAGACCTTCAGAGCAGAACCTTGTCTGCCGCAGCAAAATGTCACTGCTGTCCGTGGAAAGTCTTTTTTTCCCTATATTACCAGGAGCTGACTGGTAACAGCACACGCTGACAGTTTGACAGAGAAAGAAGCAGGTTACTATCTTGCAAATAATTACATTCAAATGAAATGACATTGTCACAAAGAATGTGAGTGAGCACCTGTCACCTCAGACTGAGTTTGAGATGAAATTGAACATCTCTCATTCTCTGCAGCTCTGAGTCGTGATCCCGATGTGAAACTTACGTTTATTCAGAACTCTGCAGCTCGTGTCCTCTCCCGCACCAGACTCCGTGAACCCATCAACCCCATCCTCGCCCAGCTCCACTGGCTCCCCATCCCCCAGAGCATTGATTTCAAAATTCGCGTCCTCCCCTTCAAGGCCCTCCATGGCCCTGCTCCTCCCTACCCATCACCTGCTAACCACGTACTAGCCTGTTCTCTCCCTTCACTCAAGGGACTCTGGCCTGCTCCACGTCCTCCACCCAACCCGCCCCACCATCAGCGGTCGGACCTTCAGCATTTCTGTCCCCACTTGCCTCCTTCTCCCTCTCTTGCCTCCTTCAAGGCGCGTTCAAGACCTTCCTCTTCGACTGCGCCTTCGGACATCCTCCTACCCTTGCTCTCCTTGCCCTCTGCTGCTCCTGATCCCAACCCCCAGCTCGAGTACACTTCCTTGTAATTATGTTGTGGTTGTTGTTGAAACTGACCATAGACTTTACCAACCAAAGTGGTTGTGTTTATGAGACTGCTTCATGTAACTTAACTGGAGTTAATAACTTACAGAAATATAATTCAGAGATTTACTTAATACGGAGACTGAACACTTTATTACTGGAGGAAATTGATCTCTTTGGTTAGTGGGACACTTTCTGCTGCTCCTGCTCAAGGTTTGGATTTCCATTCTAAGTAGCTATTTTCATTATAGCAACATTCCTTTTGCTGAGGGGATCTGAGTTACAGTTTTTCACCACATGGCTTATCTCATTGTAAACTTCTCATTATACTTTGCAAAAAAGTTGTAAGTTCAAGTCTTAGTCATAGAACTCTATGATCATTAACCCAACTTGGGCTCCCAATCGGCTTTGTGAAGCTTTCTGAGAAGAAATAGGGCTGCTTTAGCATCAACAAATCTGACTACTCTCTATCATGACATTCCATCTTCCTTGAGCGAAAAATAATATAACAAAAATCCTTGCATTTGATATAACGCCTTATCATGGCATTGAGATGCTTCAAAGCGCTTCACAGAAATATACTGTGAGGTGGGGGGGAGGAAATAACATTGACTGGCAGTAATTTTAAAAGTAAGCTGAAATCTTGTTCACATGTCAATTCTAAAACAAAACTAATAATGCAATTATCAAGGGCTGAAAGCTTTTAAATTATCCTTTAAGGTCCCTCGAAACCATCACCCAGTTGTAAATTGAAAGAGATACTTGAAGACCTGCATTACTTCCAGAAATGATCTCTGAAGTCAGCCATCATTAATGTGAGCTGAACATAAATGGATATTTTTGTTCATTCCTATCAATGACAGGCTAGCTAACCATCAGCAATTAGATAACCTGAGCTCAGAACTTACCACCAGGTCTGTTTAATGGAAATGTTAAGGGGAACATTTTGGTTAGAAAAGGCATTTTCACTCAGAGGCTTATTAGATTGTGAACCGCCTCTCTACGAGTAACAACATTTAAAAGGAATTGGGTAAACATTCATGGAGTCCTGTAGCGTATTGTTTAGAGCATTCGCCTTGCAAGCGATAGGACCTGGGTTTGATTGCCAGGCAGGGCGAACCGTTAAGCAAATTTCCCGATTCCATTCAAGCAGTAAGTAGGAACCCGGTTGTTAGTCGATTGTGGATTGCTTTTCCGAGGGTACCAATCCGTTCATAAAATAAATAAAAATAATAATTTGGTCACTTCAATCCACGACAATCTGTGGGACGCTGCTGTGTGCAATTGGCCCCTGTGTTTTGCCCACAGATTATACAGTCACTTTGCAGTTTATTCTGTGAAGGCATTGAAACGTCTCAACAATGTGGTAAGGTGCTATATCAAAGTATTATTATTAACATTGGAATTGGAAAGGCCATTGGAATTTGGATTAATGTATCCAGTGAACCAGCTGGCACTAACACAGAATGGATTGCATGTGGTGAATTTGCTAGATATCCTCTCAGTTGGGTAAATTCAGGCAATATATTTCATTTTCTGGATATTTCCGCCTGGTGTCTTTGCTTCGATTTTTGACATCAAACCATTTGTTGTTGGTTATTTCTGCTGAATTACTTGCCATCAAAGGAGCAGAGGTTAAATTGAATGAGTCTCAGGTCGGGAGAGATAAAGAGAGGTACTTGGGTTTTAGAGGAATGGGTGAAGGGCAGGGAATTGAGATTGAAAGATCTGCCGAGCTCCATTACAACAACAATTTACATTTATGTCTCACCTTTCATCGGGAGGACATCTCAAAGAGCTTGAGCTTGGAGTATGTGTGTGTGTGTGTGTATGTGTGGTGGGAGGGGAGTGGGCAGTAACATAGGAACAGAAGTAGGCCATTCAGCCCCTCAAGCTTGTTCCATCATTTATTAGATCACGGCAGCCAATTGCGCACAGGAGTGTCCCACAAACAGGCGTGGATTGAGTGGCCAAATTATTATCATTTTTTGAAGAGTTATTGCCACCAGAAAGCGATCCGACAATTGACTAACAACCGGGAAGACTTTAAGTAAAAAGGGATGGGTAGATATTGTGTGACAGGCCTGCCTACAAAGCTCAATGTCAAATGTACTGGTTCCTGGCAGCTGACATTTTAAGCGTTCTTTTGCCGAGGTAACCTCAGGGAGCTAAACCTAGCAAAGCTGAATGCCAAAAATGGGACAAGTGCTCTATTCTTTTCTGCTGTCAAAGATTGAATGCTTCTTTCCTCTCAATGACAGTGCAATCTGCTTCAAATTGCTTTTGCACTTAGCCATCCAGGCACAAGGCATTGTTCAGCATGGGTGCAGTTTCTGTGGACAAGCATTTGCAGGTGGGTTGCTGTTTATTCTTCAAATACTGACTGAGATGCAGAGCTCTGCAACTCAGAAAAGAATCACAGAATGTTACAGCGCTGAAACAGACCACTTGACCCCTCGCGCCTCAAGCTATAATTTTTCTCAGAACCAATGAACTAACACAGATGGCAGTAACGATACTTGCATTTGATAAAGCACCTTATAATGTGGTCTATCTGTCTTCAAGTCCCACCTCACAATCGACTTCTTCGACTGCGCCTGTAGTCCACCCCCAATCCCCTCTCTTCTGCTCGCTGAACCTATCACTGGGACACGCTCCGAGACATTGTCCGACATGAAGGGCAAGATAGAAATGCAAGTCATTATTATCAAGTGCTTCACAGGACTTACTGTAATATGTAGTGACTGTGTATTTGTAGGCTCACTCCCCCTTCCTCTTTTTCAAACATTCACCTAATTCCCTTTGAAAAGGATTGACTCTGCTTCAACAATGATTTGTGGCCGACAATTCTATATTTCATAGAATCATAGAATTATACAGCACAGATCCGAACAACTCGCTATGTGAAAAAATTTCTCCTCACTTCTCCTCTGTTTCTTTTAACAACTATTTTGAAGCATTCTGAGACACCGTCCGGCGTAGAGGGCACTATATAAATCCAAATTGTTGTTGTGTTTTAAATCACTGTCCTTAGGTTACTAACCCACCCGCCAGTGGAAATAGTTTTTCCTTGTTCACCGTATTGAATCCCCTCAGAATTTTGAAAACTTCTATTAAGTCTCCTGTTAACTCTCTCTGCTCCAAGGAGAAAAATCGTAATAATTCAACCACCTTCCTTGTAAAGAAATGCTTTTATTGCCTCTTCCCCCACCCGCCCCCATGCTCTTGTGATTAACTTAAATCGGTGCATTCTCAATATTGACCAGTGAAAAAAAAGCTATTATTCCAGCTTTCCAGTGTATTTTATCCCCTCCCCACTCCCTCCCTCCCTTTCTCCCTCCCTTTCTCCAACATAAACCGAACAAAAGCTGGCTTCCAGTCTTATCACAACATAAGAGCATAACATTCTTTCCAGAGTCCTGTGTAATTGCTGTAGCAAACCAATCTCCGAACAGTGCCCTTTCATCTTAAGCCCAATAGAAACACAACCTTTTGTACCTGTCAGACAAGTGGAATGGTGTTTGCAGCTGTGAGTATTTTCAGTGTGCCAGCGATTCAAAGTCGCACTTGTGGGAAGCTGACTGACATTTGTTGACATTGGGCAATTATTGATCTCCTCCTGTGCCAGGTTCTTTGCATTCTTATGAGGCAGAAATGTCAGCGTCCTGGGCAAGGGATGGGGAAATGAGGGAGGGACAGAGTACTTAATTGCCTCAGCAAAACCATCACAAACTTCATTAAGAATACGCCACATACTCACAAGAGCCAAATTAATAGCTCGACCTTTATGTGACTACATCAATTTGTATTTACTTGATGGAAATGTCTCCAATGTAATTTTTAACCCTAGTTATTCTTTGTCTGTTTACAGTCGCTCCGCCCCCAGCCCTCCGCTCATGCAGGCAGGGAAACAGAACAGAAAGCCGTGAACTTTTTCTCAGTTAATTATCACTCCAACGATTGTCTCAGGGTGTAGGCGATGGGCTGCCTTGAAAATTTCCTGTACAGCTTTGAACTTAATAAGCCTCCTTACAAATGACATGAGAGAATGCAAGGTCAGGTAACCAGTGTTGTAAAGTAAAATTGCTGAGATGCCACGTATTATTTTTTTTGCAAGCCACATTATATAGACAAGCTTGCTGCACATGCATGCAAGTTCACTGGACCAAACTCCGCTGCCAAATAATAATCCTTACATTTGATATTGTGGCTTTCAGGTCAAGAGGATGCACCTAAGCACATTACAAGTCAAGTGTGGTTTAGGCAAATGCAGCAGCCAATTTTCACACAGCACTGTCCTGCAAAGAGCCGTGAAGTGAAATGCCCAATTACTATTGAGGGGATTGTTGACCAGGGTATCATGAGAAATTCTCTTCTCTTTTCATATAGTGCCGTGGGATCCTTAATGTGTAACAGAGCAGACAGACAGGGACCTCAGTTTGGCATTTCATCCTAAGGCCCGCACCTCCAACAATGTGGTGCTCCCCCCAGCAATGCATTGGAATATCCGCCTATGTGAGTTCAAAGCTCCGATGTGAGGTTTGATCCCACAACCTTCTGACTCAGAGGCAACAGTGCTACCCATCGAGTTAGACACACACAATCAGCTACAGTTCATTAATAATAACTCAAGAGTTGCTCCTGAATCCTGAAGATAATCAGCAGTCTATCACTGCCAACATGGGATTCCATCCCTTCCTTTGACAAGTGAACATTTTCCACATTCTGTGTTCAAACTTCCCTGGGGGGAAATTCCACTTGGATCTATAAATTGTGGAGTCCTGTAGCTCAGTGGTTTGAGGACACACCTCGCAACCGAGACCTGGGTTTAATTCTTGGCAGGGCAAAATGTTGGGCAAGTTTCCTTACTCCACACGCCTCTGTTTATGTAGCAGTAAATTGGAACTCGGTTATTCGTCAATTGGCGGAATGTTTTTCCATGGGTAATAATTCCTTAAAAAAAAATCGATCACTTCAATCCATGACTGTTTGTGAGACAATGATGTGCGCCATGTTGGTTGCCACGTTTCGTCCATTATATTCTATGAAGTGCTTTGAGACGTCTCGAAGGCTTGATAAGGTACTATATCAAGTGCAAGGATTATTATTATTACATTCACTCTGTTTATGTAGCATTTTTCAGTGTTAGGAACCCGTCAAAATATTGAATGTGTGCATTGAGATGTCCTCCCGACATACAATATAATTTGATCCTAGCTTTGAAATTGTTTTTCTACTGTTTCTAAAAAAAAGTACAGGAATCCAACTTCAAAACCAAGGCTATATTTAAGAAATTGCTACATAAATAGAGTAAATCTAAACCCAGTCGGAATTTCTCCCTACCATTTGTTCCCACGCTCTGCATCAATTCCAGCCCCCTTTTAGTTTTAAAACCCACTGACACGTTTTCTCTCGATCTTGCTTTTGCTTCTATAATTGTTATAAGACAGCAAACAGAAGAAAAATACTCATGGCAATCGCTGGCATAATAAAGTCACAAAGAATGTTACAGCAGGGAAACAGGCCATCTGGCCCAACAAGTCTGTCTATCGCTTTCTTCATCCAATGAATTCTGGCATGTTTCACACGCTCCGCCCTATCCATCTCAAAATAGCTTTCAGCTATTCTACCCCACTCTCTGGAACTCTGTCCCGGAGTACCTCTTACTCTCTCTCTCCCTCCCCATTTTGAAAGCCCACATCAAGACTTACCTCTTTGACTCTGCTTTCTTCAGCCACCCAAGCTCAGGTGCCCAGCCAATATGGTCTAAACACCTCAAAGCACCTCACATAATTATAATAAATAATAATACAACTTACACTTATATAGTGCCCTCCATGCAGAGTAGAGTCTAAAAGCGCTTAACAGTGGCAGAGCATGATTGAAAAGGAAAGTTTTCAGACGGGACTTGAAAAAGGGGAGAGAGGGCAAAGTGGAGGGATTGAGGGAGAATGTTCCAGAGTTTAGGCGCGGAATATGCGACCTCCAATGTTGGGCGCGAGGGACATACAGGGCCAATGGCAGTTGAGTGGAGGCGCTGGGTGGTGGATTGGAGAGTGAGGAGGTTGGAGAGGTAGGGATTATTATAATGATCCTTGCATTTGATACAGCACCTTATCATAGAGTTGAGGCGTCTCATAGTGCTTCAAAGGATATATTGTAAAGTGAATTGACTGTTTATTTTGTGGGCGAAACAAGGTAGGCAAATGCCCACAGCAATGTCCCTCAAATAGTCGTGGATTGAAGGACCATGGAGGGATTATTACCACCAGAAAGTAATCCGGGTTCCTACTTCCTTACTGTGAGGTAAACAACAACAACAACAACAACTTGGATTTATATAGCGCCCTCCACGCCGGAAAGCATCTCAGAGTGCTCAACAGAGATGTGTGGAGTAAGGAACTTGCCTAAGGTTTCGTCCTGCCCAGGAATCGAAGCCGGGTCCTCTTGTTTGTGATGCGAGCCCTTTAACCAATATGCTATGGCACGATGATACAAATACACCAAAGTAGAATGATGGTGTATTTGTAGGCTAACGTAGTTCATTTGCACACAGCAGTATTCCCACAAACAGCAATGAAGTTGGGGACTATATTTTATTGAGGGAATGGATCATCAGGACTCCAGCAGAAACACCCTTCATACAACAAGGTAGCACGGCAAGATGGCATAGAGTTTCTAGGTTGTGAAGGGCAATTTCAGGACAGACACCAGGAAATATAATAATAATAATAATAATAATCCTTGCATTTGATATAGCGCTTTTCACGTCAGGAGGACGTCCCAAAGCGCTTCACAGAATATACTGTAAAGTGAATTGACTGTATATTTGTGGGCGAACGCGGCAGCCAATTGCGCACAGCAATGTCCCACAAACAGTCATGGATTGAAAATGACCAATTTATTATTGTTTGGTTTTTTTGGAGGGATTATTATTAGGCGTGTGGAGTAAGGAAACTTGCCCAAGGTTTCGCCCTGCCTGGAATTGAACTCAGGTCTCTCGCTTGCAAAGCGAGTGCTCTAACCACTGAGCTATTTGCACAAAGGCTTTGGAAGGCTTTGCAAATATCTATTTGCACAAAGGCTAGCTGAAAGATAGGATACCAGGAAGGGTGGTCGAGGCTATGGTGCTGGACACATGGAGGAAACACCTTTATGCTATGATAGGAAAGACTGTAGGGTGGATAGTTTGGATGGGCTGAAAGGACTTCTTCATTCAAACCCTCTCTTGCGATCTTCTAAACCTAAGCCCATCCTCCTGCTCACTTCCCTTATCCTTTAATATACCTTGTTTTCAAGCATCCATTGTGAACGGGAAGTCTCAGTCACGAGGAAGTAAAGGAATGAAACGTGGCAAATTTGAACGTGCTGTGTTGCTGGCCTGTGGTTCCTGAGTTACTGGCAGCTGGAATTCTTCCCACTTGGCTCCTGTTAACCTGCAAGGCAAAGCCCTATGGTGGTCCTAGCTGAAACAGCAGTAAGTTTGCCAAACAATGCTTTCTATGGCAAGCTAAGTGGTTTAAATGCTCTATTGTGTGTCCCTCACCCCCTCTGCAGCACCATTGGTGGTCAAGACTTCAGTTACTACACCCCTTACCTCTGGAACTTCCTGACTCTATATCTCTACCTCGCTCCTCTCTATCTGTTTAAATCCCACCTGAAAGCCTACCTCTTCAACAGGATCTATGGTCATCTCCAGGGATTGCACAGGAAGCCCAATTTAGAGGAGCAGGAGGAGTGAGGTACAAGCAGGTCAGAGTGAAAGGGAGGTGCTAGGCCATGGAGAGATTTATATTCAAGGGTGAGGACCTTGAAATCGATGCATTTGAAGACAGAGAGCCAGTGGAACCAAAAGCAAAAGGTTCTTTTCCTTCCAAAGTGCCAGAGTAACAATGAAAATAAAGGCTTCTTTGTTCAAATTGGATTGAGTCCACAAAGCAGCACAGACTTACATCCACTGGGCTATTATTTCTGGTTTGCTTCATAGCACTGAACATAAGCTGGCACCTTCCCTCCTGTGCAGGGGCAGATGGTATATATCAAACAGCACTCGGCAACTGGCTCAGGAAAGTAACGCTGTGTTCATGCAGTGAAGGCAACACTGTAAACCCCATGAACCAAGCTCGAGAGGTTTATAAATATCACTGTTGCTTTAACTTAAAGCCTCACCGCCCAGTCTCAGCTCCACCGGATCTGGCCACTATCTGTCACAGGAAGGTGCTGCAAAGTGCTTCAAGACATCTCGACAACCTGATAAGGCGCTGCATCAAATGAGAAGATTATTATTAATGATAATAAACTCTGGCTGAGTGAGCTGCCCCCTATCATTTTATCAGGAAGTGCTGGCAATCTGCAGCTAACCTGCTAATAGGCATCTAAAAGAGAAAAATAAGACGTTACAGATGCAACTATAAGCCTCTTCTTATCCAAAGTCCTGGAACGTTCCCACTCTTTTGGTCCATTCCCTGCCCAAGCTTCCTTCCTATCCACAATGCTGAGATAGCCCTCATCATGGTCACCAATGATGTTCTCTCTCCCTCCCTCTATTTCGTGACCAGAGCTCACTGCTGCCTCAACACTGTGCTGAATCCATCCTCTTTGATCAATTCTCCTCCACTATTGATTATCAACCTGTGAGACATCAACCTGCTTCACCAACCTGTCCTCTCCCACTGCTCTGCAGGCACTGGGCTGCTCCACGTCCCCCGCTCTGCCTGCTCCACTATCGGCAGTTGGGCCTTCAGCCTTTCTGCCCCCACCCTATGGAACTCCAGCCCGGACCCCCTCTGCCTTGCCCTCGTAGCTGGGGTGTAAACCCTTCATTGTCCAGCGCCTTGGGAAATCCTCCCGACATGAAAGGCGTTATATAAATATACATTGTTGTTGTGGTTATCCCACTTTCCTAGTTCCAATCTTACTTCACAGACTGCGTCCACTTTATCTTCCTGAAACATATTTTGCTCCCACCCACACATGATCCCCTGTGGGAGATCCTGAGAGCTCCATCCTCAAACTCTCGTCTTCCTCATTTACATGCTCTCTCTTGGCGACTTCATCCGTTGTCACAGGAACGGTTTTAGTCAGAGACCAGATGTGAGGGGAAAGGAGAACTGAGGATAAAACAGAATTCCAAGGCATACTGGTTTCTCTGCTCTGTGATATCACACATGGCATTTGCCAGTTGAAGCAACACAAAAGTAATAAATGCACAGTGACACACTCTACCATTTAGGAACTTCCCCGCCGTCCTGCTTGCCAAGTCCAAAAGACAATAATAAATTGATCACTTCAATCCATGACTGTTTGTGGGACAGTGCTATGTGCAATTGGCTGCCACGTTTCGCCCACAAATATACAGTCAATTCACTTTGCAGTATATTCTGTGAAGTGCCTTGAGATGTCTAGAAGACGTGAAAAGCGCTATATCAAATGCAAGGATTATTATAAACTTTGTTCCCTGCCATTAGTTGACAAAGCTATTTCAGAGGCCAAAGCTGTTTTAATTACACTTCCATTATCAGTCAGAGTCTCTCAACATGGAGAAAACGTGGCTAACATAGCTTGTCTTGGAACAATACCTTACATTCAGAGTCATGTGGCTTTGAGATGAGCTTCTCTGTATATCTGGAACTGATCCAGCAATGTCCAGTGCAGTTTCCAATACAAACACCCTGCATACGTGGCAAGCCATTTCCTGGAGATCTGTTTCAAGTGGAAAGCATTGCCTTTGGAAGAATCGAAAACATTTAATTCAGACACTGTGGGAAACTGACTTCCAAATTCAAACTGAATTTAAGAATTTTTGAAACTTCTGTCCAATCTTAATTCTTTTTTTTTGGTGTGGCATACTGAAACCCACCACCGTGCTTAAGAGTGGAACTGCTCTGCCCTGTAGCGCTTTGGCTTGTAGGTTTAACGGGAACTGGGTGAAAACAATCCCTTTTTCCCAATGCCTGATCTCCAAATCAATGGACCAGGCTGGCTGGTCAGGAATCAGACCAGAGGAATGACTTGACTCTTAACATTTTGTTACTGAGCATGTCACATTAGACCCAGCTAAGTTTACCCCCACCACCCCCCCGCCTCTCCAGGAGAATAGTAACTGGTTGGTCATGTGAATCAGACAAGTGTAAGATAATGATCTCATTACTGGGACCATGATAAATTGCAGGATTCAGATATTATACAAATACCATAACAATTGATTAAAAAAAACTTTTTTTGACAAAGATTTTGAAGATACTTTTTTTTATTACAAAATAAGAAGTGATACAGGTTTTGATTCACGGAGGCTCGGAGCACGACACCCAGTCAAACAGCAATCTGACCTACATAAAGTGGATGTGTGAATACACCGACACCTGTGTAATGCCAGTAATTGCAGTGAGATAACATCCTCTGTTAAACTGCAATGCCTGGATTGCAGATTCATGACAGCTTCCCCCATCACCTCTAGCTTCTATACCCACAACGTGAAAAGGGGTTCGGCATCACTTCTGCCTTGTTCTGATATGATTACCACCACACCACAGACTTTAATGGACACTTTTTCAAAACATCAATGTAGTTCCCGTTAAAATTCAGTTCACGATCTACAACAGCAATACACAGGCAGGTAGAAGGCTATTTGCTTTTCTTCTGTGTTGCTGATTCAGGCAATGTCCACATAGTTTGCAAATTTTAAACTTCCACATTCCACCCAAATGAATGATTTATTACAGAATGCTGAATGAACAAAGTGATGGGCTGCGCCAAAGGGGTTTAGGGTATGGACGTGTGCATAAGAGTGGGGGAACAACAAGATTATTGCACATTGAAATCTAAAAATAGCGATCTTTTCTTTACGTTTGTGATGTGATTTCACAAGGCCGCAAAATGAAAAGATTTCTGGTCTCAGCAATTGGTGCCTGTTAACACTCCAGGATAATAACTTACTCCCTCTGAATCACCAGATGGCGGTTACAATACTTTTTTAAACACACACTGAGGTTGTGAAATGCATTACCACAAGTGGTTGTTGAAGCCAAGTCCCGGGCAGTATTTAAGAGAAAATTCAATAAAAATACGAGAGGAAATATACAGAGAAAGCTCAGGGGAATGAGATTTGAGTAGTTGGTTCAAATGGGGGAGTGAGCACCAGCACAGATACGTGGTCCAAATGACCTACTTCAGTGCTGTAGACCTTCTATGATTCTTAAACGTTAGTCATTAAAAAAGGTACATTGTGGCACAGCTATGCTCCAGAGAGGATGTTTTACAAGGCTTCTCTAAAAACAAGTCCATTCAGAATAATGCTTTGTATCAGAAGTTATCATTAGATGGTATAGCAAAGGGGCTACTGCTTGTTTCACGTCCAACCTAAGTAGAGAACAACTGGGATCATGACTCCTTTCAACACTAAAATGGTTTGAGTCATTCTTCTTTGGATCATACATGATGTGGGAAGGCCTGCCCATCACAACCAATACAGTAAGTCACAACAGTACAACCTGAAACATCAGACAGACCAGACCACAGTGTCTAACACATTAGTGCAATTAACCCATCACATGGTTTAAAAGGCGCAGCTCTACATGTAAAGTCCATGTGTCCAATGTAAAAACATTCTTCATGCAATATGCACTGCCTTTGTCCCAGCTCCACAAGAGCTACTTAGACATAAAAGGTAGAATCTCCCTCACACAGAAAAGGTGTCACAATAATAATGTTAATTGCAGGCTTCGGCATGCTAGCTCCCACGTCCACCTGTAAAATCCACAAAAATATTTTCTTTATCCACATCCCAATAGTCTAATTCTCTCACAATTCCAAATGAGTACAACTTTCTGTTGAGTGAAACACAGTCTTTCCTGCTCTATATTACACTGCATTAGTCCCGCAATACTATCAACTCCGCAGGTATTTCACTTCAGCAAAATATAACAGTCCTCGCATTTGCACCTCATCACATCATTAAACATCTCAAAGTGCTTCACAGGATTTACTGTAAAGTGTAGTGACTGTGTGCAGGTGAAAACTGCAGCCAATTTGCACACAAAAATGTCCCACAAAATGACGTGAATGGCCAGTTTTTAAAATAAAATCTGGGAGATTAGTGACCAGGACACTGGGAGAAACTCCCTTTTCTTTTTCTCAGATAGAACCATGGGAACTTTAACATCCACTTCGACAGGCAGACGGAGCCTCACTTGAACGTCTTATCTGTAGGACGGGAATGCCCTTCCTATTATACATGATATTAGCACTTGGATGAATGAGCCACATATCTTTTCATCACTTCACAAAAATATGGACCGGGTTGATTGAAAACAGCTTCTTAAACCACTTGAATCTAAACTCCTGACTGTAAATAGGAGTTTGGAAAATGCTTAAAGCCTCCACCTGTTGGAGGTATTAGACTACCATTCATGGAGCTAAAGAAGTTTATTGGCTTCTATTCCAACACAGAATCCTAAAATGGCAGCACGCTCTGTGCTGCAAGTAAAGGGGGCGTCACACCTAAGCGGCACCTTTCAGGTAAGAAGCCCTTCGCTTCACTAGACTCCCGACATCTGACTCCAAAGGAGTTTCCATTGGGATATTATTTTTCCACTAAACCTTCGATAGTACGGTGAACCATGTTCTGTTGCAACCATAGTACATTAGTGAGCGAGTGAGCCCAGAGAGGATTACCACCAGTGAACAGGTAGAAAGTTTGTGAAACTCAAGCTATTTCCACTCTTGACATAATGGGGTGAAATCTGGGATGTTGCACAACAGATTTCATTGTGATAATTAGCACATCTGAAATGTCTTGTTCAGTATCGCAGATATCAATCCAATAAGTGTCAGGTTTAAATGTGTGAGAATAGGATCGAGTCAGTAATAATCCTTCCATTCGATATTGCACTTTATCACGTTGGGAGAACATCTCAAAGCATTTCACGGGATTTGTCGTAAAGTGTAATGAGTGCCTATTTTGTAGACAAATGCAGCAGCAACATTGCGTACGCCAATATCCCATGAATGGGCCGTTAAGTGAAACGCCTAGGACACCATGAGGAAATCCTTTCTTTTTTTGAGTCTTCAGTGGAGCAATAAGTAACAAGACAAGCTTTTGCTTACTGTGGACTGAGTAACATTCATTTCCTTTTGAAAAAATGGAGGCACCATTGGAAAAAATAGAGCCTCTTTACAATTAGATATTCAGTGTTGTGAAAATCATCCTGAAAACAAATAAAGATAATTTGGGAGGCTTACATTTTTCATGAGCAGTGAGGACGGAACAGCAATGCACGACCCTCCCCAGTGTTCGTCTGAAACATGAAACTTGACTGATAGTCAGCAACAGGCAGATCCCAAGACACCGATCTGAGAGGAAAGAGAATTTCCCAGCACGCTGATTAATAAGCCTCCAGATAATCTGACCATTCAGGTCATGGCTGTTTGAGGGATGTTACTGTGCGCAAATATACTGTCACATTTGTCTACACAGTCACTACACTGGACGGGAATTAAATGTGAAGCTATTGGAGATATTTCAGCGTTATAGGCGCTCTACTAAATGCGAGAATTATTCCAACACTAATTCCATGTTTTTTGTACTTTAAAGCCCAATTGCATTTACAGTGCTGCAGAGAGCTTCAAGGCTTAGCTCTGGCTTCATTCTGTGTATCAGTGTTTTGGCTTCAGAGACACTGCTGGAGCACCTTAGCCTTGGCGTTTCAGAATCAATAAGCTTGGATACAACGGCAGCGGAGATCACAATTGCATTTCTCATCACAACTCAATTCCCAACAGGCACACCTGGTTGAATTAGTTCCTGTTTCCTCCATGGTACTATCAAACCATCCATTTCGTGCTCGGCATCAGAATGTCAAGAGACGCCCAATCTTACATCACACTGGTATTCAAGCTTTCTTTCAGCGTGCTGTTTGTGAGTGTGTTTTAAATGTTTCTTAAAGTGCAACTTACATGAATTCAAATAAATAAGACATTAAGACAGAACGCTCTACTTCATGGTGATGGGTAAAACATTTACTAATCATTGCGTCTTTGCAAATTTATATATTTATATAAGAATCAACTTAAAGTAGACCAGTGAAAAGGCATCTTTGGGCCACTTCCAATCTAGGAGCTAGAATAATTATCAATGCCACATGTGTATTAATTACTGTTGTTACCTGGAGTATATTCTCACCTTCTTTCTGGTCTCCCTATAACATATGCCATTGATTGCCCAAGGGACGCCCCCCCCCCCCCCACTGCAAATATATCCCGCCCTGCACTGCACTGGAGTTAGTAGACAGCACCCCTAATAGAACAGGGGAGAATAATGATAATAATCGTTGCATTTCATGTAGCGCCTTATCACGTCTTCGAGACGTCTCAAAGCGCATCATAGAATTTACTGTAAAGTGAATTGACTGTATATTTTGTGAGCGAAATGCAGCAGCCAATTACGCACAGCAGTGTGCCACAGTTGTGGATTGAGTGATCAAATTATTTTAATTTATTTTTGAAGGAATTATTACCCCCGGAAAAACAATCTGCCAATCGACTAACAATTGGGTTCCTACTTACCTACGTAGATAAACAGAGGCGTGTGGAGTAAGGAAACTTGCCCAACATTTTGCCCTGCTGGGAATCAAACCCAGGTCCTCTCTCTTGTGAGGCAAGTGCTGTAACCACTGAACTCCAGGACTCCACAGAATGAGAAGTGTCCGAGTGTGTGAGTGAAAGGAATATATTGCCAGAAGCCATTGGGGTTAAAGTTGCAGGGTCACTCAGTGACCTCTACAGGACCCAGTGATCTCCATAAACACTCTGGGGGTCCCCAAGCATTGGCTCTTGCCAACCTGTGCCTAATAATCTCTGAAGCCTTAAAGTAAGCTGGGTTTGTCCCTCCAGAAGAGAGTGTGCACTCCTTTCCAGACACAGGGAATTTTCCATGCCCACGTAGGTGGCATAACACATGGAACTCCCAATCTCGTTTGGGTACTCTTCAGTAGGGCGATGGGTTTCGTTGTGTGTCAGACCAAAACAGTCACCCACAAGCTTAATACAGGAGAATGCGGATCTCACACAGAGGCATACAAGGTTTTACTGCAGCTGCCACAGAGGCAAAGAAACCAGCAAAAAAGGCTACAGTGTGAGAAACTACACCATGGCTTCAGGCGAGGCAGAAAAAGGTGTCCATTTATGTAGTGCATTTACTGTTGTTGCATGAGATTGCTCACAATATGCTGAGACCTCTTCAGTCATAGTTGAAGAGATAACAGGCAACTGGTCAGAATGTGGGAGCTATCAATCGTGGCTCAAAAGATGTCAGCCAATGTGAGTTCAATGTCCTGACATGGGGTTTAAACCCACAACCTTCTGACTCAGAGATGAGAGTGCTACCAGACATTGACACAAGGAGAATTGGAGCAACTTGACTCCATGACCTGGAGGTATCTCTATGTGAGACATTAGAAAGAATAGAGGCTTGAAGGAGTTATGGGGATAAAGCAGGGCAGTGAGATTGAACAAACCATAATACTGCAGGTTTACATCAGTATTGCACAGAATCAAAGTGGACATTACCAAGTTGGACATCACCAAATGTCAGTGAAACCAATCATGTTTTGATAAAGGCACTGTACATAGAAACAGAAAAAGAGAAACAACAACTTGCACTTATACAGCCCTCTCCACTCAGGATAGCGTCTCAGAGCGCTTAATAGTGGCGGAGTTTGACTCCGGACCGATGGGGGGCGGGGGGAAATGGGCATAAGCACGCTTGAAGAGGAAGGTTTTCAGTTGGGACTTGAAAAAGGGGAGGAGGCAAGGTGGAGGGATTGAGGGAGAGTGTTCCAGAGTTTTGGGGCATAGTGGCTGAAAGCGCAGCCTCTGATGGTGGATGGAGGGTGCAATGGACGAGCAGGAAACCGGTGTTAGTCGAGCGGAGGAGCTGGGTGGTGGATTGGGGAGTGAGGAGATCAGAGAGGTAGGGAGGTGTCAGGGAGTGAATGGATTTGAATAAGAGTGTGAGGATCTTTAGAAATGGGCCAGAAGATGAGTCAGGGAGGGAAAGAACTCAGAAAAGAGAAAGGGGAGGCTGGCACTGTGTGAGGAAAGGGAAGGGTTGGTACTGTGCGAGGAGAGAGAAGGGCTGGCACTGTGCAGGGAGAGAGCAGGACTGGTACTGTGTGAGGAGACAGAAGGGCTGGCAACAACAACAACAACAACAACAAGATTCCATTTATAAAGCGCCTTTCACGTCAGGAGGACGTCCCAAGGCGCTGCACAGTTGGGTCATGACCCGAGCAGGGGGAAATGGTCAGGGTGAGGGGAGGGAAGGGAGGGAGCGAGGAGGGGGGAAATGGTCAGGGTGAGGGGAGGAAGGGAGGGAGCGAGGAGGGGGAAGAGAGTCGAGAGGGGAGCTGAAGGCTCGGTCAAAGAGAAAGGTTTTGAGACCGGCCTTGAAGGAGGAAAGGGAGGAAGCAAGGCGAAGGCACTGGGGGATGGAGTTCCAGAGCCTGGGGGCTGAGAGGCTGAAGGCCCGACCACCGATGGTAGGGCGGTTGGGGCGGGGGACGTGGAGCAGACCGGAGCCAGAGGAACGGAGGGTACGGGCAGGTAGGTAGGGGGATAGTAGGTCGGAGAGGTAGGAGGGAGCAAGGCCGTGAATGGCCTTGTAGGTGAGGATGAGGATCTTGAAATCAATCCTCTGGGGGATGGGGAGCCAGTGGAGGCGAGCGAGGGTGGGAGTGATGTGGTCCCGAAACCTGGTGCGGGACAGTACACGAGCTGCAGAGTTCTGAATGACCTGCAGCTTGTGGAGGGAGGTGGCGGGAAGGCCGGCGAGGAGAGAGTTCCCATAGTCCAGCCTTGAGGTGACAAAGGCGTGAACCAGAGTTTCAGCAGCGTGAGGGGTGAGGTAATGCCGTAGTCTGGCGATGTTCCGGAGGTGATGGAAGGCGGTGCCAGTTGTGGTGCGGATGTGAGGGAGAAAGGACAGCTCAGGGTCGAACAGAACACCGAGGTTCCTGACTGGCTTTGAGAGGTGGAGAGTGCAGCCTGACAAAGGGTCGTGGACCCGAAACGTTGACTCACTTTCCTTCCTCCATGGATGCTGCCTGATCTGCTGAGTGTTCCCAGGGACTTCTGTTTTTGTTTCAGATTTCCAGCATCTGCAGTATTTTGCATTTAGGAAATTAGATGGTTGGGATGGTCAAAAATTAAGAGCTGGCACTGATCTTTATAGCTCTCAATTGCATCAAAATGTCTCAAAGCTCTTCACGAGTAAATACTGTTGACTGTAATTGCCTCAATTCACAGTCTGCCATTGTTTTTACCCGTTTTCGAATCATAGAATTATAGAGCACAGAAGGAGGCCATTCGGCCCATTGTGTCTGTGCCGGCTCTTTGGAAAGAGCTGTCCAAATCAATCCCACTTCCCCCCGACCCCCCGCCCCCCCTCATAGCCCTGCAAACTTGTCCTCCCCAAATAATTATCTATTTCTGTCTTAAAAGTTGTTATCAAATCGGCTTCCGCCACCCTTTCAGGCAATGCATTCCAGTTGTTATAAAACATAACATTTTATCTCCAGAATCTCTACCACTGAATCAAATCACATAGTGATACAGCAAAGACACAAGCCCTTCGGCCCAACTCGTCCACACTAGTCTTTATACTCCATACAAGCCTCCACCCTTCTTATTCCCCTCATTTATACTACTCAATTCCCTTCTCCCTCGTGTATGCCCGTTTGAGTTTCTTTTGGACAGTGATTTGATTAAATTTTTTCCTGATTCTACAGGGTGTCCACAAAGTCCTCTTACCCCTCCGCCCTGGTTACAAAACAGAGCTATGAGACTACGGAGGAGCTGAAACAAGCTGTCAGGGAAAACTTTGCCTCGTCCCTCCATCATGTTATGGAAAATTTCACACCGATCATTGTAACGGATCATTATCTGCCATGAAAATGCTCACCCCGATCCTCCTGACGTCTAAATACAGTTAAACACTTGTACTGAACACAATTAAGTACTTCTAAATATGATTAGCATCCATTCTGCCAGTTGCTGGTCAGTGCACAGGAGGGGGAAAAGGGAAAAAAAATAATAAGACTTTGTGGACACTCTGTACATTACTGTTGTGGGACTTTCAACATTCTGGAGATCTACAACTCTTTCTCATTATTTATTATTACAGTATTCCTCCTCCACCCACCCACTCTTTGTGATTTCCTCCTGCACATCCTTGCCTCAATGCTCCATGTCCAAGCTTCTCTCTACCCCCTCCTCCTGCCCCTTCCCCTTCCCCAGGAACAGTGAGAAAAATAGTTAAATATTCAAACCCAATAAATAATCAACCAAATCATCTCAGCCTTTCAACCTAAGAGAACAGATTCAAAAGCCTTTCTGAACTGAAAAGCCAAAGCATCGTTGCTTCTTGTCAGACTTCAAATAAACCCTGTTGGTCTACCTTCCACAACTGGAGGCGAAGTGGAGATGGTATTGAGGTTTGACAGCCAGCTGGACATCCCCCTTTCACTGTGATTCAGGAGAAGTGTTGATAAAGGAGCAAGAGTTTTAATTCAGTTTGGAAGCCACAGTGACAGAGTTTCTCTCATAAGCTGCGGAAACCTTCCCTACGTTCTGAGCATTTCTACCTGAAGCAGGTGTAAGCTGAAGAACTCCAGACTGAGAGTCTCACATGGACCTGATATCTCCTTTTCTGAGAAGACATTTGTGTCCTGAACATGTCTGACTCCAGGAGCGACACCAGTAATCCTCAGGGTGGGTGGGTGGAAGTGATAATTAACAACAGTGTTGATAAGCAGTAGCTGGAGCCAATTCTCGCTCTATGGTCCCACTGTTGAACATCCACCAAGAGAGGGGGACAGGGAGACACGCACACACACACACACATATCGCAAGGCTGACTTGACTCCCAGTGTGGGCCTCCTCAAACTTGCAAGATGCCATACTCCATTGCCTCCCTGCATGTGAAGAACGAATCCCACAGCACACCTTTCACACGCAACCACGAGGTTGGCCTACATTTCACTCTTTTTACACAAAGCTTTTCTCCTCCGAGGATTTCAACGGCAATTATTTTAAACCCAATGGGACCAACGATTCACCAAGGTTCTTCATCCCGATCTAGGACTGTTTTGAATGATAACGCCTCCATTTCGGGCTCTTGGGTCCCATTCCCTCCTTCTTTCCCCCCTCCTCCCCCACCCCCACACAAAACCGTTCCAATTTTTACGCCGCAAAAGTAAATTCAATTCCGTTGGCGCTTCTAACCCTGACCCACCGGCCGGTGGCTTTCAGCCCGCGAGCCTGGAGTAGTCTAAGAGATTCATCGCCGGCCAGCAAATCTCCTCAATCGTGTGGATGTCTTTGCGAGACATTTTCTCCCTCCAGCTGTTAATGCTGACGGGCGACACCTCCCCCTCGAAGGGCAGGTGGTAGAGATTGGTGGTGGTGGCAAACAGCACCTTGTTAAGGACCGCGGGTGGCAGAGGGAAGCCCAGGAAGGCATAGATCTT
This sequence comes from Callorhinchus milii, assembly GCF_018977255.1. Lineage (NCBI taxonomy): Eukaryota > Metazoa > Chordata > Chondrichthyes > Chimaeriformes > Callorhinchidae > Callorhinchus > Callorhinchus milii. The sequence goes on along the minus strand of NW_024704743.1, from coordinate 117,504,997 downwards.
CTCCGCCGTATCTTGTGGGAAGTGCACCAGGTCTTCGAACTTCAGCATGTGAAGACTGGCAGGGGGCAACTTACGGTTTATCCTGAGGCTGGCTCTTGTGTTGGCCAGCCACAGGTGAGCCAGGAGGGACACCGCTGTCTTGCCAGGTGACGTCAACTCCCTCCGCAGCTCCTCGTACTCTGAGGCATAGCCTGAGTCCTTGTCACATCGCTCCTGCTCGCTCCCTTGCTGGAACAGCAAGGCCAGGTGCTGGGGGATGTTCCTCAGCGCATACAGACTAGGCTTGCTGCTGTACAATAATGAGTAGATCCAGGCTCTGGGGTCTCTCACCACGTACAAGGCCTTCATCAGAGGCCCCACCACCCCCTGCACAAAAGGCAGCTTCAGGGTCCAGCTCCCGCTGCTTAAGCTAAGCACCACCCGCGCATTGGGGTACTTGGCCAGATGTCTCCTCAGTTCCCTGATGTTCTCTGCGTCCCTCTCCGCACCCCCGGCTGCGGACTCATGGCCCAGACCCGGGACTGGGGGCTTCTTCCGCCTGGGCTTCCACTTCCTGTCGCCCCCGGGCCCTAATGCCCCAAAGCCCCCTCTGCCAACCTCGTGCAGCTGGATGTCCTGCAGGTGGAGCTTGGTGTTGTGCAGCAGGGACTGCAGCCAGCCCTGGATCAGCCGGTACCTCCCCTCCTGAGCCTCTGAGAGACGCCACTCGCAGGCGTCCACAAAGGAGTCGAAGTCGAACTCCACCTCGGGCATGTCCAAGTGCTCGGTGGGAACTCGCATGTAGACAAAGTCTGTGCTGTTGGTGAAGAGTTGGGTCAGGATCTCTGCCCCGGAGCCCGGGAGCGAGGTGATCACCAGGGGCGAGAAGGCAGCCAAACGTTCGTCCCACTGTCCGGGCTGGGCCTCGGGCTGGGGCTGGGGTTGCTCGGGTTCCCAGTTGACGCCGCACAGGGGCCGGGGGGAGCAGCTGCTCCACACGACTGCCAGCTCCACAAACCACAGGGCGATGAGCAGGAGGAGGGCCAGGTGCAGCAGCTTCCCGGAGGACACGCGAAGCCTCCAGCGGGCGGCCAGCAACCCCAGGCCCGCGCAGGCCGCCACCCCCAACAAGGCCTTGGCAGTCCAACCGAAACGGAAGAAGACGCCCGCTGCCCTCTGGCTGGCTCGTCCTTCCCCGTCCCCACCCCCAGGCCAAATCGGGTGGTCACCCCGCCCGCCTCCTCCACCTTGGCGTATCCGCCGAAGCCCAAGTAGGTGAACCGGGCGGCTGGGTCACTGTGCTGTGTGGCCACCCACACCACTGTCTTTGTGTCATTGACGGTCAGCGCTACCCGGACCCCGTGCTCGCTGTCGTCCACGAAGCGCAGGTTGGTGACCTTGACCCGGGGTCCGTGGAAGACATAGGCCACGCGGGTCAGGGGTCCAGCCAGGGGGAAGGTCACGTTGACAAACTGGGTCCATCTCTTCTTGAACTCAGCTGCCTGCTCGGCTTCTTGGATGCTGGCGGCCGGGCTGTTGCCCCGTTGATCGAGCCAGAACATCTTGTACTGCGCATCCCACACGTCCATCATGGCGCCTCTCAACCGGCCGCCACTTGCACCCCCCTTCTCCCCTCCTCCTCCGTAAGGCACGTACTTGAAGTCGATGTCGAGGTTGTGGAAAAAGGCACTGACCAGCTGGGCGGGCGAGCCCTGGCTCCGCTCCACATGATCAATGACCAGCAGCGTCTGGGGGTTCAGGAGGACCAGAGCGCGGTAAACGCTTTTTAGTCGCAGAGCAGAGGAGTAGGACGAGGAGGCCTCACCACTGACGAACATCATTTGGCCAAGCTGCGAGGCGGACACCAGCTCCCCTGCCGAGTCCCCAGCCTCCCCAGCCGTCCACCGCAGCCACTGCCCGCACTCACCCAGCTGCCCCTCCCAGGGCTGGTTGCATTGGCTGGTAGGAGAGGGGGCAAACACCAGCACGTTGTTGAGGTAGCTGTACTTGGGGCCGTACAGAGCCTCAGACACAAACACCTGCCCATTGGGAGCGAAGGTGAATGAGTTCTGATCCGGGTGCTCGTGCCCTGGGTTGAAGTTCCTCCAGCCGTCGATCCAGGAGTAAGTGGCGGAGTGGACGATGTCGTACACGGCTCGCCCGCCCAGCTTCCCTGACTTGAAGGACACAAAGGTGTTGTCTGGGGTGTTGGGCAGTCCGCCCCCGTAGGTGGCCACCCCCCAGTTGGGGAAGACGTGCAGCTGTGGGGTGCCGTAGCCGGTGGGGGGCTGTGGGGTCAGCTGGGGGTCGTACCAGATGTACTCGGTGTGGAGGGTGCACCACCTCTGGGCACTGGAGGGCTCCATTGGACCATCTTTAGGCCTGTGCTTCCTGATCTGCTTGGCCAGCCAGTTGCCGTTGCCATTCCTGAGCACGTATCTGTAAGGCAAGAGCGAAAGGCAGGTCTGTAAGGTCTCCGTCACTGAAACCAAGGGGTGACAAGTGGGTAGCTTGGGGTCTGTTAATTAATGCGGGTGCCAGTAAATTGATTAATTAATTACAAACTCCTAGTAACTCGTCACTCCAATGGAAAAGGTCTCAGTGACAAGTTATCTGGAGTGGTGAGTTAGGCATATCCATAAATAAATGTGGCCAGGATACTGATAGCGTGATGAGTTAAGTGGTAGTGATAAATTAAGCCAGAGTTATCGGGAGTTTACTATACTTAAATCCGGGTTTAAATCCTGCTCCTTATTTCTATTTACCCCCAAATTCAAATTAATTGGCTACACACCGTTCTGTTGATTAAAATCTGTGGCTCAAAATTATATTTGATAAACCTCGTACTCCGAGGCATAGCCTGAGTCCTCGTCACATCGCTCCTGTTCGCTCCCTTGCTGAAACAGCAAGGCCAGGTGCTGGGGGATGTTCCTCAGCGCGTACAGGCTAGACTTGCTGCTGTACAATAATGAGTAGATCCAGGCTCTGGGGTCTCTCACCACATACAAGGCCTTCATCAGAGTCCCCATCACCTGCACAAAAGGCAGCTTCAGGGTCCAGCTCCTGCTGCTTAAGCTAAGCACCACCCGCACGTTGGGGTACTTCCTCAGTTCCCTGATGTTCCCTGCGTCTCTCTCCGCACCCCCGGCTGCGGACTTATATTTTATAAACCATTTTTGGATTCTTATTTTTCCAAGAAAGGTGCTATATTAGGTGTGAACCTGGCTCAATTGGTACCACTCTACCCTGTGACTCAGAAGACTGTAGGTTCAAGCCCCCTATTGGGACTTTAAATTTACAAGTCTGGGTTAATATATTCCAGTTTAGTTCTGGGGTGTATGTTTGCATTGTTGAAAGTGCTGTTAAAGATTCCATAGTACTATTTGAAAAGAAAAGTGAGTCTCCAACCTAACCCTAGTGTCTTGCCAACAATTTCCCCAAGTGAAGTGAAGGACCTTCAGGGCTATTTGTGTGATATACTGAGTGCAAAGGGTCCTCCATGTTCATCTACAAAATACACAGTCACTACACTTTACAGTCTATCTTGCGAAGTGCTTTGAGACATCCTTCCAACGGAAAGGCACAATATCAAAAGCGAGGATTATTATTATTGTTAGAGTTTAAACATTTTCCACAATGCTGCACGATGTTTCATTTTAGACTAAATGATCTTACAGATAAAGACTAGGTGGAATTTCAGGCCTGTGGCACTAACATTATCTAAACCGCTGACTAATTTATATATACCAGTGAACATTCCCTCCCCAGCTTTGTTCGTTTCATAATATAAACCTCAGGCTTCTCTGTGAAGCACAGAAAAAACCTTTTCTCCACAGACCGATAAAAACTTCCTGATCTGGTGCGTGATAAGCTATCATTTTCTCCAGTGTTAATTAAGGAACAGACTGCGGAATGGCATTAAGTTGAACCCCGTGTTCACTGAAACCCGATGGCTGATGTTACAATTGTCACTGAGTGTAACAAGTACAGTATTTGACATTGAGCATTGGGAATGGTACTGTAACCAGACACTGTCAAAGCCACACTTATCAGCAAGGATGCTACTTCTCCTTCATCCAAGGATGTTCCTAAAACAGTAACTCCCGCTATACACTAATTGTAACGGATTTTTAACGTTCTATTCAGATCAGATCAGCCCAAAGGTGCAAAAATAATAATAATCCTTCTGCCACTCTGCCTCTGGAACTCCATCCCGCAGTCCCTCAGCCTTGCCCCCTCCCTTGCCTCCTTCAAAACACATCTCAAGACCCTCCTCTTCGACCGTGCTTTCGATCACCCTGCTTTCCCCCCCCTGCCCTCCACCCTCCCCAATCCCAACCCCCAGCTCGGATCCGAAAATCTGAATGTCCAGTGCCTTGGGATGTCCTCCCAACGTGAAAGGCGCTTTACAAATGTAATTTTGTTGTTGTTGTTGTTTAATCCTTGCAAACACTATACATTAAAGGCACTATTCTAAGGTGTTGTGGCTTGCTGTTGAGTATGTAAAATTCCGAGCTGAGTCCCTGGCATCATTGTGGTCTGAAGAGAAAATAAAGTGCTTGTCGACTGCCACCTGATAATAGCAATACTGACTGCTAAAACTATGGCTCGCTCTCAATAAATTGTTCTTTATTATGCAACGGTCCATAGAGGTGGGGATAAATAGCTTTAACTTGCATTAGCTTTCAAACAGGCTGCACTTATATGGAGCCTTTCACTCAGACCGAGATGGGCAATCTCCAAAAAAAAACTTAAAAGGCAGTCTTAAGTGAGAAGGACTATTTTTTTATGTGCTGAATGACAGAACATGCCCTTTCAGACCATGGGCTCCTCCACCCCTATCCTGACTGAGTGCTCATTACAGCTCTTCCCATCTCATCACCAGCTAGCAAAACTCTCATCCACTCAATTCAATATTTCAAAGATAATAATAAAAAAATTCTTGCATTCGATCCACGCCTTGTCACGTCATCCAGACGTCTTAAAGTGCCTCACAGATTTTATTGGGAAGTGGAGTCGCTCTATTTGTGGCAAACATAGCAGTCAATTTGTAAATAGTAATGTCGCACAAACAGTCGTAAAGTCAATGACCAATTTTATCTGGCGAATTGTTTGGCCAGGGCATCAGGAAAAACTCCCTTCTCTTTTCAAACAGTGCAATGAATCTTTAAAATCCACCTGAACGGGCAAACAGGACCTCAGTTTAACATCACTTCCAAAAGACAGCACCTCAAGCAATGCAGCACTGCCCCAGCTCTACATTGGAGCTTTGTTGAGACTACATGAGTTCAAAGACCAGATATGGGTGTTCAAACCTGAACTCATAACCTTCTGACTAGAAGGTAAGAGTTCTACCAACTGAGCCAGGCTGACACACATTCTACAATACGTTCTGACCTCCCTGTCTTTATCCTTCACAAACTTTATCCAAAACTCTTCAGCCCGAGTCCTCACTCGATGATATCTTGTATTTGTGTGTTGGTTTGGTTCAGTCAATAGCTCTCAGCCTTTAGGTTACAAGGTTACGATTTCAAACTGGGACTTGAGCTTATAGTCTTCGCTGGGGCAACGCTGACATTTCATGCTTCAAATACAATCATCCACGTGTTTGATATAATACCTTATCACATCAAAACATCCCAAAACATTTCACATTTTCAGTGTAAAGTGCAGTGACTGTGTATTTATAGACGAACGTGGCAGCTAATTTGTACACAGCAACAGCCCCGAAATGAATCATCAATTTATCTGGGGGATTGTGGCAGGACACTGGGAGGAAATCTCCTGTTTCTGAAGATTGCCATTAGATCATTAAAATTGCCTTAAACAGGCAAGCAGGACGTCATCTTAACATCTCAACGAAAGGACAGCACTTCCCCAGCCCTGCACTAGAGTGTCAGCCTGGATCATGAGCTGAAACTCCTGACTGAGGGGGAAAGAAGGGGTGACCCCACAATCTACTCATTTAGAGACGAGATTGCTACCAACTGAGCCGGGGTGACAATGACAGATATTATACCTAACCGAGGTAATAAATCATCTTCTTGTCAGGTGACTGTCAAAGGCTATCAACGCTGTTTGAAAAGGGAAGGTTGTTTCTCTAGGTGTCCTGACCAAATCCTCCGGATTAATTGGTTATTTTCCTCAAAGTTGTTTGTCGGTCTTTGCTGTGTACTATATGACTGCTGTGTTTTGCCTTTTACGATAAAAAAACAGCCTTCTAACTTGAAAGGCAAGGATACAACCAACCGGGGCAGACCAGCTCAGTTTTTCAGTATACTGTCCCGCACCAGGCTTCGCGACCACATCACTCCCACCCTCGCTCGCCTCCACTGGCTCCCCATCCCCCAGAGGATCAAATTCAAGATCCTCATCCTCACCTACAAGGCCATTCACGGCCTCGCTCCCTCCTACCTCTCCGACCTACTATCCCCCCACGTACCTGCCTGTACCCTCCGTTCCACTGGCTCCGGTCTGCTCCACATCCCCCGCCCCAACAGCCCTACCATCGGTGGCCGGACCTTCAGCCTCTCAGCCCCCAGGCTCTGGAACTCCATCCCCCAGTGCCTTCGCCGCCTCCCCCCTTTCCTCCTTCAAGGCCGGTCTCAAGACCTTTCTCTTTGACCGTGCCTTCAGCTCTCGACTCTCTATTCCCTCCTCGCTCCCTCCCTTCCCTCCCCTCACCCTGACCATTTCCCCCCTGCTCGGGTCCCGACCCAACTGTCCAGCGCCTTGGGACGTCCTCCCGACGTGAAAGGTGCTCTATAAATGCAATCTTGTTGTTGTTATTTTTGTACAGTGGGATATTCTGTGGATTGCTCACAAATTTCTGCAATTTGGAATGAGTAACGCAATGGAAGAAATAGTTCAGGCAATGACAGGTTAAAGTCTGGGGTCGGTGAATAAACGACATAAGAAAGTCTATTTGGAAACATAATTAACTGCTACAAGTCCCGACATTATTAAAGGAAATTGAACAAAAAGTGAAGTGGAATTGCTCCGAGCAAACAGCATTATTTTAGCTGTCTTAAATCAATGTAAATTGTTATTGTTGTGTTAAAGGGGCGAGGTCTTAATAAAAAAGTGTCTGCCAAACTTCTGAGTCGTGGGAAGGGTGAAGAGCTGGACGTCATTTTGTGTAAGCTATGTAATCAAACATTGCAACAGCACTGAAATGTTACATTGCAAATGGAAATAAAAGTCTGCCAAATGCTTTTTCATGAAACATTGCCCCTTTAAAAAGAGGCAGAGACCATCAAGAACTTGCATTGATATACTGTTTGGCCATATATGTGATAGAGCTTCAAAAGCCTCAATAGCTCAATTAATGAAAGTGCTTTTAAGTGCCTTTAAGTGCACTCAAGCTGTGGGTGGGGCTGAGGGGATGGACACGAAGTGGGTAAATATGGCCGAAAGAGCAGTAAAAGAGGATTTACCTACTTTTCAAATGAGCCTATGGTCACCTATCCCTCCCACCTGCCTTACTCCATTTCTACCAGTGTACAGTGCTCCAAGACACTGCCCTGCACTATATCAATGCAAGTTTTTGTGGGTATTGTCATCTCTGAATGTCCTAGACAAGGCTGAAAAGGAAGGTTTTTAGTTGTGACCTGAAGTTTAGGAAGGGGCAAAGGCGGTATGATAGAGGAAGAGTGTTCCAATGTTTCGGCTAGTGGCTAAAAGCGCAGTCGCCAATGGTGGAATGGAGGGCACTATGGACATGCAGAAGGGAGTTGAGTGGAGGCAGCAGGTTGTGGGGGTACTGAGGTGCCAGGGAATCAAAGGGATTTGAAAACAAGTGTGAGGATCTTGAAATCAATCCGCTTGGCGATAGGTAGCAAGTGAAGCCTGGCTATAACTGGCGTGATGGGGGTGCTGAGTTTAGTGCCAGTAAGTATGCGGGCAGCAGAGATTTGGATCAGCTGGATCCTGTGCATGGTGGAGCTGAGGAGACCGGCGAAGACGGCATTTGAAAAGTCAAGTCGGGAGGTAACGAATGCATGGACGAGTGGTTTGGCTGCCTTTGGGGTAAGGTATGGTTGGAGGCGGGCAATGTGGTGGAGTTGAAAGAAGGAGGTCCTGGTTAGGGACCGAATGTGGGGAAGGAAAAACAGCTGTGGGTCGACCTGACACCGTTGCACAATGGTTTGGTAAGTCTGAGGGATAGGCCGGGAGGTTGAGGAGGTCAGAGCCACAGGATAGAAGACGTTGGTAGAAGCCAATAAATATGGCTTCCGTCTTGTCAAAAACATTTAGTTGTAGGAAGTTTTTGCTCATCCAGGCCCTCCACCCCTCCTGATCCCAAGCTCCTGCTCGGGTCGGAATCCCTGACTGTCCTGCACCTTAGAACGTCCTTCTGGCATTAAAGGCACTATACAAATGCAATTGATTGTTATTGTTGTTGAAATACTGCATTCCTGGAGCTTGGCTGCTCAGCAATGCAGAGATTTACAAAGAAAGAGAAAATAAAAGCAGCCATACGTTTTGACATTTCTGTTTTTCTGTTGCCTGAGGACAGACAGCCATCAAGTGAACAATACCATCTGGGCCACAAGAGACTGATTGCCCTCAAAACACAAAGCAAAATTCAAGTGTGTGTTTAAAATCAGGACCTGAAACTTGCTGCTAAATGGCGTGATATAATTTTTGCCTGAGAATCAAAAGGCTGTGGGTTCAAGTCTTCTTTCAGGACTTTGAGCTCACAGTCTAGACTGACACCCTAATGCTATAGTGTTTTATGCATTTTGAAGGCAAATATGGCAGCAAATTTGCACGTAGCAATGTCCCGGATATAGCCAGGAAGTGAATAACCAATATTTTATCAAGAGCCAGGACTCTTTCTGAATAGTGCTATGGGATGTTTAACGTCTCCCTGAAAAGCCACACAAACTTTGCTTTATTGCCTCTGAGGACCAGAGAGCAATGTTCTGTATTTATGTAATGTTATCTATACAGATTATTACACTATGAGCTAGAGTGAGTTAGATATTATTAAAGAATAATAAACCTTATCACCTCGTCGCGATAAGTGCTTCACAAGATATGTGTGGGCAAATGCAGAACCAGCTTGCACCCAGCAATGTTCTAACAACAGCCAAGGAGTGATTGAACAATGTTATTTGGTGAATTGTTGGCCAGGACTCTCAGAGAAACTCCCTCCTCTTTTTGAATAGAACCATGGCATCTTTAACATCCACCTGTACAGGCAGACAGGACCTCGGTTTAACGTCTCGTCTGAAGTTTTAATAATAATAATCCCTGCATTTGATATAGTGCTTTTCATGTCTTCTTGATGTCTCAAAGTGCTTCACAGAATATACTGTAAAGTGAATTGACTGTATATTTGTGGGTGAAACGAGGCAGCCAATTGCACACAGCAGTGGCCCACAAACAGTCGTGGATTGAAGTGGCCAATTTATTATTGTTTTTTTCTTGAGGGATTATTATCAGGCGTGTGGAGTAAGGAAACTTGCCCAAGGTTTCGCCCTGCCAGGAATCAAACCCTCGCTTGCGAGGCGAGTGCTCTAACCACTGAGCTACAGGGCTCCACAAAACAGCACTTCCGTCAGACCATGAGTTCAAAGGACCCAAATCCTTCTGGAATTTGGGTCAGAACCAAGAAGCAAGAGCTCTACTAAGCAGTCACCCAGCTGTGCTTTGCCGTTGTGAATGTGTTCAGAGAACCTCCTCAGCATATTTTTCTTATGATAAATACTGAACGTACCAATAAACTGACTCCCTTATGATCTCTACCCACTCATCGCCCCCCACCCCAAACAAGTCTGACACCACTCACTGTTGAGGTTCAGGCACAATGTCTCCTTGGGGGAACAATACCAGTGAACCCTTATCCAGGAGGAGTCATTACCTTCAGGATATGATACTGCAACTGATATGGAGAAATGCAAATTGCTGTCAGGTCACCACTCTTCCGTTTCACATTGCTGCTGGTTAACCCCTGACTGAGTATCTCAGATAAAATGCCCGGCCCTGATTCATTTGTATTTGTACAAGTTTTAAATATTAATTATGCATACGCAGTGTAGATTATTGATTAAATTGGATTTTATATGATTTATACAGTTTGCCTGCAACTCGGACTTTGCGTAAGTCATTCAATGTTATGGTCTCGACTGATACGACCTATGTGAGTTTTACTGTACAGGGTGTCCACAAAATCCTGTTATTCCTGTTCCTTCACCCAAGATCATTATCTGCCATGAAAATGAAGGCGCCTCGCACCCACCGATCCTCTGGACATCTAAGTACAGTTAAACACTTGTACTGAATACAATTAAGTACAGTACATTTAAATACAATTATCATCCATTCTTCCACATGTTACAGTTGTTGGTCAGTTGTAGAAGAAAAACAAGAAAGGGTAACAGGAGTTTGTGAACACTCTGTAGTTGGGAAGGTATGTAGGTAAGTGGGTGGGTGGTGAACTTATTTACAAACCTGTCTAGGAAAACCAGCTGGCTCTCTGGCCCATAAAACCAGTTGTAGTTGGAGTCTGCGATGCCCACGCTTCTCTGAAACCCTGGCAGGACTGTGGCATAGTAAAACCAAAAGTGTTGCTTGAGCCAGGGGCTTGCAGTGTGGTTCAAGTGGAAGTGCCTGAGGGCTAGGAAGACGTATTGGGTGATGGACTTGGAAGTGTAGCTGCCATAAGCCACCCCTTCATCCAGGGAACCGTCCACCACATGGTCCAGCAAGAAGAGGGTCTTCTCCATCACGTCGATAGCCACTTGCTTGCAGAGCAGTGAGCTCTGGGGGTGGTGAGGAGCCAGGACTAGAGCTCCCACCAGCAAAGCCAAGGTGTTGGTGGTCTGATGGTTGTGCAGGAAGTGCTTGCCCCACGCCCTGTACTTGGAGAAGCCGTACAGCTCCATGGTGACTGAGCGGATCTTCTCCAGGTAGCTGGCCCGCCTGGCCTCATCCAGCCAAGGGTAGAGGAAGTCGAAAGCGGTGGCAAAACCAGTGAGCGAGTGAGCCACGGGCACCTCATCGTTGGGCGCGTCGCGGACCTGCCATCGCGGGTAGGCAGCCATCTTGTCCATGTACTGCAGGGCCAGGCGCCAGGCCGCATTGTCCTCAGGGCTCAGCAGGCAGTGCAGCGCCAGGGCGCCAAGGTTGTTGCCGTAAACCTCGTTCCACTTGGCGGCGAAGAGCTGCGGGTCGTCCGGGGGCAGGTAGAGGGTGGGTTTGGCCACCATGTCCCTGGCTGCGCTCCTCAGGGCCTTGCTGAGATGGGAGTGGCTGCCCCGCGCCTTCTGCCTCAGGCTGCCCACCTCCCCCGGGGGGAAGTAGAGGAGGGGGTGAGGGGGCTCGGCCCGCGGGGAACCGCTCTGCTGCTGCTGATCCTCCGAGAAGCCGCTTCGCTCCCAATAAACGTCACCCTGTTGGTGGTAAAGGTCGCCACCTGGTTGGTGGTGGTGGTGGTGATGGACGCCAACACCATGGTCACTGTCCTCCTCAGCCCATCCTCTCACCAACAGCAACAAGATGGGTATCAATATATTCCTCTGCGCCATGTTACTTTACTGTACTTACATTTCTTAACTTTGTTTCTTTCTTTCCTTCTTTCCTTCTTTCTTTCTTTCTTTCTTTCTTTCCTTCTTTCCTTCTTTTGACTTTTGGAGGAAAAACAAGGTTTTGCTTCTCTTCTCGCTTATTTCTTAACTTTTTCTTTCTTCTCTTATTTTGGAGGCAAAAACAAGTGTCTTCATTTTTCTCTCTCTCCTCTTAACGTTTGGACGCAAAAATGAGTGTGTCAGTGGCTGAGAATGTAGTGAGTGTGTCAGTGGGTGGGAGTGTAGTGAGTGTGTCAGTGACTGAGTGTAGTGAGTGTGTCAATGGGTGAGAGTGCAGTGAGTGTGTCAGTGAGAGTGTAGTGAGTGTGTCAGTGGCTGAATGTAGTGTGTGTCAATGGGTGAGAGTGGAGTGAGTGTGTCAGTGGCTGAGAGTGGAGTGAGTGTGTCAGTGAGTGAGAGTGGAGTGAGTGTGTCAGTGAGTGGACAGTGAATGAAGTCAGATCACCACCTCTCGGGCTTCTCGAGTTACCAACGTGCAAACGAAGCTGACTTTCTGGGAGAAGAAGAAGGAGGAGAAGGAGAGGAGAAGGAGGAAGGGTTGTTTTTTTGTTTTGACACTGTTGGAGAGAGAGAGACAGTCACACACACACACACACACACAGACACACGAGCCTCAGCAGTGTGTCTTGTCCACGTTTCCAGTAAAAGCAGCAAAAACCCACGATTTTCAAGAAGCAAAGCAGAAATCCACGTTTCCAGCAAAAAAAAAACTTTTTACCTTCAAAAAGTTTCTTGCAAGATCTTCACTGCTGGTTGTTCGCCCATCGCACAGGACAGGATATAAAGCACTGCTGAATGCCTTATCTCTCTTCTCTCTGAGTCTCTGTCACTCTCTGAGTGATCCACTCCTATCACTCCAGCCTTATGTTTTCATCTTAAAAAATCTAAGCACATTCACACACACACACACACATCTCTCTCTCTCTCTCTCTCTCTATATATATATTTATATGATTTGATATCACAGACCCTAAAACGAAAAAGCTCCACAATTTAAACCAGATTTGCCAATTTCCCTTAAGAAAATCTGAATTGTTTTTTTTTCCCCCACACACACAAACACACACACACACAAACACACCCTTAACTGAACAAAATAGTCCTCTCCTCTGTCACACAGACAGACACAGACAACACACAACGCACAACGCAACACAAGTCCCTTTTCACCCAAACAGTGAGACAGAGACAGCAGTGAGTGAGAGAGAGAGAGAGAGAGAGAGAGTGTGTGGGAGGGAGAGAGGGAGGGAGGGAGTGTGGAAGGGAGAGAGGGAGGGAGAGAGAAGGAGTGTAGGGACCAATGGAAGAAATCTACAAGGTTTCACATTTCAAAGCCCTCCAACTTTTCCAACTTCCGTCTGTGAAGTCGCACAACACACACTGACACACACACTGACACTCACTGACTCTCACTGACACTCACACGCGAAAAAAAAACTTTTTCTTCACATAGAAAAGAAGGGAAGAAACGCGATGATCTCCATCGTCCTGAGGAAAAGCTTCTGATCTGTGTCTGTGTGTCTGTGTCTGTGTCTCCTCCTCCTCCTCCTCTCAGGTCCAGTGGCTCAGACTTCTGAGATCCATCTGTGATGCTCAGCCCTCAGTTCCTTTGTATTTTTTCCCACCCCCCACCCCAGTGGGAGTTGGGTTTTTATATTGTTTGCTTTCTTAGATTATTGTGGGTGTAAATCTTCTTGAAACACTTGAGAATTTCCTCTTGCCCCCCTTTAAAGTTAACTGGATGGCTTTCCTCCCTGCAATTTTTGCCACAATCCACACAACAACACAAAAATAATGATGACTTTGGAGCATCCCCTTTGCTCTGATAATGTCAATTCCATCTGCTGCAGTTTGCACAGCCCACAGGCAATCCGATGCTGACTCGGTTACTGGGTGTGATTAAACCACACGATGGTGGGGTGTTTTTTTTTCTCTCCCGTGTGTGTGTGTGTGTGTGTGTGTGTGTATGTGCTGTTCTTGGTTTTAACAGAGGAAGTCCAGGGAAAGCGAGAGAGGGCGCTGCAAAGTATATAGTGCTGCTTTTCTGAAAGCAACAGCCAACAGCAGGGATCGAACCCTCCAGTCAGGCTACGTGTAATGTTTCATTTAAAAGAAATGGGCACCCTGTTAATCCCCACCAAACGCACAGTCACTCCACCTTTTCAGTACGCTCCTTGAAGCGCTTTGAGACGTCTCTCTCGAAGACGCGATCAGGCCCTGTCACAAATGCGAGGGTTACTACCTTTATTATTTTCTTTGCGTCGAATGTATTTCTTTTAAATCACCGTAGGTTTAACTTCGATATACAAAATTGTGCTGTTGTAATCATAATACTCCTTGCGTTTGATACGGCGCCTTATCGCTTCTCACGAAACGCCTCAAAAGCGCTTCGGAGAATATGTTGTAAAGTGAATTGATTGTGTATTTTGTGGGCGTAAAACGCGGCAGCCAATTGCGCACAGCAGCGTTGCACAAACAGTCAGGGATTGAGTGACCTCATTATTTTTTTGGGAGGGATTATTACCCCCGGAAAGCCATCCATGACTAACAATCTGGTTCCTACTTACCTCTAGCTAGTGTGGAGTAAGGAACCTTGCTTAAGGTTTCACCCTGCCCAGGTCCTCTCGCTTGCGAGGCGAGCACACTAACCACTGCGCTACAGGACTGCAGTGATTATCACCACTGCAATATATTTGTTAGCTTGTCAGTTGTATTGGAGACTGTGGACAGGGGAGAAGGTGATCATAAGCACAGTTGAAAAGAAAAGTCTTAAGGTGGAATTTAAAAGAGGTGGGGGGGAGTGGGGGTTCTGGGATTGAGTTCTAGAGATCAGGGATCACTTATGGTGGGATGGATAGGGTGGGAAATGTGAACAAAATCAATGCCGGGGCAGACTGAAAGCCTTTTGTAGTAATGACTGCTGAAGGTGTGTCCTGTGCCATACCCCACCACCCGAGCGAGATGCACTTATTCTGGCTACAGCCAATTTTTATATCATAAATACTCTCAGATGTATTGAATACTTCTCATATCCAGTCAATCACACCCACATTGAGGACAGCCTTAAATCCTCTAGATGTGAGTGCAATAATAATAGCTTTGTGACTCAGTAAAGCTGTAGAAATATAGAAACATAGAAACAGGATTGTACAGTTGTCCATCTCCACATCCAGATGTTTATTTGCAGGTTTACTCTGAAAACCCTCAGGTAACAGCACGATTAATTATTCACTCTGTGTTTGTTCAATCTGTAGATGTGTTTTGAGTCATTGAGGAGTTTGAATTGAAAGCCCGCAGAGAGAATCAAAGGAAAGCTTTGCCTTCAAAATCGGTTCATTCAGTCATTCCACCCATTTGCACGTGGCTCAGGATTACCCAGGTTTACATTATTTTAGGTAGTAACAATAAAAACTCTTGCATTTGTGGAGTCCTGTAGCATATTGGCTAGAGCACTTGCCTCACAATTGAGAGGATCTGGGTTTGATTACCAGGCAGGGCGAAACATCAGGCAAGTTTCCTTACACCACACGCCTCTGTTTACATAATAGTAAATAGGAACCCTGTTGTTATTCGACTGTTTTTTCTGAGTAATCCCTTCAAAAGTTTTTTTTTAAAAATTATAATTTATTCACTCAATCCACGACTGTTTGGGAGACACTGCTGAGCATCTGCCACATCTATGAAGTGCTTTCAGACATCTCGAAGATGTGAAAGGCCCTATATTGAATGCAAGTATATTTATTATTATTGATACAGCAGCTTATCATGTCTTCAACACGTCTCAAAACTCTTCACAGGATCTACTACAAAGTTCCATGACTGCGTATTTGTGGGTGAATGCGGAAATCAATTTGTGCACAACAATATCCTACAAACAGCCATATCCTAAAAAATGACCAAATATTATCTGTTGGTCTGGACACTGGGAGAAACTGCTTTCTCGTTTCCAATGTTAAGGCTTTGGCTTGCAACGTTAACTTTCCACATCTTCAGAGCCCCTCGTGTGGAGAAATACTTCCTGACTTAGTGCTGATTTTAAGGCTATGTCTCCAGTAAAGGATCCCTCTACCATGTGGAAGAGTTGTCCATTCTCAAACCTGACAATTTCTTTCACTATTTTAAATACCTCAATCAAATCACCCTTCAAACTCCTCAGTTCTAAAACCATAACCACACCTACCCAGCCTCTCATTAAAGCTAAGCTTTTTCAGCCCAGGCATTACTCTAATAATAATAATAATAATAATCCTTGCATTTGATATAGCGTTTTTCACGTCGGGAGGACGTCCCAAAGCGCTTCACAGACCACACTGTAAAGTGAATTGACTGTATATTTGTGGGCGAACGCGGCAGCCAATTGCGCACAGCAATGTCCCACAAACAGTCATAGATTGAAAATGACCAATTTATTATTGTTTTTGGTTTTGGAGGGATTATTATTAGGCTCTATGTGGAGTAAGGAAACTTGCCCAAGGTTTCGCCCTCTGCCTGGTATTGAACTCAGGTCTCTCGCTTGCAAAGCGAGTGCTCTAACCACTGAGCTACAGGACTCCAAACGAGCTGTTGCTGGATACCCTTTAAGGCTGATACATTCTTCCTCAGGTTGGGTGCTCAACACTCCAAATTAAGGTCTGACCTGCATTCTATATAACTGGAGAAACACCTCCTTACTTGTATAATCCAGACATCTTGTAATAAAGGTCAGCATCCATATCAGCATTGTTTTATTGACTGTTTTCTACAATGTAAATGCGGAACTTGATGTTCAATATATATCAATATCCTCACCAGGTATCAATAACAATTGGTGAATCAATCTTCATCTTAAAACTATGCTTGGGATTAGTATACTGTACTAATATAAATCTAAAATAGTTTATAATTCCCTTAACCTTTACTACCTCTCCCGTTGGACTGCCGAGATGCTAATTCACATCTTTACCACGTCCAGGCTTGACTATGCCAACACCGTGCTCGTCAGACTTCACAACAACAACAAATCACATTTTTATAGCACCCTTCATGCCGGGAGGATGTTCCAAGGCGCTGGACAGTCAGGATGTGATTCAGGTTGATGTGAAGGAAGATAGGAACAGGAGGAGGCTGTTCAGCCCTTCGAGCATGTTCTGCCATTTAATTGGATCATGGCTGATCTATACCTCAACTAATCCTTTCAATTCCAATTTCCTGCTTTCTCCCCATATCCCTTAATACCCCGACCTACCAAAAATCTATCAGACCTTCATTCTGTTTTCACTCCCTTAAGAGAACATACAGAAAACCACCTTCAAAAGGAAAACTGTATAAAGATGTCAGTTTGGCTCAGTTGGAAGCACTCTCGCACCTGAGTCAGGAGGTTGAGGGTTCAAGCCCCATGTTGGGATATTGAACTCACATATTCTGAGCTGACATTTCAATGCAGTCCTGGGGGTGCCATCTGAGATAAGACGTTAAACTGAGATGCAGTCTCCATGTTCAGGAGGACGTTAAAGATCCCATGGCACTAGTTGAAAAGAGAAGGGAGTTTTGTCCGATGTCCTAGCTGACAATTCCCCCAGATAACATTCATGGCTGAAAAGTACAGGTATGCTGTTGGATGAGGACAGTTTTGCCGTTGGTTCATAGTCTGCTGGGTTTTTCTGTAAAGGATGGCCACTTGCCTCAGGTACTGCAGTGCTCTCTGTGCCTATTGATAGCATGAGCTATAGTGGAAGCCTTTAAGGAAGAAAAGGAAACCAGAAATAAAGCACGTTTGTAAATCAATGCAGACATCCTTCCTGCTTCGGGAACAGTGTGATCTGATAGCAAGGAACTCGCCCGGTCACTTAATTTACCGAGAAGAGGAGATGAGAGGTAAAGATCAATAAATCAAAGCATAAAACATCCTTATTGATCCTTAAAAAGGGATGCATCAAAGTTCTTTTCCACAGCAATCAGTCTGTAGTGAAATGTGACGTCAAGTATCATGTGAGAGCAGGAGCACAGTAGCAAGCAATAACAATAAGAATTGCAATAATAATAATGATAATCCTGGCCTTATCATGTCTTTCGTGACATCCCAAAGTGCTTCACAGAATACACTGTAAAGTTATTTGACTGTATATGTTTGCTAGATTACTCCAGAGGGCCAGGTATTCAGCACTAACCTAAAAATTAGTTCTATTTGT
Source organism: Callorhinchus milii (assembly GCF_018977255.1). Classification (NCBI taxonomy): domain Eukaryota; kingdom Metazoa; phylum Chordata; class Chondrichthyes; order Chimaeriformes; family Callorhinchidae; genus Callorhinchus; species Callorhinchus milii. The sequence goes on along the minus strand of NW_024704743.1, from coordinate 117,487,257 downwards.
GAACGTTTGTCCTTCGTGGTTACTTTATTCTGCACATGGCTGTTTACTTCCTGATATCAGAATGGGCAAAAACAGGAATAAGAAAGACTTGTTCTGCTCAACTAACCCACCGCCTTCTTCAGCAGCTGTCTTTACACTTGAGAAATTCTGTTGAATTACCTGTTTTAAAAGACGGCAATGATAGACTCCAGGAGTTTGTCAAAGTGAAGAGAATAATTCCCACGGTTGCCTTTCAGTGCTTTCTATTTAGAAAAAAGATTTGGATCACATCAGGTCACTGCCAGTTTTGCAGCACTGATAAACATTGCACCACACTGCACTACACTGATAAACACTGTTAAACTGCAGCACTGTTCAAGCTCCACGTTGGAACTTTCAACTCAGTGTAGTCCGATACACCAGTGCAGTATTGGGGGAAGTGTTGCATTGTCAGAGGCGTCACCTTTCGGGTGAGATATTAAACCAAGGTCCCGTCTGCTGTGAGGTGGACGTTAAAAAATCCCATGGCACTACTGAAAAAGAGAAGGGAATTTCTGCCTGTGTCCTGGCCCACAGTCCCTCAGATAAAATCTGTCACTCACTTCACGGCTGTTTGTCGGACTTTCCAAAAACAAGTGTGTTTGCCTATAAGTAAACAGTCACCACACTTCACAGTAAAATCCTGTAAGACACTTTGCGTCGTCCTCTGGACATGCTTGACGCTAACCGAAATGTAAGGATTATTTTTGTTATTTAATTTTAATTATAGATATTTTACTATATATATTTAATTTTAGTGTTAATAGGGAAGATAATAGTATGTAAATCAATGCTGAATCCTCACCTTGGCAGAGGATACCAGTAACAAGAGACTCAGTTAAAAAAAAAGGGAAGATACTGCAGATGTTGGAAATCTGAAATAAAACAAGTCGCTGGGAACACTCAGCAGGTCAGGCAGCATCTATGGAGAGAGGAAAGTGAGTTAACGTTTCAGGTCATTCTACCTAGCAGTAAGTAGAGGAACCTGATTTTAGTTGATTGGCAGATCGCTTTCCGGGGGTAATAATCCCTTCCAAAAAAAGTTTGGTCACACAATCCATGACTTTGTGGGACACTGCTGTGCAACTGACTGCCGCATTGCTTTCACAAAATACACAGTGAATTCACTTTACAGTATATTCTGTGAAGCGCTTCGAGACATCTTAACAACATGATTATTATTATAAGCACTTAAAAACACCCTCCTGGGTTGAAAAGCACCATATCAAATGCAAGAATTATTATTAATAATAAAAATAATAATATGAAAGGAAAGATCTTATATCAAACAGCAGGAAGCACTAGTAAATCCAAAGCATGCTCAATTTATCAGTTGGAAAGGACAGTGGTTAGAGAAGGCAGAGAAGCTTCTTGTAACTGAAGGCAGCAGCTGCTGAACCAATACAACAGATTATGAGATCCACACAGAATGTTAAAATCACCTGAGAACTCTAGGGAGGATTCACACACATTAATCTGGTCTAAAGGTCGAGGAAGAAGCATTGAAGCTTGAATACCAACTGCAATTAAACAACCTCTTGCGTTAACCCAGGATGGCACGGCGGGTGTTATTTTTGTTCTGCTGTTGGTAAAATGTATTTATATCAAGACATGTTCATCTGTTTTCAGTCCAGAAAGAGAAACATTTCATGCAACATTTAATGATTTAGAACAGCTATAGCCCTTTAATCTGCCTGTTTCAATTTGAAAGGCTTTCAGGAACATCTCTTATATTAAGGTGTGCACAAAATCCATGCAAACAGACTGCAGCTCCTCGGAATTTGAACGTGAGGCTTAAAAGGGTTCGGGGATTAGGCAGGGCAGTGGGATTGAAAGTGCGATTTGCTCTGATAGTCAGTACAGATTCAATGAGACAAGTGGCTTCCTTCTGCACTTCAGATCATTATGATTCTTTGAATTAGAACTACAGCCTTTCTGGGTGTAGCTGAAGACTACACAATGATAAGCAGAGATTGAGGATTGTGCTTTTAGATACAGTAAATAATAATAATCCTTGCATTTCATATACGCAGGTAGTGACTTTCATGTCTGGAGGGTGTCTCAAAGTGCTTTACAGGATGCACTGTTTTTGCAATTATTGTACAGTAAAGGTATAAAGGGATACAATGAAAGGGAGAGGCATTGGAATTAAAAAATCTGGAAAGATCTAATAAACTGGTAGAACAGGCTTGATTCATTCAATAACCTCCTTCTGTTCCTGTTTTTGGTAATTTCCTATGGACTGTAGTGTGCTTTTCACAGTCTAAGCTAACACTCCAGTTTTACAACAACAACAACTTGCACTTATATAACACCCTCCATGCAGGGTAGTGTCTCAGAGCGCTTAACAATGGCGGAGCCTGACTCCGAGCTGGGGGGAGTGGGGAGGTGGCCGTAAGCACGGTAGAACAGGAAAGTCTTCAGGCAGGACTTGAAAGAGGGTAGAGAGGGGGCAAGGCGGAGGAATTGAGGTAGAGTGTTCTAGAGTTTGGGGGCATACGGGCTGAAAACACGACTCCCGATGGTGGGGCAGAGGGTGCGAGCAATGAGCAGGAGGCCGATGCCAGTTGAGTGGAGGTGCCGGGTGGTGGATTGGGGAGTGAGGAGGTCATAGAGGTAGGGAGGTGCCAGGGAGTGAATGGACTTGAACCCGAGTTTGAGGATCTTGAAGTTCGGTGATGGGGAGCCAGTGGAGCCTGGCCAGATCTGGTGAGATGTGGGTACGGAGTTTGTTCCGAGTCAGTATGCAGGCGGCAGAGTTTGAATGAGCTGGATCTTGTGAATGGTGGAGCTGGGGAGACTGGCGAGAAGTGCGTTGGAGTAATCCAAGCGGGAGGTGACAAACGCATGCATGACAGTTTTGGCTGTATTTGGGGTAAGGTACGGTCAGAGGCAGGTAATGTAGCGGAGGTGGAAGAAAGTGATCCTGGTCAGGGACCGGATGTGGGGGAGGAAGGACAGTTGGTGGTCGAACCGGATGCCCAGGTTGCTCACTAGTTCGGTGAATCTGAGGGAGAGCCCAGGGAGGTTGAGGAGTTTAGATCTGCAGGCGTAAACACATTGACGGGATTCAAGGAGTATGGCTTCCTTCTTGTCCATATTCAGCTGCAGGAAGTTTACACTCATCCAGGCCTTGATGTCTGCCAGACAAACATCGTTGGACCTGGAGTTTTTACCAGAGGAGTCAAAGTAGATTTGTGTCATCCGCATACATGTGGTAGTTTACCCTGTGCCTGTGGATGATATTGCCCAGAAGGAGCATATAGATAAGGAAAAGAAGAGGGCCAAGGATGGAGCCCTGGGGTACCCTGCAGGTAACCGGATTGGGGCAGGAGGAGAAACCATTTGCTGAGATGAAATGGAGGTAGTTGGTTAAGTAGGACTTGAACCATGCGAGTGCGGTCCCACTAAAGTAGATGAGGGAGGAGAGCCGATGGAGGACGATGGCATGGTCAACTGTGAACATAGAGAGATCCAGGAGGATGAGGAGGCAGAGGGAGCCCTGGTCATAGATAGGGAAAATGTTGTTTGTGACTTTGACAAGCGCTGTCTCTGTGCTGTGGGCAGAGCAAAAACCAGACTGCAGCGGCTCAAGGACGGAGTGGAGGGAGAGGTGTGACCGAAGTTGACCTGCAACAATGCGTTCCAGGACTTTGGAAAGGAAGGGTAGGTTGGAGATGGGACGGTAGTGTGAGAGATTAGAGGGATCGAGGGTGGGTTTTTTGAGGAGGGGTCTGACGACAGCGGTTTTCAGGGGAAGTGGAACAGAACCTGAGAAGAGAGACAGGTTGATCATGTCGGCCACCAGGGGGAGAGGAGGGGGAGTTGAGTGACCAGCAGGTGGGTAGGGAGGGGATTCAAGGTAGCAGGTGGCGAACTTCATCTGGGTGATTGTTGTTGAGAGGAGGAGGGAGAAATGGGGCAAAGGAGTGTAAGGAGGGGGGAGTTACACACGCTGAAATATTTTTATTGAGCACCATATCATGGAAGACCTCCAGGTTTAGTAGGAATCAAATGCAGCTCTTCATCAGTGAAGTCTACTAATTGTGTGGCTTATGAGAGCCAGATGGACCTTCCAAAGCAAGCAATTATCACACAATCAATGGCTTGTGCAATTCAATTGCACACCACATTTCACATCCATATATTAATTTTTGAGCTTGATTGGAGAGCAATAGGATTTTCCCACTTGGTGTTCATGCAACACCATTTGCAAATTGGTTCTTTCACTTGGACGATCAACTTTTTTATACACACACTTTCCGGAGCATAAAAAAATTTGCTGATAATTAGTTATCAGGAAAATGAAAGTCAAACGATAATAATCTTTGCACTCATTATAGCAACTAAACACATCTACGAGACGTCTCAAAACGCTTCACAGAATATACTGTAAAGTGAATTGACTGTATATTTTGTGGGCGAAACATGGCAATCAATTGCGCACAGCACTGTCCTACAAGCAGTCATGGATTGAAAGTAAGGATACCTCAACCTGTTGTTTGTTACCTTTATGATAATAACAATAATAGTCCTTGAAATTTGACGCAGGAGGATGTCTCAAAGTGCTTCACAGGATTTACTGTAATGTAACTGTATTTTGTAGGCGAACACGACAGCCAATTTGCAACCAGCAACAAGACACAAACAGCTATGAAGTGAATGATCAATTGAGGGAGGGGTCGCTGGCCAGGAAAGCAGGGAGAAACTCCCTTTGCTTCAAAGTGCAAATATTCGGCATTGAAAGAGGCGGCATTTCAGAACTCTGGGATTTTCTCCGGGAGCTCCTTGCAAGTTGTTCTCTGGAAAGGATGGGTCTGAAAGGTATAAACTGCTCACTTCCAGAGAGGTGGCATTTCTCCCGGCCCTCACTCCAGAGCGAGCAGCCGATCGGATTCTAAACCAGGTTTTGTTGGATCCTGAGTCAGGAAAACTGGCTTCTGTAGATTACTATTTCTTCCTGAGCTGAAATTGTAAAAGCAGTATCACACATGGGTTGTGACAGGCAGCTGTGAGGCAGGAAAAGGCGGACTCCATGGAATAGCTTAATGTTACATTCATCTGAAAATAATGCAAAGGCACAATGTCTACACAGGGGACCAAGGCTATAATAAATTCTTGATTTTTTAAAAAAAAATTCACAGATTAAATATTTAATGTTGGATGCGGGTCGTTTAATTGCAAAGCTATATAATTTAAGAAAGTACAGCTTTCAGTTATAATAATAATAATCCTTGCATTTGATATAGCGCTTTTCACGTCGGGAGGACATCCCAAAGCGCTTCACAGAACACACTGTAAAGTGAATTGACTGTACATTTGTGGGCGAACGCAGCAGCCAATTGCGCACAGCAATGTCCCACAAACAGTCATAGATTGAAAATGACCAATTTATTATTTTTTTTGGTTTGGAGGGATTATTATTAGGCGTGTGGAGTAAGGAAACTTGCCCAAGGTCTGTAGTTTATTGGTTACTGCACTTGCCTCGCAAGCGAGAGAACCTGGGTTTGATTCCTGGGCAGGGCGTTACCCGTGGCAATTATCCTTTCTCCACGTGCCTCAGTTTAATTAGCAGTAAGTATAAACCTGGGTGTTAGTCGATTGGCGGACCGGTTTCAGGGGGTAATAATCACTTCAAAAAATAATAATAATAATATTAAATAATACTAATAATTTGGTCACTCACTTAATCCATGACTTTTTGTCAGAACCTGCTGTGCACAATTGGCTGCCGCTTTTCACCCCAAATTGTACGGTCAATTCACTTTGCAGTATATTCTGTGAAGTACTTTGAGACATCTTGAGGAATTGAAAACAACAACAAAATTACATTTGTACAGCGCCTTTCACTTTGGGAGGACGTCCCAAGGTGCTGGACAGACAGAGTGTCGGACCCGAGGTGGGGGTCGGGGAGTGTGGAGGGTGGTGGGGAAGCAGGGAGATCGAAAGTATGGTCAAAGAGGAAGGTCTTGAGATGGGTCTTGAAGGAAGCAAGGGAGTGGACGAGGTGGAGCGACTGCAGGATGGAGTTCCAGAGGGTGGGGGCAGAGTGGCAGAAGGTCCGCCCGCCAATAGTGGGGTGAGTCAACTGTAAAAAGCAGCAGAGAGGTCAAGGAGGATGCGGAGGCAGAGGGAGCTCTGGTCGCAAATGGACAGAATGTCATTTGTCACTTTGACCAGGGTTGTTTCTGTGCTGTGGAGAGTACGGAAACCCGATTGGAGGGGTTTGAGAAGGGAGTGGTGGGAAAGGAAGGAGCAAAGCTGGGAAGCGACAACTCGTTCTAGCACCTTGGAGAGGAAAGGGAGATTGGTGAGTTCCCGGAGAAATCCCAGGTTCAAAGGTGTGGAGGGAAGGATAGGTAGGGGCCGGTGTGGGAGATTGTGAGGGGGTAGCAGATGGAATGGCAGAGGCAGCTGAGTGGATTCCCTCGACTTTGGATTTGATGAAGTCCAGCATCGCCTCGCAGTTGGAATTGGAGGTGAGGATGGGCGAGGCGTGAGAGGGTGGGCGGAGGAGCTGGTTGTTGATGGAAAGGAGTAGTCTGGGATTGTCCTTGGCCTCCAAAATTGTCTTGGAGTAGAAGGACGATTTAGCGGAGGCGAGGGCAGAGCGGGAGGATTTGATAAGGTCCAGCTAGATCTGCCGATGGACCGTTAAGTTTGATTTAAGCCAGTTGCGCACAGCGGCCCGTACCTGTTCTTTAAGGGAGCAGAGGAGGTTGGTGTACCATGGTAGCTTACGTGATTAGGAAACTGTTCGGGAAGAGAGGGCAGTAAGGTAATCGAGATTGGAGGAGAGGGAGTTGTGGAGAAGAGTGTTCTAGGGGGATAGGTCATTGCGGGAGGAAGCTCAGAGGGGAAGGAGTTCAGATAACTCCAGGACAGTCGAGGGGGAGGGGATGTGGGAGACTTTTTCCAGGGGCGGTAGGAGATGGAGGTGGGTTGGGTTGGGGTGGGGCAACGATTGAGGAATTAAGGGAGATGAAGTGATGGTCCAAGATTGCTTTGTCGATAATGATGAGGTCCAAGACGGTGAGTCTCCGAGTGATTACCAGGTCGAGGAGCTGACTGCGGACGTGGGTAGCGGAGTGGATGTGGAGGGAGAGGTTGAGGGAGGAGATAAGGGAGGAAATGTCAGCAGAGATGACTTTTCAGCAGAGCAGAGGAGATAGGGCGCTATATCAAATGCGAGGATTATTATTACAGGATTTTAGAAAAGGCAAAGGTTATGTACAATTGAGACTTGTTCATTTGAATGCACTGGCAGAACGGAAATCATTCCATTTATTAAATAAACATTTTGGGAATCATTTGCTGCTGAGTAAATATACTTCAGAGAAGGAAGAAAGAACTTACCATTTTTACAGCCACCTTTATCCCATTGAAAATGTCTCAAAACGCTTCACAGTAATTATATCAAGTTGACTGTTTTTTGTAGGCAAACGTAAACAGCCAATTTGCACAGAGCAAGCTCACTTAAGAAGCCTTGGGGTGAAGCAATGTTAGGATAGACATTGTCTGTTTGCATTATTTTCAGATTAATAGCATATCAAGCTATTCTGTGGCTCTGTCTTTTCCTAATGTACAGCTGCCTGTCACAGCTCATGCATGTTACTGCTTTCACATTGTCAGCTCTGAAAGGAAATAGAAAATTGCATTGGTTAGAGGTGCCATCCTTCGGATGAGACATTAAACTGAGGTCCCTCCTGCCTGTCCAGGTGGACATTAAAGATCCCGTGGCCCTGCTTAAAAAGGGGAGGGAGTTTCTCCCGGTGTCCTGGCCAACAATCCCCCAAAATAACATTGGTCATTCACTTCATGGCTGTTGTGGGAAATTGCTGTGAGCAAATTGGCAACCGTGTTTGCCTACAAATACAAAGTAACTACACTTCATAGGAAAATCCTGTGAAGCGCTTTGAGACGTCTCAACGATGTGATAAGACACTATACCAAATGCAAGGATTATTGTTATTATTATAACCCCCTCAGGTTGAAAAGATGCGAGTATCCCAAATTTCTGACACTTTGCATATCACTGTGAGAAGGTCATGCAGACATTTCCCATCGACAACACCTACCTGTACATAGCTTCAATTTCTCATTGGACTGTTCTTATACAGCTTTGTGGCAAAATGTTGCATGACTAATTGGTACTTTAAGAGGAACATTGGCTTTTAGAGCTGGGAATGTGTGAAAAGATTTTGTGACTGGCCAAAAAAAACATCCAGAGTAAACAATAGCTTCTATTGTTTTAGTCTCACCGAGGTGATAAAATAAAGGAAGAAACTGAATAAAATGGCATTGGAGCGTAGGTGTTAATTGTGTCTGTCTCCAAGTCGCAGCTAATTTTATAATGTTAGAAAGTTTTCTGTATTTTGATGTAATGTTATCCAAATAGAAACAAGTCGTTAAAAAGTTTTGAAGTGCATTTACATTTTGAAATACAACAATTTGCATTTATATAGCATGTTTCATAAAGGGTCTCGGAGGGCTTGAAGAAAGTTTAGCCTATAAGAAATGCATTTGGGATGTCTTCAAAGACAACATGTATTTAAAAAAGATTCATCAGAACCAAGGGGAGAGCGAAAGAGAGCTAGAAGGATAAAACCTTCAACCTTTGTCATATTCAGATAAAAGGCATTTTGTGCAGATTGACAGTTGTCACATGTAACAATTTACAGTTATGCAACACTTACAACAACAACAGCTTGCATTTAAATAGCGGCCTTCAATTCAGATGGCGTCTTGGAGCGCTCACTCTCTATCACCTCTCTACTCATACCCCACTCCCAGGCCCTTTCACTCAGCTAACACAGTCTTGTTGTATGTCCGCTCACCACATCCCCATCGATTTCAAGTCAGGAGGTCAGGAGGACATCTCAAAGTTCTTGAAAATGCAAACTGGGGACCTGAGCTGGGGAGGGAGCAAGATGACCAAAGGTGTGGTCAAAGAGACATATCTTGAGGTGGGTCTTGAACTGGGAGGGAGGGATGGAATTTCAGAGAACAGGGGCAGAATGGTTGAAAGTCCGCTCACCAATGGTGGGGTCAATAGGGTGAGGAACAATGAGTGGACTGGATATTATCAGGGAAGGATATTACCGAAAGATTCTGGAGAAACTCTCCACTTTTCTTTGAAGAAACAGCAGGAGAATGAAAGGTACAATCTCTTTGGGTACAGTACTACAACAGCAACTCACATTTATATAGTAGTTTTTCCGTAGGATAGAGACTCAGAACGCTTCACAGTGGTGGAACAGGCATAGTCATGGTTGAACAGGTAAGTTTTAAGGTTGTATTTAAAGATAGATAGAGGCAGAGGAGAAGAGGCAGGGAGTTCCAGAGATTGGAATCGTTGTGACTGTAAGGTCAGCCACTAATGGGGATGCGGAGAGGTCAGGGGACACGCAATAGGTCTGTGTTAGCTGAGTGAAAGGACAGAGGAGTGGGGTATGAGGAGATCAGAGAGGACAGGAGGTGATGGAGGGTGAAGAGATATGTATGTGAGGATGAGGACTTTAAATTCGTAACCGTGACATGTTATGCCCACAAATATGCGGTCAATTCGCTTTACAATCTATTCTGTGAAGCACTTTGAGATGTCGAGAAGACGTGAAAAGCGCTATATCAAATGCAAGGATTATTATTATTATATTATTATGTGAAAACGCCTGACAGGTCAGGTTATAAAACCACACAATAAACATAGGCTGTGAGTTACATAGATCCAAGCCGATTCTGCTGAAGTACCTCTTTAATATTAATCTGCTAATGTGGAAATGCCAAGCGCAGCAAAATCCAACCCTGAGGGACTTGCTTCAGATCCCAGGCTAGGATAATAAAAAGCACATTCCTTGCATGTATAGAAGACTATTATCCCAGTCACATTGTGTCTTTGTTTCCTATTGAATGATGCATCTCAAACAATCTCAAATGTAAACTCAAGGTTAAATGGGCATAATTTTTCTCCAGAATTCGCTCAACAGCTTTTAAAAGGGAATTAGGCAAATATTTCAATGGAAAATATAAACGTGCGTGGGGATTTTTTTGTCGGCCGGATATCGACACATGCAATAACACATCAACCATGCTCAAGAGTGTCCCAAGCCAGAATGAGAGTTCCACATGTGTATGTAATAATAATAATAATAATCCTTGCATTTGATATAGCACCTTATCACTCTCAAAGCGCTTCACAGAATATACTGTAAAGTGGTTTGACTGTATATTTTGTGAGTGAAACAGGGCAGCCAATTGCGCACAGCAGTGTCCCACAAACAGTCATGGATTGAGTGACCAAATGATTATAATTAATAATGAATAATAATAATAATCCTTGCATTTGATATAGCGCTTTTCACATCTTCTCGACGTCTCAAAGCGCTTCACAGAATAGACTGTATATTTGTGGGCAAAACGCGGCAGCCAATTGTGCACAGCAGTGTTCCACAAACAGTCGTGGATTGAAAATGACCAATTTATTATTGTTTTGTTTTTTGGAGGGATTATTATTAGGCGTGTGGAGTAAGGAAACTTGCCCAAGGTTTTGCCCTGCCTGGAATTGAACCTGGAATTAATTATTTAAAAAAAAATTGACTGGCACCGGGTGAAATATGGCAACTGGGTTCCTACTTACTGCTAGGTAAACAGAGGCTTGTGGAGTAAGCAAACCTGCCCAACATTTCGCACTGCCGGGAATCAAACTCAGTGCGCTAATTACTAAGCTACAGGACTCCACACATGAACATTTCTGTGTCTGATATGGAATGCACACCTACCTGGAGGAATACACCTGGCTTAATCTTGGAGAGTATTAGGCACAGGATGCTGAGAAACAAATCTTGGGGAACACAGAGTGTGTATTGGGTACTGCTGGAGTTTAACCAGCTAAAACCATATAGCTGGCCATTGAAAACACTGTCTGGTAAGTTTCACTCTACTTGTCCAACTAGGACCACCCTACGAGATAGTGCTTTGTCTTGCAGGGTTAACAGGAGCTGAGTGGGAAGAAACCCTTCCCCAACAAGTGCTTATTAATATGAATGTAAAATTTCACACGGAGTGGTATTGATTTATAATTGAAATTAACAAAAACTTAAGCCACTCAAGCAGTTGAAAAATACATAAATTTGTCTTTCAAGTAAACCTCTTTTTAGCCATTAGTTGAAATTGTCCTTTGTTTGAATCTTTGTGCCCTTCAAAGTGAGGGAATGTGAATACTGGGACTGCAACACATTTCAAGTCTGGGCTCTTAACATCACATCAAGCACTCCCAGGTCAGGTGCAGCAATAATGATTATTACCTACGGAAAGGGGTTCGTTTCCAGGGCTAATAATCCCTCGTAAAACATTTGGTCACTCAATCCACAACTGTTTGTGAGATGTTGCTGTGTGCAATTGGCTACTGCGTTCTGCCCACAAATACACAGTCACCTACTTTATAATATATTCTGTGACGCACTTTGAGACATCTCAACGACTTGATAAGCACTATATCAAATGCAAGGATTATTAATAATGCTTGCATTTGATAGCACAAGATTAATTTGGATGAAGGAAGCCCTATGGCACATCTGATCTCATCAATTCGCAGCACCCACTCTACCGACAGCACCAAGCTATTTTTTATCAATGAGGTCCAGTGTCTTGGCCTCAAGCACTCTTCCTAGCAACCTTTTCCAGTCATTGCCATACCATATCACTCTATGTAACTCTACGTAGTTATGTAATTCTATTTCCAATTCCCGTTACAGTTCATTATGAAAACTTAAAACCATCTTTGAAGTGAACTATCTTTCAGTCCAGAGAAATTGACTGTGCTGATGTGAAAGCTAGCATCAAAGTCTTTTGGAATAGTTTATAATGATTGTAATTCCCTGGGAATATAAGTACATTTCTTATCAGGAAGCCCACATTCCACCGCTTGATCCAGTATATACACTTATAGCTAATGTTGAAACTGAATGTAATCATCACAACCCCACATGGTTGCATGTGTTTATTTTCTGACCAGATATTCACCAATGAACCCTAATCTGACCTTGTTGTTGTCATTACTGTTCAAAGCTCTGCCAACACCCTGCTCATCGGGCTCTAAAACAACAACAACAAATTAAATTAAGAGTAAATGTATTGGTGGGGGATTAGTAAGTGATAGAAGAAAATAGGAGAATAAAGGAATGTATTGCAAAATACAAGAGAAAACATTGTACTTGATCTAAAGTTAGATCAGAGGAGACACACTATTAGGTTTAACGAAGACTGCAACAAAACATGAATTCATCACCTTTTACATTGAGAAGACGCCCCAAAGGACTGGGCAGTCAGGGATTTGGACCCGAGCAGGGGGGATTGGGATCAGTGGGTTAGTGGGCAGAGAGGGTAGGGGTAGGAGGGTGACTGAAGGCGCTGTTGAAGATGAGGGTCTTGAGACCAGCCTTGAAGGAGGCAAGAGAGGGAGGGAGGCGTAGGGACTGTGGGATGGGTTCCAAAAGGTGGGGGCAGATAGGCTGAAGGCCCAGGTTCAGGCCCAGCTATGATTAGAGATCTTCTATGGTTTAAGTAACTCGCCAACATTAACTGTCGAGGCTCATACATGAAGATCTACAATTGTGTGAGACATCTTTAGTATTGAAGTCAGTCTGTCTGCTTGGCAACATCACTCACTTTTGAGTCAGAAAGTTTTGGGTTCAAGTCCCCAAGTCAGCGACTTTGAACTCAGATAGACTGCCTCAATAGCGGATTGTGAGCTCAAAGTCCCGATGTGGGGCTTGATCCCACAACCTTCTGACTCAGAGGCAAAAGTGCTCTCATTACTGAGCCAGGCCGACACCTGAAAATAATAAACCTTATTCTCTCCCGGATACTGAAACAGACAAAATGCAGGGCTCAAACCAATTATATGAATTGAAACGGATACCGCAGAAAATGTCAACACAATCTGGGAATAAAATATGTGTTTTTTTTAAGAAAAGGTCAAATTCTCACTGTTTCATTAGACACAAATCGTGCATCAGCTAACTCTGAGGATATTAGCCATTTCTGGTAAAGTTTCCACGAGATTTTGCTTGAGAATGATTCTGGAGGTCTTGAGGAACCAAACCAGAACACAACTTGCTCTTCAGAGATGTTCATTTATATTCCTGGTACTGTCAAATGTTTGAGAAGTGCATTGATCTATCTTAACATTGAACTAAGCAGTCACTTTTTTATTGAAGGAAAATCAATCTAATGGTACGTGAAATGATTATTTGAGGAATCAGTCATTGGCTTATAAAAAGAATTGGCTTGAATACTATATTTTGTCTTTAATGTTGTGAGTTATTAAGCTAGACATTTTGCATATTTATAAAGGGAGCTTGTGGTGGTGGTTGTCTGATCTTCAATATGGATGCACGATCTAACAAGGATTCTCAAACATTTTTCATTAAACAGTAATTCCACTCTACAATTTATTCTATGAAGCGCTTTGAGATGTCTCAACAACATGATGAGGCTCTTTATCAAATAGAAGGATTATTAGTTAATATATTATTATTTATGATATTATGCCCCCCCAAGTTATAATAATCCTTACATTTAATATTGGGCATTTCACGTCAGGACAACAACAACAACAACAACAAAATTACATTTGTATAGGGCCTTTCACGTTGGGAGGATGTCCCAAGGCGCTGGTTAATCAGTGTTTCGGACCCGAGGTAGGGGCTGGGATCGGGAAGGTGGAGGGCAGGGAGGGAAGGAGGGTGATCGAAGGCACGGTTGAAGGGGAGGGTCTTGAGATGAGTCTTGAAGGAGGCAAGGGAGGGGAGAGGTGAAGGGTCTGCAGGTTGGAGATCCAGAGGATGGGGGCGGAGTGGCTGAAGGCCAGCCGGGCGCCAATGGTGGGTCGGGCGAGGCAGGGACGTCTCAAAGCTCTTCAAGTATTTTACATAAAATGTAGTGATTGAAATCGATCCCCCAGAGGATTGATTTCAAGATCCTCATCCTCACCTACAAGGCCATTCACGGCCTTGCTCCCTCCTACCTCTCTGACCTACTATTCCCCTACCTACCTGCCCGTACTCTCCATTCCTCTGGCTCCGGTCTGCTCCACATCCCCCGCCCCAACCGCCCTACCATCGGTGGCTGGGCCTTCAGCCTCTCAGCCCCTAGGCTTTGGAACTCCATCTCCCAGTGCCTTCGCCTTGCCTCCTCCCTTTCCTCCTTCAAGGCCGGTCTCAAGACCTTTCTCTTTGACCGAGCCTTCGGCTCCCCTCTCGACTCTCTACCCCCTCCTCGCTCCCTTCCCTTCCCTTACCCTGATCATTTCCCCCCTGCTCGGGTCCTGACCCAACTGTACAGCGCCTTGGGACGTCCTCCTGATGTGAAAGGCGCTCTATAAATGGAATCTTGTTGTTGTTGTTGTGTATTTTTTTTAGATGAAAGAGTTGCCAGAAAGGGTGGTTGATGCCAGGGCACTGGAGTCATTTAACAAGCAGTGTTATGATGAGAAGAAAGTAGGCTGGGTGTTCTAGAGGGATGTGACCAGATTCGTCAAGGGGCCTTCTTCATCTGAATCGATCTTGTGAACAGTTGTGAATCCTGCAAATTAAACCCCTAAATTGTATTTCAGTTACCTGATTCAAAGAGAAGGCATGTAATCATTCGATCAGAATAATCCGCGTTGCTTTTCGCGACGAGGTTAATGGTCCCTGTCACTCAAGAGATTAGTACCACTGCTGTTTTTTCTCTAGGGAATGTTTCAGAAAAGCAGATCTAGAGAGAGGCCGTAAATCCCCGGGAATGCAGATGATTGATGAGATGTGCAGCGCCGAATCTGAGCGATAGCCAAGAACACACAATCAATTTCAATTGTTTCCTGCTAGACCTTCCCATTGAAATCTTCCCCCTCCCCAGACCCGATCATTGATAAGCTCCTGGGTTTCCTCACAGCTCAGCACAACACCTTCCACAGGCAGAAAGTAAAAGTCGTCATTCCTCCCCACACTTCCCCACCTTTTTGCGCCTCCTCCCTCCCCGCTCACACCCCCACCCCCACCAACCTGCACACCCGCTCATTGTGGGTTGAGGCACTGCAATGTTAAAGAAGACCTAGTCAGAGAGAATCATTGCACTTAAAGCAGCATTAACGCAGAGAGGCTGACTGCTAGAGATTGTTTATCAAACCCTGTTATTTGGCAATTCTCGATGTTGCATTTTTTTCTCTGTACATACCGGTTTTGTACATTTGTTATAGAAGCTGGCTTGCTTCTCTAGTACTCAACTGGGAAATCCACAGCATAGTATGTATAATGTTTGGTTATTTGCTCCAATAGCGTATCTTAGTTCATTGCCTTCCCTTTTCCTCTCCCTTGGTAAACAATGTTGCGAGAGAAGTTATTATTAAATTCTGTCAAGAGTGCTTTACTATTTTAAAAAATAACACCAATAACCATTGGTTTGGTATCCGGCCATTCACTTTGAAAGGCTGTCTTAAAGAGCTTCATGGGATTTACTATAAAGTGTGCAATTGGCTGCCGTGTTTCACCCACAAAACATACAGTCAATTCACTTTACAGTATATTCTGTGAAGCCCTTTGAGACAGCTCAAAGACATGATAAGGCGCCATATCAAATGCAAGGATTATTATTATATAAATTAACCAGATGGTAACTAATATTTGTCCAGAAGGTAATTAATGATTGGTGGTTGCGGCCAGGACACTGGACTTATTTAACAAATGGTTTGCTGCTATGATGGCAGGAGGTAGTATGTGTATTCTGGAGGGATGAAGGGCTTTCTTCATCCACAATATCTTGCGATACTCTTAAGCATAGTGCTGGGTTTCTGCATGTATCAGATATCCAACATAATTCTTTACTGGAATGATATTTCCACAACTTTTTTTATTCTTTGGGAAAGGAACTGTAAGTTAACCAAAAATGTTGATTTCTGGCATTTTTTTGTAGTTGAAAATATTTTTAGAACCATCAGGAAGTGCTTTTGAGATACTGGGATTTAAAGCTATAAAATATTGACCTAGTTGACACGTCTTATTACACCATTGTGAAGGCATAGTGTAAATGCCGTTATTAAAAACATAAATCCTGGGATAAATCCCTCCATTGCTTGTTTTTCCGAGCTCAGTTGATAGCTATAATCTTACAGTTGCTCTTTCTTTTGAAGCGTGGGCTGTCAACCTCCCATAGGCACCAACCGGAATCAAATGGATTGTCAAAGGGCTGTCAGTCAGTGTTCCTCAAACAGGAGAAGGTCCTTTTGGCATTAGCTCCCCGCCCACCAGCTGCAGCTGGTTCTATTTACATTGACTTGTTAGATATCCTTAGCAGACTTCAGTGACCAACCCAACCTCAGCAATCACCACCAGGGCCAGTTAGCTTAGCATCTGGAGTGGGTGAGAGGCATAAAAATGTTAGTGGGAGTCAACATTGTAGCAACAATTTACATTTATACAGTGCTTTCCATGTCTCAAAGCGCTTCATGAATTGCTTCATGAATTGAGAGGGAGCCTGAGCTGGAATGATGTGGAGCAAAGATTATGGGGTTGGGTGGGGGCAGAATGACAGGGAATGCGAAGCAGCCGAGGGTTTGATCAGCAAAGGTAGTAGGATTACAAAAGGTCGGTCACACAAGAGGGTGGTTGAGGTGATGCCATGGAGGTATTTGAATGTGACGACTTTTTAAAGTTGAATTCGATCAACTGGGGGATGGGGAGCCAATGGAGCTGAGCGAGGATGAGGGTGATAGGTTTGCAGAGCCTGGTGCAGGAGAGGACATGAGCTGCAGAGAGTGATAGGCTGCTTGTCAGGGAGTAGCCAGGGGGGTCCAATGAACAGGGCGAAAGAGTAGTCAAGCTTGTAATTGGTGAAGCTGTGCATAAGGGTCTCAGCGGCCTGGGAGCAGAGGCAGTGGTGGAGGTGGGTGATGTTATGGAGGTGAAGGAAAACTAAACAAATGAGACGCTGATAGTTGAGGTCAAACAACACATCGAAGTTCCACAATGAATGCCCGTGCAGATCAATGCAGTCAGCACCTGAGATGAGAAAATTTTTTTGGAATGCCAAAAATAATAGTCTTACATATTGCTTTATGACGTGGTCAAGACATCTCAAAGCACTTCACAGGATTTACCATAAATAATAATAATAATTGTTGCATTTGATATAGCGCCTTACCACATCTTAGAGACATCTTCAAAGTGCTTCACAGAAATACTGTAAAGTGAATTGACTGTGCATTTTATGGGCGAAAGGCAGCAGCCAATAGTGCACAGCAGAGTCCCACAAACAGTCAAGGATTGAATGACCAAATTATTATTATTATGTATTTATTTTTGAAGGGATTATTACCCCCCGGAAAAGTGATCCTCCAATCGACCAACATCTGTGTTTCTACTTATTGCTAGGTAAACAAAAGCATGTTGAGTAAGGAAACTTGACTGAAGATTCACCCTGCCTGGGAGTCAAACCCAGGTCATCTCCATTGCGAGGCGAGCGCTCTAACCAATATGCTACAGAACGCCACAAAGTGCAGTGACTGTGTATTTTTTAGGCAAAAACCACAGCCAATTTGTGCACATCAATGTCCCACAAACAGCCAACAAACGAGTGACCAATTTTTAATCTGCAGGTTTGTCGTTCAGGTTAATGGTTTTACAATTTAGTTTGAGGGATCGTGTATTGTAGTTCTGTTTCTTTTATCCTTTTTTTCTCCGAGTCAAGAGTCACGCAAAGTGTTTGCATTTTTGTGCTTTGTGTTTTATTTATTGGGGGATAAAATGCAGGTCTTTATGCTTTGTGATGAAAAGTTGCAGAGAAGCTTTTCTTTCCCCTTCTGCTTGACAGCATTCCAGTCACATAAATAACTGCTGACACTTGAGTTGATGCAGAAAACTTTTTCTTGGACAGAATCCAGACACTGTAAGTAAGAACAAAGATAAAAAAAACTCAGCTGGTCATTGCACTGGCATTCTGTGGAGTGTGTGCTTGGAGGCGAACACAACAGACAATTTATGTACAGTTGCACCCCACAAGCAGCAATGAAACTCCCTTTTCTTTTCTTGTAGTGCCTCAGGATCTTTAACCTCCACCTGAACAGGCAGACAGGACCTCAGTTCGTCCAAAGGACGGCACCCCAACAATGCAACACACCGTCCCCCTTCCACATCGTTGTATTGGAATGTCAGC
Source organism: Callorhinchus milii (assembly GCF_018977255.1). Classification (NCBI taxonomy): domain Eukaryota; kingdom Metazoa; phylum Chordata; class Chondrichthyes; order Chimaeriformes; family Callorhinchidae; genus Callorhinchus; species Callorhinchus milii. Next base: position 117,469,050 of record NW_024704743.1, on the reverse strand, counting down.
CTAGAATATGTGATTTCAAGATCCCACCACAGGCTTGAAACCACAACCTTCTGACTCAGAGGTGAGAGTGCAACCAATTGAGGCAGGCTGACTGAGCCAGAAATTAGGGCTGTCTTTAGAATTTGCAAAATTATTAAATGTTCTAAAATGCTGAATAGAGTATGTCTAGACATGGTGGAATTTCCCTAAATAGGTGGCTGAAAAAAATGTGATGTTGTTAACGTTAAGCAAATCATAGCAGCTATTGAGAAGGCCCTTCGTTAATGAGTAAAAGTGCCCTTAACTATTTGTTCGAGGTGCATTGAAGGAAAAATTGCATGAACCCTGCTGTGGTGTGAATGCTGAATTGCTGCCACAAATGGTTCAAAGGCAGAATCCAAAAAGCTCCGTCCTTCAGATGAGGCATTAAACTGGAGCCCCGTCTGGCTGCTCAGGTGGACGTTAAAGATCCTATGGCACTCTTAAGAAGAGAAGAGAGTTCGAGAAGAGAAGAAAGATTCTACCAGTGTCCTGGCCAATCAATCTCCCAATTAAAATTGGTCACTCACCCACGGACGTTTGTGAGACATTGCTGGGTATAAATTGGTTGTTGCGTTCACCCACCAAACACACATTGACTCCAGTTTACAGTATATCCTGTGAAGCACTTTGGGGATACCCTTCCCATGTGAAAGACACTGTACCAAATGTAAGGATTAATATTATAAGATGATTGGGGGGAATTATTTTTAAAAATTCTTTTAAAAAAAGTATTGAGTTTGGATATCCCGCACAGGATCTGCTGTGTGTCTAAATTAATGGGCAAATAATAATAATAATAATCCTTGCATTTGATATATCACCTTATCACATCATTGAGACGTTTCAAAGCGCTTCACAGAATGAACTGTAAAGTAGATTGACTATGTATTTTGTGGATGAAACGTGGCAGCCAATTGCACACAGCAGTGACTCACAAACAGTTGCGGGACCTTTATTTATTTTTATCTTCACAGGCACAGAGAATGTATTAGCTCTGACAAGATGACAAGTGCGGAGTTATATCTCGCTGACCCCATCACACCTCCACCTGGATGAACTCCACTGCCACATAACTAGAGCCCACTGACGGGTGTGTGTGAGAGGGCAACAGCTGAGCAAAGTACAGCTGATCCAGTGATGAAACATGAGTCAGAAACTGATTTGAATCTAATAAGAACACAGGAATGTACATGAGTGGGAAACAATTGTCGTTCCATCTGGCCTCTCCCAGGTTAATTAAAATATTCTTAAAGTGAAATAGGCAACGCTCTATTTATTGGGGGGAAAATTCCGCCTGCCTCGACTAACTCTGATCATCCAGAATTTGGCAAATTCTTAAAGACAGCCTTTATTTTGAAGCCAGTTTTCTGTGAGTTCTTAAAACTATAAAGCAACACTTCAACATTCAAATTGAGATCAATAATTGGATCCTCTAAAATGCTACATGTATTTTGTTTCAGCTACAAATCCGTGGCAGGTAGAGGTTTGGAACAACTTTACTGACATTCTTATCTTTAATGTAACGTCCGAATATATTATATTGGTGATGAATTCATGTTTTGTTGCGGTCTTCGTTAAACCTAATAGAACTGTCTCCTCTGATCCAACTTTGGATCAAGTACAATGTTTTCTCTTGTATTTTGCAATACATTCCTTTATTCTCCTATTTTCTTCCATCATTTACTAATCCTCCACCAATACATTTACTTTATTTTCCCCGGTATAATCCACGAAAATTACATTAAACTCCTGATAATTTAAGTCATCCAGCTGTCAATATCCTGGAGGGATTTACTCATCTATTTATACATATGTCTAACTCATCATTCTGGATAATAATAATAATCCTTGCATTTGATATAGCGCCTTATTACATCTTCCAGACGTCTCAAAGTGGTTCACATAATATACTGTAAAGTGACTGTATTTTTGTAGGCAAAACGCGACAGCCAATTGCGCACAGCAATGTTCCACAAACAGTTGTGGATTATTTGAAGGAAAACCAATTGACTAACAATTGGGTTCCTACTTACTGTTAGTAACTTGTCACTGAGCTCTTTTCCTTTGATAGCGAGTTACGAGGAGTTTACTTTATATGATAAATCATTGTAAAACCCAGGTGGGTTTTCAGTCATTTTGCTCCCACTCACTTCACTATGTGCCTTCCCTCCCTGCCTTAAATACCTGAAAAGTCTCTCTTTATGACTGTGCTTTTGGGCAACTTCCTGAACCCTACTCCCACCCCCTCACCCCAATCATACTCATTGATCCACAACATCTTCATAAAACACTTCAAGATGTATCACAAAATATACACAAAATATTCCGCCCACAAAATATAGTCAATTCATTTTACAGTATATTCTGTGAAGCGTTTTGAGATGTTTCAACAACGTAATAAAGCGCTATATCGAATGCAAGGATTATTATTATTTTTATTTTTATTATTATAAATTGATTTTGCATTCACCCGCCAAGCACACATTGAATCCAGTTTACAGTATAATCTTCTCTTTGACCGAGCCTTCAGCTCCCCTCTCGACTCTCTTCCCCCTTCTCGCTCCCTCCCTTCCCTCCCCTGACCCTGACCATTTCCCCCCTCCTCGCTCCCTCCCTTTCCTCCCCTCACCCTGACCATTTCCCCAATGCTCGGGTCATGACCCAACTGTGCAGCGCCTTGGGACGTCCTCCTGACGTGAAAGGCGCTTTATAAATGGAATCTTGTTGTTGTTGTATATCCTGCAAAGCGCTTTGGGAATACCCTTCCCATGTGAAAGACACTGTACCAAATGTAAGGATTAATATTTATAAGATGACTTAGGGGAATTATTTTTAAAAATTCTTTTAAAAAAAGTATTGAGTTTGAATATCCCCCACAGGGTCTGCTGTGTGTCTACATTAATGGGCAAATAATAATAATAATAATAAACCACAGAAAGAAAAATATGTTTTCCTTTAAATACTGTGGAATTTGGAATTGACTTTAGTACCGATGCACAATGTGAGCCCAGAATCTTGCGCATTATCTGCCTCACTGTGTTTAGACCACAGGTATCTCTGCATACTGTACACATCTAATTCTGCATTGCAGTGAAATCTACTTGGACAATTTCATGCGGACAGTTTACACTCATTTCAGGGCAGTGCAGTACACTGTGGAAGAAAATGCAAACTCATTGCTTGTCAGCCTCCCCAACTCCTCCCTCCACAGCTGCAGATCATCCAGAACTCTGCAGCCCATGTCCTCTCCTGCACTAAGGTCCATGACCCTATCACTCCCATCCTTGCCCAACTCCACTGGCTTCCCATCACCCAGAGGATACAGTTCAAGATCCTGGTCCTCACCTTCAAAGCCTTCCGTGGTCTTGCTCCCCACTACCTCTCCGACCTCTTAACTTCCTACCACCCTGTTTGCTCCCTCTGCTCAGTGAGCTCCGGCCTGCTTCACATCCCCCACCTTGCTTGCCCCACTATCGGCGGGCGGGCCTTGCGCCACTCTGCACACACCCTCTGGAACTCCGTCCCGTAGTCCTTTCTTCTCGCCCCCTCCCTTGCCACCATCAGGACCTACCTCAAGACCCTTCTCTTCGACTGTGCTTTTGATCTCCCTGCTTCCCCCCCTTGCTCTCCACCCTCCCCCACCTCTGCCCCCAGCTCGGATCCGTAACTCAGTCTGTCCAGCACCTTGGGATGTCCTCCCGACATGAAAGGCGCTGCACAAATGTAAATTTGTTGTTGTTGAAAACACCACAATTGATTAATGATTAATGACTAATATTAACAGAAACCTCTATGAAAATCAATGCAAACGAGTACCATACTTGGGGTTTGGGGAGAGGGTATCATCTGTGTTTTAATAGATCATAAGACAGTGTATGGGGTGGGCCGGGGGGCATCGCTTCCTGAATTTCTCGAACAGATGAAGAGAGACAAACATCCACTCAGTATTCAGGCTTCCACCAACCAGCCCTTAGTCTGAAATCGCCTAGGGACCAAATAAAACAATCGCCCTGTCTATTTTCATTGCCTGTTTTGTCAATATGCCTTAACATTCGGATAGCAACTTTAAACCCAAATAACGTTATTCCCAGGAGGATTTTCAGGAGTTTGATTAAAAGCAGAAATATCCCATGAATTATACAACGAGAGTTTATATTCCTGAGGGAGGAATCTGACTGAATTTTGTGGAATTGAAAGGATTGCGTTCCAAAATTTAAAACAAAATACTACAAGAGTTAAACAAATTCAGCTTTCTAACTTGTAATAACCAGAAGCTATATTACCCGCTGGGATGCAGAACTGCAAAAACACCTAGCAGACAAAGTTAATCAAGCTTTGTTTTATTTATTCAGTTAACAAGGGCACAGAGGACAATACGATTCCTCACATAACAATTTTCGGTGCTTTTAGAAAGGAATTGCCGTAGGAGCCGAATCAACATCAACAACAATTTGAATCAAGATTTTTCACATACAGAGAATGTCTCAAAGTGCTTTACAAATAAGGAGTGGGAGTCTGCGGTAGGAGGGTTCGATGGGGAGGGGTGGAGGCTGGGGGAAGGTGTAGTCAAACAGATTGGTCTTTACAGTGGGAAAGGAAAGCTCAAGGGAGAGGAATGTCAGAAGAAAGTTCCAGAGGTTGGAGCAATGTGTTTGAAAGCTTCCCCTGCTAACAGTGGGGTGGAGAGAGCAGGGACATGTACAAACCGGAGATTGCAGAGCAAAGGGAGTGGTTGGGAAAGTAGGGTGGAGCAAGGCCATGTGGAGGCATTTCAACGTTCCCACCAGGATCTCAAAGCCGATCTGCTGGGAGACAGGGAGAGAATGGAGTCAGCCAAGGATAATAATAATAATAATAATAATAATAATCCTTGCATTTGATACACATCTTCGAGACATTTCAAAGTGCTTCACAGGATATACTGTAAAGTGAATTGACTGTATATTTTATGGGTCAAACTCAGCAGCCAATTGTGCACAGCAGTGTCCCACAAGCAGTTATCAAATTATTTTGAGTTTTTTGATTTTTTTTAAAGGAATTATTATCCCCAGAAAAGCGATCCACCTACTTACTGCAGGTTAATAGAGGGATGTGGAGCAAGGAAACCTCCCCAGTGTTTTGCTATGCCGGGAATCAAACGCAGGTCGTCTCGCTTGTTAAGCCACAGGACCCCAGGAGGGTGATGGGCTTGCAGAGCCTAGTGTGGGAGATGATGTAGGCTGGAGAGTTGTGGATGATCTGGTAGAGGCAGGTGACTAAAGCATTGGAATACAACAACAACATCAACAAGATTCCATTTATAAAGCGCCTTTCACGTCAGGAGGACGTCCCAAGGCGCTGAGTCAAGTCTGGAAGTGAATAAGACTTGGATGAGCATTTTAGCTACATTGGGGGATAAGTTAGTGGTGCAGGCAGTCAGCATGGGAGAGATAGAAGTACCAACCTCTTCTTCCCCACATGGGATTTCTCTCACCCCCCAAAAAAACTTTAAAACTTTTGAACTGCATTTGCTTGTTTCTATATTTTACATTCGGTTTTGCCAGCATTCCCAATTCCCACAAAACCGTTCCGAGTGAGAATCCCTTTATAAAACCCGTGAGAAATCTTTACCTTTTTTTTGATAGAAAAAGTCTAATTTCTTTCCACAATAGCAATCCACAAAGATCACCAGTGGAAGCGTCTTCTTTGAGGCTGACAGATGCAGCCTCGCACAATTCACCCGGCCTAGAGACAAGTGTCAGGATTATTCACAGATAATATCAGCCCAGCTGCTGCCATCGAAAAGAATAGACACAAAGCGATGGGTTCAAAGATCTGAAACAGTAGTCTGCACCGTGGCAGACTTTGTGAGCAAAACATGGATGGATGTTCACCTTTAACCACAAATTAATCTTTCATCGTAATCTGTCTAACAGCTGCTCTGATTCTCTCCTGATTTCTCCATCCCCTTGAAGCTCTGTGGAATGTCAACTGTTCTGGAGGAATTGTTTTGTGCCAAACTTTGTGATTTTTTAAAAAAAATGTCTTCAGATCTGAGGGTGCAGATGGAAACTTTGTGTATTAAAGGATCTCGCAAATTACCGAGGGAGAGAAGTCTGTTTATTAGCAGCTTGCCTTTAATTCAGCTTGCCTGTTCATGCCCCATTTTTCTGCATACTTCCCCCTGTCTTCGTTCATCCAGTGCAGACCTGTTACAAGTCCCCTGCCTCCCCCACAGCATCCATTGACCCCTCTCCCCATCTTACCAAGCTGCCTGCTCCCTCCACTCAGTGGACATGGGCCTGCTTCATGTGTCTCCGCCCTGCCCATTTCAACAATAACAACTTGCACCTTGGAACATCCTCCTGACCTGAAGGGCATCATATAAATGCAAGTTGTTGTTGCTATTATCTAAATCCCATCTTAAGATCTACTTCTTTGACTGAATCTATAGTTGCCTCACCCCTCCCTCTCCTCCCTCACTCAACATCCAACCCAGTCACTGTGCAGGTGGGGCTGGATTCCAAGCAAGGAAGAAGGAAGAGGGGGAGGTGAGTGTGAAGGGTGTGTATAAATGCACACTTTATACGTACTTTATTGCTCTTCACTTCAGGCTGAATCGTACACCATTTTATTAAAGATCTTTTAGAGCAACCTCGACATAAAACAACATTAATTATATAGGGCAACCTCAATAACAACAACTTGCACTTATATAGCACATTTCATGTAGATAAGACACCTCAAAGAGTTTTGCAGGGATGGACCAGAAGCCCAAATTAACTGGGAGACTTTTTCAGAGTTCTGTTAAGATCTGAGAACAAAATAGTCTAAGACTAGGTGCAATTTCGGGCTTCTGGGATCAATTGGGTCGCAATATTGTGGAGTCAATGTAGAGTAATGGTTAGAGCACTCGTCTCGCAAGTGACAGGACCCAGGTTCGATTCCTGGGCGGGTGAAACCTTAGAAAGTTTCCTTATGCCATAGGCCTCTGTCTACCTAGCAGAAAGTAGGAATCCTGTTGTTAGTCAATTGGCGGTTTGCTTTCCAGGGCTAATAATCCCTCAAAATTTTTTTCAAATTTAATCAATCAATCCACGACTGTTTGTGGGACACTGCTGTGTGCAATTGGCTGCCGTATTTCACCCACAAGATACAGAATTCACTTTGCAATATATTCCGTGAAGCACTTTGAGACATCTCAACAATGTGATAAGGTGTTATATCAAAGGCAAAGATTATTATTGTCAATAGCGCTCCTACTTGAGTAACATTTGATAAAGGGTTCAACACAGTCAGCGAAGCCTGAGTCAAGTTAAAACTTCAGAGAATTTTTGACTTTTGAAACTAAAGCAGCATTAAAATTAACATTGTCTATCTGCCCCAGGCAAACAAGTAGCTCCTGCAGCAACTCGACTCAGCCTAGCACTTGACACTTTCCAAGAGCTTTTCTTCCATAATGAAATAAATTTGCCCTGGGCAAGCAATCTCTGATTTGGGCTGTTTCAAAGATATATAAAATATGAAAAAACGTATTTACAACACAACAAAATTACATTTGTAAAGCGTCTTTCACGTCGGGAGGACGTCCCAAGGCGCTAAACAGTCAGGGATTAGGACCCGAGCGTGGGGTGCAAGTTTGGGTTCAGGGTGGTCAGACAGGGTAGGAGGGTGGTTGAAGGCATGGTCAAAAAGGAGGGTCATGAGACATACCTTGAAGGAGGCAAGGGCGGGAGCAAGGTGAAGGGATTGTGCGATGGAGTTCCAAGAGAGACTGAAATCCCGACCGCTGATAGTAGGGAGGGTCGGGTGGGAGACCTGGAGCAGGCTGGAGCCTGCTGAGCAGAGCGAGCAGACAGGTTGATAGGGGGTCAGCAGGTCATAAATGTAGGAGGGGGCAAGGCCGTGGAGGGTCTTGAAAGTGAGGATGAGGATTTTGAACTCTATCCTCTGAAGGATGGGGAGCCAGTTGAGCTGGACGAGGGTGGGGTGATGGGGTCACAGAGCCTGGTGCAGGAGAGGACACGAGCTGCAGAATTCTGGAAAATCTGCAGCTTGTGGAAGGAAGTGTTGGGGAGGCCGACAAGGAGGGGGTTTCCATATTCAAGCCTTGAGGTGACAAATGCATGTATGAGGGTTTCGGCGGCCTGAGGGATGAGGCAGTGGCGGAGTCGGGCAATGTTGCAGTGGGGGGGACGGCAGAGCGGTTTGTGGAATGGAAATGGGGAAGAAAAGACAATTGAGGGTCGAACAAGATGCCCAGGTTCCTAACTGGCTTGGTGAGGTGGAGTGTGCAACCATGGATACTGATGCTGCCAGTACCTGAGGTTCTGAGGTGCTGGCCCAAGCTAACAGGAGAGTCTCGGTCTTACTGACATTCAGCAGTAGAAAGTTGTCTCTTATCCAGAATTTGATGTCAGTCAAACAGGATGTCAGGATGTAAGTTGTCTTGGAATCGAGGGTGGAGGCAGAGAGGTAGAGTTGGGTGTCACCGCATACATGTGGATGTTGACCCCATATCTACAGATGATGTCACCAAGGGAGAGCATGTAGAGCTTGAAGAGGAGGGGACCGAGGACAGAGCCCTGCGGAACACCACACAAGACTGTGCGGGACCTGGAAGAGAAACCGTTGGCGGAGACAGATTGGAAGCAGTATGAGAAATAATTCCTGAATCATTCAAGGACAGAACCTTAAAGGTTAAGGTGAGAGGAGAGGCGGTGGAGAATGGAGTGGTCCACAGTATCAAAGCCAGCAAAGAAGTCGAGAAGGACGAGGAAGCAGAGGGAACCCTGGTCACAGATGGACAAAATGTCGTTTGTCACCTTGACCTGCTCACAGCACGGAAACCCAATTGGAGGGGCTCGTGAAGGGAGTGCTAGGAGAGGAATGAGTGAAGCTGGGAAGCAATGACTCTTTCAAGGACCTTCGAAATAAAAGGAAGTTTGGAGATGGGTCGGTAGCTACAAGGCAGAGATGGATCCAGTGAAGTTTTTTCATGGTGGGGTGATTGTAACTGTTGTTAGGAGGATGAGAATGGTGCCAGATGAAAGGGAGAAATTGATGTGTTGGGGAGTAGACGGGTGAGGAGGTGGAGCTGGGAGGTAAGGAGAGAGGTGGGGCTGGGGTCAAGGGAGCAGGTGGTGTGTTTCATGCTGCATATGGTGATGATAAGAGAGGAGGAGGAGACAGGTTCATAAATGTGGAGGGAGGGATGGGTAGGGGTCGGAGTGTGGGGGGGAGATGGGGAGGGAGTGGTGGTTGGGAGGGCGGAGGCAGCCGAATGGATTTCCTTGAAGAAATCCAGCATCTCTTCACAGTCAGAGCTTGAGGAAAGAATGGGCAAGGCATGGCAGGATGGATAAAGGAGCCGGTTGGTGATGAAGAATAGGAGCCTGGGGTTGTCCTTCACCTTTTGTGCATTTACATTAGGAATGCCAAAAAAATAAAATCAATCAAGTACAATGATGAACACTTTTGATTGATAATTCAGTCCTTTTTTTTACATACAATTTGTATTTCTCTGTCACTTTTCTTCTCCCCCTCCTCACTCCGTGAGTCCTGTTTCTTTCCAGTGTTGTAAGGGAGATTTAGTAGGATGACATGGTTTGAACTATGAGCAGACCAGAGAACTGTGCCCGTTTTCAGTGGAACTGAGAAGGTTGTGTGTGTGGGGAGAAAGAGACCTGAATAATCAAGCCAGGGCTCTTCAGTCTCTGAGAGGAGATGACTTAGAGGTATATAAAATTTGAATGGCATTGATAAATTAAACCCAGATCAATACATTATCAAATCCCTCCATGCCCTTGCACCTCCTTAACTCTCTGACCCGCTTATTCCCTGAACCCCAACCTGCTGCCTCTGCTCGACTGCTCCGGAACTTTTGCATGTCCCTCGTGCTTCTGTTCCACCATTGGCTGTGCACTTTCAGCCACCACACCCCAAAACTCTGGAACACTCTTCCTCTATCCCTCTGCCTTGCCCCTTTCTTCCTCATCTTCAGGTTGCACCTGAAGACCTTCCCATTCGACCGTGCCTATGGTTACCTTCCCCTCCCCTTGGCTCGGGATCGTGCTCCACCACTATCAAACGCTCTGTGATGCTACCCTGCATGAGGGACGCTATATAAATTCTGTTGTTGTTAGACTCAAAAGATCCTCTAAGCCAGGAGCCAAAGTCCTTTACAGTAGGTTATGGATGAGATTGGGTGTGAATGGGCTAGAGTAGGGATGGGATGAATAGGCTGAAGTTGGTGCTCAATTGACTTTGGGAGGTACAATCCTATTGTTTTGGGTGTCTGTGGAAGGACCAAGGAACTTTTCAAGTTCTGACATTCTTAAGCTCCTAGACGCCTAGAAATGTGTAGTGTGGAAGGAAAGCATTCAGTCCATTGTGTCACTACTACCTTTGATTATTCAGATCATACTTTTTCTGGTCCAGAGTAAATATTTGTATTGATACAATATCGGAATCTCACTGTAGCGTGGAGGGCGCTATATAAATCCAAGTTGTTGTTGTTGCTGTTGTACTCAAACCAGATCATGCTTTTATGTTCCTTGTATTTACAAAGGATCAAAGAGGTGTGATCTGTACCAATGTCGCAATATCCTTTGTGTCCTTTCTCATCTACCACAGTTGCGCTACCGTGGGGCAAAGGCTCGTTTAAGAACAATTCATTCCAAATCCCTAAATCTCTGCTTTCCTTTACTCAGTGACTTCAACTAAGTCTGTGTCAATAGTTTCATGTTGTGTTGCCTGTCAGATTCAATCAGCATTATGCCAGCCATTAATTTTCTTATCACTCCCCTCAATGCACTCAGTCTCCCTTCAGTTAAAGGCAGGTCACCGGAAAAGCAAAAGCATTCATATGTCAGACTGTTTCTGAGCAGTAACCTCTGAAAGTCCTATCTAATTTAATCCTCTTGCATCGGATGTGAACTCTTGTCTTGCAGTGTAACACAATATTTGGTTAATTCAAAATGGATGACCACTAACGCTTAACCATGCTTAAAATTATAAACTGTACAAGGGTAATGTTTCATCTGGTTTAACTTTCACTGTCCTGCGATCATGTGGCTGTGAGTAACTGAATCAAATTTGCAGTAAAACATTTCCGTTATGCAGTGCAGTGAGAGCACTTGGAGTTGGGGAGACTCATAGTGTTTCTAATTTGTTGACAAAACTGGCATCTCTGGGTATCATGGATAAGATAATGACATTGATTAGTGCATGCTGCTAATGGGAAGGAAGCAGCAGATAGTTAGAAAGGGAGCTGTGTTGAGATTTTAGGAATCATTGAGCGAAGTAGCTCAAAGGTCCAAACTGAGATCTCTCTCGTTACCTATAAATGACGTGGATTTGCTGAATCAGTATCCAGATAGCTATGTTTGCAGATAACACCAAAACTACTACTAATAATAATAATCCTTACTTTTGTTATAGTCTCTTACATATCAGGAGGGCATCTCACGACGTTTCACACAATCTACAAAAAGTGTAGTGTCTGTGTATTTTGCTTGCAAACGTAGCAGTCAATTTTCACACAGCAATGTTCCATACACAGCCATTAAGTGAGTGACCAATTTTATCTGGGGGATAGTTTGTCAGAAAATTTCTTATCTTTTTGAATATTTAAATTTAACGTCCCACGAAAACTCGAACCAGCAGACTAAAGTCTCATCTGAAGAACTGTACCTCTAATAATGCAATAACCCCGGTGGGTGTATTGAATTATCATCCTAGACCATGAGTTCAAAGACTTGACATGAGCCTTGATTCTCCAACCTTCTGAGGCGAGAGTGCAACCAACTGAGCCAAGCTGAGACACAAGGCAGAGAGTACTGCGAATGTAAAGCAGCAGCCAAAATTTTACAAAGGGAGCTCAACATTGAATAATGATAATCCTTGGATTTAATATGGCCTCTTATCACACCGTTGAGACAACTCAAAGCGCTTTACAGAATATACTGTAAAGTGGATTGACTGTATTTTGTGGGTGAAATGTGGCAGCCAATTGTACACAGCAGTGTCTCGCAAACAGTCGTGGATTGAGTGGCCAAATTTTATTTTTGGTGGGGAGGGATTGTTACCTCCAGAAAAGTGATCCATCCAGTTGTGGATTGAGTGATCACATTTTTTTGGATGGATTATTATCCCCAGAAAGCAGGGGCAGCAGGTTGGGGGTTGGGGGGTAAGCAGGTGGGAGAGGTAGTGAGGTGCCAGGGCATGAAGGGATTTGAAAATGTATTGATCTGGGTTTACTTTATCGATGCCATTACATTTTTTATACACTTTTAAGTCATCTCTTCTCAGAGACTGAAGAGCCCTGTCTTGATTAATCAGATCTCTTTCTCCCCACACACACAATCTTCTCAATTCCAATGAAAATAGGCCCAGTTTCTCTCGACTCTTCTCATAGTTTAACCCATTCAACCCTGACATCATCCTACTAAATCTCCCTTGCACCACTGGAAGGAAACAGGACACACAGAATGAGGAGGGATGGAGGAAGCTGACAAGAGCAAAATAAATTTTATATAAGAAAAAAAGACTGAATTATCAACCCATATTGTTGTACTTGATTGATTGTTTTTGCACATTGCTAATGTAAATACATTTTTCATATTTTATATACGTTTTAAACAGCCCAAATCAGAGATTGCTTGCCTGTGGCAAATTTATTTCACTATGGAAGAAGAGCTCTTGGTAAAGTGCCAAGTGCTAGGCTGAGTCGAGTTGCCGCAGGAGCTACTTGTTCGCCTGGGGCAAATAGAAATGTTAATTCTAACGTTGCTTCAGTTTCCAAAGTCAAAAAGTCCCTGAAATTTTAACTTGACTCAGGTTCCATTGACTGTGTTGAACACGTTTGAACATTTGATAATAATAATCATTGCATTTGATATATTAATAATAATAATAATCCTTCTATTCAATATAGAACCTTATCACATTGTTGAGATGTCTCAAAGCACTTCATGGAATATGTTGCAAAGTGAATTGACTGTGTATTTTGTGGGAGAAATGCGGCAGCCAATTGCGCATATCAATGTCCCACAAACAGTCGTGGATTGATTGAGTAAACTTAAATTTTGGGGGGAGGGTTTATTACCACCGGAAAGCGATCCGCTAATTGACTAACAGGATTCCTATTTATTGCTAGGTAACCAGAGGCGTGTGGAGTAAGAAAACTTGTCTAAGGTTTTGCCCTGCCTGGGAATCGAATCCAGATCCTTTCGTTTGCGAGGCGAGCATGCTAACCAATATGCTACCAGTCATCATTAGAGCAAATGAGGTTCATTACAGATCAATATAAGGTAGTCTTCTGGAGTTGGTGAAGTATTTGTGGTGTTAAGAGCCAGATATGAGGCTGAATTAAAGCAAAAACACGTGCAAAGGCCCCTTAAATAATCAGAAACCGCAACGTGGCTCGATTGAATCAGAAATCACACAGCAGTGAGTGATCTTATCATCCTTTTAATAATAATAATCCTTGCATTTGATATAACGCTTTTCACGTCTTCTAGACGTCTCAAAACGCTTCACAGAATATACGGTAAGTGAATTGACTGTATATTTGTGGACGAACGCGGCAGCCAATTGCGCACAGCAATGTCCCACAAACAGTCATGGATTGAAAATGACCAATTTATTGGTTTTTTTTTTTTGGAGGGATTATTATTAGGCGTGTGGAGTAAGGAAACTTGCCCAAGGTCTCGCCCTGCCTGGAATTGAATTCAGGTCTCTCGCTTGCAAAGCGCGTGCTCTAACCACTGAGCTACAGGACTTTTACTGACACATCTACAAATGTAAATCCAACCTTTTAAACCAGTATCAGAATTGGGAACCTTCATCTAGACTGATTGCAACGTGACCCTACTGTTTCCAAGCAAGGTTAACTAGAAACATTGGTGACACGAGGGAGGGGGAGAACACATCTCCTTTGAGACTCAATGCTTATTTACTTATTTATTTCACATTTTCCAAGCATTCACTTTATTCTCTTCGGAGAATTGGCGTCATGGAGTTCAGTGCACTTTATCCATGGGCCGGCTGGATAGGTGGGAGGTGAAAAGCAGCGTAAATGAAACGTTCAAAACACTGGAATCGTTTTGTCAGAATTATTAAAGCAGTCATATCATCAGATTCACAGAATGCCACAAAAGAAGGAATTTCCTCTTTCCAGAAAAAAAACAGCCCTAACCAATTGTAATGTAATCCTTTCCTCACTTCCTATGCTCATGTGGATGCATTGTGCACACCAGTGATATAATGGGCCTGACAGCAATAACTGTTGGTTGCTGTAGTGCTGGTATCATGATATGAAATATTTCAATCTGTCTACCAAAGAGCTAACATCTCCTGTCATTTCATCCTCAATTCATTCCGACAATGACCTTGCTTCCTCAACAGTACTTTCAGGGGCAGATCTGCACAAAGTCCGAATACAAGCAAAATAATGAAACTTTGGAGTGAAATTTGCTTTATGAGACAATGTCTGCAACCTCCTGGGCCCTTACTGTCTGGCTGCTCCTTCCACTCAGCAAACACTAGCCTGCCCCACTCTTTCTACCCAACATGTCGATGACCGAGGTTTCAGCCACACTGCTCCCGCTAGCTCCTTGGAACGCCATCTCGGAGTTCCTCAGTCTTGCCCTCTCCCTTCCCACCTTCAAAAGCTGCCTTATGACTTAACTTTTTCACCATGCTTTTGACCACTTTCCCTCCTCAGCTCCCCCCCAGTCCCCCAACTCAGTCCGTTGTGCGAAGCATTCTGAGAAGTCCTCCTGATGCGAAGGGTGCTCTATAAATATAGTTTTTTTTGTTGTATGTGTTTGAGTGTAGATGGTGAGTGACTTAGAAGGGGAACTTGGAGGTGATGTTCTTATGATACTATATCAGGGTGGTGGGCGAGGGGATGAGGAGAAGTGATTGAAGTAGGTTTTTAGAGGCAGACTTAAAAACGAGTGAAGAGAGGTGATGATATAGCGCCTTATCACATCTTTGAGACATCTCAAAGCGCTTCACAGAATACACTGTAAAGTGAATTCACTGTATATTTTGTCTGCGGAACGCGGCAGCCATTTGCACATAGCAGTGTCCCACAATCCCTTAACATGGACCAGACAATAATACTGCTCTCTTATTCTGCTCCACTCTCTGGAATTCCATCCTGAAGTTCTTCCAACTTGCTCGCTCGCTTGCTCCCTCCCTCTCCTTGTTTAAGGTCTGTCACAAGACCTACCTCTTTGATCACATCTTGAGTCATCTTTCACCACCCCACACCCACTCCCCTTGATATTCTATCCCCAGTTCAGGTGCCCAGACAGCTGAGTGAAATACTTTGGGACGTCTTCCTGATATGAAAGGTCCTGTATAAATGTAAGTTTGTGTTATATTGCATCGTAACCATCTTATGTTTGTGTTATATTGCATCGTAACCATCTTAAGGTTGTTCTTCTTCTACTTCCTGTAATTACTGATCTTCTGTACGACATTCAAAGCTTCTCTAATTGCATCTCCCCCATACTCCATATCTTTCATTCAGTTAATCAACCACGCTTAACTGTTGAGCAAATCACCCCTTGCTCTCTTGTCTTGGCTTATTTCACCCTCGGCTCATTGCACAATCCTGAGTTTGTTTGAATTTACTTTTAATAATGATAGTAATAATAATCCTTGCATTTGATATAGCGTCTTATCACTTCTTCAAGACATCTCAAAGCACCTCACATAATATACTGTAAAGTGAACTGACTGTATACTTTGTGGGTGAAACGTTTCATATTTTAAAACGGAAAACAAAATCTCCTTCACGGGAATTTACTGCCACCGCCAACTTTTCTGGGAAATTGTATGTTTTGTTCACATAAATACTTTAGACTGCTGTTGTATCATGAAAGGGAATCTAACCTTTGAAAAATTCATGCTGTTATCGCTTTGTGTTTAGTTACCAGAGTGAAGTTATTTTGTACAGCAATTCTGTTTGCTTTATTTTACATTAATAAAAGCTCTGCATTTAACCCGATGTGCCAACACATGATTGTGTGTTGCTATGGAGTCTTTTCTGAAATTAGATGGATTGGTGAAAATGACTACTGACTGGAAGTGAGAATGTGCAAATGCATTAAAAGCTCTGTTCAGTGCCTTGGGATGTCCTCCCAATGCGAAAGGCGCTATACAAACATAATTTTGTTGTTGTGTGAGGAAACACGGCCTGTGATGGCAAAGTGCATGGGCTGTCCAAAATTGTGGTTAACAACAACAACAATTTTACATTTACACAGCAGGTTGGAGGACATCTCAAACGCTTCACAAAGTTGACTAGACACTGAGTGTCCCTGGCCTGTTCCTCAGATACATCGATGACTGTGTTGGGGCTGCTTCCTGCTCTCGCAGTGAGCTGGAAAAATTCACCAATTTCGTTTTCACCTTCCACTCCTCCATAACATTCACATGGTCCATCTCCGACTCTTCTCTTCCCTTCCTCAATTTCACCATTTCCATCTCGGGGCTTAGATTATCAACAGACATCTTTTACAAGCCCACCAACTCCCACAGTTACCTGGACTATACCTCCTCCCACCCAACCTCCTGTAAAGACTTTTTCCCAGTTCCTCCACCTCCACCGCATCTGCTCGCATGATGTCACCTTTCACACCAGAGCAGCTGAAATGTCTTCCTTTTTCCTCGACTGAGGATTCCCATATACTGTGATAGGCAGGGCCCTTGACCGTGTCTGCCCTATTTCCCACAACTCTAGCCTCATCCCCTCCCCCTTTTCCCAGAACCGTGATATGGCCCCTAGTCCTCACTTTCCACCCCACCAGCCTCAGTATCCAACAAATAATTCTCCACCATTTCCGGCACCTTCAGGGTGATCCAACCACTAAGCACATCTTTCCCTCTGCTCCCTTCTCAGCATTTCGAGGGGACTGTTCCCTCCGTGACTCTCTGGTTCATTCCTCCATCACCACCCACAGTTGCTCTCCTCCCCCAGAACCCTTCCATGCCTATGTAGAAGATGCAATACCTGCCTTTTCACCTCCTCCCATACCACTCCAGGGCACCAAACACACCTTCCAAGTGAGGCAGCGATTTTCGTGTTCTACCACCAATGTAGCATACTGCATTCACTGCTCACGATGTGGTCTCCTCTACATTGGGGAGATGAAATGCAGATTGGGTGACTTATTTGCCGAACACCTCCATTCTGTCCGCAAGTACAATCCTGGGCTTTCGGTTTCTTGCCACTTCAACTCTCTCTCCCATTCACACTCTGACTTCGCCATCCATGATCTCCTACACTGTTCCAATGAGCCACAGCGCAAGCTTGAGGAACAGCACCTCATTATCTGCTAGGGACCTTACAGCCCTCTGGCTTGAATATTGATTTCAACAATTTCAGACCATAACAGCTCACCTTCCCATTCCCCTTCTTCTCTGACCATTTCCACATTATCTGGGTTCCAAACACACCTTTTCTCTCTCTGGTCTACCTATTTTGTTGCAATTTCCCATCCCTTTGTTTTGCATCATTAACACCTCTTTAACCCATCACCCCCTGTCCTCTATCCCATTTTTTCCTTTGTCTTCCTTGCCCTGCCTCCCCCTCTCTGTTAGCCCTTAAAAGCCTCTCCCTCCCAACATGCCCCAGTTCTGATGAAAGGTCGTGGACCCGAAACATTGATTCACTTTCCTTTCTCCATAGATGCTGCCTGACCTGTTGAGTGTTCCCAGCGACTTCTGGTTTTGTTTCAGATTTTCAGCATCTGCAGTATTTTGCATACTATAAAGTGAATTAACTGTATATTTTGTGGGTGAAACGCGGCAGCCAATTGTGCACAGCAGTGTCCCACAAGCAGCTGTGGATTGAGTGACCAATTTATTAGTTTTTGGAAGGAATTATTACCCCCGGAAAAGCAATCCGTCAATCGACTAACAGCCAGGTTCCTAGTTACTGCTAAATATGGATAAGGAGGAGAGGTTGGCCCCTGGGGTGAGGGACCAATGGGCCTTGCAGCAGAGGTGCAGGATGGGGCAATCAGGGTTGCTGCTGTTGGGACAGCCAGCAGCGTCTGCCACGATGGGATCGACGAAGGATTCGCAGACTGGAAGAGAGGGAGGCTGTGGGATAGTCGAGCAGGTATAGGAGGCGGGGAGGGTGGTTGGAGAGAAGGATTGAGCTGGAGTAGTGGAGGGTAGATGGACTGGGGTGGGAGCATTTTTGGGGGGAAGCAGCTTGGGTCGGTGGCGGCAGCCAAAATGCGCACAGCGAGACTAAGACCGGGGTAGGGTGGTGGGGGGGGGTGGGCAGCATGGCATGGTCAGCTCACTGGTGCGATAATTAATGATAATTTCTGGGTCAGTAACTTTTAAGTAATTGGCTAAAAGCCTTTTAAAGGCCGTCTAGATCTTGTTTATGGAAATACATTTAAATAGGCGGCCTCACATCCTGCCAGATGCCTGAATGTTTGCAATGTTAAAACAAATTTGTGGTTACCCCCACTGACCCATGACAAGCCTGGAACACTATTTTGCTTTGCAATTTCAGGCCGTCCTCTCAAAGCCAGTCAGGAACCTCGATGTTCTGTTCGACCCTGAGCTGTCCTTTCTTCCCCATACGCGCCACAACTGGCACCGCCTTCCACCACCTCCGGAATATTGCCAGACTACGGCACTACCTCACCCCTCACGCTGCTGAAACTCTGGTCCATGCCTTTATCACCTCAAAGCTGGACTACCGGAACTCTCTCCTCGCCGGCCTTCCCGGCACCTCCCTCCACAAGCTGCAGGTCATTCAGAACTCTGCAGCTCATGTACTGTCCCGCACCAGGCTTCGCGACCACATCACTCCCACCCTCGCTCGTCTCCACTGGCTCCCCATCCCCGAGACGATCAAATTCAAGATCTTCATCCTCACCTGCAAGGCCATTCACGGCCTTGCTCCCTCCTACCTCTCCGGCCTACTATCTCCCCACGTACCTGCCCGTACCCTCAGTTCCTCTGGCTCCGGTCTGCTCCACATCCCCCACCCCAACCGCCCTACCATTGGTGGCCGGGCCTTCAGCCTCTCAGCCCCTAGGCTCTGGAACTCTATCCCCCAGTGCCTTCGCCTTGCTTCCTCCCTCTCCTCCTTCAAGGCCGGTCTCAAGACCTTTCTCTTCAACCATGCCTTCAGCTCCCCTCTCGACTCTCTACCCCCTGCTCACTCCCTCCCTTCCCTCCCCTCCCCCTGACCATTTCGCCCCTGCTCGGGTCCCGACCCAACTGTCCAGCGCCTTGGGACGTCCTCCCAACGTGAAAGGCGCTCTATAAATGAAATCTTGTTGTTGTTGTGCACATATTGCACAAAATTCCTCAATTCATTGTCACAGTTCTTAATAATAATCCTATAATAACTGTTGCATTTGATATAGCGTCTTTCATGTGAGAAGGATGTCTCAAATACTTTGCAGGATTTAGTGTAAAGTGTAGTGACTGTATTTCTAAGCGAATTAATCAACTACTGGATTAAGATTAAATTCAATGTAATAAAAACCTTGCATTTGATTTTGAAACTTATCACATCATCAATATCTCAAAGTGCTTCACAGGATTTACTCTGAAGTTTAGTGATTATGTATTTGTTGCAAACATGGCAGCCAATTTATGCACAGCAATGTCCCATAAATAGTCATGAAGTGATTGATCAATTTTATCTGGGCGTTTGTCGAACGGGGCAGTGGGAGAAACTCCTTTTTCTTCTTGAATAGTGTCATGGGATCTTTAACATCCCCCTGAACATGTAGATAGTACCTCAGTTTAATGTCTCATCTGAAGGACAGCGCCTCTGACAATGCCAGCTCTCCCCCCACATCGTTGGGCTGGAGTGTCAGCTTAGACTATGAATTCAAAGTTCTGACATGAGAGGTGGGGCTTAAACCCACAACCTTCTACATCAAAGCTTACAGAGACTCCACCTGAACCAGGCAGACACCTGCAGTGCCTTGTTTGATCTTCTCAAATTTGGTTCATTGTATTAATGTTTATAAATATTCATAAGCATTAACTGGGTTGTACAATGTTCAGGATGAAATTTCAGGACTCAGAGTAGCCAACTACTTTGTTCTATTCTGTAGTATTTCCTCAGCAACATCGATCTGAAATTAAATGTATTTCTTGCGACCTTATCTATCTGGTTTCTGACTTTCGAACAAAGTATTGTAGATTGTAAGACAATCTGGGAACCTGAGAATTCATCATTCAGAACAAAGAGTCACCTCACTTCCCCATTATGGAAGTCAATGAAAGTCAATCTAACCACTGATAGGAGCGAATAAATGGGTAAACTTACATAAGTCAACATCTACTTCGTAAATCAAAAAGTAGTGCAATTTTAAAGACACTCAGTGGAAAACAATTTTTTTTCAGACGGCTCGTTGAAATGAAAGAAGGCATTTGGATGATTTTTTCTGGGTGTCAGCCAGGTATTCTCACCTTTGATTACCCATCACCTTGCTTAAGAATATACAAACCAGACTGAGAGTTCCACATATGTATACCACCTGTGTCTGGAATGGAATGTGCACTTTCTCAACAATAACGACAACAAATTACATTTGTGTAGCACCTTTCACGTCAGGAGGCACTGAACAGTTAAGGATTTGCACCCGAGCTGTGGGTTAGGATTAGCATTTCATCCATTAAAATACACTTTACAGTATATCCTGTGAAGCAATTTGAGATGTCTCAATAAGGCGCTATATCAAATACAAGGAATTTTTATTATTAATTTCACTCTCTGGCCATTTTGTGCACTTTAAGCAATCTTGATTATCTTATTTTCCAGGTGTTGCAAATCATTCACACTTAGATGGATGAAGAGATTAGCTTTTGCTCTTCCTATTAAATAATCCTCTGTTAATTTCCCTTTCATCCCTCACTCAATACGATGCATCAGGCAACAAATACGTCGGAAACATCAGCCTTATGTTTCCATAAGCCCATCAGATCCGACCTTCAGATGAAATGTTAAACTAAGGTCCTGTCTGCCTCTTCAGGTGAGCATTAAAGATCCCATGGCACTATTTGAAAAGAGAAGGAAGTTTTCATGCACAGAACAGTTAGAATATGGAAATTCTTGCCAGATGCTGTGGTTGAGGCAGAATAGTTTTCAAAAGAGAACTAGTTAGACATTCATAAAGAAATCAAGGTAGAGATATAGGGAGAAAGAGAAGGTAAATGGGATTGAAACGGTTACTCTTAAAAGAGCCAACACAGACAAGATGGGTTGAATGGCTTCTGTGGTTCTATGGTATTATCTATAGAAGTGGTCTCAATTTGTGTATTGAAAGGAGAGGTTGGATCACTCACTAGCCTGAAGTAGCTGATTATCCATTCAAGTGTGATTGGTTTGCTTATAGCACCCTTCACATGGGATAACCTCTCGGATCACCTAAATTCCATCAAAGGTTCAACCTTTGATAATGGAGCAACAAAGGAACAGGAGTAAGCCATTCAGTCCATCGAGCCTGTTCCGCCATTCTATTAGATCATAGCTGATCTGTACCTCAATTCCAAATGGACTACACTGCGGGGGTGGAATTGCTGTTTGTATAATAATATTAATAGTCCTTGCATTTGATATCATTGAGACATCTCAAAGCGTTTCACAGGTTACAGTGTAGTTGAGTGACTGTGTATTTTGTGGGTGAATGTCACAGCCAATTTGCGCACTGCAGTGAATACAATACGAATACAGTTTCCCTTCCTCTGTGCCTCAACAGATGGATTACTTCACGCTATTCAATTAGCAAGTCAGCCAAAAACTGCTGAAGAGGTTTCCTGAATGCATATGTGAGTAAATCAACCACATGGAGTGAGAATGAATCACAAGCATTAAGAATGCCCTTTATGATGGCCTTCGGTTCTGAATTGACTGATCTCAGCAGAGATGCCAATGGAAATCCTCTGACTCCTTCCTTCCCTCTCTCCCTAGGTTAGTCTCAAAACATACCTCTTTGACTGCGCTTTTGGTCATCTTTCCTCTCCCCCCACCCCTCGGTTCCCACTCCCAGCTTGTGTGCACGGTCAGTATAGTCAAATGATTTGAGAAGTGCCCTCGACATGAAAGGCACTATATGAATGCAAATTGTATGGAAAACCAAAGTCCTTGGGAACAAAATGGCAAAAAATTAAACACTAATTGGATGACTATGCACAATGCGAGCATCCACATACTAATGGAGCCAGTCTTCCTTAGACTGTTTACACAAGGGAAATTATAGTATAAATATCACCAGCATTATCATTCCATCCTGGGGAAAGTAATTGGCTCCTCTTTAGCAAACTGTTCCTTATTTATTGCCTCTAACTTGTATGGTAGCAATAAATGTAGCCCTGTGCATCTAAGCCTGAAATCTTGGGAATGTAATTGGTCATTTTGACTATCAAATTACTCCCCAACACACACTTGTGTTTTCCACAAGGCACTGTTAGATCAATATAAATGCTCCATCTGTGATTCCTCCTTTCAGTATGTTTTCCTCAGCAAGCATTGGGTTTGGCTGATTGATTTGGGGACCAGAACCACATAGCCAGATGCTATAAAAATAGTACAAGCACAGACTTACTTGGGGCACCTTGCAAATGTTATAGGTCATTCCCTCTCCATTCTACAATCATCAGTTACAAGTAAGCTAAATAAAAAGCACACTATTTTGTGCTATTTTCCAAGGTGAGGTGAAATAGTGGAGGAAAAATGGGAAGAGGGGGAGGGGAATGCAGCATGTGATACTATCACAGTGACCTGATAATGTGGTATGTGAGCAAATCACCAGTGATAAATTTCACATCAACCAAAAATATGGTCAAAAGCAGCCAATGCTCAGCACTGTTCAGTGGCAAAGTCACCTCCAAGGCCTGTGATAATTGACGGTATCACATGTCGCATTTTAATTAGATATAAATGTGCAATAAAAGCAGACGTCGCTGGATCTCTCAGCAGGTCTGGCAGCATCTATGGAGAGAGGAAAGTGAGCTAGTTATTTCAAGTCAATGACCTTTAGCCAGAACTGAGGGATGTTGGAAAGGAGCAGATTATAATCAGAATAGGTCCCCTCCCTGACCTATTCTTCAACATTGAACAATTTTTGTTCCAGTCCTACTCAGGTCCCTACCCTGACCTATTCTTCATCCTGCTTCTGATATAAATGTGTAATCGTCTTGACGAGAGAGATGCTACACAAATGTAATCTGTATTGTAAATTGTGTTGTATTATAATGTTCACCTGCAAATCCACAGTCACTACACCTTTACGGTAAAAATCCTGTGAAGCGCTTTGAGACGTTTCAATGGCGTAATAAGGCGCTGTATCAAACGCCTGGATTCTAATTGTTATTATAATGTAAAAGCACTCAAGTCATAGAAAAAAATCATTAAATGGTTACATCACATAAGGAGTCAATTCAGCCCATGGACTCATTGTAATAATAATAATAATCCTTGCATTTGATATTGCACCTTATCACATCTTCGAGACATCTCAAAGTACTTCACAGAATATACTGTGAAGTGAATTGACTTTATATTTTATGAGCGAAACGCAGCAGCCAATTGTGCACAGCAATGTCTCACAAACAATCGTGGATTGAGTAACCAAATTATTATTATTATTACTTACTGCGAGGTAAACAGAGGC
Organism: Callorhinchus milii; assembly: GCF_018977255.1. Classification (NCBI taxonomy): domain Eukaryota; kingdom Metazoa; phylum Chordata; class Chondrichthyes; order Chimaeriformes; family Callorhinchidae; genus Callorhinchus; species Callorhinchus milii. The sequence continues at coordinate 117,445,372 of NW_024704743.1, read as the reverse complement.
TTATGGAGTAAGGAAATTTACTCAACGTTTCACCTTGCCGGGAATCAAACCCAGGTCTCTCACTTGCGAGGTGAGTGCTCTAATCACTGAGTTACAGGACTCCACTTTCAGTCTGCAGTGGACATTGGGAAAGTTGAGCCCTCGAAATGACAAAACCTTCACCTTTATTATTCAAAAGAATATTTTATTCCATTATTTATTCTATTGGGGTTTCTTGATAGAACTGAATTTTCATGAATAAACAAATCCTGTGAAGCTTTTTGAAACATCTTGCAGATGTGAAAGACACAGTATCAAATGCAAATAATAATAAATAATAATAATTCTTGTATTTGATAGAGCACCTTATCATGTTGTTAAGACATCTCAAAGCGCTTCACAGAATATACTGTAAAGTGGATTATTATTATTAAATTGTTACCATAACTGCAAGGATTATTATTATTAATAATAATAAATAATAATAAATATAAATGCACTAGGAAAAATGAAATGCAGCTAAATCTGCGATCGTGTGAATGTTTCATGTGCTGAGATGCCATGCCTAATGAAATCCTGCTGGATGGAGACTGAACCTATCAGAGACTCAGTTCCCTTGGAAACTGTTAAAAAAGAATTCTTCTGGTTTGATATTTGTAAAAATAATTTCAGTGAAGCAGTTCAAATGCTGCACTGCTCTTATACACTGTGCTCATCTTGCACTTTCAAGCATAATGGGTAAAAATTCTTCAAATCACTGTCATTTTCTTTCTCTCTCTCTATTTTCAGCTGATTGAAAGGTGAAGATGATTCACTGAATGCACTCAGGACCCAGGTCACACTGAACCTAACTGCTTGTCACGCTCTGATCAATGAGTCAATCATTGGGGTCAGGGAAGTGGTTACAAGCCCTCCGAAAATACGCAGATGGCAATGTTTTTGAATGTCACTCATTGTGAAGCAAACAGCCTTAAGAACGGCGCTAATGGGATCTTCTAATTCAGTGACGTGAATGGACACTCTGCTGCATCTCTGACAATGATTTACGTCCAGATTGTGTTCAGTTTTGAAGGATTTACTAGGCATGGAGGGCACTCAGTACTTGTTAACTAGAATCCTAGTCTGGGCTAATGCTCCAGTGTAGTGCTGCATTGTCAGTGGTAGCGTCCTTGGGATGAGGCATTAAAACCGAGGTCCCATCTAACTGTTCAGGTAGATGTTAAAGATCTCATGGCACTAGTTGAAAAGAGAAGGCAATTTCTATCGGCACCTTGGCCAACAATCCCCCAAATAAAAATTGGACATTCACTTCACGGCTGTTTGTGGGATATAGCTGTGCACAAATTGACTGACTGTAAATCCTGTGAAGCGCTTTGAGACATCTCAACAATGTGATAAGGTGCTTTATCAAATCCAAGGATTATTATCACTGATAAGCAATTGGGTTTACAATTTTGGACAACATTTGAGTAAGCATAAGGTTTTTATTTTGGCAAAACACAACAGTATTTGAATAAGCTAAAGTCTTAAGAGGAAGAATTACAAGAATTTATTAAATGCCTGGAAATATGAAAACTGCCTCTGCTGCTAAAGACCCACCAATGTTCCCAATCTGCATTCTTTTTAACTCTAGATGCTTAAGGGAAGGTAGACTCTCACTATCCCCATGTTCTCCACTACTTCATCATTGTATTCTGTGCACATTGTGTTCTTAACAGGGAAAAAGCTCTTTAGGACATTTGTTTGCTTTCTGCCATGAAATCTGTCCTGCCAATTTGCATCGTGTCTCAAGATATCAGTTTTGGTCTCCTTATTTAAAAAAGGACATACTTGCCCTAGAGGGGGTGCAGCGTAGATTCACTCGGTTAGTTCCTGGGATGAGGGGACTGACCTATGAGGATAGGCTGAATAAACTAGGGCTGTATTCTCTGGAGTACAGAAGAATTAGGGGGGATCTTATTGAAACTTATAAGATTCTTAAAGGGCTGGATAAAGTAGACACAGAGGGACTGTTTCCCCTGGTAGGAGAATCTATAACCAGGGGTTACAGTCTTAAAATTAAGGGTCAGCCTCTTAGAACAGAGTTCTTCACTCACGGAATTCACTACCCCAGAAGGCTGTAGATGCTCAGTCCTTGAACATTTTCAAGGCTGAGACTGATAGATTCTTGAAAAATAGAGGGATTAGGGGATATGGGGATAGGGCAGGTAATCAGAGTTAGGTGAGAAGATCAGCCATGATCTTATTGAATGGCGGAGCAGGCACGAAGGGCCAAATGGCTACTCCTGCTCCAAATTCTTATGTTCTTATATCCAAACGATGGAAATGCTCCAAATGACAAATGCATATTTGCCAGACTCCACCAAGTGGAAAATAACACATGCACAATGCCAAGGTCAGTAGATTTACCGACTGGTCGGTGTAAAGTAACTCTCACGATCTCTTTGATTCCTTGTGTTTATGCCTGTGTGGCATTATTAATGAAGCTGCAAAGAAGTACAGCAATCCAGTTAGATGACATTAACTTGATTAGTCATGCTACCTTTTCACACCTATTCCATTTCGAATAGTATTACATACAGCTTGCCAGTGGAAGATGTTAAAAACATTTCTTGCAAAACAGTAACAAAACACATAACCTGAACTTGCCTTCAGGGTGTATTGTATAACAGGCTTCTTTTGTTTTTCAATTTACTTTTATCATCTATAAAATGCAAGTATTATTTGTTTAGGTGTTATGTTAAACACATAAAAGTGAATGCAAGGATAATATATCAAATGCAAGGATTATTATGTTATGCAAATAAAGCAAATGAGTGAAACATCATGAGAAGAATTTTGTTTCCTCACTTGCATCTCCAATATCTTTTCTGACTTCAAATTGTCTTTCAAATAAAGGGCAAGGAAACACGGAAAGGGAAAGAAATATTGACATTGAAAATCCCCAAAACTTTCATATGATGCAAGGATTATTGGAAATTTAGGGTACTGGAAATACTGTAGATATTATCAGATACAAAGTCCAGTCACTACACTTTACAGTAAATCCTGTGAAACGCTTTGAGATGTCCTCTAAATGTAAAAGACGCTATATCAAATGTAAGGATTATTATTTTTATTATCAAGCTGAACAGACATAAAAATACAATACGTAAGATAAAACTTAAAGCACACATGAGGGAGAAGGGAACAGAAGGTTGTAGGTGAGGGGTGGAGGCTCATGAGGTGTATAAACACCAAAATATACAGTCAATTAACTTTACAGTATATCCTTTGAAGCGCTTTGAAACGTCTCAATGACGTGATAAGATGCTATATCAAATGCAAGGATTATTATTATAACACAAGCTAATTGGCCAAATGACCTGTTTCCGCTCTGTATCAATGTAACTACGGAAAAAGTCACCACAATTCAAACAATATTTTCTAACTCATTGTATTGATTATACAATTCTGGAGAATAAGATACTTCGGAACTCAACTCAGGAAGGTGACCGTAGCTTCTCTCCCTGGTCAAACAGCAAAGTGGGTGGAATTTAATATCAAAGCTGAATCAGGAAGTCAGGGAACAGTAGTCGCTGGATCAAAGATTCCTGAGTATGGTTGAGTCAAGTTATAGATACGCACGAAAATGTGCTTTGAGAAAGATTTGCTGACTTCACATAGCTAAGAAAAAAATTGTCAGAGTGCCTCTTTGAGAGCAATTGAGATTTAATGTATAAATAAAGTTGAAAGCATGCAAGCATTTAGACCTAACCTCCATAGGACTATAATAATAATAATAATACTTCCACTTGAAATAATACTTCCATGTTGGGAGAATGCCTCAAAATGCTACACAGGATTCAATGTAAAGTAGCTCGGTTATGTTTTATAGGCAAATGCGGCAGCCAATTTGTGCACAGCAATAGCACACAAACCATCAAAGTGAATGACCCATTTTGTTTCACAAGATCACAAAATTTCTTTGGATGAAGAAGGTGCTTTCGCTCATCCTTCCAGAACACCCACCCACCTGCCTCCCCATCACAGACTCAAGCTGTTCTTTAAATGAGTTCAGTGTCTTGGCTTCAACCACCCTTCCTGGCCAATCTGCTCCAGTCATTAATTACCCTTTCAGTAAAGAGAAACTTCCTGATGCCTGATCTTAAATTGCCTCTTGTAACTCTAAACCTAGGTCCTCTTGTTCCACAGTCTTGGGGCATTCCTCTGGGTTTACTTTTTCTTTTTTTTCATAAAACAATTAAAAATAAAAATAATAAAACATTTGATCACTCCATCCATCAGGACACTGCTGTGCACAATTGGCTTCCGCATTTTGCCCACAAAATATACAGTCAATTCACTTTACAGTATATTCTGTGAAACAATTTGAGATGTCCTGAAGACATGATAAGGTGCTATCTCAAATGCAAGGATTATTATAATCTGGGAGACTGTTGGCCAAGACACCTGGAGAAGGTCCCTTTTCTTTTCAAATAATAGTACAGGATACTTAGAGTCCACTTGAACAGGCAGACTATGTTTTTATTTCTATAATAATCCTTGCATTTGATATAGCACCCTATTCACATCTTTGAAACGTAGGTTGTGGGTAGACAATGCAAAATATACCAGTTCAGCAAGGCTGGAGGTTCGCTTGACCTGCCAGAGTTTGAATGGTTAAGTCCCATATGAGATCCTGGCCAACACTTATTATTATATTATGGGACTGCCCAGGTTAGAGTTATTAATACACGTTCCCGCTCCAGAACATTAAGCACTTGACTCGGTATATTCTGCATTGCTAACAAATCACTTATTTGACTGCATGTACAATACTCTAGGACAATATAATTATGAATTTAATTACTGCAGCAGAAGAATGATAACTGAATTCAGAGTTCCAATGCCACAACTCCAGCTACGATTGGCCAGTATAGCACCACAGAATGTAATTTCCACAATCTTGCTGACGAAAGCGTAATGAACAGCGGGGGTTAGCAGCACAGGTAGTGAAGGCAAGGACACTGGGTTCATTTAACAAACAATTTGTTGTTGTAATGGGAAGCAAGTAAGATGGGCATTACAGAAGGACAAGATGAAGTGGGCCGAAGGGCTTTTTCCACGCATACCCTTACTTCTAGAACTCCTTCCCTCAAACTGTCCAGCACAACCTTCCCCCCACCCCCAATTGTCTTCAAGTCCTGCTTCCTTGACCTTGCCATTGATCATCATCCCATTCCTATCTCTACATAACTCGGTATCTGACCCCATTGCTGCAGAGCATTCCGAGAGGTTATCCTACCAATATAAGCGCTCTGAGACCCCGTCCGATGTGTAGGGCGCTATATAAATGGAAGTTGTTGCTGTTGTGTAAGTGCAAGTTGTGGTTGTGGTGATTCAGAGAAACTGCCCTGATAAAGTATAAGCGTGAATTGGATGTCAACTATGCCCCTACTCCATAGGAATCCCCAGTCACATCATCAATTCACTTCTATGAACTATGAGATTGAAACCTACCATCCTCTCCCTTCTCCTGACCACCCAGCTTCCTCTCCTACTCCACTGATACAATTCAGTCTATCCCAAAGTCCCTCCGATTCACTCTGTTGCTCCTCTCGTTCAAGGCTCATCTTTGACCACCTTTTAGTCGTCCTCCCCTCTGCAACCTCTTCGGCTCTCACCCCTAGCCTAGGTGCCGAGCCAGCAGTATCAAGCTCATTAAGACGACCTCCTGCAGTAAAAGGCGCTGTACAAATGCAAATCGTTTTGTTCTGACTGTGAAAAGCTGATTTTACTGTAATGTGATAAATACATTCTATTCCACAGTGAATGAGATTTTTTCCCCTGTTCCCTGCATAATTTAAAGATTGAGATAGCAACTCCATTTCCCTGGTCTGCGAAATGAGATTCTCTTGTGAATAGCATTTGAAATAATCATGGCCAGTGAGCCTCAATTTTACTCCATGCTAGCAGCAGAACACATTACATAGAAGATCTTTCCTCACTATTTAAGGTCAAGTAATATAATTCAGCCTGCAAAAAAAAATAGAAATAGTTCCCAACTTCAGTTTAATGCAGCTGAGGAACAAGTTGTATCAGTGAAAAATGTAACATGCATTAACAGCCCGTTGGAATTGGAAGTCATGTAAAGGCTTTTTACAAGTGATGTTGCGTGTGACTGATATGAGCAGATGTGCATTTCACGGTCCAGAGACACAGAAAGATTAAACTTGTCAACAGAAATTTAACTTTAAACGGTTGGATTTTTCTATAGGATTCATTCAGGATCACTGGAAAGAGTGATGGGCCAAAGATGTTCTTGAGTTATGTTCTATGAAGTAAAGCACCTCGCCCAATCAGCTCATGTTACGTTCAAATTTGTTGCAGATTTTAATATTTAATACAGTTGTGCTGACAATGGATGGTGTCAGCCTGGTCAGTTAGTAGCATTTTTGCTTCTGAGTCAGAAGGTTGTGGGTCCAAATCCCTGGGTCAAGACTTTGAACTCACATAGTCTAGACTGAACCTTCAGTTCAGTGCTGGGAGTGTGCTGGAATGACAGAGGTGCTGCCTTCAGATGAGATGAGAAAACTTCCATCTCTTTTCAAATAGTGCCATGAATCTTTAACATCCACCTGAACAAACAGACGGGACTTCAGTTTAATATTTCATCTGAAAAACGACACTTCCGATAATGCAGGACACCCTGTCAGCCTAGACTGTCAGTTCAAAGTCCCGACTGGGGCTCGAACCCACAACTTTCTGACTTGGAGGCAAGAGTGCTAGCAACTGAGCCAGGCTGATACCTAATAAGATGTTTGAGATGGTTTTCTGCATACATGTGGGCCAAAATATCTGCAACTGATGTTGAAGAAGAATCTATTAGTTGTGAGGAAGCCGGCAATCCCAAATCATGCAGGACAAGGCACTGAAGAGCTTTCCTTCCACAACACTCCAGTAGAGACCAACAATTACCTTGGTCAAAATGTCCCAAGAATGACCACATTGTGCAATCATACTTTTAAGGAGCTATACCTGGCACAGAAAAAGCACAGTAACTTCGGTTGAGACCTTAAAGATGGGTAGACTTCAAAGAACCTATGATCTATTTGAAAATCTCTACACCATCATCTCTGTGTTTTATACTCTCTTTTCAAGTAGTGCCATGGGATCTTTAATGTCTGCCTGAACAGGAAGACAGGAGCACGCTTTTACGTCTCAACAACAACTTGCATTTATATAGCACTCGCCTTAAGGTCTGAAGGACGTCATCTCTGGCAATGCACTTTTCCTGGAATATTGGGGCTGAACCCACAACCTTCAGAATCCGAAGTGAGACTGCTACCAACTGAGCCAGTCTGTCACACTGAATCTGCTTCAGAACAGTCATTTCGGTTGTCAACCAAAAAATATCTTTTGAGCTTGCATTGTCACTGTCAACTTTCGACAGAAGTTTCAATTAACTGATCTATTTGCCCTTTCTGAGAGAATGTGGGAGAAATATGGTATTATGATTGGTGAGCAGGAGCAACGGGCGTATCTGAGTCTCATATCAGTTACACATGATCAATTGGAGGCTGAACCTTGTTGAGCATTATAATCAATCAAGCTCCTCAAACGAGTTGCAACCAGTGGGTACTCTTCCTCACCAATCATGCTTTATGGATTTAAAGTCTACAAACAATCAAGTATCACAGTATATTTCAAAACCTATCGCTGTCATTTATATCTTTGCCACTGGACCCACGTCTGTTCTTCATTATCAAAGAATTGGATGAAGGTTTTTCAATGACTGATTGAGACCTCATCATTCATGAGTCACACTAACAAAGATCTTACTTTTGAGTGAAAACACATAAGAATTGCTCTGTCCTTCAACTTGTATTCCGTCTCTAGTCTCCTGGCTGTTTTATTGTTCATTCCTCCCTCCCGTCACAATCATCAGTGGTCAAACCTTCAGTCAGCTTGTCTTTGCTTCTGCATGTCTTTCTTCAAACTGCTTTGCCTTTACCATTCTCCCTTTCTTCAAAAACCTTCCTAAAAACATTTCTTTTCGAAGGTGCCGTTAAATATTATTTCCTTTCCACAACTACAGTTGTCAAGAGCTTTGGGGTATTCGCTTGCATTAAACCTGCTACATAAACCCAATCTGGATTTGTTATTGTTCAGATCAGAAGGAAAATAAATGAAATGGTACCTGGGATTAAATGTAGTGCAGAATCCAATATCTGGGACATCAGTTGGACTGTTGTTGGAATACTGTATTCAGTTCTGGGCTCCTTAATAATAATAAATAATAATAAATAATAATAATCTTTACATTTGATGTAGCCCTTATCACATTGCTGAGGCATCTCAAAGAGATTCACTGAGTACACTTTAAAGTATATTAACCGGATATTTTGTGGGCAAAACATACAGCCAATTGTGCACAGCAGTGCCCACAAACAGTCGTGGATTGAGTGACCAAATTATTATTTTTAATTTATTTTTTGAAGGGATTATTACTCCCGAAAAAATTATCCGCCAATCGACTAACAACCAGGTTCCTACTTATTGCCAGGTAAATAAAGGTGTGTGGAGTAAGGAAACTTGCCTAACGTTTCACTCCATTCTGGAATCGAACCTGGGTCCTCTCGCTTGCGAGGTGAGAGCACGAACCACTATGCTATGGGTAGAATGTGACCATGCAGCGCATATTAAATGGGCTGATACAGGTTGTGAAGAGGGTTCATTGTCTAAATTTTTCCATAGGAACAGGGGAGGTTGAGAGGGAATGTGATAGCGGTGTTAAAGATATTGAAGAGGCATCACTGAATCTATGAGAGGGAACATGGTCTCAGGACTGTTAGAAGAAAATTAGAGTGAAGGTAAGGAGGAAGTTCTTTTCACAGAGAGCAATTAATGTTACGGATTGATGGGCTAGTAGCACTCATGTCTCTGAGACAGACACTTTCAAGTTCAAAGCCCATGTGAGGAATTGGAACTTACAGAATAGTTATTATTAATAGAATAGAATAACACTCCAATCTAGTGCTGGACAGTAATGCAATGTTGAAGATGCCATCCTTTGATTGAGGCATTAAGCCAAGGTCCCATCTACCTGTTTAGGTGGACGTTAAAGATCCCATGGCACAAATTGAAAAGAGAAAGGAGTTTCTCTCAGTGTCCTGGCCAACTGAAACTGATCATTCACTTCATGGCTGTTTGGGGGAGATTGCTGTACAAATTGGCAGCCAAATTTGCCTTCAAAAATACATTGTCACAAACATGTGAGATGCACAGCATAATTTTTTGCAGCACAATCCTTTGAGATGTCCTTCTGATGGGAAAAGCACTATATAAAATGCAGGGATTACTATTATTTTTTAAAATAATCTCATGAGCACGATTCCTTAAATGGCCATTGAGAGAAATGAGATTTCATTGGCATTAACAGAATTGCAGCAGTCAATGCAGGGGCACCTGCTTTAATAAGATTTTCATATTGAAGTTCCCCAATGAGCAAATTTAATGACATTAAAGTAAAAAGTTCATGAATCAAGTTGGAGAATGCAGAATCCCTCATGGACAACATCAAGAATGTTCTTGCTATCAGGGCTATCCAGACATACAGTGGGTCTAAAGATTATTTTCCAGTAGTTTAGAAGTTAAATACACTCTAGCAAACAGAACAATATGAGTTCCCATTTCCAATGGAAGGGGGAGCATTAATCCACAACCTTCTGTCTCAGAGGTGAGAGCATTACCAACTGAGCTTGTGTGATACCCGAAAAAAAAACGCTAATTGAGAAGAAACTGTTCAATTGCATTCATTTGGACTCTGAATATGGTTCAATAAACAATTTTACACAGTATTGGAGCAGCTAAAAAGTTCAAGATGTTATTAACAGTGATTAAATCGGATGAATTAAGAAAAATAATCTGCAGGCACCGAACAAAATGAGGAGACTAAAACAGCATGAAGCTAACAGGCAACCAATTACAAAAGATGAAAGGCGCTCAACAAAACACAATAATAGGAGTGCAGCAATTCCATAACCCCATGAGCAATCATTGGATCATCATCCAAACCAATTTTGCGATCTTGTGAACAAAACTGAGGAGAAGACGTTTGCTTTACAAGCTGACTGGCGGCATAGCCGGCAACATATTGCAAAAGGACACGCTCTGGTGCAAAATAGAGGTTTGTGCAACCATTATTGCTCCAGCAATGTGCTACCCACATTTATGCTCGTAGGTTCCGTGTATTCCATCATAAAACAACAGCAACAAAAATAAATTGCATTTATAGAAGCGCATTTCGAGTCAGGAGGACTTCCCAAGGTACTGGACTGTCAAGGGTTTGCACCTGAGCTGGGGGTTGGATTCAAGGGGGGTAGATAGCAAGGGGTTGGATGACAAAGGCACGGTCGAAGAGGAAGGACTTGAGATGGGATAATAGCGCAAAGCACTGCCAATCGCTGGAATGTTCCCAACATAATACTGCTAATAACATTTATACTTATATTTCACATTGGGAGGGCATCTGAAAGCACGTCATAGGATATACTGTGAAGTGTAGTGACTGAAATTGTGGGCGAAATGCGGCAGCAAATTTGCATACAGCAAAGTCCCACAATTCGCCATGAAGTGAATAAACCAATTATATCTACAGGACTGATATTTCCGGGCCTCCTCGTCCCACAAACAGTTATGCCCCTGAGTTTTTTTTGGATCAGCCGGATATCCGACACGTGCGGAAACCCATCACTATGCTTAAGAGTATCCAAACCAAACTGAGAATTCCATGCATCCCACCCACACATGGAAATTTCAGAGATAGATTGCTGGAATGGAATGTGCTCTCTCTCCCTGAAGGGATGCACCCTGCTTACCTAATTCCAGAGAATATTAGCCCAGGTTGGCAAAAGCCAAGGCTTAGAGACTCCAGAGTGTGGGTTGGGGTAACAGCTGGAGTTAAACCAACTAAAATTGCATAGCATGTTAAGGTCAAGACTCCTTGACAAAACACAGAACACTTAGAAATCCACTATCATTTTTAATAAAGAAGGGGAGAGAAATTGCTTTTCAGGATTCATGGATGAGCTGCCGAATGACAATAATTGCCTACTGCCTTTCTCCTGAAATGTACATCTCCACTAGTGTAACAGTGACTGAATCCTTTGTGCCGGATCCACATGGTGGATTGTGCAACAATAGGATTTATTATTTCATTCTTAAGCCGCTTTTAAACTTGCTTTATTCATCAAATCATCAAATGATGTTTTAGGATTTCCCCCACCCCCACCACCACCACCCACACACATATACACACACATACACATCAAACGGATTTCTGCCAAGTTTATTATCTGGAAGAATATGGCACAGAAACAAGAACAACAACTTGTATTTATATAATGCCCTTCACGCAGGATAGAGTCTCGGAGCACCATTCGGAGCATGTAGATTGTGGGAGGAAAAATTGTATAAAACAGAAATCACCTGCAAAAGTTTTTAAGGCGACAGGGGTCCCATTTAGGCATTTGTCCTTTTTCCATTTTCCTGCTCCAGTTGCTCCTCATCTCCCAGCCGATCAAGTTCAAGATCCTCGTCCTCACCTTTAAATCCCTCCAAGGTCTTGCTCCACCTTATCTACATCTGCGACCTCCGCCTCAACCACAACAACAACTTGCATTACACAGCACCTTTCACGGGGCAGTGTCTCGGAGTGCTTAAAATAAAACCATTCTTATTATTTGATGAATGGTCCTCAAACCATACAGACATAGCCACACCCTTTCTGTTGCATTGTAATCTCTTTCAATTGTCCATTTTTAAATAAAAGAAAGTCACTTGGATTGCTGTTTACTGGAGTGCTGCCACTCACACTGCAAATGGGTCAGCAACATTTGTTTAGGTCCTGCTCGAAAGCAGAGCTTCAACCCTCCATAGGATTTCCGTATCTTGGTAGTACAGTACATGCAGGTAATGGATGGTAATGGGGATACTAAGTATAACTCCTTCTTGAGAATTCACCTTCTGGGACCTTGTAGGCCTATTCTTAGCAAAGCATTCAGAATCAGGTCTCTGCGTCGTGCTCTCCGCGGATTAGCAAAGTGGGATAAATTTTAAGTCTTGAGCCAAGATCTATGATGCTCAGAGTGTTCGAATCAGAGAGGCGTAACTAAAGAGAGTTTTTTTAAAAATAAAATAAAACAATAATGTTTCCCAGATACTTTCCGCGGCGATGTTGAGCGTTCTGTGTGATGGTTTAGATACAGACTCGTCACTTAATAATAATAAACCTCGCATTTGGTACAGCACCTTTCGCATCTGAAAGACATCTCAAAGCTCTTCACTGCAAAGTGTGTTTATTTATAGGCAAAAGCGGCAGCCCACTTACATGTAACAGTGATCCACAAATAATCAAGAGGTTAGTGATTATTTTTCTCTGGGACGATTGTTGGTCAGGCATTATCACTTTAGTACTTTTATATTTAATGGGTCTGCATAAAGCGTGGAATCGTGTTTCTCCCTCCTCCACCTGCAATCCCACTTTTAGCAAACCAGCATGAAGGGCTCTATGTAAACGCAAGTGGTTGTTTTTGTAGTATATGAGTTGAAAGTCCTGATGTGAGTCTTGACCCACAACATTCTGACCCAGAAGCGAGAATGCTACCAACAGAGCCAGGCTGAAGCAAGAGGTCGGATGGAAAGAAGGAAATGCTGAACATGATCAACTCCTGCTAACCTCGAAGCACGACAGTGAAGGGTATAAAAATCCATGGGTCTGAAACGTGCTTCGGCTCCAAGACCCAGTTGATTGGTAATTTCATTCTGTACAGATAATACAGATGAAAGAGACAGCTGCGGATCAGGTAAATGAATGTAAGAAGTAAATCTCAGTCTTAAAACAGCAATAAATGATGATTAAGATTAAAGATATATCATCCCTTCCATCCACCTGCACAGTGTGGTCATGTCAGAACATCTGCCCTTCACATCTGCCTGCTTAATAACTGCACAATGCTTCTCTGTTGGCCGTTCAAAACTGCATTTTTTCATTACTAGAGCTCTAAAATTATTCAATCTGTTTTTTTCTTATAAACACTTTTTTTTTGAAAACAGTAATCTTTCTGCTGTCGTTTAAATAGACAAAACCTGAAATATAGGGATTAATTTGGGATGGTTTATTTTGCATATGGATTCTCAAACTGGAGTCTATGTATGTTCCAGGGTTTGTCCCCTCCAGCTTCCTCTGAGGTATGATGGTCGAGGCAGGGTCCATGTCAGTTTTAAAATGGGACAAGGCAGATATCTTATCTGATGGAGACAGATACATTTGCAAGGGTATGTGGAAAATAATATTATCTTTGCATTTGATATAGTACCTGTTACGTCGGGAGGACATCACAAAGCACCATTTATAATAATAATTCTTGCATTTGATACAGCACCTGATCACGTTTTCAAGATGTCTCAAAGCGCTTCACAGAATATACTATAAAATGAAATGACTGTGTGTTTTGTAGGCGAACACGGCAGTGAACTTGTGCACAGTGACATCCCACAAGCAGTCATGAAGTCAATGACCAGTTTTATTTGGGTGATTGTTGTCCAGGATACCAGTGGGAATTCCCTTCTCTTTTCGAACAGTGCCATGGGATCTTGGACGTACACCCGAACAGCTGCTTGAAAAGTCAGGTAAATGGGACTGAAAGATTTGCTCTTTCAAAGAGCCAGCACAGACACGATGGGCCAAATGGCCTTCTAATGTGCTGTAAATTTCTATGGTTCTATGAGTTCCAATGCCCCCAAAATTACAGAATTTGCCAGGTTGTATGGCGCAAAAGCAGAAGGGAATGACAGATGCTTCTCACTGACTTTCAAATTCATGGGTTGATTTATTTCTGCATTTCTATAAGTGCTTTGAGATGTCCTCCTGAAAGGCACTATAAAACATTTGAATTGTATTGCATTGTTTATTAAATAAAAAATTATAATTAATTTATTTTCAGACTCATCATCCCTTCATTGCCTGAATCATTCATTGACATCCCATTCACTTACCTTATGATTCAAGCAGTCATTGAAAGGAAAGAGGAATCATGACATGTACTGTAGCCAGCTCAAACACATCTTCGGAGTCCCGTAGTATTGTGGTTAGTGCACTTGCCTCACAAGCGAGAGGACCTGGGTTTGATTCCCGGGAGGGGTGAAGCCTTAAGTAAGTTTCCTTAATCCACATGCCTTAATCCACATGCATTGACTTCATGACCGGGAGGAAGCGAGGCAAAGGGACTATGGGATGGAGTTCCAGAGTGTGGGGGCAGAGAAGTTGAAAGCCCGGCCACCAATGGTAGGGCGGGTTGGGCGGGAGACATGGTGCAAGCTGAAGCCCGCTGAACGGAGGGAGCGGGCAGGTTGGTAGGGAGTCAGCAGATCAGAGAGGTAGGAGGGGGAAAGGCCATGGATAGGCTTGAAAGTGAGGATGAGTAATCTTGAATTCGATCTTCTGAAGGATGGGGAGCCAAAAGAGTCGGGCGAGGGTGGGAGTGTTGGGGTCACGGAGCCTGATGCGCGAGAGTACACGAGCTGCAGAGTTTTGGATGATCTGCAGCTTGAAGAGATGAGTTGGGAAAGCCGATGAGGAGGGAGTTTCCATAATCGAGCCTTGATTTGATGAATGAGTGGGTGAGGGTTTCGGCAGCCTGAAGGGTGAGGCAGTGGCGGAGTCTGGCAATGTTGCGGAGGTGGTGGTAGGCAGTGCCGGTCATGGCGTGGATGTGGGGGAGAAAGGACAGTTCAGGGTCAAACAAGACACCCAATTCCTGACTGGCTTAATGAGGTTGAGTGTGCAACCGTGGAGGCTGATGCTGCCAGCGCCTGAGGTGCAGAGGTGCTGGCGTGAGCCAATCAGGAGGGCCTCGGTCTTGCTGACTTTCAGTTGGAGAAAGTTGGCCCTCGTCCAGGACTTGATGTCGGACAGGCAGTCGGTCAAGATGCCAGTAGCCCTGGAGTTGAGGGTGCAGGCAGAGAGATAGAATTGGGTGTCGTCCCCATACATGGGTAAATTTACCTCATGTCTGCAGATTATGTCACCAAGAGGGAGCATGTAGAGGGTGGAGGAGGGGACCGAAGACAGAGCCCTGAGGAATGCCACACAAGACAGTGCGTGGGCTGGAGGAGAAGCCGTTTGCAGAGGCAAAGTGGAGGCAGAGTGAAAGGTAGGACTTGAACCAGTCAAGGACAGAACCTTGAAGGTTGAAGGTGGGAGGAGAGGCAGTGGAGGAGGATTGAGTGGTCCACAGTATCAAAGGCGGTGGAGAGGTCGAGGAGGACGAGGGGGCGAAGGGAGCCCTGGTCACACATGGCCAGGATGTCATTTGTGATCTGGAACAAAGCAGTTTCCGTGCTGTGGGCAGCACGGAAACCCGATTGGAGGGAGTGGGAGGAGAGGAATATCGAAGCTGGGAGGCGACGGCTCTCTCAACAACCTAAGACAGAAAAGGGAGAAAAGATGGGCCGGTAGCTGGATAGCTGTGATGGGTCAAGGGAAGGTTTCTTCAAGGTGGGGGTGATAGTGGCTGTTTTGAGGGGGTTAGGAACAGTGTCAGATGACAGAAATGCAAGGATTATTATTATTATCATTATTATTATCATCATCTTTGGAGGTCATTCATTTCAGCCGATTGAAAGCCCCCGTGAGCTGAGGGACCTCAACAGTTACACTTGCCATGGTTCCAAAAAGTTCGAAATAGTTACTTCCCTCGACATCTGATGCTTCACGTCTCTGTCTGAGCAATTACATTCTGGTGATGGAAGGAATTAATCTCAGTTGTTCATCCCTATGTTGTAAATTGTCAGGAGTGAGTGAGAGACATGGAAACCATCAGTTGCCAGCCAGACACAAAATCTTATTAAATCAATAGAAAGGTAGCAAATAAGCAGCACTCTCACTCTGAAGCAAAAATTGATGGCATTACGTGATGCATTAGAAAATCATTTCAGAATCCCTGTCACAATCCCTTGTCTTTGCCAGGGTTGATTAAATGTAATTTTTTTTTCCCGATTCGCTAGAAATAGAATATATTGTGGAGTCCTGTAGTTAAGTGGTTAGAGCACTCGCTTTGCAAGTGAGAGACCTGAGTTCAATTCCAGGCAGGGCGAAACCTTGGGCAAGTTTCCTTACTCCACACACCTAATAATAATCCCTCCAAAAACCAAAAACAATAATTAAATTGGTCATTTTCAATCTACGACTGTTTGTGGGACATTGCTGTGTGCAATTGGCTGCCGCGTTCGCCCACAAATATACACAGTCAATTCACTTTACAGTGTGTTCTGTGAAGCACTTTGGGACGTCCTCCCGACGTGAAAGGTGCTATATCAAATGCAAGGATTATTATTATTATTATATAAAGTAATAATTTTTACTGCAAACTCTTGGTATATAATACTATAAATTGTGGGTGTCGGGGGCAAAGAGAGATGGAATGAATGGGGGGCAAGGGGGGCAGGCAAATATAATAATAATAATCCTTACATTTGATATAGTGCTTATCATGTCTTTGAGACGTCTCGAAGCTCTTCACAGAGTGTACTGTAAAGTGAATTGACTGTATATTTTGTGGGCAAAATAAAAAATAGGTCTTTCCAACAGTCCAATGTGACAAATCACAAGTTTCTTGTTTTTAATCATTAGCTATAAAATATATCCTGTGATTTGAATCGGTGTGGGTGTAAGTGTCACAGAGGAAGCAATAGGCACATTTGCGGAGGTTTGTGACCTGGTTCATTTCACTGCTGATTGCAAAGTGTTTGCTGCATAATGAACTGCTTATAGGTGGGCCCAAGATATTTTGTCTTATTTGCAGCTTAATTGCACACCCAGGAGTGACATGAAGTTTGGTTGCTGTTTGTTAGCATGACTCCTGGAATCATTCTAATTACAAACATTAGTCCTGTGAAATAGCCACTTCAGACTGATAATAATCCTTATATAACAATCCTTGCATTTGATATAATGCCTCATCATGTTTTGGAGATGTCTCAAAGCGCTTCACAAAATATATTGTACTGTAATGTGAATTCACTGTATATTTTGCGTACGAAAACGTGGCAGCCAAAGACAGGGTTTGAGAGATCCGTCTGTTTGTGGGATCAAATTGTTGTTATTGTAGTATTTATTTTTGAAGGCATTATTAACCCTGGAAAAGCGATCTGCCAATTGACCAACAACCGGGATCCTACTTACTGTTAGGTGAACAGAGGTGTGTGGACTAAGGAAACTTGCCTCACGTTTCACCCTCCCAGGGAATCAAGCCCAGGTCCTCTTGTTTGCAAGGTGAGCGCTCTAACCAATATGCTAAAGGACTCCACAATGGGACTAATAATCAAATGGGGGGATATTGCAACACGTGATGTAGAACGAATGGCAGAAGAAAGCCATTTGACTCATCGCATCTGTGCTGGCTCTTTAAAAGAACAACCCTTTCATTCCCATTTACCTGCCCTTTCCCCATGCTCTCTGTGCTAGTTGACACTGGTCTCCTGTATCACAGCATTGAAAATCTGATAACCAAAGACCCTGGAGGGCTCCCATCTAATCTTGTTGTGTAGAATACCTGTTTTTCTGGGATTTAAATATGGAGAGGGGCCAAATCTGGGACCTCATGCTCCCAGGAATCGTTTCCTAATTAGCCCCAGGTCCAGATGCAGGGATTATCAGTCAAATCCATCAAGGACAGTCCCAATCCCAATCTGAACCGGAGTCCACCTCCCGGAAAGGAGTGCACTGCCACCTAGTGGTCTTTAAGGCGGGGTAATTCAACATCACAACAGCCTTAGAACATCACAACCCTTACCTCATTACCCCCAAGCCCTATTCCAAGTAGAGAATGAAAAGTTTGCAAGTATAGTATTAGTGAGCAGCACGTGTTAGACTCCATTTGACTTACAATAGAGATGGAGATAGCCTTTCTGTAGTACACAGTTGGAATTGTGTGCTTTTTTTGATGGGTATTAAGCCTTATTCATGTAAAAATATTAATAATCTTTACATTTTATAAAGAAACTTTATCACATCGTTGAGACATCTGAAAGCACTTCACAGGATATATTGTAAAGTGTAGTGACAGTGTTTGTAGACAAATGTGGCAGCCAATTTGCACACTGCAATGTCCCACAAACAGCCATGAAGTGAATGACTAATTTTATTTGGAGCCCAGGACACCTTTCCTTTTGAATAGCACTATGGGAACTTTAACATCCTCCTGAACAGGCAGACCGGGCCTCGGTTTAACATCTCATCCGAAGGATGGCACTTCCTACAATGCAGTACTTCCCCCAGCCCTGTATTGGAAAGTCTACCTAGAATTTGAGTTGAAAATCCCAATGTGGGACCTGTGGCTTTTCAGGTGTGATTTATCTTCCAATATTTAATTAGTATGTGGTTCCTTTGGATCCAAGGTGGCTTCAGATCAATACTTATTCCATGCTAACTTTGTGGCCAGTGAACCAGTGATGGTCAGCCAGGATCATTGCTGTTTGACACAGAACAATGTTGCAGCGATGGAATTTCAGCAGTAAAGTAAGTACACAGTGGTTCAGGATATTATTTAAAGCATTAAAATAAAGCTGCGTTCAGAGCTCTGAGACATCCTTCAGACACAAAAGGCCTTATGCAAGAATAAATTGTAGTGTATTAACTATTTTGTCTACAGAGTACACAGTCACTCCACAGTATATCTTGTGAAGCGTTCTGAGATATTTCTCTCAGAAGGGGACGTTATAAATGTTTATGAAATTTTAAATGTAATGAAAATATAAACCAACAGTACTTTAAGATGTGCCAAGACAGTAGGACAAGAGGATGTAGGCTTAGAGCTACAAGGAGCAATCTCAGGACAGACACCAGGATGTTTTTCTTTACCTAGGAAGCGGAGTGCCATCATTGAATAATTTGAATGATGCAAATAATTCATGCGTTTGATTTGCAAATCATTCATGCAAATGAAATGCATGAACGGTTTGAGGTCAGCTAAGGCAATGCAATGTTTGGTAGTCAAGCTGCTATCTTTGAGGTCTGCTGAACTGTTCTGCCTTTATAATAATACATAAAAGTCTTGGATACATTGCCTTGTTATTTTTGCTAGGTAAGAGTATCAAGGGATATGGGGCAAAGGTGGGTAATTGGAATTGAGGTACAGATCAGTCACAATCTAATAGAACGGTAGAACAGGTTCGAGGGGCTGAATGGCCAACACCTGTTCCTATGCTGTAAATTCCCATGAAGCGCTTTGAAACATTCTTCTGACATGAAACATATGTATGGATTATGATTATTTTATTTTAATATTCTATTTGAACCAGGGAATTAATGCCTCTTCTTTTCATTGTTAAATCACAAGATCGCAAGATGGGTTCAATGAAGACGGCAGCAAGGCTTTCCCATTCCCTCATGAAACAGTACAATTTCAAACTACTATATTTGTCACAAGTACTTTTATTATCTCAAAACGTCGATCTGAAAGTGCGTTCTTCAGCGCCTTGGAACGTCCTCCCGACGTGAAAGGCGCTATACAAATGTAATCTTGTTGTTGTTGTTGTTTTTCTCTCTGAGCACTCTGTCCGAAACTCCGTCTGCCCAGTGCCTTGGTACAGCCTCCTGAAGCGAAAGGTGCTATATAAATGTAATTTTGTTGTTGTCTTATAGAATCATAGATTCATAGAATGTTATGGCACTGAAGGAAGCCATTTGAGTCTGTGCGGCTCTTTGACAGAGGAAGTCATTTCACTAACCCCAATCACCAGCTTTCTCCCCATAACCCTGCAAACCCGTCTTCCCCAGATACCTATCCAGTTCTCTCTTAAAAACTGTTATCGAATCGGACTTCACTACCCTTTCAGGCAGATCATTCCAAATTCGAACAACTCACTAAATGAAAACATTTCTTCTAACCTCCCCTCTGCTTCTTTTGGTAAATATCTTAAGACTGTGACCACGGGTCACAGACACACCTACCAGCAGAAACAACTTTTCCTTATCTAGCCTGTCGAAACCTTTCATGATCTTGAAGACCTCTATCAGGTCCCCGCGTAACCTTCTCTGCTCTAATGGGAAAAGTCCTAACTTCTCCAGTCTGTCCTCATAGCTAAGGTTCCCCATTCCTGGTATCATTCTCGTGAATCTCCTCTGCACCCTTTCCAGTGTCTTAATGTCCTTCCTGAAGTAAGGTGCCCAGAATGGACGCAGTACTCCGGCTGAGGCCTAACCAGTGTTTTGTATAGATTAACCATAACCTCCCTAATCTTATACTCTATGCCCCTACTAATGAAGCTCAGTACACCAAATGCCTTTTTTACTGCCTTATCTACCTGCCCCGCTACCTTTAATGATTCGCTTACTTGAACACCCAGATCTCTCTGTACATTCACCCCCCTCAAGATTGAGCTACCAAGTCTATATTGCCTCCTATCATTTTTCCTACCTAAGTGTATCACCTCACACTTATCCACGTTGAAATCCATCTACCACATGTCAGCCCATTCCACCATTTTGTGTATGTCTGCTTGCAGTTGGTTACAGTCCTCCTCACTATTTACTACCCTACCTAACTTTGTATCATCTGCAAACTTGGGAATAGTGCTCTCTATGCCCAAGTCCAGATCATTAATATATATTAGAAAGAGCAGTGCTCCCATTACCGATCCCTGGGGGACAACGCTGCACACTTCCTTCCATTTCGAGAAACATCCATTAACCACCACGCTCTGCTTTCTGTCTTGGAGTCCCTCGCCTCATCTTCTTCCCTCCCTACCTTTAAAATAATAAGTAAATGGGATCCATTTAAAAGCAGCTTGATCCTGTGATGGAAGGAATGGTAAGGTGAGTATTCTGAAAGATGAGACTAATTGGGCTAAAGGGCCATCTTGTGATTTAACAATAAAAAGTAGAGGCGTTAATTCCCTGGTTCAAATAGAATATTAAAATAAAATAATCATATTCCGTATATATGTTTCATGTCAGAAGAATGTTTCAAAGCGCTTCATGGGATCTTACAGCATAGGAACAGGTGTTGGCCATTCAGCCCCTCGAACCTGTTCTACCTTTCTATTAGATTGTGACTGATCTGTACCTCAACTCCAATTACCCACCTTTGCCCCATATCCCTTGATACTCTTACCTAGCAAAAATAACAAGGCAATGCATCAAGGACTTTTATTTATTATTATAAAACAAGGCAGGAATAAATACTTTTTCACCGAGAAACTAGATTTGATTTGCATTTGGTAGGGGGACAACGAAAATTTCACAGTGCCTTCACATTCAATTATAAAAACATTTATCCTAATAAAGCATCACTTCCATCCACCTACAGCTTTCTCCAAACCAAATACATGATTCCACCCTGCTGCCAATGTCCTGACCTTGTCAAATTAGTTTGAACGTGGATATAGCATTTAATCTTTTTTNCTATTACCAGAGAAAATGTTGAGCAGAATCTTTTAGGTCCCTTACATTTTCAAACACAAACTATTCCAACTTGATTGAGGATTGTTTCTGGTTTTCATCTTCAGTGTCAATGTATGTCATGTATGAATGATTTGAGGTCAGCTGTGGCAATGCAATGTTTAGTAGTTGAGCTGCTATCTCTCAGGTGTGCTGAACTGTTCTGATGTACATAAGCAAGACTTTCCCTTTCGCTCATGATATTGTGCAACATTCTTACTACGTATATAATAATAATAATCCTTGCATTTAATGTAGCACGTTATCACATTGTTGAGACATCTCAAAGCTCTTCACAGTTTATACTGTAAAGTAGATTGACTGTATTTGTCTGTACTTTGTGAGCAAATCGCTGCAGCCAATTGGATGCAGCTGTGTCCCACAAACAGCCATGAAATGAGTGAATAATTTTATTTATTTATTTTAAATTAAAAATTAAATCTGTTCTAGGCAATGACTGAGCATTTCCCTGTACTGATCATATATAGTTACATAGAGTGATACAATATTGGAAAAGGCCATTCGGCTCAACTATTCCGTTCTGGGGTTTATACTCTACACAAGCTCCCACCCCTCTTTCCCCCTCTCTTAGCGTGGAAATTGTGAAGATTTACTTGAACCTCTTCACTCAAACTTCTTCACTGTTTCGCCCACAAAATACACACTTTGCATATATTCCATTTAGTATAGTCCATTTTATGTCAGGAGGACGTCCAAAAGTGCTTCACAGGATACACTGTAAAGTATTGTGACTGTGTATTTTGTAGGCGAATTCGGCAGCCAATTTGCACATCACAGTGTCCCACAAACAGCTATAAAGTGAGGGACCAATTTTATCTGGGGATTGTTGGCCATAACACTGGGAGAAACTCCCATCTCTTTTCGAATAGTGCTAAGGAATCTTTAACATTCACCTGACCAAGCAGACGGGGAGTTGGTTTAACATCTCATCCAAAGGATAGTGCTAACCACACTGTAGGGTATACCAACTGCACTGTATTCGAGTACCTATCATAGATGTGGAGCTTGAAGCCGTAACCTTCTGACACAGAGGCGAGAGTGCTACCTTCTGAGCAGGTTCATCTCTTGTTCCACTAGAAGCAAAAGATGACCAGAGATCATAAGAGCCGTTCGGATTAACAAGGTCCTTTGGCTTATTTGATCTCATGTTTCCAGGCCACTGACCTGATCATCGTCCCAATTGCACACATATGGCTGGCCTTCGTGCAAGTCAATTTGAATGAAATGTTTCAATATTTAAATAGCTGCACAGCAAGTCCCAGCACGTCAAACATCAGCTTTGTGCTGAGGTTGGACACAAGCCCTCACAGTATCATGCTGCCAGAGATGTTTGTATCATTTATAAACTTAGGGTCAATGATTTGGGTCCACAGCAATTTCCATCTCATCTGAAACATGGCATTACTGCGTAATGAATAAAATATCACTCTCAAAGGTGAATAATAAGTAGAGTAGCCTCCTGACGGGTTTCCATAGGGTTGACTGGCATTAAATCAAGAATATGCAAAATGTGTGCAGGTGTTTATCACTCACTCCAAGGTTGTTTGTGGGGGATTGATGCATGCAAATTGCTTACCATGTTTGCCTACAAAATGCAGTTACTATACTTAATAATGAATGCTGTGAAGCGCTTTAAGATGTGCTCCCAACGTGATAGGCACTATGTCGGCTGCAGGGATTATTGCTCTCATTATTAGGTTTGTGTTTGCCGACTCTTGTCACACTTGCAATATTTCGACTGCCACTCTTGCTGAAGTTGATTGACACCTTGCGGCGGGAGGTTTGGAAGAGTCATATTGATTTCCATCCCAACACGTTCTTCAGATACCACGAGGCGAGTGAAGCAAATCACTGCACTGCCAGTCACCTGCAACTGTACACATGCATAAGTTGTAAGAGTCAAGTTAGTCTTTCATATAATAATAAAAATAAATGTATTTGTTAATGTTTCACTGTGTTGCAGATCGCTTTACAGGATATTACTGTAAAAGTCTTGTGACTGTATTTGTAGACAAATGCAACAGCCAGTTTGTACAGAGCAATGTCCCACAAACAGGCTGGAAGTGACTGACCTATGTTATCTGGAGTTGGAAGGGGTGGGCTGGGGGGAAGAGGACTGTTGGCCAGGACATCAAGAGAAATCCCTTCTCTTTTCAATTCATGGAATCTTTAACATCCACCTGAACAAAAGATGGGTCCTTGATTTAACATTTCATCCGAAGGACGGTACTTCCAATGGTGCAATCCCCCTCCCTATCACTATACAGGAGTGTGAGTTCGATCCCGACGTGAGGCTTGAATCCCAAACTTCTGACTCAGAGGTGAGCGAGACTAACCAATTTTACCTGGGGAGAAGAACTATTGGCCAGGACATTGGGAGAAATTCCCTTCTCTTTTCAAATCATGTCGTGGTATCTTTAACGTCCACCTAACAGCATTCTCCTCCATGGATGCTCACTCCATCTCGCGGAACCAATGTAGAACATTGCATCCCCCAACTATCTGTTAAACTCAGCTTTCCCTCACCACCTGTAGAACATTACGCACTTTCACCACTCCCTCTCTAGGCTCCGCCAGCCTTTCACCCCTCATCCCCACTTGTTTCCATAGGCTCCCCGTGCCTGAGCAGATTGAATTCAAGATCCATGTTCTTATGTACAAATCTCTCCACGGCGTAGCTCCAGCCCAGCCTACCTCCATGACCTCCCACAACCTCATTGACCAGTCCGCTCCATTCACTCAGCAAATATCAGACTCCTCCATGACCCCACCCTAACCGCCCCACCATTAGGACATGAGCTTTCAGTCATTCTGCCTCTGCTTTGTGAAACTTATTGTAGTCCCTCCAACTCATCCCCTCCCTCCTCACTTTCACACTCCCCCCCCACTCCATCGAATACTTACCTCTTTGACTGAGTTCTTGGGATCTCTGCTCTGATGGCAGGGCTCAGAGATGCTATTCTTCGTGAAGAGCATTATATAAATGCAAGTTGTTGTTGTTGTTCTGAGGTACATCCTGCACTGAGGAATTCACACTAGTCCTAGCCAGGTTCCACTGGCTTCCAATCACCAAACGAATTGATCTCAAGATCCTCTCAATCGTGTTCAAATCACTTAATTCCCTCGCACCTCCCCACCTATCCGACCTGCTTACTTCCCAGTCCACTACCCGCTACCTCCGCTTGGCTGGCTCTGGCCTCCTATTCGTCCCTCGTGCCCTCCATTCCACCATCGGTAACTGTGATTTCATCCATTATGCCCTGAAACTTTGGAACTCCCTCTTCAAACCCTTCGCCTTGGCCCTTACCTCCCCTCTTCAAATCCCGCCTACAGACCTTCCTTTCTAATCATGCTTACGGCCAACTCCCCCCTCCCTCTCCCCCTGGCTCCCTCTCCGCCACTTTGAAGCGCTCTGGGACACTACCTAACATGGAGGGCGCTATATAAATGCAAGTTGTTGCTGTTGGAGTTCCTACAGGTCTGCGAGATTTTTAATCTAACGTTACTGCAGCTTGTATTGTCTGCATCCATAAAGTACTGTCCAATGGCAGCACAATCTATCGACAACTCTCGGTGGTATCTGCTGCTCAATTTTGTTGTCCTGGCTACTTGCTGACTTTCTCTTGGCAAACCAATGTATCCATATGTCTTTTCACTTGCTCCCTTCACTCCACCACAGCTGTCTGCTTTTTACAAGATTAGACTATTGGGTAAATCCCATCTGTTAGCAAGATTGCTGAAATTCTCCCAGTAGTTCCATCAGGAGATATAAACCGACAGATAGAATTTACTTTTATATGGTACCTTTTCATGTCAGGAAAAGATCTCAATGTGCTTCACATTGCGAACTCAGAGCTGAGGGGGCTGATAAATATGTGGATGGGGAAACATGGAGAATAGCTGACCAAAAGCACGGTTGACAAACAAGATCTAAAGACAGGTTTTAACAGTGGGGAGGAAGGCAGAATAAGGCTGAGGGGGGTTATGGGATGAAGTTCCAACAAGCAGGTGCAGAGTGGCTGAAGGTTTACCCCTTGATGTTGGGGTGGGGTGAGGCGGGGGTGGGGAAAGGGAAAGGTGGGGAGGTGGCTCTTGGTGTGTTTAAAGAAGTGGACCTTGAAGAGAAAGAGAGGGGTTGAGATAGCATGGTGTAGGAAGTTCCATTGATAAACTTCAAGGATCCTCCAACACAACTAGTCACTGCACCAAAGACATGTCCCTGGCTGCCTGCAAGCAATTACTTGTAAGCACGATTAGGAATTCTGACATATTCCTGAAAATGCTCAGATCGACAAAACCAGAGATTGACTGTTACAATCTATGTCAGCACGCATCAAGCTGGCAGTGAAAATAGCTGCATTCACTGGAGATTGTTAACCACCTTGCTTAAAACTCATATGATTATAACCTCACCAAGCACGTTACAAGATGCTATCTAGGGAAAGGAGTTTGTCCCGGTGTCCCTGCTGACAATCCCTCAGATAGAATTGGTCATTTACTTCATCACTGTTGGTGGGAAATTGCTGTGTGCAAATATGCTGCTTAGTTTCGCTTCCAAAATATATACTGCACAGTACATTTTGGACTTTTACAAAATGTTTAGGATGGGTATATCTAGAAAGCATATCCAAAGTTCGGGCCATATAGCACACAGTTGGTAAGCTTCAAGCTCCATTATTTTTATTGCTATCAAAGACACATTAAATAAAGGGTCGAGGTAGAATTTCTCATTCCTGATAGACTTTATCAATGAGCAATACAATTAATCCCCCTGTCAGGCTTATAATTACGCTGTGCTGTAGCATATTGGTTAGAGCACTCGCCTCATTAGTGAGAGGATCTGGATTTGATTCCAGGGCAGGGAGAAATATTAGGCAAGTTTTCTTACTCCACATGCCTCTGTTTACCTATCTGTAAATACGAACCCAATTGTTTGTCAATTGGCGAATCGCTTTCTGGGGGTAATAACCCCTTCAAATTAAAAAAAAAATTTTTAATTTTTTTTTAAAAATAACCAATTTAATAATTTGGTCACTCAATCCAGGACTCTCCATGGGACACTGTGTGCAATTGGCTTCACTTTACAGTATATTCTGTTAAGCACATGAGACGGCTTGAAGACGTGATAAGGCGCTATATCAAATGCAAAGATTATTGTTATATTATAATATTGTTATATTGTAATAATAATCCTTGCATGTAATATAGTGCCTTATCACATCGTTGAGATGTCTCAAAGTGCTTCAGCAATGTCCGGCAAATTTGCTCGGAGCCGAGGTGTCAAAAGTCAGTGTGATGTGCATGTTGTTTCCACACAAAGCACATTGTCCGGGTAAGGTGCCAGTAACGCTTCTGAGGAAGGTTTCTCTCACCCCCATTGATGCAAAGTGTTTTGTGTGATTTCTCCATTAGTGGAGGAGCCATAATCAATACCTGCTAACTGAAGCATGTAATATCAAAAAGCAGATTAGCAAAAAGGCAAGACTATCAATCCTCAGTGAGCTTCGAGTAGTTGGCAGAAATCCTGATTATTAATAATAAATTCCACAGGGGTTCAAGTTGCAACTAAATGCATATCTAACAGTATCCATGGTAACTCAATACTGGCGGAGGTTATTGGGGGCAGACGGATTTTTCTCCAAGTCACAACGTTTTGAAAAGCAAATGAAAAGTTTTCATAAAATAACTAAGGTGGGAATCTTAGAATCATAGAAATATACAGCGCAGACAGAGGCCGCTCGAGCTCTCGGTCGAACAAGGTGTTAATTCAATCCCCCTGTTCTGCCCTATCCCCATACCCTTCAAGCCTCTACCTTTCACCTACCCTTCAATCCACTAACTTCTTGAGTGGAAGTAAGCGTGCAGCAAAAGACAGATGGCAGATATCAGCTTGTTGTGTCAGTCAGCCTGGCTCAGTGGTAGCTTCCTCGCCTCTGAGTCAGAAGGTTGTGGGTTCAAGCCCCACGTCAGAATGTGGACTCACATAGTCTATGCTGACACTCCAATGCAGTGCTGGGGATGTGTTGCATGGTCGGTGATGTCGTGCTTCGGATGTAATGTTAAAGCAAGGTCCCATCTACCTGTTCAGGTGGATGCTAAAGACCCAATAGCACTATTCAAAAAGAGAAGGGAATTTCTCCCGGAATTCTGGCCAACAATCCCCCCAAATAATATAGGTCTCTCATTCCCCTGCTGTTTGTGGGACATTGCTGTGTGTAACTGGCTGCCACATTTCACCCAGAAAATACACAGTCAATCCACTTTACAGTATATCCTGTGAATCGCTTTGAGATGTTTGAATGACGTGGTAAGGCACAAAATCAAATGCAAGGATTATTTTATCAGTAAGTAGGATCCAAACTCATTTTGTTGTGTGCAAATTGGCTGACCCGTTCTCCTACAAATACATGGCCACTCCACTTCACAGGAAATCCTTTGAGATGTCCACTCGACATGCAATTTGCCATATCAAATCTATGAATTATTCATTACTATTTATAATGGTTTCTGTGCTGCCAGGCCGAGGAATGGGGCAGGGGTAGATGTTGTCTGTGGATCAATAGAGGAAAGAGTTGAATTGCAAAGAATTACATTGAGTGATACGGCACAGACACAGGCCATTCATGCCCACTAGTCCATCCTGGTGTGTATAGTCCACATGAACCTCTCAACCACTCTCCTATAACACTCAATTCCCTTGTCCCTCATGTCTGCATCAAATTTCATCTTAAATACGTTGATGCTATTTGCTTCAACCACAGATTCTTGCAGTGAGTTCTACATTCTCATCACCCTCTGTGTGAAGAAGTTCCTAGATCTTAGTAGGAGTTAGATCTGCTCCTGATTGTCTTTAAACACTTCCCTCGTGAGGTGCACTACATAAATGCAAGTTATTGTTGTCTTAGATTTACACCCTCTAGTATTAAACTGGCCAATAACAGTGGAAACAGCCCATCAACAACCACCTTATCGAATCCTTTCATAATCCTGATTAGATCCACTAATAGCTATCTTGTTTTATAAGAAATGGGCAACAGGTGCCTCACCTGGAACTGTTGCTTGAATGCCTCTGAATCTAAGACAAGTTATTGCTGAACATCCCCCAGAAGCTACAATAATAATAATCCTTGCATTTGATATAGCGCCTTATCATGTCTTTGAAACGTCTCAAAGTGCTTCACAGAATATAATGTAAAGTGAATTGACGGTATATTTTGTTGCCGAAACGTGGCAGTCAATTGCACACAGCAGTGTTCCACAAACAGTTGTGAATAGAGTGACCAAATTATTTATTTATTTATTTTTGAAGGGATTATTAGCCCCAGAACAGGTAAAAGGAGGCATGTGGAATAAGGAAACGTGCCTAACGTTTCACCTTGTCCTGGAATCAAACCCAGGTCCCCTCGCTTGCGAGACAAGTGTTCAAAATAAAGGAAGAGAGTGAAATGTGAATCTGGAATTTACAGACCAGTTAGTTACAGTGGGGGAAAACTGCTCAAGGGCAAGTAAAGGTGGTGATAAATATTCATGTACAAGGGTTGGTAAGCACATTTTTTAAAAGCAGGTGTCACGCCTCATCAATGTACTGGAATTATTTCAGGCCTGGTTTAAATTAGTGATTAGCTCTGTGAATTCTGTACATGTGAGGCTTATGAAGTTGATGACAACTTTGCTAGTTGACAATAACCTGACAATGGTGGAGACTTCAATAAAAAATAAGAATAATCCTCACAACAACAACTTACATTTGGTTAGTGCCCTTCACATGGGGTAGCGTCCTGGAATGCTTCACAGTGGTGGAGTCTGACAACGAGCCAAGGGGAGATGGAGGGGGGGAGGTGACTGTAAGCATGAACAAAAAGGAAGGTCTTTAGGTGGGATTTGAAAGTGGGGAGGAAGGGATAGCACATTTGATATCGCGACTTATCACATTGTCAAGATGTCTCAAAGGGCTTCACAGAATATACTGTAAAGTGGCTTGGCTCTGTGTATTTTGAGCAAATGAGGCAACCAATTTGCACGTAGCAATGTCCCACGAACGGCCATGGAGTGAGTGACCAGTTTTATTTCAGAGATTGTTGTCCTGGACACCGGGAGAAACTCCCTTCTCATTTCAAATAGTGCCATGGGATCTTTGACGTTCATCTGAACAGGCAGACAGGGCTTCGATTTAAATCTCATCCAAAGGACAGAAACTCTGACTTTGCAGCACACCCTCAGGACTGCATTAGAGTTTCAGCCTAGACCATGTGGGTTCCTATTGCCGATGTGGTGCTTCAATCAGTAACTTTCTGACTGCTACCAACTGAGCCAGGCCGACACACTAATACATTACCATCTGGTCTCCAGATATCCAGCCTATCTCCAGAGGCAACTAGACAATGACTCTCCAGTTGACATTCCTGACTCCAGACCTAGCAAGTCCTGACTCGGAGTCAGATCATCCATTCAGGCTGGAGTGATTGCGAACAAAGTTTTTTAAAAACTTAGCACGGTGTCTGACATACACAGAAACACCTGGGCTCAGCTTAAGAGTATTCAAACCAAATTGAGAGTATGCATGCCACTCACACATGGAAATGTCTCTGTGTCTGGAGTGGAATTTGCATTTTCTCCACAGAGGGATGCACTCTGCTTACCTAATTTGGTGTCAGCCTTGCTCAATTGATAGCACTCCCACCTCTGAGTCAGATGGTTGTAGGTTAAAGTCCCACATCGAGGAACTTGAACTTAGAGTCTAGACTGACACTCCAATACAGTGCTGGGGGAGGGGAATTGTTGGAACTGCCATCTTTCAGATGAGAAGTTAAACCGAGGATGTTAAAGATCCCATGGCACTCCCATGAAAAAGAGATGAGAGTTTATCTCTGAGTTTGTGTTTCTGGCCAACAATCCCCCAAATAAAATTGGTCGGACACTTCATGGTGTTTTGTGGGACACTGCTGTGTGCAAATTGGCTGCCGCATTTGCCCACAAATACACAGTCACTATATAATATATCCTGTGAAGCACTTTGAGATGTCCTCCCAAATTGAAGGTGTTATATATCAAGCGTACTTTGGTTTCTCAACTGTGTTCTGATGAAAGGTTATCGATCTGAAACATTAACTAATTTTCCTCTCTCCATAGATGCTGCCTGACCTGTTACGTTTTCTCAACAACTTTTGTTTTTATTTCAGATTTCCAGCATCAGCAATATTTTTCCTCTTCTCCTAATACAGTACACGTGGCTGCTGTAGCTTTTCTTCCAAAGGCATCGGCACCATTTCACTCCACCATAAACGATTCACTGCTTTGAATTTGTGCTGAGGAGCAAAAATAGTAATTCCATCCATGTTAATCAGCACTTTCAATGGTAATTAAATAATAGGCAGAGCAGAAAACAACACCAACTGAGTCCTTGGCAAGACCTCAACTTGCAAGAAGCTGGGGAGGCTGACCGGCACTGCCTACCACCACCTCCGCAAAATTCAAGACTCCGCCGCTGCCTCACCCCTCAGGCTGCCGAAAAGCTCACCCACGCATTCGTCACATCAAGGCTCGATTATGGAAATTCCCTCTTCATCAGCCTTCCCAACCTTCCCACGCACTCTGCTCCCACACTCTGGAACTCCATCCCACAGTCCCTTCACCTCGCTTCCTCCCTTGCCTCCTTCAAGGCCGGTCTCAAGACCCTCCTCTTCAATCATGCCTTCGGTCACCCGCCCACCTCTCTGCCTTCCCTCACCCCTATCCTACCCCTCCCCCATGCTCGGTCCTGACCCCTGACTGTCCAGCAGCTTGGGACGTCCTCCCGATGTGAAAAGCGCTCTATAAATGTAATTTTGTTGTTGTTGAGGGTGGTGGTGGGGGGAGATGGTGAGCTAGAGGGTGGGAACTGGAATGGTGAAGAAGTCAGGTCTGGAGATGAAGAGGAAGGATCCTATGTGCTTTTTGTAGGACCTTGTGTGCAGACTGGCTATCCCCTTTGTCTACAAATAGGCACTTAACAACATTCACCTGAGCTCACAGTCGAGGTTGGTCCAGTGCTGGGGGGAATGTCTTTTTGCTGTAATAGCATTACATAAAGACTCTCAAAACATGATAAGGCGCTATCAAATGCAAGGATTATTATTATTAAAAGCGTATTTGGTCAGTCAGTGCAAGTGCTGTGCAAATGCATTACTTGAAACAGCTTAAAGGTTGCAACCGTTTACCTTACAATCACGAATATTCCTTGAAGTCACAGTAAAGGAAGGGAATTCAAACTACACAGTGTGTAATCCAGAATTGCTCAGCTTTGAAGTTAGTTTCCATTGTTTGATCCGTTTCACTTTGAAGGTTGACACAGGGCACCATGAATCCTGCACTTACCAGATTCAGCTTTTCAGCCCTTTCTAATGACGGTTTAATCACTTTCCATTTGCAATTACCTGGGGGCCTTCAATCTACTCTCATCTGCTCCACGTAAAGCCCTGAAAACATCCTGTTCAGCTCTTGTCAAAGGAGTAAGAAACACAATTGCACAGATACACTTGGCTTACAGTCTTCAACAGTAAGTTTGACTTTTTTTTGGTCAGCCAGATATCTGACACATGAGGAAACCAAACCAAACTGAGAATTCCATGTATCCCCACCTACACATGGAAATCCCAGAGTTGTACTGTTGGATGTGGAGAAGTTTGACGTGAAGTCTGCAGGTATAGAAACAAGAGGGAAATGAGGACATTTGGTGTACTCAACCTATTAATGCAAAGCTGGATAAGAAACCTTTCTCCGATGCACAATACAAATAATCCTTGCGTTTGGTAGAGCCTTGGTATAGCCACACTGTAAAATGGAGTGACTGTGGGTTTGTAGGCATTGCGTTTGTAGGCATTCGGAGTCCTGTAGCTCAGTGGTTAGAGCACTCGCTTTGCAAGCGAGAGACCTGAGTTCAATTCCAGGCAGGGCGAAACCTTGGGCAAGTTTCCTTACTCCACACGCCTAATAATAATCTCTCCAAAACCAAAAACAATAATAAATTGGTCATTTTCAATCCACGACTGTTTGTGGGACATTGCTGTGCGCTGCCGCGTTGGCCCACAAATATAGTCAATTCACTTTACAGTGTGTTCTGTGAAGCGCTTTGGGACGTCCTCCCAACGTGAAAAGCGCTATATCAAATGCAAGGATTATTATTATTATTATTGCAGTAATCGCTGCAAGTCCTTCAGCAACTCTCAGAGAAGGAAGTTTCTCCTGGTGTCCTCCTGGTGCCAACGATTCCCACAAATACAAAACAATTATCATTCACTCCGTGGCTGATTGTGAGAAGTCCTGTGCACAAATGGGCTGCCGTGTTCACCTACAATTAGACACTTTACAGTATATCCTGTGTAGGTCTTTGAGACATCTGATGTGAAGAGCACTTTAACAAACTCAAGGATTATTTTCGCCCACAAAAAGTAGTCAATTCACTTTACAATATATTCTGTGAAGCGCTTTGAGATGTCTAGAAGATGTGAAAAGCACTATATCAAATGCAAGGATTATTATTATTATTATAATTAGGATTATCAAATCCGTTGATGGAGAAATAGGTGTTAATCTGGGGTTTGGCAAATAGAGTCCTGAGGCAAAACCTTTCTATAAAATAAGCATTAAATAATGTTCCTGTTAATTTAATGGTTTGTATCCACTTAGCACTCAAAACGTGCAGTGGGCTTTGTATAGCGTGATGATACAACCCACAAAATAGACTTGATTAATGATCTCTTAGTTTTGTCCTTTTGGCTCCCGAAAGACCCCTATGATTTATTAGTCGATATTACCTCAGCAAAATCCATTCTCTCAACCAGATGGCAACCATTTCCACTAACAGGCTGGGGAGAGTTGGTAATTTTCCCTCTGAATACCACTTAACATTTGAAGAAGTCATCACAAACAGCTTTGAGTGGAATTCATTAATACTTCATTCCTTGTTTACACCAATTTTCCAACACCCTCAGGATTAACCACTGGGGAAAAAAAAGTAATTCATCAGCACCACTGAAACATATTTTTAAAAATCATTTCAGTAATGTGGATCCCACTCCGTTATGTGCAAACCCCAACTGGAGCAGTCTTAGGCAATATTCATGGTAATAATCGTAAAATGATAAAGAACAGATATCTTCATCTCAGATAATGGGAGAATGAAACATCATTATCATATTAATCCATACATTAGTACCAGACCTGCCATTTTGGGAGAACGTTTCAAAGCGCTTCACACTATTCGCTGTAAAGTGCAGTGACTGGGCGAATGCAGCAGCCAGTGGGCAGACAGCAAGGTCCCACAAACAGCTGTGAGGTGAATGTCCGATTTGATTTGGGCAATTATTGGTAAGGACACTGGGAGAAATTCCCTTCTATTTTCTGTTGGATCCTTAACATCTGAACAGGAAGACAGGACCTTAGTTTAATGTCTCAACCGAAGGGTGAAACTTCCAACAATGCAGCGCTCCCACAACAGATCGCTTGTCAGCTTGGACTACACGAATTCCAAGTCCTGAGTGGGGCTTGAATCCACAACCTTCTGACTCACAGGCTCGAGTGTTACTGACTCAGCCAGGCTGACATATATGTGACATTAGCATTTGGAGGGGGAGAGGTGATACTTTGCTCTTCAATGTAGAGACTGCTTGCGTTTCAGCAGAGATCTATGATTCACAAACTGTCCCAGAAAGTCTAAGTTGATCCTGAACCCTTGCTTGAGTCTGCTCCCATGTCCGAGGAGATTTTTCTAACACTTTCCCTGCACTCCAAGAGGGGATACAAAATGGAACTTGTGGTCTGATCCTCTTATTTACCTCTAACCTCCATGCTCTCTCTCTATCACATTCTGGGTTCAAGCCCTTACGTCATTTACAACATTAACTACAAAATACAGTTATATTAATTACACGGTCACTTCACTTCACAGCTCATACCCTAAGCGCTTTGAGAATTATAAAGATTTACAAAGAATGTACAGCACAGAAACAGGCCACTCGGCCCAACCAGTCCGTGCTGGCATTTATCCTCCACACTAGTCTCCACCTATTTCTTACTCTCTCCCTTATGCTGTTATTCCCCTCTCCCTCATATGAAAGTCCAGCTTCCTCTTCAATGTGTCAAAAGTTACTCCCAATGTGAAGAACATAAGAAGACCAAGATCCATCCCATTCGCCTTCCACCATCCTGGCAGTGGCATGAGATGTCGTGTCCCAAACTATATACTGTATCCCAAGACATTATTTCCTAATAGAAACCTATCTAATTTGTTCTTGAAAGAATCAACACTGTTATATCAAATACAAGGATTATTATTAAGGATTATTATGACCATGAACCCAGCAGGGCGTGTAGCTTATCTTTCCTTGGCTTATTTGAATTTCAAATCACCTTGTCCACCTTGAAAATCATAACTTCAGGAAGATCAGAAGCAGACAGCCGAAGCTGGCAACAGACACAATAATTATATGTGAAGGCATAATCTCTTTCGGCTCAAACATCATGGCAAATAATGTACATATCACGTTCAGATTGGACACATTATTTGTCATCTAATAGGAGAAAACACAGCACAATGTCAGTTGGCAAATATTGTATTGCTTCTGCACACAAACTGTGTTGGGCTTTACTCCATGCAAGGATCAAAGGAAATTATTGAATTGCCTCTTCGCGAGAACTGCTTTGATGTTTATTTTACACACTTTGGTCTATCTTTAAAGCATTACAATGTCAATTTTAGCAAATGAAAAGTGGCTTGGACAGAATTATTGATCGGGTTCTTGTTACATTTGTAAGGATGTGCTTTTATTCAGGAAGAGTTATTTTTGTGTGGAAGCGGCGTCTGCCTATTATTCAAGTAAAACCACATGATGAAACAACAACAAGAACTTACTTTTAGACAGAGTTCTTTACGTATGATAATGTTTTGCAGCGATTCACAATGACGGTGTTGGACACCGAGAAAGGGAAAAGAGGGAGAGGGGAGGTAACCATAGCCACTGCCAAAGATGGGATTTTAGACAAGATCCTGCATTGTCAAAGGCACCATCATTTGGATAAATGAATGTGCTGTCTGCCTGTACAGATGGGTGTTAAATAATGATAATAATAATCCTTACATTTGATATCGTGCTTTTCATGTCTTCTAGACATCTCAAAGCGCTTCACAGAATATACTGTAAAGTGATTGACTGTATATTTGTGGGTGAAATGCGGCAGCCAATTGCGCAGAGCAATGTCCCACAAACAATCGTGGATTGAAAATTGCCAATTTATTATTGTTATTATTAGGCGTGTGCAGTAAGGAAACTTGCCCAAGGTTTC
Source organism: Callorhinchus milii (assembly GCF_018977255.1). NCBI lineage: Eukaryota > Metazoa > Chordata > Chondrichthyes > Chimaeriformes > Callorhinchidae > Callorhinchus > Callorhinchus milii. The sequence goes on along the minus strand of NW_024704743.1, from coordinate 117,409,569 downwards.
GCCCTGCCTGGAATTGAACCCAGTTGTCTCGCTTGCAAGGTGAGTGCTCTAACCACTGAGCTACAGAACTCCACAAAAGATCCCATGGTACAATTTGAAGAGGGAGAGAGAGCTTCTCCTGGTGATCTGCCCAACAATTCCTGAAATAAAATTGGTCATTCCCTGCATGAGACATTGCTATGCACAAAATTGGCTGTGGTGTTTCCTTTCAAAATACACAGCCCCTACACTTTATGCAAAGTGCTGTGAAACATTTTGATATGTTCTCCCGATGTGAAAGGCGTTATATCAATTGTAACGATTATTATAATAAAATAAGGGGGAATTCAAGAATTTTCCAAAGCAATCCGCAGCCACACCACACAAATCTCCACAGACTCGCTTTGTTCTGTGCATGCTAATAAGCCGCTTAGAGCAGCAGGTTCAGCTCATTTGTGCGAACACATTTCTATTCATCGCGAGCCTGGGTTTTTAATCAGAGGCAGAAGTTGCAGTAGAGAGATTTAGCACTTTGATCCCCCCCAAAAATGCTTATAATTTTTTAAAATCTTAATTTATTATAATAAGCATCGCTTTCTTCCATGTGTGAAAAATTCCACCATCACAAGACCCTGACTATTTAAACACTCTGTTTTCCATTGTTTTGTTAATGTCAGGTTACCTCCTGTCGTGCAGCATAGATTATTGGTACAAGCTGTGCGGCAAGTGCGTGCGTGCTTCTGCGTGTGTTTGTCTGTATCTACGTGTTGTCAAATATATTGAGGAAGAAAATGAGTACTGTCTTTTAATTGTCAAATAATAGTCCGTGTATTTGATATAATGCCTTATATCATCTGTTTATGATCCCACTGTTAGAGGAATGAGCTCTGAGCAAAGATTAGTTAGCTAGGGTTCCTTAGTCTTGAGAGATGATCAACCAGAGGGGTTATTATAAAGGTGGATAAAATGTTTAATTGGATTGAATAAGATACATCAGCCAACAATTACCCAAATCACCCACAAAGCATACAGTCACAGCACTTTACAGTATGTCCTGCGAAGCACTCTGAAACGTCCTTCCGACGTGAAAGGTACTGTATTAAATGAAAGGATTGTTATTACTGTTGTTATTATTTTGGGACGCACCAAGACAGTAGAACAAGGGACATAGGTTTAGAGCAGAGAGCAATTTCAGGGAATACACTAGGAAATTTGTGTTTACCCAGCGGGTAATTGATGACGAGAACAGGTTGCCAGGAAGGGTGGTTGAGACCAGGAAACTGGACACATTTAAAAAAAACGGCTCAATCCTGTGATGGGGGACCAAGAGGAATGAGTCCCAAAAAAACTTCTTCATCCGAACTAATTTTGTGATGTGATCTTGTGAGATGTCTCAAAGCGCTTTTGCTGAAAAGTACAGGGCCTGTATTTTTACAGGAAAATATAGCAGCCAATTTGCATGCAACAATGTCCCACAATCAGCTGTGAATAACCAATTTCATCAGAGGGATCATTGGCCAGGATACCGTGAGAAACTCCCTTCTCTTTTGAAGCAGTGCCATGGGATTTTTAACGTTCACCTAAACGGGCAGATGAGACCTTGATTTAACGTCTCATATGAGGGACGACACCTCAGAACAATGCAGCACTCCCCTAGTACTGCAACATAGACTACATGAGGTCAAAATCCTGATGTGGGGTTTGAACCTACTACCTTCTAACACAGAGCATGTAAAAATGGGGGAATGGCCTGAGTTAAAAGAAACAGCATTGGATGAGGACTTTTTTTTATTTCAGACAACATGAGACTGGGGGGGGTGGGGGGAGGGTAACACATTCCTGGCTAAAGTTCAACTCCCTTCTCGTGTTCATGCTTGAAAATGTCTAAGCATCAATAAATCAAACCACCCGAGGAGGGACCCGTAAACCAACGCACCTTCTTGTAAGATGTTGACCTGAAAATGTTTCTGACAGATGAACGTTTTTTAGCTTGCAAACACAAAATACGATGACAACTTCCTGTCAGATGTGGTGATGTTGATGAATCTGACATCAAAATTGTGTACCACACATACATAAACACATGGGTACACATACACGCACGCATATTTTTGCATTTCACACACACATGCATTTTGCCCACAAATATACAGTCACTCCACTTTATAGTATATTCTGTGAAGCGCTTTGAGATGTCTCAAACATGTGATAAGGCAACATATCAAATGCAAGGATTATTGTTATATGTATGCAAACACGCATACACATATGGACCCACACACATGCATGCCTACAGACACACTGACACACACACATGCATACACATTCACACACATCTTTGGATGAAAAGTTAAACCGAGGTATCTTGGCCAACAATCTCCCAATAAAATAGGTCGCTCACTTCATGGGTGTTTGTGGAACAATTCTATGTGCAAATTGGCTACTGCTTTTGTCTACAGAATACACAGTCACAGCACTTTACAATAAATCCTGTGAAGCACTTTGAGTGAGTCATGTTGATGAAGTGAGAACATGCTATAATAATCATTGCATTTGATATAGCGCCTTACCATCTTTTTGAGACCTCTCAAAGTGCTTCACAGAATATACTGTAAAGTGAATTGACTGTATATTTTGTAGGTAAACGTATACCAAACAGGCTCTTTGTCAGAGTCCACCACTGTCATGAAGGGCGCTATGGAAATGCAAGTTGTTGTTGTTGGTGTATTTTCTGTAGTCTGCTGACTTCAAAGACTTTGATGGTATTGTTGAGAAAATCAAAAAAGACAGCTTCAAGACAGAGCTCGCTTTGATTCCCCCATCAAAAATATTGCAATTCACCTAACTCTTTGAAGAGTGAAAGAAGCCAGATGCCCAGCACATTATGACCCAGACTATTTCCATCATCCTGCGCTAATATTGCCAGCAAAATAAAATAAGCCTTATGGCTGCCTCAAGGTCGCTTCACTCGATCTGTCAAAGCTATACATTATTTAAACCGAGGGTAATTAGTGCAAATGCTGCTTATACTGTGATTTGTAACCATCCTGCTGGAAATGGTAAGGGAAAGGAAAGAGTATAACTTATGTCCAGGAATCCCGTAGCATGTTGGTTAGATCATTTGCCTCACAAGCAGGAAGATCCAGATTCAATTCCCAGGCAAGTCGAAACCTTAGACAAGTTTCCTTCTCCACACACCTTACTGTCTAGCAGTAATTAGGAACCCTGTTGTCAGCCGACTCGCAGATCACATTCCTGGAGGTAATAATTCCTTTAAAAAAATGTATGCAAATTGGGCCTAGAGGGATTCATATGTGAGGGTGAGGATTTTAAAAGTCGATCTGTACAGAGCCAGATACCCAGTGCAGCCTCCCATCACAGCATTGAGCTGCTTTTTAAATGATTTCCAGTGTCCTAACTTCAATCACCCTTACTGGCAATCTGTTCCAGTTGTTAGTTATCCTCTAGGTAGAGAAAAACTTCCCGTTGTCTGTTCTGAAACTTCCTGCTGTCTGTTGCCCTGTGCAAGTCTAAACCCAAGTGCTCTTGTTCTACTGTCGGTGCATTCTAAACTAATATTGTGGGTATAACTTTTTCAATCCCATTTAAAATGTATGGGGTCCCTTTGAGTCATCTTCTGTTCAGACTGAAGAGCCCTAGCTTGCCTAATCTTTGCCTTTTTGACTTAAACTAGTGCAAAACTGTGGAGTCCTGTAGCTCAGTGGTTAGAGCACTCACTTTGCAAACGAGAGACCTGAGTTCAATTCCCGGCAGGGCGAGACCTTGGGCAAGTTTCCTTACTCCACACACCTAATAATAATCCCTCCAAAAAAAAACAATAATAAATTGGTCATTTTCAATCTACGACTGTTTGTGGGACATTGCTGTGCGCAATTGGCTGCCGCGTTCGCCCACAAATATACAGTCAATTCATTTTACAGTATATTCTGTGAAGCGTTTTGGGACGTCCTCCCGACGTGAAAAGCGCTATATCAAATGCAAGGATTATTATAATTATTATTATAAAAAATGTTATTTTTTCTTTTTTCCTTCACGCTAATTTATCGCTAAACAGATTTTCAAGTTAATCTACAATTTGCCTAGCAGTGAGAAAATAAAATCACTCTCCGAAATGTAGAATTTGACTCCAAGCCCATGAATAAGTTGTTAGGTTGCTGTGTTTTAATGAGGGAGGAGTGCAAAATCTCTCAACATTTGCGTGTCAAGAACCCTGAAAACATTAATTGTGAATTTTGATGCCATCTGTGCATGCAGTGAGAAGGTTAATGAACAGATGAAGATTAGAGGCACATTATTAGCAGTTTTTTAAAAAAATGCTTTACGGTACAAAAGAAATCTCATCACATCATGTAGGACTGCAACCTGCAACACATCTGCAATGAAACTGAAAACCAGATGTCAAGGTCATACACTAGGAATTAACAACTCAGCACATTGGAATGCTAATTCAGAATGAAAGAGATTAAATAGCTGGCTGCATCCATTAACTTCATTGAGATAAAGCCCTACAGATATTCAAAGCAGTGAATGTACATGGTATTTAACTATAACAATGACAACAACTTCCATTTATATACTGCCCCTTCACAAAGGATAGAGTCTTAGGAACATAGGAATAGGAGTAAGCCATTCTTCACCTTGAGACTGTTCCACCATTCTGTTAAATCATTTATATAATGCCCTTCCCGTGGGGTAGAGTTTCAGAGAGCTGTACAGTGGCAGAATTGGATGTCGAGTAAGGAGAGGGAGGGGGAGGTAATCATAGGCGCAGTCAAAAAAGTAGGTGTTAAATTGGGATAAAGATGGAGCGAGGAGGAGGGATTGAGGCAGGAAATTCCAGAGATTAGCAACATCAAGCAAGGTTCACAACAATCCAGTTAATCAGCACTCAGTCTGAATAACTCAAGAATCAAAATATTCAGACATTCTGCATAGCACCAGACAAGCCTTGAATGCCTTGTATTGCACCTGAAGCTTATTCCTCCAAGTACAGTCATTAATTAATTTTACCTTTAGGACTCTGAAGCAACAGTAGTGCAAATATAAAACAACCACTTTACGTGGACTTGTTAATCTCTCCTGTGAATGAAATAGGAACATTCTGGCTCAGGCACAAGCAATTATAAACCTCCCAGAAGTATTTGCGTGTCTGCCTGGCGCACTCTCGCCTCTGAGTCAGAAGGCTGTGGATTCAAACCCCACATCGAGACTTAGAATCACATAGGGTAAGCTGACACTCCAATGTAGTGCTGGGGGTGTGTCGCATTGTCAGACGTGTTCCCACAAATACCTCCGACAATGCAACACACACACACACTGCCAGCACCGCATTGGAATGTCACGTTCTATGTGAGTCCAAATCCCGATGTGGGGCTACACAGTTGGCACATCAGGGCATCTCTGAGAGCGAGAGAGAGAGAGAGAGAAAACCTGGAGTTAAATTAGAACAAATAGCCATTTCTTTCTGGTATTTTTCCTTGGATAAACACTGATTAATTTTTTCTTTGGTAGCAGGGGTGTTTTATCAGTAGTTATCAGGTAAAGCCGAAAATCAAAAGCCCAAATCATGATTGTAACATCAGGCTCCGTGAGCCTGTCACCCCCACCCTCCACAGGCTCCATTGGTTCCCCCCACCCATACCCCTCTAGGGATCGAATTCAAGATCCCCATTTTCAAATTCAAACGCTCTCCCAGTCTCGCTGCCCTCTCCATCTCTGCGACTTCCTGCAAGCCTGCTCACATGCTTCCTTCTCTCAACAGGCACCGACTTGGTTCCTTACTCCTCCAACGGCGTGTGGGCATCTCACTTGAACTCCTTCCCGGAGTATCTCTGACTTAGTCCTGAAGGGAGGCTTAGTTGCCCAGCCGGTTGTGCAAAGCTCTGAGATACCATGATATAACCGTATAACTGTAAATCTATTCTACAGGGTATTCACAAACTCCTGTTACCCACCTGTTAATTTTTCTTACAGTGAATTTTTATTTTCTGTTGCAGATGAGTCGAGTGTAACAATGCTGCTGCCAGTAATTTCCTCGTCTGTCACTCCATCCTTATTACAGAAGATGTCGCAGCAAACATGGCGATGGATCATTATCACACATGATCTGGATGTCTAATTACAGTTAAACATTTGTAGTGAATACAATTAAGCACTTTTAAATACAATTATCATCATTTTTCCACATGTTTCAGTTGTTGGTCGGCACACTGTTAAAAAAAAATGGGGGTAATAGGACTTTGTGAACACCCTGTACAATGTATTCTGCAAATGAATCCTCTGGTGGCAACCCAAGTTTTTAACTTTATCCCATCCTTGTGGGATCCCAAACCTTTGGTGCTTAGAGGCGTTGTGTGGCAGGGTTATGAGGAATTTATGCAGTTCATTGCATTGATGGATCTTCAGAAAGCAAAGTACTCTTTCTGTATAATGAACCCCGTGCCTTTAATCGCATGTGTAATTACAGATTGTAATAGTTAATGCTATTAGAGCCACCATCACCAGAGGGTTCATTGATCTAAATTAGTTTTCCTGGTAGGAGACCTTCCTGTAATATTAGACTAACAGAGTGAATGAATTCCTACTGTACTACTGTAGCTATGGGACTATCAACATCCCCTTGTTACTGTTGCTCATCTTCAAAGCTGCTGAATTTTAATAGATTATGCTTTTCTGAACGAATCATTTCTTCTCTTTTGATAAAAATGTTGCATGTTTGCATGAAGGCAACTGTGTTCCCAGCATCAGGAATATAACAACATAGGGAAACTGGCTATTGTTCCCTTTGCACTGTCTGAACTTGCTGTAAAAGCATCTGCTCAGCTCTTGAAGGGATATTGATAGACATCTGTGAACAATGTGACCTGGATCACAACAATGCCTCTTCTGCCTCATTTAAAAAACATTCAAAGTGTACAATCTGACTGATTTACGGCTCGATCACACACAGGCTTGTGTATTATCCTGGCTCAATCGTTAGCACTCTTGCCTCTGAGTCAGAAGGTTGTGGGGTAAAGTCCCATGTGAGGACTTTGAGTTCACACAGTTGAGTCTGACTCTTCAATGCAGTGCTATGGATGCGCTCCATCATTGGAGGTGCCATCTTTTGGATGAGACATCTGCCTGTTCAGGTGCATGTTAAAAATCCTGTGGCACTATTTGAAAAGGGAAGGGAGTTTCTCATGGTGTCCTGGCCAATAATTCCCCAAATAAAATTGATCGTTCACTTCATGGCTGTTTCTGGGGCATTGTTGTGCACAAAATTTGGCTGCCCTGTTTACCCCTACAAAGCACACGGTACATTCCCGGTGACCTGCTTTGAGATGTTCTCCCAATGTGAAAGATGCTGTATAAAATGTAAGGATTATTTTGTTCATTAGAGTCGACTTCAAGAATTGGCAAATCTTCAACGGTTCAGGATCAATGGGCTGAATGCCCTCCTTGTGCACAGAAAACAAGATTGTAATATTGTTTAATTATTATTAAATATAAATTATTAATCATTTGACATTAGCTGGTAATAGTTTCAACAATAACAACTTGTATTTATACAGCACCTTTCAAAATTAATATTGTAATATTATTCAAAATTATAATATTTTTAAAATCAATAAAGCATAGAGAAAAGTAATAGAGAGGAAACCGCTTTGTAGGATGCAGAAGATCTTTGGTGTGACAGACAACGTGACAGTGGGTATTGTGTTGCAATATTAATGAAAATCCCTCAACGCCCTAGTAATTCCTTATAATAATAATCCTTGCATTTGATATAGCGCCTTATCATGTTGTTGACACGTCGCAAAGCGCTTCACAGAATATACTGTAAAGTGAATTCACTGTGTATTTTGTGGGCGAAACACAGCAGCCAATTGTGCGCAGCTGTGTTCCACAAACAGTCATGGATTGAGTGACCAAATTATTATTTGTAGTTTTTTTTAAAGGATTATTACCCCGGGAAACCAATCTGCTAATCGACAAACAACCAGGTTACTACTTACTGCTAGGTGAACAGAATCTAAATAAACCTGGCACGTCACCTTGGAGCCAGCTCAGCCCTGAGCTTATCTCCCCTGCCCATTCCCCACTCCCAAGCAGGATAGTCACTAGTTGGCGGTGAGTGAAGCAAATACATTACATACAAATATAAAGGTTTGTTATTTTATTTAAAAGGTACAGTTGAAACAGCTCCCAGACAAACTGCTCACTGTGGCTAAAACAAAGTTACTTTGCATCACATTTGCATAAAATATTTGCTGTCCTTGTTGCACATTCACATCTGCTGTTTTTTTTAAAGCCACTTAAATAAATTCAAACACAGTTTGAATTTTGTCTTCGCTCCATGTCGGTACATACAAATGTTAAATTAATGCACTAAAATTGGCCTGTGAATCACTCGAAACAATCTTAGTTAAGACAGCTCGTTCATGCATATGTACATGTCTGAGCACATCCGAAACCTTAGGAAACATTGTGTTTAACCTGAGTTGACATTCCATGTGTGCATCATTTGCAACATAGCTCAAAAACAAATAGAAATGTGATGAAGGAAAGGATTTTCCAGGAACTTTTTAAAACTGTTTTTCACATACTGTATATGGGGGAGCCCCTTCTCCCATTGACCTGGCCAATAAGCCCTCAGATAAAAAAAGGTTGTTTGTTTCATGGCTGTCTGCAGAGAATTGCTGTGTGCGAATTAGCTATGCGTTTGCCTACAAATACACAGTCACTATATTTCACAGTAAGAACCTATGAAGCACTTTCGGGCATCTCGAGGATGTGATAAGGTGCAATATCAAATATGATAATAATCCTTACATTTGATATAGTGCCTTATCATATCTTCGAGACGTCTCAAAGCGCTTCACAGAAGATACTGTAAAGTGAATTGATTGTATATTTTGTGGGCGAAACCCTGCAGTCAATTGCGCACAGCAGTGTCCCACAAACAGTGGTGGACTGAGTGACCAATTTATTACTAATATTATTTCTTTTTGAACTAATCATTACCCCTGGAAAAGTGATCCACCAATCAACTAACAACCGGGTTCCTACTTACGGCTAGATAAAAGGTGTGTGGAAGAAAGGAAACTTGCCCAATGTTTCGTCCTGCTGGGAATCAAACCCAGGTCTCTCGCTCATGAGATGAGTGTTCTAACCACTGAGCTACAGGACTCCAAATGCAAGGAATAATAATCCAAATGCAAGAATAATTATTATTATCATGATTCATTAAGCTGATTTTCAATTAGATCGCCATGAAACACGGAGTTTATCGGCCACACATATGTGGTGTGGTGTGATGTGGATTTTTACAAAGAAAAGTAGATTAAAGCTATTAATATTAAAAACTAATATTAATATTGTAATCCTGCATGGGAAGCAAACTGATTAAGATTAATTTAGTAATAGTGACCATTCCGATTTGGATAACTTCAGCTGGGCAATAATCTAATTATATTCTTAGGCATCTCAGCTTCCTATCTGCATGTTCATGACAGTGAAATATGAAAGCACCAGGCAGTTCTATTCCATCCTCCCCTTCTCTCAGTAACTGAATGACACTGCTGATTCAGCACCAATTAATGTCACGTTGAGAGCAGTATAGTGAACCTATGCCACTGGGGATGAGAGTAAGCAGAATTTAGCAACTCCGTCCTAGCTGAACCAAATCCTAAGTCCGGCAAAGGAACAGACAGCTTTACCTTTCTTTCACTCTTGTTTACTATGCCTCCCAATATCAAAGGTGCTATATCAAAAGAAAGGATTATTATCACATAGGGTGTTGGGTAGTGAATGCACGCATTGAACCTCATGACTGCATGTAAGCCTGTGACCAATATGTTTCAGAAACTACACTTTCTTTGTATTGTGTAAGTTCTAATGATATTAGCAATACCCTGAATAAGGTTGAGAGCGAAAGAGCAAGTTTTAAACTTCTATTGTCTGCCTACAAAACACTTTACAGAATATTCTGTGAATCGCTTTGAGACATCCTTCTGATATGAAGGGCTTGATAACAAATAAAACAAATATTATTGTTATTATTGCCATTATATGACAGAACTAGAGCCTGTAACTATTACAATAACAACAGCTTGCATTTTAGAGTTCTTTGGAAATAGATTGATTCCATATATGAAGAATTTTCAGGCGTGGCTTAGCTATTGTGGAAATATCAATAAGGTGAACTTAACAACAACTTAACAACAACTTACATTTATATAGTGCTCCTCACGCATGTGTGTCAGAGTATTGCACAGGTTTGATGTTGGAAGCCGAGCGAGATGACCATAGGTGCGGTTGAAGAGGTAAGTCCTCCTCTGCTACAACCAGTTGTGGAGTCCTGTAGCGTATTGATTAGAGCACTCACTTCGCAAGCGAGAGGACCTGGGTTTGATTCTCGGATAGGGCGAAACCTTAAGCGAGTTTCCTTACTCCACACACCTCTGTTTACCTAGCAGTGAGTAGGAACCCGGTTGTTAGTCGATTGGTGGATTGCTTTACTGGGGATAATGACCTTTCAAATTAAAAAATAATAATGATCATTTGGTCACTCAATCCACACTGTTATGGAACACTGCTGTGTGCAATTGTCTGCCGCGTTTTGCCCACAAAATATACAGTCAAATCACTTTACAATATATTCTGTGAAGCGCTACCAGGCATCTCAGCAACGTGCTAAGACATTATATCAAATGCAAGGATTATTATTATTAATAGCCAATTTTATCTGGGAGATAAACTGTCTTTCCTGGTAAACTGTCATTAAACTCCGAATAACTCCTTGTTGCTGTCTGTCCTGAAATTGCCCTTTGCAACTCCGAACCTGTTGTTCTAGGCTTTTTTTTATCAATCCCATTTAAAATTTTATATATCCCTAAGAGGTCCCCTTTGAGTCATCTTCTCTCAACACTGAAGAGCCTGAGGTTGTTTAATCTTTGTTCGGAGCGTATTCCTGTAACACTGGTCATTATGATGCTTGAATTTCACTTTGACTTATTTATTGGCTGAATAATAAAAATAATAATACCCCTTGCATTTGATATAGCACCTTATCACGTCTTCGAGACGTCTCAAAGAGCTTCACAGAATATAATGTAAAATGAATTGACTGTATATTTTGTGAACGAGCCAATGGTGTCCCACAAACAGTCAGGGATTGACGTGACCAATTTATTATTATTAATTTTTTTGAAAGAATTATTACCCACAGAAAAGCAATTCGCCATTCAACTAACAACAGGGTTCCTACTTACTGCTAGATAAACAGAGGCGTGTGGAATAAGGAAACTTGCCCAACATTTTGCCCTGTTGGAAATTGAACCCAGAACTCTCGCAAGTTCTCTAACCACTGAACTACAGGACTCCATGTTTTAAAAAATGTCACAGGATTTATGTTCCCAACCCCTGGCTCCTGCCTGCCATGCACCCAACTTACAGAGCTCCTAAAGAGATGAAACAAATTTGAGCTTCGGTTGAAAATATTATTAAACCAACAAAATATTGATTTTTATTCAGCAGCATGTATTGAATTTGGATCCCCGCCAGTTGAGGTTTTGAAATGGGACGTAAATAGAAACGTAAGAATGTTTCATCACAAAAGGAGGTTGTTTGGGCACAACTTGTTTTGGCACCTGCTTCTCCCACTGGAACGATTCTGTCAAGCCTGTGCGTGTCAGCCTGGCGCAGTCAATAGCACTTTCACCTCCGAGTCAGAAAGTTGTCAGTTCAAGCCACACATCGGAACTTTGAGCCCACAGTGTAGGTTGAAAGTCCACACTGTAAAGTGTAGTTACTGTGCATTTTGCACGTGAATGTGCAGCCGATTTGCGCACAGCAGAGTCCCACAAACAGCCATGAAGTAAATGAACGATTTTATTTGGGCATGGTGGGAAATGTCAGCCAGGATACCGGGAGAAAGTCCCATCTCTTTTTGAATAGTGCCATGGGATCTATCTGAATAGGCAGAGGGAACCTCAGTTTAACACCTCACCTAAAAGTCAGCACCTTTTCTGTGTGGGGTTTGAATTCACAACTTTTTGAGTCAAATACAACCTTCAGAGGCGAGAATGCTACCAATTAAACCGGGCTGACACCTACCATAACTTTAACTTCACCTGCAACTTTAAATCAATTTGATCGCGCAAAATAATTCTCTCCTAGGCTATTCTGCTGAGGCATTACCTTCTGCTGCCTGGATTTTAATGCAGCTGCTTCTTTAATGAGAGTGCCTTCCGAGTTAGAGTCAGGACCCCGCTGTTATCAATACCGTTCCTTCAGCCCTTGTTGTCAACATGTTCGCAGGGTTTCTGGCAGAGTCTTAGTGAAGTAATTTAAGCCTTGCTGAGAAGTAAATTATTTATGCTTTAAGAGAATTCAGCTCCTGTGAAGCTTCTTTCTCTTTACCTTGTTACTTTGCTTCACTTCCTCAGCTTGAAAGATTACCATCTAAGCCCCCAATCTCTGGAACTCCTTGTTCATTTTCTCCACCTTGCCCCCACTTGAAGACTTAATAATAATAATATTAATCATTGCATTTGATATAGTTCCTTATCATGTCTTCAAGGGGTCTCAAAGCGCTTCACATTGTATACTGTAAAGTGAATTGACTGAATATTTTGTGGGCGAAACACGACAGCTAATTGTGCACAGCAATGTCCCACAAACAGTCGTGGATTGAGTAACCAAATTATTATTATTATTATTATTTTTGAAGGGATTATTACCCGGAATGTGTTTCACCAATCGACCGACAATCTGTTTCCTACTTACTGCTCGCTAAGCAGAGGTGTGTGGAGTAAGGAAACTTGCCAACAGTTTCACCTCGCTTGGGAATTGAACCCGGGTCATCTTGCTTGCGAGCCGAGTGCTCTAACCAACCTGCTACAGGACTCCTCAGACTTAGCTCTTTGACCATATTTTTGGTTAGCTTTCCCCTCCTCATCCCCTTCGGCTCGGGTGCCCAGCCAGAGAAGTCTTTGAAATGTCCTCCCGAGGTGAAAGGCGCTGTGTTAATGTAAATTGTATTGTTTTGTGTTAGAAAGGGTTGTTGACAATGAGGTCTCAGGCAGCTAGGGCTGGAAATTGCTCGTATGTATATTCAATAACTCAAGACGTAATTTGAAGCTGTTCAGAGAAATACTCACTGTCTGCTCAGCAGTAAGTTTAATTAAAGGTTATTAAACATCCAATTGTTACCAAACTCTTGTCTCGGCAAGATATCATTATTTGTGCTTTTGAGAGGAGATGACTAGAGAGTGTTAATTACTGCATAACCACATCAGGGAACACAATCGATTGTCTCCTTTTATTATTTTGCGAAACAGACGCGCACAGTTTGCAATGAAACAATGAAAACAGCCTGAAAAAGTGTGCGTGTGTGTGTGCGGGGTGGGGGGGAGGCTTAGGTTGGTGGACGAAGCAACAATGATCTTTTTTATGAATAATGGATGGATGTAAAAGCGCCCAATATGAATAAATTATTTTAGTTCAAAACAATTTAACACAAATCTTGAACAAGAATGCCTTTTGTATTGGCAGAGAACTCATGTAACACATGTATGCAAAAATTTCATAGAATGATAAAATCCTAGAATGTTACAGCACAGAAGGAGGCCATTCGACCCATCGTGCCTGTGCCAGCTCTTTGGAAGAACTATCCTCAGTCCCACTCCCCCGCTCTTTCCCCATAACCCTGCAAATTTTTCGTTTTTCAAGTATCTAATTCCCTTTTGAAAGTTGTTATTAAATCTGTTTCCATCACCCTTTCAGACGGTGCATTCCAGACCAAAGCAAATCTCTGTGTAAAAAAAAATTCTCCTAATATCCCCTCTGGTTCTTTTGCCAATTATTTTAAATCTATGTGCCCTGGTTACTGACCCATCAGCCAGTGGAAACAGTTTCTTCCTATTTACTCTATCAGAATCCCTCATAATTTTGAACACCTCTATTAAATCTTCCCTTAACCTTGTCTGCTCTAACGAGAACCATCTCAGCCTCCCTATTCTCTCCACATAACTAAACACCCTCATCCCTGGAACAGGTATGCAAAGATTTCTAAGGAAACACAGTATTAATCAGCTGTGATGCAGTGGTGGATTGCAACACACACACAGACCATATTCACGTGTAAGGCATTGTATCTCAAAGTCTCACTGTTTGCTGCTGGCTTGAGCTTGAGCGCTGGGGAGGGGAAAGATGACTGAAAGAGAATCGACTTGAGACTAATCTTGAATGAGGTGAAGGAGGGGGCGAGTCGCGGGTTCCCAGGACGAGTTCCATAGAGCGGGGGCAGATTGGCTGTAAACTCGCCTGTCAATGGTGGGAGGGGTAATGCGGCGCACACAAAGCAGTGATTTGCAGGAGAAATGCCCTGATACAGTACATCAATAAAAGGGTTTATCATTATGATTCGTACAAAGTACATGGTTTAAGTGTCTTGCATGCAGGTTCTTATACTATGTAGACGAATGCAGCACTGTTATTACCAGTGATATTTTCATGTCAACCAAAATGCAGCCAATAGTTTTAACGGCATCAGGTTTCAACTGTTCCCTTTTTCTAGCCCCCCACATATCAGGGCAACTCACCTTCAAATTACTCCACTGTCCCAAGAGTAATAATGCTAACTATTCACGGATAGGATAATTATTTTATGCTAAAAGTGCTACAAAAATGCAAGTTGATTCACAAGATCACAAAATTGGTTTGGATGAAAAAGGCCCTTTAGCCCATCTCATCTCATCCTTCCAAAATACCCACCTTACTCATCACTGGTGGCAACATCATGTACCACAATCTTTTCCCCTGTAAGTATAACACACTTTTACAATCATGTGTGGAGATAGGACAGTTGCACTTTATGCCATCTCTATTCTCTCTCTCTCTCTTTCTTATGAATGGACAAGACCGGAGTTAAATACCACTTTCGCTGGCATCCCAAAGCATGCAGTATTTGTGGCCAATCCTCCCGATGTGAAAAGAGGTGTATAAATGTATATTGTATTTTACATTGAGATTTCATTTCTCTGGATTAGATATCACTGTCAATCACTACGATCCTGACAGCAACAACAGACCCTCACAGAAACGCTGGTAGCCAACACCTGTTATATTCCACGGAACTGCATATGCACATTGCACCGGGTTAACAGGGGTGCTTTTGAAGCAGATGGAGTGTCATTTTTGTTATCTCTCTTTCCCACCATCTCTCTGGTTTCCTTGGATACTGAATTCAGCATTCTCTCCGCACTGCACAACTGACTGGCTCGCGGTCTCCCACCAAGCTTTCTGACGCACGGCAAAAGTCTGCATTCATTTTTAGCCACCCTTTAGTGCTTAACCCAGACTTGCTTGTGTAAACGTAAGGGAAGATGGGGAGAAGGTGCCAGAGAAATGCATACAGCCTGTTAGCATGACGAATTGTGCTAAGCGTAGAGTCTCAACATTTTCCCTTTCAATCTCCTAGTAATATTAATAATATTCCTTATAATTGATATAATGCCTTTCACGTGCTCAAAGTGTCTCAACTCACTTCACAGGGAATACTATAAAGTGTAGTGACTGTGTATTTGTAGGCAAACGTGGCAGCCAATTTGCGCATAGCCATGTTACAACACAATACAAAATGACGTTGCTGTAGCACCCTTTCACGTCGGGAGAACATCCCAAGGTCAGTCAGGGATTTGCACCCAAGCTGGGGGTCGGGATTGGGGAGTGTGGAGCGCATGGAGAGAAGGAGGGTAGTGGAAGGCTCAGTCAAAGATTGGGGTTTTGAGATTTGCTTTGAAGGAGGCAACAACAACAACTTGGATTTATATAGCGCCCTCCACAGCGTCTCAGAGCACTTCACAGTAACGGATCCTGGGGCTGATCCGCGGGAATGGGGGGAAGGAAGGTGACCAAAGACGCAGTCGAAAAGAAAGGTCTTCAGCAGAGACCTGAAAATGGGAAGGGAGGGAACGAGGCGAAGGAAATGAGGAAGGCAGTTCCAGAGCCTCGGGGTGTAGTGGCTGAAGGCACGAACACCAAGGGTGGAGTGGAGGACTTGGGGGACAAGAAGGAGGCCAGACCCAGTGGAACGAAGGCAACGGGCACTGTTGTGAGAAGGGAGGAGGTCAGAGAGGTAGGGGTGTGCAGAGGAGTGGAGAAATTTGAAGACAAGGGTGAGGATCTTGAAGCCGATCCTCTCTGGAACAGGCAGCCAGTGCAGTCTGGCAAGGACTGGGGTAATCGGGGAGCGGAGCTTGGTGCGGGTAAGAAGGCGGGTGGCAGAGTTTTGTATGACCTGGATTTTATGGATGGTAATGGAGGGGAGACCGGCGAGGAGGGCATTTGAATAGTCCAGCCAAGAGGTGACAAAGGCATGGACCAGGGTTTCAGCGGCTTTTGGAGTGAGGTATTGACGGAGACGGGCGATGGGTCGGAGGTGGAAGAAAGCGGTGCTGGTGAGGGACTGGATGTGGGGGAAGAAGGATGATTGAGGATTGCACCTGAAGCCTAGGTTGCGTACGGGCTTGGAGAGTTTTAGGGGGAGGTCGGGTAGGTGAAGGAGGTGAGAACTGTGTGATTTTAGATATTGACGGGAGCCAAAGAGCATGGCTTCTGTCTTGTCAACGTTAGGCTGAAGGAAATTGGCGCTCATCCAGCCCCTGAGGTCTGACAGGCAGGTTGACAGAACATCAGGGGACTGGGGGTCGCAAAGTGAGGTGGAAAAATAGAGTTGGGTGTCATCCACATACATGTGGAAGTGTACCATGCTTGTTCATAGCAATATCTCACATACAGCTATGAAGTGAAGGGCCAACATTTGGGGCATTGTTGTCCAGAACACCGGGAAAAACATCTTTCTCTTTTTGAATCGTGCCTTAAAGTGCATTAAGTGAGCGGAGGTGACGTTTACCAGGAGATCAGGAGAGGGTGAGGACCTTGAAGTTAATCCATTTGGAGCCAGGGAGCTAGGGGAGCCTGGTGAGTTTGGGAGTGATGGACGAGTTTGGTGCAGGCAAGGATATGGGTAATGGAGTTTTGGATTACCTGGAACTTGTGGATGATGGAACTGGGCAGACCAGCAAGGAGAGCATTTGAGAACTTTAGGCATTAATAGGCCTTTTGCTGTATGGTTCAGCAAGACATAGATAATTGAGCTGTACCTGTATTTCTCAATTTGTTCCCTTGAGAAACCTTTGAGTCCTTTTAAGCCTCATGTAAACCTAATGCATGCTGCGATAGTGAAACATTTAGAAGAACACTCATTAAAAAAAGAGGATTGGTCTTCTCAACTTTTCTTTTATGACCATTATGACCTTTTATGATTGAGGAGTTCTATAGCTCAGGGGTTAGACTACTCGCCTCGCAAGCGAGAGACCTGGATTCGATTCCCGGCAGCGCAAAACCTTGGGCAAGTTTCCTTACTGCACACCTGATACTAATCTCTCAAGAAAAAAATAATAAATTGATCACTTCAATCCACGACTGTTTGTGGGACACTGCTGTGCGCAATTCGCTGCCGCGTTTCGCCCACAAATATACAATCAATTCACTTTACAGTATATTCTATGAAGCTCTTTGAAACATCTAGAAGACGTGAAAAGCGCTATATCAAATACAAGGATTATTATTATTATTTATTATTACTCAGGAATGGGACGTACAGTGCCTTGGGACGTCCTCCCAATGTGAAACACGCAATATAAATGTAAATTTGTATTGTTCTTTTATTGTATTATACAGGGCCAGCCAAGACTACTGCGATCTGTCTGACTGGTTACAACTATACAAATAATTAATAACCCAGCACTGCCCTGTCTCATACCACTCAATTGATTTCTTCACCAAATAGCTATGTAATTCCCTCTTGAATTTGCGAACACAGTCTGCCTCCCCGATCACCCATCCTTTGTGTTCTCCACACTCTATGAAATCATTAATTCTCAACTGTCTGTTCGCCTCTCACCTTCTGACCTCCAGTCTGTGACCCAATATTCTCGATTTCATGATGTTTTTAAACCTATTCAGTTCATCTATATCAGCCTATTGCTCGCTCTGCACTCCTTTGGCGCCACTATAGGTGATCAAATCTCTGGACACCATAACCCTTTCCTCTGGAGCTCTCTTCCAAGGCCAATGCACCTTTTTACCTCTCTCCCCGCCTTTAAACACTTTCTAAAAACAAACTTCTTCAACCTCTTTTTATGTTAAATATAATTAAATTTTGTCCTTCTTTGCTTTGTGTCTACATTCGTCAAGTACTTTCAGATATTCCTTTACATGAATAGTGGCTCTAAGAAATATCCTAGGAAGTGGTTTGAGTATCTTCATGAATTGATAAGGTTCTATATGAAATGCAAGGATTATTATTATTATTATAATTTTATTATACAAATGCAAATTATTATTGTATATACTTTAGGACTGATTCTTTCAAAAGCACATTAGATAGATTTCTTTAGGAAATAATATCGTGGGATACAGTATATAGTTTGGGACATGACATGTGCATGCAACTGTCAGATGGTGGAAGGTGAATTGGATGGACCTTGGTCTTCTTTCTTCCAGCAAATTCTTATGTTCTTATGGTGGTCTCTAGTCCAGTTCCTTAGCCAGTTGGGTCCACAGTTCTCCAGGGCAACGCTGTTGACAGACCAGGAATTGGAGGGACAGACCTGTCACTGAGAGCAGGGATTCTTCCCATTCAGCTCCTATTTTCCCGGCAAGCCAGGTTTGTGTTGGGTGCTACCATCGATATGCTCCCACCAAGAGCAAGCATATAGATATCTGTACCTAGTCCTCTCCAGAATTAGGAAAGCAGGGACATATCCTCGGAAAGAGATTAACTTCCAGACACAGCTATTTCCATGTAAAGATGACATATGTAGAACTCTCAGTTTTGTTTGGATGCTCTTAAGCACGGTGATGGGTTTCCGCACAAGCCAGGCACCCAGCTGGCCAGAAGAAAAAGGCCACTTCTTATCTCCACTAGTAAAGATAAGTGAAGATAGTAAAGATAGTGCTTTCTCCAGGTTGTTTAACCTTCCTTTACACCAGAGTTGATCATAAACGATTCAAGCATGGATCCATTATTCACACAGTATTAAAGAAGTATAAAAAGTTTCCTGACTCCACACGCCTAATAATAATCCTTCCAAAAACAAAACAATAATAAATTAGTCATTTTCAATCCACGACTGTTTGTGGGACACTGCTGTGCGCAATTGGCTGCCGCGTTTCGCCCACAAATATATGGTCAATTCACTTTACAGCATATTCTGCGAAGCACTTTGAGATGGCAAGAAGACATGAAAAGCACTATATCAAATGCAAAGATGATTATTATTTTATTATTATTTACATACGTTGACAGCAAAATAAAAAGCAAGCTTTTTCATCCGAAAAATCTCACACTCATAAAATTAAAAAATAATAATTTGGTCATCAATCCACGATTGTTTTGTGGGACACTGCTGTGTGCAATTGGCTGCCACATTTTGCCTACAAATATACAGTCAATCCACCTTATAGTACATCTTGTGAAGTGCTTTGAGGCATCTGAATGACGTAATAAAGCGCTATGTCAAATGCAAGGATTATTATATATTATTACCCGCGATCGGAATGAAAGAAGAGGCTTGTATCTCACTCACACTTAAACATTGTCTTAAACTATAAGTCAATCAATACTGATATTTTTTCCCACGATATACTTTGGTTCAGAAGTATTCCATTTAACAGATATGCTTTGAGCACCAGTGATAAGAATGCCATGTTAAATTGCTCTGCCGCAGCACTGATGGATGATACACTTCCTCAGACACAAAACTGAACTCGCAGTCGCCATGATTATTCATGACCTAAAAACTTCTTCTGAAAAAAAAATCCCTGAAATGTTGGGTTTTCGCCAGTGTGTGCGTAAAAAAATGTGCAAGAGGCTTCAATGGACATGCATGTCATGTTTGTTACAAGCTGAATGACAGGATGCTAATTCTGCAGCTAACGTCACTTAAAAGTCACTTGGACTACATTCCCAGTTTGAATCATAATTTTAATAGGGATGTAGCACTACCCTGTGCTGCCGTCTGTACCTGAATTGTAATCTTGTTTGTCTTGGTTGAACGACCTTGGTGAACATGACATTTGGAGCCTTCAGGCTGAAATAAACCAGCCTGTGAAAAATATCACGAAAATTGTTATTGGCGTTTAAGTAAGGAAACGTCTGCCTCACTTGTGACTGTGACTGTGAAGTGCTGCCCAAACCTCCGTGCTCCAGTTCTATCCCCAGCTCTTCTTCCTCCCTCACGTCCAGTCCTTCACCAAGACTGCTTTTCGTGCAGTCCTGTAGTGTATTAGTTGGAGCACTTGCCCGGGTTTGAATCCCGGGCAGAGTGAAACGTTTGGCAAGTTTCCATGCTCCACCCGCCTCTGTTTACCTAGCAGTAAATAGGAACCTGGTTGTTCGTCGATTCATGGATCGCTTTCCGGGGGTAATAATCCTTAAAAAAAAATTGACCTTGTCGGTCACTGCTGTGCGCAACTAGCCGCCGCATTTCACCCACTGAATATACAGTCAATTCACTTTATAATATTTTCTGTGAAGAGCTTTGAGACGTCTCGAAGACGTGACAAGGCACTATATCAAATGCAAGGATTATTATTATATTTAGATTATTATTTCTTCATCTCTGCCACATTGCCTGGCTTCAATCCACTCTCACACCCAATGCTCCTGAAACAACCATTTATGCTTTTGCTGCATCCCGCTTAGACATTTCCAACCCACTCCTCGCTGGTCTCCCTAGCTCCACCATCCACAAGCTGCAACTCATTCAAACCTCCACTGCTCGCATCTTCACCCACACTAAACTGCACACACCAATCACCCCATTCCTTGCCAGTCTGCACTGACTCCCTGGCTCTCAGCGGATCAATTTCAAGATCCTCCACCCTCACCTTGAATACACTCCCTGGATCTTCCTTATCTCGTCGGTCTCCTATCCTACTCCTCTTCCCACCAGTACTCAGCCGACCCAGGCTTGCATGAGCCCCCGCCACTGACAATGGGAGAAACTCAATTATCTTTTGAAATAGTGCCAGGAGGTCTTTACAATCCACTTTAACAGACAGACGACACCTCGATTTAACGTCTCATCCAAAGTTCCACCGAGGATGTTGAAAACCTTTTCTGTCACATTCTCATCTTCAATTTTTCAACAACTTCCCGATATGAGTCATCCCCTAATCACTGTAACAGGAGTTTTGGTTGCTAAACCACTATGCTGTACAACGCTAAGGCTGAGTCCTTGTTGGGGCTATTATCCACAATTTACTGCACAAAACATTTTTTCCAGTACCTGTAAATTAGTTTTGAAGTGCACTGGGCTTGCTGACTGTTCCTTTTTTCCTTTCATTTGGGAGATTGTTGGTCAAGACACAGAAAGAAATCTCTTTTTGAGTAGTGCCATGGAATATTTAACATTCGCCTGGACAGGGAGATGGGGTCTTAGTTTAACGTCTCATCCAAATAACAATACCTCAAACAGTGTAGCACACACCACACTGCCTGTGATCAGCACTCCATTGAAGTGTCAGCTTAGACTATGTGGGTTTCAAGTCCCAACTTGACCCATCTTCTCCATCACTAACCAATTCCACCGCCCACACTTTCATGCCTCACTCATCCTTACCTCCAATGCCAACTGCAAGGTGATGCTGGACTTCCTTGAATCCAAAGTCAAGGGGATACACTCAGCTGCCTCTACCCTTCTGCCTAATACCCCCTCCCCATCTCCCCCTCACATCCAGGCTCCTATCCATCCCTCCCTGCACACCTTCGAACCTGTCTCCCACTCCTCTTTCACCACCACTATAACCTGCATGAAACCAACCATCTGCTTCTTCGACCCCATCTCTACCCCCTTCCTTACTGCACAGCTCAACTTCCTTACCCCTCTACTCACAACCACCATAAACCTCTCCAGGTCCACCGGCACGGTTCCCATCCTTTTAAAAACATCTGTCATAACTCCTACCCTTAAAAAGCCCTCCTGGACCTATTCCTGCTTTCAAACTACCACCCCATTTCCAACCTTCTTTTCCTCTACAAGGTCTTAGAATGAGTCGTTGCTTCCCAGCTTCCCTCCTTCCGCTCTCACCACTCACTTCACAAACCCCTCCAATTGGGTTTCTGTGCCACCCACAGCACAATAACAGCCTTGGATATCTCGAAGACTGATAAGGATCTATATCAAATGCAAGGGTTATTATTAGAGCATAGATGTTATTATTATTGTTATTAAAAAAAAATTATAATTACATTATTATTATTATTGATATGTGTTTTTTTATCATCTCCCTAAATATTAATATGGGCAACATTTCTATTTTGTATGCGAATGATTTTGTATTTCACTTGAAGAATGAAAAATCCATACATTCAATAGCACTTTGCACTTCAGAAGCTTTCACTAATCCATTTTATTCCAACGTCTCTCTACTCTTGGTAACAACTTATACAACATCGCTTATCATGACTGATAGTGGCTGCTGATTTCTGTAT
Source organism: Callorhinchus milii (assembly GCF_018977255.1). Taxonomy (NCBI): domain Eukaryota; kingdom Metazoa; phylum Chordata; class Chondrichthyes; order Chimaeriformes; family Callorhinchidae; genus Callorhinchus; species Callorhinchus milii. The sequence continues at coordinate 117,387,020 of NW_024704743.1, read as the reverse complement.
CTCTGCATAATCGATAGATATTCTTTAACAATAAGTAACCAGGCTAATGTGGATGAGTATGAAGGAATTTTAACGCCAAATAACTCTGATGTTACTTATTCCTATCAAGGCAAAAAAAGCAAATCTATCCTTTAATTATTAGGGTTAAGTCAATCATAGTAACCTTTGATGGATTTCATAAATACATTATTTCACAAAATAATTTCACTCCATGGTAACAGCAGCAAAGATCACTCAATCCAGCAGGCTTGTTCTGAAATTTTATTAAATCATAGCAGAACTTTCTATCTATCCCTCCCTCCATCCCATCTACCCTTCCATCCATCCCATCCCTTTTCCATCTATCCATCCTATCCCATTCACCTATCCCTTCCATCTAACTGTCCCATCTATCTCCCAATCTATTCTTCTTTAAACAGGGTTAGCAGATAACATTTCAGGTGCTAGTTATCCTTTGCCCAGAAGTGCCTCCTGCACTGCAGCAGAAGCAACATGAGGCCAGACACAAAATCTATTTATTCCTTTTCCCAGGTTACCAGGAAATGTGTTTGAGACCAAAACACCGGACTCCTAAAAAAAATACATGAGGTGATGGAGAAGATGGGAGGGTGGGGATTCAGGAAGGATGAGATCAGATTGACCAAAGGACCTTCTTCTTCTGAAGCAGTCTGGTGACCTACCAAATACGATCCACATGTCATAAACTCAGTAGTCGATTGAGGCCTTTTCAAGGTAAAAATCCAGACTGCTGTAGCAGTCTCAATGTATTGAGTATAAGATTTACATCTAAAAGTGTTCTATAAGGAAGCACCTTATAGATGTAAATGTTTACATGGAGTTACATAGAGTGATATGCTATGGAATGGGACATTTGGCCCAACTAGTCTGTACCAGTAGTTAATACACCTCAGAAGCCTCTCCATTCCTATGTCCCTCACCTTCACTCCCTTCTCTATTCTATAACAACTGCTAGACAAAAAATGATCCATCTAGTTCACCTTCCACCTTCCTGGCGGTCGCATGCACATATGTCCCAAACTACCTGTGTACTATATCCCATAATGTTATTCCCTAAAAGAAAACTATCTAATCTGTGTTTGAAAGAGTAACACTTCCTGCTTCAACCATCTCCCTCAGGAGCCTGTTCCACAGGTTCATTATTTGCTCACTGAAATAGTGTTTGCATAGATTTGTTCTGAATTTACCCCCCGTGTACTCTAGTTTTACTATTCTGGATAAGTTGAAACAGCCTGTCATGATCTATATTGTGAGACCCCTTTGGAATCTTAAGACAGCAAACATGTTGCCTCTCAATCTTCTTTTCCAGCGTGAATATGTCCAATTTACTCAGTCGCTCCTCATAGTCCAGTCCCTCAGTCATTTTGGTTGCACTCCTATGTATCTTCTCGATTTTTCCAATATCCTTTTTTGTACTGCGGCGAGCAGAACTGTACACAGTACTCTAAGTATGGTTTTACCAATGATTTATACAGTGGCAGGATTACCCCACTATTTTGGTTTGCTATTGATCTTTTGATACATCCCAACATCTGGTTTGCTTTACTCACTGCCACAGAGCATTGTTGGGAAAGCTTATTATTATTATTATTTCTGTCCAGCTGCTCCAGGATTTTATCCTTAATAGGAGTGTCCATAATTTTACCAACAATGGATGTCAAACTTACTGGTCTGTAGTTTCCTGGGTCACTTTTGTTACCTTTCTTAAAAATAGGAGTAACATCTGCCTTTCTCCAGTCCCCCAGCACCTCGCCAGTATTCAGTGATGTTTGAAAGATTTGTGCCAGCATTTCTGAAACTTCCTCCCTTAGTTGCTTAAGGATCCTCAGATGCAATTTATCTGGCCCCTGAGATTTATTTACCTTAAGTTTACACAGTTGTTTAGCAACGATGCTGGTAGTGATATGAATAGTGTCATAACTTTTCTCTGCGATATTGTTGAGTTCTCTTTCCAGATCAGATAACTGTCTCCTCCTTCGTAAGGTCTGATGGAAAAAACTTATTTAGCGCTATTGCAGCCTGTGCAGCATCATTTGTCATGTTCTCTCCCGAACCCACCTTCAGTGGCCCAGTCCATTGCTTGTTTTTCTTTTACTATTTTACTTTTTTCTTTGACTTATTTCCTTCTCCTTCATGTACGCTTGTTTGAGTTTCTTTCTTTTGGACAGTAATTTGCTTCAATTTATTTCTGTGCCTACATAAGTGTTGTGGGACTTTCACCAGTCTAAAGATCTACAGCTTCTTTTCATTATTTATTATTACAATACTCAAACCCCTGCCTAATCCCTCCCCCTAAACACCTAGAACATAAAAATTCCTCTGCACATCCTTGTCTATATGCAAAACGTAGAATTTTTTCCCCACTGTCCTCCTCCTTCACTCTCTACACCTTGCTACACTCTGTATTAAAGCTTATGTCCCTCTCATGTTTGTACCAGAGAAATTGCTCTGATCAAATCAATAGCGTTGGCAATGAGAACATGCTCTTTCGACTGTTTATAAAAGGCTATAAGTAGTAGCTGCCACATTACTTGAAACAGTGCGATTTTCCAAAAAGGAGAGGAAATTTGCCCGCTGGTGCGAAACCTATTTATATCAGTGGATTAGTGCTGAAAAATCAAACTTGGCACATATAATGGTGCAAGAACACTGGACGAGAACAGGATGCCCACCCACTGGCAGCGGGTTGCAGCCCAGTTCCACAAGAAACACACAACGTGTCAGATAATAGCACAAGTGGAACGTGATCTGTCACGTTTTGGTTAGAGCACTCGTCGCTTTGCAATCGAGAAAACCCGGGTTCAATTCCCAGGCAGAGCAAAACCTTAGGCAAGTTTCCTTACTCCACACACCTCTGTTTACCTCACAGTAAGTAGGAACCCAGTTATTAGATATAAAAAGCGCTATACAAATGTAATTTGTTGTTATTTGTTGTTAGTCGATTGGTGGATCGCTTTTTCGGGGTTAATAATTCCTTCAAAAAAAATACTAATAATAATTTGGTCACTCAATCTTTGACTGTTTAGCCCATAAAATATACAGTCAATTTAGAATATATTCTATGAAGAGCTTTGATGCTTCTCGAAGACATGATAAGGCGCTTTAGCAAATGTAAGAATTAGTTATTACTTTAGATTTTAAAACCAAACTAAGACTATGTCAAAACTATTTCTGGGTGTGTGATTTAGGAACAGATGCAATTCTGTCCAACATGAGGGATTTACATGTATTCCCTTCAGCAGGTTGCCCTAATCCCTGTAAATTTCAGAAAAGCAATTTACTTTTTAAGCCACAAAGCATGCAGTGACAGGTTAAATACAGCGATGCCTCCTGTTTATCTGCTATTATGCTTCTCTTCTTCTGACGAGGTTTGAATACCTCATTGTGCTCGCAAGAACTGCTCGGTTCTTAAAATAATTTGCATTGGAAGCTACATTCTGGCAACAAATAATAGTAACAATCCTTGCATTTGATCCTGCGCTTTTCTCAAAAAGTTCACAGGATTTACTGTAAAGTGTAATGACTGTATGTTTTTGTAGGTGAGCGCACGGCCTGATTTTGTTTTGCATTCTGGTAACGCACGTTTAGAGTTATTCTCCGCAGGGCGTCAGTCTAACTTCCAGCAATGTCTAGGGCTGCTATTACTGAGGATGCTTCACAGACCGTGTTCAAAATACAAATCACTTACCCACCAGCCGTCTCAGAATAGAGCAACAATATTTTCTCAGCGATTTGAATTTAAAAGACAGGGCTGAAAGGTCCATGTCAAAGATTTAACATTAAATGATAATCCCATATATAAAAAAAACCTTGCATTTCATATAGAGCCTTATCACATCATTGAGACATCTCATAGTGCTTCACAGAACATATTGTAAAGTGGATTGACAGTGTAATTTGTGAGCAAAATGTGGCAGCCAAATGCGCACAGCATTGTCCCACAAACCATTGTGGATTGAGTGATCAAATTGTTTTTTGGGGATAGATTATTACCCCCCAGAAAGCGTTCTGTCAATTGACTTACAACAGAGGCGTGTGGAATAAGGAAGCTTGCCTAACGTTTCGGCCTGCTTGGGAATCGAACCCAGGTCATCTCGCTTGAGTTGGTTTGGAGAGGGGGCGACCGTAGGCATGGTCTAAGAGGGAGGTCTTTAGGCGCGACCTGAAGATGTGGAAGGAAGGGGCAAGGTGGAGGGATAGAGAAAGAGTGTTCCAGAGTTTCGGGGCATAGTGGCTGAAAGCGTGGCCAACGATGGTGGAACAGAGGGCTCAAGGGACATGAAGGAGACTGGATTCAGTCGAGCGGAGGCAGCGGGTTTGGGAGTAAGTAGGTCAGAGGATCTAAATACAGTCAAACACTTGTACTGAATACAATTAAGAACTTCTAAATACAATTATCATCATTACTCCACACGTTTCAGTTGTTGGTCAGTGCAATCTGTAAAACATCACCAACAACAACATGGGAGATAGCAGGTGTTTGTGGACAAAAACTGAGGGACCCAGCACAGACAACCTCTTTCCAGTGTACACCGGAGCGTGGAATTCAATAGTTTTGTTTCAGCGCGAATAAAAATACTCAAGAAGTGGGATGGGAACCAATCTGGGAGACCAGAATCATCTCTTCTCGTTTCTGCATCATTTGCCTTCTTGTGGTTTCATGAATTTAAAATACGAAAAAAGTGTTCCTTCTTCAGTTTTGCTGCATCTGAGCATCTTTCGTTATTGTGCAGAAATGCTAAACATTCTCGTCTCTCGTGGAAATAGTTTACTTTGCGTGTCATTCTCGCCTCTGTGTCAGATGGCTGAGGGTTCAAGCCCCACCTTGGGCCTTTTTTCCACACAGTCTCACTCTCCAGAGCAGAACTGCGGAAGGGTTGCACTGTTAGAGATGCCGTCCTTTGGATGCAATGTTCAACCATAGGAGATGTTAAACATCTGATCATAATAATAATAATAATCCTTGCATTTGATATAGCGCCTTATCACATCATTGAGATGTCTCAAAGCACTTCACAGAATATACTAATAATATACTACAGAATAACAAGTGAATTGACTGTATATTTTGTTGCTGAAACGCGGCAGTCAATTGCGCGCAGCAGTGTCCCAAAAACAGTTATAAATAGAGTGAACAAATTATTTATTTATTTATTAAGGGATTATTACCCCAGAAAAGCAATCTGCCAATTGACTAACAACCAGGTCCCTGCTTACTGTTAGATAAACAAGGGCATGTTGGAGTAAGGAAACTTGGCTAACATTTCGCCCTGCCTGAGTTACTAGGATAAGGAGGGATTTATAGGTGCGGATAGGGAACAAAAAATGCTGTAGAGCATGGAGCACTGTAGCACTGGGTTATTAACATTCACTGAGCATTGTCGCATTGTGTTATTAGCACTCACAGGAGGTTTGTGAATCAAATCTGTGTAACCTTTAAGAATTTACAAGATTCATTGGATTTGTGCATACTGTATCATTCTGTATGGATTCCGTATTGTGTACGTGATAGCCTCTGGATATTAGCAGTCACTGAGGGATTTTATCTATCTGATCGGCACTCAAAAAAGGCAATGAAAACAAAGAAGTAAAAAATAATAAAGGACAATGGAAATATTTTGGAGCCGTTGTTAAATGAACACACTGGACAGTCCACTGCTGCCATTAAATCTGCTTGTATTATTTTGCCTACAAAATACACAGCCACACCACTTTACAGGATATAACAATAATCTTTGCATTTGATATAGTGCCTGATCATGTCGCAAAGGCATCTCAAAGTGCTTCACCATGACTGTGCCTGTATATTTTATGGGTGAAATGTGTCTGCCAGTTTGCGCACAGCAATGTCTCACACACAGCCGTGGAGTGACAGTGTATCCCACAAAGTGTTTGGGACATCTCGACGACGTGATAAGGCCTGGTTATTAGTCAATTGGTGGATTGCTTTTGCGGGGGTAATAATCCCTCCAAAAAAAATCGTCACTCATGTGTTTCTTTACTCCACACACCTCTGTTTATCTAGCAGTAAGTAGGAACCCAGTTGTTAGTCGATTGGCGGATCACTTTCCTGGGGTAAGAATCTCTCAAATGTGCTGTGCTGGAATATTGCTGTGTGAAAACTGGCTGCCGGAATTCACCCACGAAATAGACAGTCAATCCACTTTATTATTATAATTCTGTTTCTCAAAAGATTTGGAAATGGCTAAAGAAAAATCAATGTGCAGATTTAGCAATGGGCCTTTGAAATCTGTCATTCTGCAGGGTTGCTGCTATCCCTGACCTCCTCGAAATGCAGATCTATCTCTATTCTATCAACAAAGAGAGTGATTGCAATTGACCTCACAGTTAGGGTATTAAGTAGTGTCTCGGTTTCTCATAGCGTAGTGGTTAGCACGCTCACCTCGCAAGTGAGTGGATCTGGGTTCGATTCCAGTCCCACCTTAAAACCTTGGGCAATTTCCTTACTCCACACACCTCTATTTATCCAGCAGTAAGTAGGACTCTACTGTACGCAATTCGCTGTCACGAATCGCCCACAAAATACACAGTCAATCCACTTTACAGTATATCCTGTGAAGCGCTTTGAGACGTCTCAAGAATATGATAAGGCGCTATATCAAATGCAAGGATTATTATTAAGGTAAGTGAGCATGGTGGTCACATATGTAAAGGTCACAATACCTGACTGTTTTTTTTACATATATAAACTGTTCAAAGCTGACATTCCAATACAGTGCTGCATTACCAGAGGTGCCACTCTTTAATTGAGACGTTAAACTGAGGTCCCCTCTGTGTCTGATCAGGTGGGCATGGAAGGAACTGTATGATAAGAACAAGTAGGCATTGCTGTTATGGACTTGAACAAAATATGTTGCAAAATAACCCAAAGTTGCATTAAGATATACAGCTTTGCAATTTCTCTTAAACTGTAATGCTGCAATCAGTTGCGAGACGTGTCGTGTGTTCCCTCACTGTGCACTTTCCTAACATCCATCTCAGACTGCCGTCCTCGTGATGTGTTGCGATGAATGATTATTTGAGCTGATGTACAGCTCATAGACCTCAGGCACTGAACTCAATCTTGTAGCCGCACTATTATACATTGGGGGAAAAAATATATTGGCAGAACCATTACATTATAATCAAGGAGGTGCTTATTTCTTGTTGATGCAGAATTTGTTGACAGCATCAGTTTATCGAGTCACGTCTCTGCCACACATTGAGATGTGAAATTGGCTTCTTCAGTGTTAAGATTTGAAATGAGGCCATAATTGGAAATTTACTTAACTCTTTAACTTACAGAACATACCATAACACAATTCCACTTTTTCCCACTTATAATAAACCCTTACATTTGATATAGCTCCTTTCATGTTGGGGGGACACCTCAAAAGGATTTTATTGTAAAGTGAATTGACTGTGTTTTTTGTGGGAGAACACGGCAGGCAATTGCACACAGCGGTGTTCTGCAAACAGTCCTGGATTCATTTTAAAAATGCTTTGGTGGGAGGGATTATTGTTCCCGCCCGGGAATCGAACCCTGGTCTTCTTATTTCCGAAGTGAGTGCTCGAATCAATGCACGACAGGTCTCCACATACTCTACAGGATTCAGGATTCCACAAGGTGGCGGGGGGTTGATTGGGAGACATCTGCCTAAGGCATGTCCAGCTACACTCGATGTGACATTGAGCTCAAAACTAAATTGGTCCCATTGTTGAGCTCATCTCTGTGTATATCTTTCTCTTACACTGTTGCCCCATTCACTGTATCATGTTTATGGCTCCATCTACTGGTAAAATACAGCATATACACCTGTCTTGAAACTGAAAAATTGTCCCTACTGTTAAGTGCTGCAAGACGCTACCCCACGTGAAGGGTGCTATGTAAATGCAAGTTGTTGTTGTTGAGGGGTCTGAGGGAGTCCAAGGAAGGCTTGAGATGTCTGAGGGAGGCCGAGAGGGTGTGAGAGGGTTCAGCAGGTACGAGGTAGCCCACAGTTCATTCCCACCAGGTGATAAACATCTGATCTCACTCACTGAGCCGAATAAATGACACCTGATTTCAATCAAAGTTACAGAGAGGAAGGAGCTTCTGAAGGCTCATGTCTGGAGATTGAAATCACAGGCCTGCATCTTGCAGTACATTGCCCACATGTTTATTCATGTGTGAGCCTTAAAGGAAAGTGTTGTTATGGGATTTGATGTTGAAAGCACTGCACCCTAAATCATTTGGCTCACGGCTGTTTGGTGGGACATTCCAGTGTGCAAATTGGCAGCTATGTTCTGCCCACAAAACGTAGTTAATTCACTTTACTTTATATTCTGTGAAGTGCTTTGAGATGTCTCAATGATATGATAAGGTACTATATTGAATACAAGTATTATTATAATTATTATTTGCAGTGTATTCGGTGAAGTGCTTTGAGTTATCTTCTTGATGTGAAAGGTGCTCTACCAAATATAAGGCCCGAGAGAAGCACTATACCAAATGTGAGGAGACAGAGAGAGCCCTGGTCATAGATAGACAGAATGTCATTGATGCAAGGTCAGTTGAAGCGTTGGGTTTTACGGTGGGATTTGAAAATGGACAAAAAGGGAAGTAGACAGTGGGGGTGAGCTCCAGAGGTTAAGGGCGCAGAACAAGAAGTACAAAATTCAAGCCCAAAATTCAAGCAGTGAAAGGTTGGACAATTTTGGGTGTTCTTGTTACGTTTGTCAATGTTTTTTTTCTTGCATCTGCACAAAAGTGAAGGATCCTTTGTATTTCTCTGAGGAAGGAGTTTTAGCGCCCTCTTGACATCAAGTTTATTATTGCAGAATGTGTTGACGTAAACAGGCAACATCGCCAGGAGACAGCAGTGTACAACAGTGGGCCTCGCTTATCGCCAGGCTCTTGACTACAATGTTTATCCAGCTCCTCAGAGCTTACAAGGCACAACGCAGCTTTACTACTATTTGTTTGGAGAGAGAGAGAGACCATAAGGACTTCACAGCAGCCAGACACGCCTAAATGACACCAGTACAGGCAATTCCTTTTTGTTACAGGCCCTGGGATCTCGGTAAACTGGGCAGAACTCAGTACCTCTCTGGGATCCCAAATTTTTTATGCCCTTAGGCTTGAGACCACTGTCTTACATATTAAGATTGTGCAGAATTTTTTTTGGGGTGGGGGTAAAACGGTCTCAAAAAATCTCTTTAAAAAATAAATAAATAATGATCTGGTCACTCAATCCCCAGGACTGTTTGTCGGACACTCCTGTGTGCAATTGGCTGCCAAGTTTCACCCGCAAAATTTACAGTCAGTTCACTTTGCAGTATATTCTGTGAAGCGCTTTGAGACATCTCACAAAGACATGAAAAGTCCTATATCAAATGCAAGGAATATTATTGTTATAAATTCAGTCTCGATGTGGAAGCCAGTTTTTTTTTAAGTAATAAACAAGCGACTTCCAAATCCTGACTGAATTTAACAATGTTTAAATAAATTACCCAATAACCAAATGGTCCACGGTGACCAAGACTGAACAGAATTGTCGGCTTGAGCTGGCTGCCAGAGCAGAAACCACAACTCCCTTGATGTAATAATTAACGTTCACAGGAAATTTGCTAAGACTTGAAACTGAAATCGGTCACGCCCTCAGCATTTCAGGAAAAACCAGGAAGTTATTTAGCTGTTTTTTTTTACAGAGTGCAGTATTGTATCCATCGCACTACTGTAACTGTCCTGCCCACCATGTCTCTGGGTTGCCAGACGGGGAGTGCGCTCAGTTCTAATGTCAGTGCAGCCGTGGCTCTGCAAGAGCTGCTCAGAACCAACCTGGGGCCCAAAGGCACCATGAAGATGCTGGTGTCGGGAGCGGGGGACATCAGAGTGACCAAGGAGGGGCGCGTCCTGCTCAGAGAAGTGCAGCTGCAGCACCCGGCCGCCAGCCTGATCGCCAAGGCTGTGACCACCCTGGGAGACGAGGTGGGTGACGGCACCATCTCGGCCGTGCTGATCATCGCTGAGATCCTGAGGCAGGCTGAACGCTATGCCTCCTGCGAGGGAGCCCACCCCCGGCTCCTGGTTCAGGGTCTGGACGTGGCCAAGATGCAAGCCCTGAACTGCCTGGATGAGCTGTGGGAGGACGACGACGGCTTCATCAGGAAGAAGGTCGCCAGGACCTCACTGGGCACCAAGGTGGGTCCTCCCGGGTTGGCCGACCATCTAGCAGATGTGGTGGTGTTGGCGGTGGAGGCCATCAAGCCAGACAGGTGGGGCCCCATTGACCTGAACCTGGTGGAGATAGTGGAGATGCAGCACTTGATGGCCTGGGACACGGAATTGGTGTTGGGGCTGGTCCTCGATCATGGCTCTCGACACCCCGGCATGAAGAAGAGGGTGGAGGACGCTTACATCCTGACCCTCAATGTCTCCCTGGAATACGAGACCCCGGAGGTATCATCGACTCTGTTCTACAAGGATGCCTGCGGCAGAGAAACTTTGGCCAGGGCAGAGCGTGGATTCATTGAGGAGCGGGTCAGGAAGATTGTGGCGCTGAAGGAGAAGGTATGCGATGGCTCCGCCAAGGGATTTGTGGTGATCAACCAAAAGGGCATCGACTGGTTGTCACTAGAGGAGCTGGCCAGGAGCGGCATCGTGGCACTGAGACGAGCCAAACGGAGGAACATGCAACGGGTGCCCCTGGCGTGCGGAGGAACGGCAGTCAACTCGCTGGAGGATCTGACTGAGGAGTGCTTGGGCCGGGCCGGGCTGGTCCGTCAGGAGAGACTGGGAGATCGCACATACACCTTCGTTGAGAATTGCAAGAACCCGCGCTCGGTCACCGTACTGGTCAAGGGACCCAACGCACACACGCTCAGGCAGGTCGGGGATGCCGTGCGCGGCGGCTTGCGGGTTGTGAAGAACGTATTAGAGGATGGGTGTGCGATGCCTGGGGCCGGAGCAGTGGAGATCAGGATTGCAGGTTGGTTACAGCACCGACTCAAGGATGTAGTCAAGGGTCGGGCACAGCTCGGGTTTCAAGCCTTCATCGACGCCATGCTGATCATTCCAAAAACACTGGCCCGCAATGCTGGCTATGACCCCCAGGAGATTGTACTGAAGGCACTGGAGGCAGAGAGACTCACAACCCTGCCTGTTGGTATTGACTTATCCACAGGCCAGTTAATCAAAGACTGGGATACTCCAGTGTGGGATAATGCTTGTGTCAAGCGACAGTTAATAGAAACTTGCACGGAAGTGGCCAGGAACATCCTCCTGGTAGACAAGATTGTAGCAACTACCACAAATTCAGATAAAAACTAAAATGAGCAGAGGGAAAATGGAACTGAATGCTACTCTGATGTTGCCGAATGTTCTTGGTAAATGGGAAAAAGTTGGCCAAAGTTGGGGTTCCTGTTAATTTGTGCTTCTTTATTAAAAACTTTCTTTACGACAGAAATTTTTGGTAGAATGTATAATTTGCACAGTGTGCTTGGTGCTGTCACTGATAGAAAAATGTAAGACAAGTCAAATAAAGTTTTGTGTTTTTAAATAAAAGGTCATGCAATGTCCCACAAACAGTTGTGGATTGAGTGACCATATTTATTTTTGAGGGATTATTACCCTGGAAAATGATCTGACAATCGACTAAAAATAAGGTTCCTACTTACTGCTAAGTAAACAGAGGCGTATGGAGTAAGAAAACTTGCCTAAAGTTTCGCCCTGTCCGGGAATCGCACCCTGGTCCTCTCGCTTCAAGAGGAAATTCTCCCTCGACTTTTGGCATTAACTGCTTAAGTAATGAGGTTGGAAGAAAATCACAGGTGACAATTTTGTTGCGGAAACCACAACTTTTAACACTCACCCAACAACATTTTATGGTTGTATGGTTTTATGGTCATCCTCACCTACAAGGCCATTCACGGCCTTGCTCCCTCCTACCTCTCCGACCTACTATCCCCCTACCTACCCGCCCGTACCCTCCGTTCCTCTGGCTCCGGTCTGCTCCACATCCCCCGCCCCAACCGCCCTACTATCAGTGGCCGGGCCTTCAGCCTCTCAGCCCCTAGGCTCTGGAACTCCATCCCCCAGTGCCTTCGCCGCCTCCTCCCTTTCCTCCTTCAAGGCCGGTCTCAAGACCTTTCTCTTTGACCGTGCCTTGAGCTCCCCTCTCGACTCTCTACCCCCTCCTCGCTCCTTCCCTTCCCTCCCCTCACCCTGACCATTTCCCCCCCAATGCTCGGGTCCTGACCCAACTGTACAGCGCCTTGGGACGTCCTCCCGACGTGAAAGGCGCTCAATAAATGGAATCTTGTTGTTGTTGTTGCTGCAACTTTTAATGACAACGGTTAGTACACATTTCCATTGGACCATTCATTTGTCCATTAATCCTTCCATTCACCCATTGGAGCATCTGCCTGTTGATCAACCCATCCCACACTCTCATTGGAACCAACAGGTACTTGCGCTGACTGCACCAAACTAATTGTGGCCGCAAATTTTGGACCAAAAATTCACGACTTTCTTACAGCCTTATTAATCAACAAATACAACCTGTAGAAGGGAAAACTGTGAGCTTCAAAAAGGAAGGTCATGCTTGACCAACCTTATTGAATTCTTGAAGGGGTAACAGAAAGAGTAGACAAGGGTGATTGCGGTAGATGTAACATATTTAGATTTCCAAAAGGAGTTCGATAAAGTACCACATAATAGACTAATGAATAAGGTCAGAGCATGTGGAGTCAGGGGGAAAATAGCAGAATGGATAGCAAGCTGGCTGCAAAACAGAAAACAGAGTAGGGGTAAAGGGTAGCTACTCAGACTGGCAGGGTGTGGGCAGTGGTGTTCCACAGGAGCGGTATTAGGAGCGCTGTTGTTCACAATATACATTAATGATTTGGACTCGGGAATCAGCAGTACAATTTCAAAATTTGCAGACGACACCAAATTGGAGGGAGTAGTTAATACAGAGGAGGACTGCAATAAATTACAGCAAGACATTAATAAACTTGCTGAATGGGCATTTAAATGGCAAATGCAATTCAATGTAGAAAAGTGTGAGGTGGTACATTTTGGTAGAAGGAATAAGGAACTCGCATATATCCTGGAAAATAAAAACCTAAATGGGGTAGAGGAGCAAAGGGACCTAAGGGATACACATACACAATTCACTAAAAGTAGCAATACAGGTCAATAAAGCCATTATAAAAAAATGCAAACCAGGCATTGGGGTTCATTTCTAGAGGGATAGAAATGAAAAGCAGGGAAGCTGTTGTAAACTTCTATAGCATACTATAGAATACTTTGTGCAGTTCTGGTCCCCACTATAGAAAGGATGTAGAGGCACTGGAGAGGGTGCAAAGGAGATTGACAAGGATGATCCCAGAACTGAGAGGTTATACCTATCAGGAAAGGCTGAACATGCTTGGACTCTTCTCTTGAAAAGAGGAGGGTAAGGAGTAACCTGACAGAGGTCTTTAAAATGATGAAAGGTTTTGATAGGGTAGACATAGGGAAGATGTTTCCACTTGTGGGAGAGACCAAAACCAGGGGCCATCAATATAAAATAGTCACAAATACAACAACAACAAGATTGCATTTATAGAGCGCCTTTCACGTTGGGAGGACGTCCCAAGGCGCTGGACAGTTGGGTCGGGACCCGAGCAGGGGGGAAATGGTCAGGGTGAGGGAAGGGAGGGAGCGAGGAGGGGGTCCAGAGTCGAGAGGGGAGGTGAAAGCACGGTTGAAGAGAAAGGTCTTGAGACCGGCCTTGAAGGAGGAAAGGAGGAAGCAAGGCGAAGGCACTGGGGGATGGAGTTCCAGAGCCTAGGAGCTGAAAGCCCGGCCACTGATGGTAGGGCAGTTAGGGCGGGGGGTGTGGAGCAGACCGGAGCCAGAGGAACGGAGGATAGATCAAATAGGGAAGTTAGAAGAAATTTCTTCACACAGAGAGTGGTGGGAATGTGGAACAGCTTACCGCAGGGAGTTGTTGAGGCAAATAGCATATATGTATTTAAGAGAAAGCTAGGTAGGTACATGAGAGAGAAAGGAATAGAAGGTTATGCTTGAAGGCTTAGTTAAGGAAGGGCAGGAGGAGGCTTGTGTGGAGCATAAACAGCAGCATAGACCAGTTGGGCTGAATAGCCTGTTTCTGTTTCTTATATACTATAATAATATTGTATATAATAATCCTGCATTTGATACACCAATCGTGTCTGGAGGGCACCGTCTCAAAGTGCTTCACAGGTCCGACTGTAAACTGTAGTGACTACGTATTTGAGGGTGATTGCAGCAGCCAATTTGCACACAGCAACATCAAACAAACAGCAATGAAGTGACTGACAAATTTTGTCTGGGGGATCGTTGGCCTCGATACCGGGAGAAACTCCCTACTTTTTTCGAATAGTGTCACAGGATCTTTAGCATTCACTTGACCAGGTAGACAGGACCTCGGTTTAACATCACATCTAAAGCACCCTCCAGCTCTGCATTGGAATGTCAGCCTAAATTTTTGTTTACAGAAAACTTTGAGACATTTCCACGTGCTAAAGCACTATATCTAATTCAAGAATTATTATTCTAAGGAATCCTTTGGATGAGTGAGCATGGTTCTGCAGTAACCGATGAATAGCCACTAGATGGTGGTCTCTGTTAAGGAATACAGTATTATCAAATATTTCTGTTAAAGATCACAAGAGGTTTAGATTTCATCCTTACACAATACCCACCCTACCTCCATCCAATCACAGCACTGAGCTGTTTACATGAGTGAAAATATCCTGGTCATTCTAGATACACATTAATATTTCTAAATAACAATACTTGCGTTTAATATACAACAACAAATTTTATCTTAAGTATTGTGTTTTTATGTCTGTTCAGCTTGATAATAAAAATAATAATCCTTACATTTGATATCACGCATTCACATTTAGAGGACCTCACAAAGCGTTTCACAGGATTTATTGTAAAGTGTAGTGATTGTGGCTTTTGGGCGAATGAAGAGAGGCGAAGCGGTAGGCATGAGGCAGTTAGGAAAGCGGAGTGGGAGATATGAGGTACCACAGAGGCAGCTTGGGTAGTGATGGGAAGAGGGCTGGACCAGGAAATAAAGGTACCATACATACACCTAAAGGCAGGGGGAGGGGTTGCAGTCACCCGCTCCCTGCCCGCTACTACTTCCGCTACTGATCCAGCATACGCCAGTGCAACATTGGAGTATTAGCTTAGACTGTAAGTTCAAACAACAACTTGCATTTATATAGCACCCCTCACACGGAGTAGCATCCCAGAGCACTTGATAGTGGCGAAGCAAGACACCGAGACAGGGGGAGGGGGAAGGTGACTGAAGGCACGGTCGAAGAGGAAAGTCTTTAGGCACAACCTGAAAATGGGGAAGGAAGGGGCATGGCAGAGACATAGAGGAAGAGTGTTCCAGAGTTTCGGAATGTAGAGGGTGAAAGTGCAGCCACCAATGATGGAACGGAAGGCATGGGGGACATGCAGAAGGCCGGAGCCAGTCGAGCGGAGGCTGTGGGTTCGGGGGGTAAGCTGGTTGGAAAGATAGGGAGGTACCGGAGCATGAAGGGATTTGAAAACGAGTACAAAGTACTGATAAGTGGCTTGAACCCACAATCCTCTGACTCAGAGGAATTATTTTAAGAACTACAGGAAACTGGCTTCAAAGTTAGCACTGAATTCAATAAATTGCCAAATTCTGCGTACTCTGAACTGTTATGTTAATAAAGTAAACCTAGACCCAGATGGAATTTTTACCCAGGTATGTGTTGGCTTAAAGAAACATATTTAACCAGTAGGGAGCAGGCTACACTATGATTTAATGTCAAAATTTAGGATGTCTTAGCCATACTCACAAAACCAATAAATTCCAACAATTGTTCTCTTTGGCAAGAGGCTAAGTCATTTATAACTCTTCCCACAGAGCACTACTGCCCCTATCCCTAAACCATCTGAACCTAGTTTTATGTGATGCAGCAAAAACATTTTGTGCTGTGAGTGTGTAGACCAACTCATCAACCAATTTGCAGATAGCAAAGTCTCACAAACAGCTTTGAAGTCAATGACCAATTTTATCAGGAAAATTGTTGGCCAGGACACTGAAAGAAAATCACGTTGTCTTCATACACTGCAATTTACATTTATTTCATATCAGGAGGAATTGAAATGTTTCAAACATATATAACACTTTTACATAGTTGGCCTGGCAGCTGAGCTAGGGAGTGGGGGGGGTGGCATTGAGAGCTTGGAGGTGGGGTGGTAGTGATAGGGGTAAGTCTTGAAGTGGGCGGGAGGGAGGGGAATGAGTCAGAGGGACTCCAGGATAAAGTGCGGAGAGCACAGGCAGAATATCTGAAAGCCCACGTGAAAGCACACTTTGTGTGCCCCACTCTGACTGCCCGCCTGGGGCACATGAACCAGGCCACTGTTTGCTGAGTAAAGGGAGTAGGTAGTCGGTAGGGAAATTATCAATAATCCTTATAGCTGGTATAACGCCTTTCATGCTGGGAGGACTTCACTAGAAAAGTATATATTTGTGGGCAAACACAGCAGCTAAAATGGGGTGGAAAATGTGACTGCCCTCCCCCACCCCACTCCTCAAAACCAATTCAATAATCATCGCACTTCTATCCAGTGTGTCGCAAGCCAGTGGAGCCCTTTAGCTCAAGTCTGTTTGAGTCACTCTTGTTGAAATATTAATACATTTGATAAATGCCATTAAGCCTCCAATGATGAAGCTAAAAACCCCAATAAACAGATACATTAATCGTCAATGTTGCTTATAGCTCTCTGAGTATTCAAGGTATTGGTCTCGTACATCATTTATTTTGACAGTGGCGTGTCATTAAATCTAAAGCCCAGTTTCCTCCACTTCCTTATACCCTTCAGACAGGCAGCCTTCACTCATTGTGGCCTCTGTTAAGTGCACTGAAGGTCAATGCCTGTGATTTGAGGGGCAGAATGGTGGCGACTGAAATGTATTTGAAACAAATTTTAAAAGTTGATGGTATTCTGTAGATCGCAAGAAAGGTTTGTATTAACAAGGCCCATTAATTTGTTTCATCTCATCCTTCAAGAATATCTATTCAGCAACAACAACAAAATTACATGTGTATGGCACCTTTCATGGAGGATGTCCCAAGGCGCTGGACAATCAGTATTTTGGACTCAAGCTGGGGGTTGGGATCGGGGAGGATGGAGGCCAGGGGGTAAGGCTGGTGACCGAAGGCATGGTCGAAGAGGAGGGTCTTGAGGCAGGACTTGAAGGAGGCAAAGGAGGGGTTGAGGCGGAGGGACAGAGGGTGGGGGCAGAGTGGCTAAAGCCCACCCACCCATCAATGGTGGGGCGGATGAGGCGGGGGATGTGAATCAGGCTGAAGCCTGCTGAGCAGAGGGAGCGGGCAGGTTGGTAGGGGGTTAGGAGGTCGCAGAGGTAGGGGGACCAAGATCTTGAACTGTATCCTCTGTGTGATGGGAAGCCAGTGGAGTCAGGCGAGGATGGGGCTGATAGGGTCACGGAGCCTGGTGCGGGAGGGGACACGGGCTGCAGAGTCCTGGATGATCTACAGCCTATGTAGGGAGGAGTTGGGGAAGCTGACAAAACAGGGAATTTGCGTAGTCAAGCCTGGATGTTATGAATGCGTGTATGAGGGTTTCAGTGGTGTGAGAC
This sequence comes from Callorhinchus milii, assembly GCF_018977255.1. NCBI lineage: Eukaryota > Metazoa > Chordata > Chondrichthyes > Chimaeriformes > Callorhinchidae > Callorhinchus > Callorhinchus milii. The sequence continues at coordinate 117,369,327 of NW_024704743.1, read as the reverse complement.
AATAGCGGAGCTGAACGATGTTTCGTAGGTAGAGAAAGGCGGAGTTGGTCATAATAATAATCCTTGCATTTGATATAGTGCCTTATCACATCTTCGAGATGCCTCAAAGTCGTCATGGCACGGATGTGGGATCGAAAAGGATGCCGAGATTCCATATTGATTCTATGAGATATGGAGCGTATCTATGGAGGGAAATGCTGTCAGCACCTGAGGTATTGAGCCAAGCAGGAGGGCCTCAGTCTTGATGACATTCAAATGCAAGAAGTTAGCTTTCATCCAGGACTTGATATCCGACAGGCAGTCTGTGAGGTCAGCAGTGGTCCTGGAGTTGAGGGTGAGGCAGAGAGGTAGAGTTGGGTGCCATCGGCTTACATGTGGAAGTTGACCCCATGTCTGCAGATGATGTCACCAAGGAGGAGCATATAAATGATGAAAAGGAGAGGGCCAAGGACAGAGCCCTGAGGGATGTCACACGTGATGGTGCGGGGGCTGTAGGAGAATTTGTTAGAAGCGACAAAGTGGAGACAGTGGATGGAATTGGGGGAGAGGATGCGCGAAGTGCAGGAAGTTGGACAGAGGAGGTGATTAGTGGTGGAGAAGAGGATTTTGGGATTGTCTTTGGCCTCCAAGATTATCTTGGAGTAAAAGGATGATTTGGCGGAGGCAAGGGCAGAGTGGTAAGATTTAGTATGGTCAAGCCAGATCTGCCGATGAACCGTTAGGGTTGATTTGGTCCAGGTGCATTTGGTGGCGAGTGAGAGGGAAGATAGGAAAGTGGAGATATTGGGAGGAAGGTGGGGAAGGGCTTGGGGAGGACGATAGATAAGGAGAAATTTGAGGGAAAGGTTGGAGTGGTGATAAAGGTGCTCAAAGGATGGGAAAGTTCAGGAGGAGTAAGGGGATAGGCCGAGTGGGGACCGGGAGATGAGAGCCACACCGCCACCATGGTCGTTCGGTTGTGGGGTATGATGAAAGGTGTAGCTAGGTGGTGTGGCCTCTGTCAGGGAGAAGGTGTCACCTGGAGTGACCCAAGTCTTGGTGAGGGCGAGGATGTTGATGTTTTCATCAGCAAAGAGGTCTTGGATTGTGAGCGTTTTATTGGAGAGGGAGGGGACATTTTGTCGGCTGATGTGTAGGGGACAGTTGGTGGTGGAGGAATGTGGGAGATGAGGGGCAGAATTGACAAGGAGTGTGGGGATGTGGATCAGGGAGGAGAAGTTGGCCCCCATGATCAGGGACCGATGGGCCTTGTGGTGAGAACAAGGGATAGAGCAGTCAGAGTGGCTACTGTTGGACATTCAGCGGCATCTGCCACAGTGGGCCAGATGGAGGATTCGCAGGCTGGAGCAGAGGGAGTTTGTGGGACAGTCGAGCAGGGATAGATGTCGAGGAGGGCGGTGGGAGAGGAGGACGGAGCGGGAGTAGTGACCCGAGCAGGGGGGAAATGGTCAGGGTGAGGGGAGGCAAGGGAGGGAGCGAGGAGGGGGTAGAGAATTGAGAGGGGAGGTGAAGGCATGGTTGAAGAGAAAGGTCTTGAGACCAGCCTTGAAGGAGGAAAGGGAGGAAGCAAGGCGAAGGCACTGGGGGATGGAGTATCAGAGCCTAGGGGCTGAGAGGCTGAAAGCCCGGCCACCGATGGTAGGGCGGTTAGGGCGGGGGAGCAGACCGGAGCCGGAGGAACGGAGGGTACGGGCAGGTAAGTAGGGGGATAGTAGGTCAGAGAGATAGGAGGGAGCAAGGCTGTGAATGGCCTTGTAGGTGAGGATGAGGATCTTGAATTCGAGATAGCGCCTCATCATGTTTTCGAGACATCGCAAAGCGCTTCAGACAATAATAATAATAATCCTTGCATTTGATATAGCGCTGTTCACGTCGGGAGGACGTCCCAAAGCGCTTCACAGAACACACTGTAAAGTGAATTGACTGTATATTTTGTGGGCGAAATACAGCAGCCAATTGTGCACAGCAGCGTGTTACAAACAGTCATGGAATGAAGTGAACAATTTATTATTATTTTTGAAGGAAATATTATCCCCGGAAAAACAATCTGCCAATCGACTTACAACATTGTTCCTACTTACTGCTTGGTAAACAGAGACATGTGGAGTAAGGAAACTTGCCCAACATTTCGCACTGCTGGGAATCGAACCCAAGTCTCACTTGCGAGGCGAGTGCTCTAACCACTGAACTACAAGATGGATGTTACAGAAGTGTAGGATATTAGTTAATTGATTAGTCTTTGTATTTGATGTAGTGCCTTTGAGATGGGAGAGCATCTCAAAGTGCTGCACAGGATTAGTAGGATAAAGAAGTAGTAAATAAGGCAGGTGAAGTTTTGGGTATCTCAGAGGCTGTGGTGTGCCGTGAATTCTACTTATTATGTATTATGCTGCGGACAAACCATGTGGGAAGACATTGTATTTTGTTCCATATTTAAATAATGTGTGAAGGCATGTACATAGAGGGAATTACATCTATCCTCGGGGTTGGAGGGGGAGGGAAGGAGGGTCTCCTTGGAGCTAAACTGAGCTGGCTCTAAGGTGATACAACAACAACAACAACAACAACAAGATTACATTTATTGAGCACCTTTCACGTCGGGAGGACGTCCCAAGGCGCTGTACAGTTGGGTCAGGACCCGAGCGGGGGGAAATGGTCAGGGTGAGGGGAGGGAAGGGAGGGAGCGAGGAGGGGGTAGAGAGTCGAGAGGGGAGCTGAAGGCACGGTCAAAGAGAAAGGTCTTGAGACCGGCCTTGAAGGAGGAAAGGGAGGAGGCAAGATGAAGGCACTGAGGGATAGAGTTCCAGAGCCTAGGGGCTGAGAGGCTGAAGGCCCGGCCACCGATAGTAGGGCGGTTGGGGCGGGGGATGTGGAGCAGACCGGAGCCAGAGGAACAGAGGGTACGGGCAGGTAGGTAGGTAGGGGGATAGTAGGTCGGAGAGGTAGGAGGGAGCAAGGCCGTGAATGGCCTTGTAGGTGAGGGTGAGGATCTTGAATTCGATATGCTTAGTAATGGAATGTTGGAATCGATTGTTTAGTTGCCTACAACACCAACAACAAAATTACATTTGTAAAGCACCTTTCACGTCAGGAGGATGTCCCATGGCTTTGGACAATCAGTGTTTTGGACCCGATCTGGGGTTTAGGCTCGGGGAGGGTAGGGAATGAAGGAGTGTGACTGAAGGCATGGTCGAAGAGGTAAGCCTTGAGACGGGTCTTGAAAGAGGCAAGGGAGGGGGCGAGGCGGAGGGACTGAGGGATGGAGTTCAAGAGGGTGAGAGCAGAGTGGCTGAAGGCCCGCCCACCAATGGTGGGGTGGGCTAGGCTGGGGACGTGAAGCAGGCCGGAGCCCGCTGAACGGAGGGAGCGGGTCAGTTGGTAGGGGGGTAAGAGGTCGCAAAGGTAAGGGGGAGTAAGGCCATGGAGAACTTTGAAAGTGAGGACCAGGATCTTGAACTGCATCCTCTGTGTGATGGGAAACTAGTGGAGTCAGGCGAGGATGGGGATGATAGGGGTGCAGAGTTCTAGATGATCTGCAACCTTTGAAGGGAAAAGTTGGGGAGGCTGACAAGCAGGGAGTTTGCAGAGTCAAGCCTCAATGTTATGAATGTATGCATGAGGGTTTCGGCGGCCTGCGGTGTGAGACAGTGGCAGAGCCAGGCGATGTTGCGGAGGTGGGGGAAGGCAGAGAGGGTCATGGCGAGGATGTGGGGTAGAAACGATAGTTGAGGGTCAAACAAGGCTCCAAGGTTCTGGACTGGCTTAGTAAGGTAGAGTGTGCAACCATGGATGGTGATGTGTCAGCCCCTGGGGTGTGGAGGCGCTGAAGGGAGCCAATCAGGAGAGCCTCAGTCTTGTTGACGTTCAGCTGTAGAAAGTTAGCTCTCATCTAGAACTTGATGTCGGACAGACATTCTACTTAGGATATTACCCCTCAACCCCTGCCCATGCCTTTCCAAGACACAGTGTGACGGGCAACAGGCTTATCCAGCCCCTCACCAACAGTGCAGTTCTACTGAACTTTTTAACCATATCATGTCGAAAGAGCCTTTGTCGAAGCAACTGACCCACTCAGATATGGAGCTACAGTGACTGTTTGGCTATAAAAATGCACTGTGCTCTCATGTGATGGTCAATGTTTATTATATGGTGACTCAGCAGAATGGCAGTAACATTGGTACTCTCATTAGATAAGGCATACTACGGTTCAAAATGCAGCATTTGCAAACCTGAGGTCACTTTGCTTATTGCACTGAAAATCTTGGGATATGTGACCAAATTCAGGATCAAATCGACTAAAACATGGCCCCTATAAAGGTGCCCTTCTCAAAGGCCGCAGAGACCATTTTGCAGCACTCTGTTTCTGCTGACATTTTTTTGGCTTTTTTTTTAATAAAATGTATATCTATTTGTAGATGTATATTTAAACTTATCTCAAAAAGAAACAATTCCCGTGACAGAATGAAGAAAAGTTATTATCCCGTTACAGGACACAACAGACCCGTCCCCTTGTGGAGGAGGGATTGTCTCTACCACTTTATTTTGGTAGGGGAAGCAATTTGTTTACTTTTATTGGGCCTTTTCAAGGAAGTAAATCGACAGCTGTGATTGAGTCTTGTTTTATGTGCTGGGGATTAGCAGTATCTCCTCACCTAAGGCTCCAAGTGAATCAACCTCCCTGTCACTCACTTCAGCTCATGGTGACAGTAAGGAATCTTGGATTTTTATTTGACCTTCGACAATCCTTGAAACAATCCGGGCTCTGAACAAATCCACTTTCCTCCATCTCCACAACATTGTCTGCCATAGTTACTATCTCACCCGCAACACAGTCACAACCCTCATCCATGCCTTTGTCATCTCCAGACTTGACATCTCCAATTGAAATGCAAAATACTGCAGATTGTCATCTCTAATGCATTGTGCATTTCCCTCCCCTTCGCCTACAAATACAAAGTCACTACACTTCACAGAAAAGTCTGTGAAGCTCATTGAGATTATTGATAGGGCTACTCTATTAATTGCAAAACTAATTTTATTTGTGCTGTGCAAGTTCCGCTTTTTAAACCCCAATATTTGGATTCCTGCACTATTCCAACAACTAATGTTGGAGACTGAAGTTAAATATCCAACACATTTACTAGCCAGGGATGAGTTGATACAGCTATCCAAATTGGACAGGTTGTAGCTTTTCTCTCTAAAGCTGAGACGATTGAGTGAGGGGGAAATTAATAGAGGTGTATAAAATTATGAAAGCATTCAATAGAATGGACATCAAAACACTGTTTTCACAAGTTGGCAAGCCCAAAACAAGAGGGCATAACTACAAGACAACCAGTGGTAGATCGAATAGGAAGTTAAGGAGGAACTTTGTTAACAGAGGGTGGTGAGAAAGTGAAAACCACTGCTGAAAGCTATAACAAAGCAAAAAGCATCAATGTATTTAAGAGAACTTGATGCAAACATGAGGGAGAAGAGAATAGAGGGGAATAGGAGGAGTGGGGGCTCTTATGGAGTATACTAATCCAGCGTTTTGGGCAGAATGATATGTTTCTGTGCCGTACCACTCAATGTAATTCAATATAATTTAAACAAAACTATTTGACTAATTTTCAAAACTGCATAGATAATACTGTACCGCCCTAGAAAGCTACACCAGAAGTATAAATTGGGATATTTCAAAAAGCGATGGTTAGGATCTTATATAATAAATAATACGCACATTTGATATAGTGGAGTATCACTTCGCCAAAACGTATCAAAACCTCTTTACAGGATATATTGTAAAGTGGTGTGACTGTATGTATTTTGTAAGGGTATTAAGTGGTATTGGGAAAAGGTGCGGAAATAGGATTAAAAGATATGCTGTTTCTATGTTATTACACATTATGTAGAGACTGTTGTCATTAGTGTCTTCTTACTGGTGGCTTCCAATGACGGATACTTTCTGCTGATTTCTGTTTCTCAAATGAAAGCTTAAGTAACTGCAATAAAAACATTTCAAATAATTTAACATCGATCTTTCGAAGGACAAATCTGGTAACAGCATCTGCACACTTAGCAGTAATAAACAGGGATTGAATTCTGAAAGTGCTGCACTGTCAAAATTGTTGGCCGTAGTTTTTTTTGTTTAAATATTTGGATTCTCATCTTGCTTTAGGAGGCCGTGTGTCACGCCCGGAAAACAAAACTTGCACAACGGTTTTAATAATAAAAATAGAGGTTTATTTAGAAAATGAAGTTTTACCTTTTTTTAATCAAAGCTCTACCTTTTTACAGCCGTCATTTCCAGACTTTCCTTACTTCTCACCAGACCCCAACTCTATCGTGGTGCCCAATTATCACTTAGGGCTGGAAATCCAAACAAGCCTGATTGGAGTCCAGCCCTTGTTAACTCCTTTGATGTGGCACATTTTTACCGGGTCACATAAAATAAACAATATGCTCCTTTACACATAGGTTGAGCGCCAATAACCATAAAAAGTAGTGACAGGGTTTATCTCCCTGTCCCATTTGCTTATTAAGACATCAAGGGTATCAGTGAGGCCAAGTGCCACCATTGTCAAGGAGCCCCAAAATTCCACCTACTATTAGTCTGTCCAACTCTGTCTTAAATTTAACATTCAGGGAAAACTCTTGCATTCAGTCTTTGGGATCCAATTTCTTTATGAGATCTACGGAAAACCAGCTTCCAAATTAAGAGTGATTCAAGGATTTTCCACAATTCTGCACAATCTTAAACTTTAAGACAAAATGGTTTTACAGTCTATCGCAAGATGGAATTTCAGGCATCAAAAGTACTCTCAGCACAAATACAAGGGGAAATCCCAAAATAGAGATTTACTTGCATTTTAATTAGTGTCCTTCACGCCGGGTAGTCTGACACCAAGCAGGAGGAGAGAGGGAGGGAGGTGACTGTAAGCACGATCAAAAAAGAAGATCTTTAGGTGGGATTTTAAAGTGGGGAGGGAGGGAGCAAGGCAGAGGGATTGAGGAAGAGAGTTGCAGGGTTTCGGGCCGTAGTGGCTGAAGTCATGGCCACCGATGGTGGAGCAGAGAGGACTGGGACAAACAGGAGGCTGAAGCCAGAGGCAATGGATGGTGGAATGGGGGGTAAGCAGATCGGATAGGTAAGGGAGGTGCGAGGGCATGAAGGGATTTGAAAACACGTTTCATTATTTAGTTGAAAATGTGCTTCGCGATCTGGAAATTCTTCTTCTGTCTCAACAATTTAGTTATTATTGTTCGCAAAACACACACTTGATAGTGTATGCTGTGAAGCACTTTGGAATGTCATTCTGATGTGAAATGTAAAGATTATTATTGTTATTATTTGCTGCTCTGCACATTCTAAGTGCTATTCTGCTCCTTATGGTAAATTTCTTTAATTTGTCCCTGTGAACTTATAGAAAATCCATCTAATCTCAGTGCCCATTAAGCCCTTAAACAACTCCTTGGATATAATCAGCCGAACTATGCCAACATTAACATCTGTAGATAAATCTGTATAAAATGAATGTATCAGCATGCAATACTTAATAACGCTAATGATAATAATCTTTGCATTTGATATACAGCCGTATCAACACAGTAACACGTCTCAACGTACTTTACAAAATTTTTCTAAAAAGTCTTCGAACCGTGTATTTATCGCAATCAGCCAATTTGTACACAGTAATGTCCCACAAACAGCCAGGAAGTGAATGCTCAATTTTGTTTTGGGGAAAGTCGGTCAGGATACCAGGAGAAACTCCCTTCTCTTTTCAAATAGCGTCATGGGATTTTTAAACATCCACCTCAATGGGCAGACATAATCTTGGTTTATTGTCTTATTCAAAGGCTGGCTCCTTTGACACTGCAGCACACTCCCAGCACTGCATTGGAGTGTCAATCCAGACTGTGAGCTCAAAGTCCTGACGTGGGAATTGAAACCGCAATCTTTTGACTCGGAGGCGAGAGTGATACCAACTGTAACATACTGTAATACTGTACTTCATTACAGTATAACTCAACATGCTTTTAATTATACCCGAACCAGAGAAAGTATGTGTCATGTAAATATTATTTTCAATATTTTATAATAATTAGAATAATCCTTGCATTTCATATAGCGCTTTATCACATTGTCGAGACGTCTCAAAGTGCTTCACAGAATATGCTATAAACTGGATTGACTGTGTATGTTGTGGGTGAATGCCAAATAACAAATACAATCTTGAATTACAATGACAAAAATGGATTTCCAGTAACTAGATTAGTCCAAATGTATATACAGGTACTCATTGATTAGTCAGCTTTAATTGTAAGTTTTGGCAGGCTATTTGATGGAGCGGAGCATCACAGCTGAGCCCAATTCTGTCCTCATCCAATGTCTACTGACATGTGCTTTCCAGCAGGTGTCACAGTCTAATGATCAGGCGCGGGAATGGACAAACGTGGCCACCAATTTACGGTAAACACAAAACACCCATGAAATAAATGAACAATTTTATCTTGGGGATTGTTGACCAGGACTCCTCAAGAAACTCCCTTCTCTTTTCGATTAGTGCCACAGGATTTTTAACGTCCACTTGAACAGGCAGATGGGACTTCAGTTGAATGCCTCACCAGAAAGATGACACCTCCAGCAATGCAGCACTCCCTCCCCACCAGCATCGGATTGGAGTAACAGCCTAGATTATATGAGCTCAAGTTCCCTACGATCTTCTGACTCAGAGTGAGAGTGCACCCAACTGAGCCAGGAATGACACCCTTAATGATTCTAAAATAGCTGGGGCCACATTGTTACAAGATCACAAGAGAGGTTCAGATGAAGGTTTTTTTTTGCCATTTGATTTCATCCTTCCAAAATACAGACACCTGTTTCAGCATCAAGCTTTTCCTTAAATGTATCCAGCGTTGTAGCCTCAGACTACTTTTCTGGTAATCCTTCCAGCTGTTCAATAACTACCTGGTGTTAGTCCATAAATGGACTTCAACACAAGATCTCTTGTCCTGCTGTCTTGTTGGATCTGAAAGCATTGCTCCCTGTGCGTTTTTTCCTTCATATTTCAGATAGCAACAGGCGATCACAGAGCCTAGACACCAGATGGTGCTCTTCTAGGACTCTTTGGTTACTTTAACTTCTCTAAAGTCTTTCCTTCTGGAAAGCTGTTCATCCCACACAATCACAAAAAAGGCCATTTGATCACCTCTCCTCTTTGAAAGATCAGTAATGATTACATTAAAACAAACCGCAAAGCAACAAAATCATACAGAGGAGCTGCTGCATTCAACGTTTTATTTTATTAACATTGATACAATTCGCTTTGCAATTCCCTTTGCTCTGTGGCTATCCTGGTGGAGCAATAACTTCAGGAGCGTCTAAACCTATGCTATCGTCGTTACAATGTTTTCGTGAGGTTGTAACTGTTAAGTCGTTAGCAAAGTTCACATTTGTCAGCATGACTTACCTGAGGGAGTCCATGTTGTCATTCGGAGTCGTTATTAGGAGCTTGGTTAGAAATCACCTTGTTTTAAACCCCAAAATACATTCACTGCTACAAGTTATTTCTCAGCAGAAATGGATGAGCAGGGAAAGGCTGGCCCTGAAGTGTCAGTAAAACGGTAGAGTTTGAGCACAGCAGCTGCGTGTTCAGAAACCGGGACAACTGGCCGGTAAAACTGAATGGCCCACTGGTAATGCAATTAGAAAATGGCCAAAAGATCAATTTACGTTCAGAGAATTTTTCAGAAAAATCACAGATGTTATGTGCACACATAAATAATAAATAGAAATACCTTCAACTCCCCATTTACCAAGCTTGATCAATACCATGAAGGCCATTAGATAATGGAACAAAACAAACTTTACTTTGGTCCAGGCTATTTCCTTTTATCTTCCTTTACAATCTTGCCGCTTACCACATGTATCTTTACACAAAGCCTTAACTAACTTGTTGGAACTGAACAATCCTACTAGGTTTCTGAGGAGTCAGTTGTTAGCATTTTCGCCACTGGGGAAAGAGGTTGTGGGTTTTAAGCCTCCAAATTGGAATTTCAGATCAAAGTACAGGCAGTGCAGCAATATGGGGGTGGCTAGATTTTTGAAGTTCCATCTTTTGGTTAAGATAGTAAATCAAGAGGTGGGGCAGATACAGAATGAAAGGTTCATATAACTCCTTCCGATGGAAAGTTTGCAATGGTGGTATTGTTTTCCAGCTATCCTGAGGTGGGCTGGAATGTTCATATCGAAAACCTCCCTTAACTTATATTTTATCAGAGAACTCATGTGAGCGCAGGCAAGGTGGTCAATGTAAGCTGGTGTAACAGTGTATGAAGGGAAGCTAGGGATGGTCGTTTTTTTCACACACAGGGTTTTTGTTAAGTGCTTTACGAGGCAAAGAACAAATTAATTGGTCTGAAGGATTGTCACTGGGACTAAACCCTTCTCTTTTTGAATAGTGGTGTGGAATCTTTTAACATCTATCTGAAATACAGAATTTCTGTTTTATAATAATAATCCTTGCTTTTGATATAGTGCCTTATCACGTCGTTGAGATGTCTCAAAGCGCTTCACAGAATATACTGTAAAATGTAGATACTGTATATTTTGTGGGCGAAACGCGGCAGCCATTTGCGCACAGCAGTGTCCCACAAACAGTTGTGGATTGAGTGGCCACATTATTATTATCTTTTTTGTTTAGCCCAAAAGAGCTGAAGATCATCTGTTTCCAAATTAGGACTGAATTTTAAGACCGAGTTCCTTTTAAGATGGTCTTAAAATATTAAGACAATGATCCTAATCTTAGGAACATGAGATTTTTGTGCCCCTGGTTTGCACACCTTTTGCGAATGAGTGTGCTGCTTCACATATTATCTCCAGTGCGTTGCACTAATATGTTGACTTTTAGATGTATTCCAATGATTCATATCTGCTATCATAAGTGCAGAAGCACTTAAAACAGGAGATAAAGAGGTTTCTCTACACAAAACCAAAAGAGCTTGTGGTATACCCATTAAGCCTAGGAGGCTATTCACAAACTATGCACATAAAATGCAAGAATTGCTTATCCATCCTCCAGGAACTGTATTAAAATGTTACATTGTGGCTCAAGGCTTGCATTTTGTTTCAACAACTTGTCTCCTTGAAGTCACAGCCGCAGGTTTGCTTGTTTGCCTTCTAGAGACCATTTCCAAAGGCAGACTGGCCTGGCTCCTCAGAGAGGGCTGTGTGGGAATTGGTGGATTTTGGGAGCTGCCTCTTCAGTCTCTTCTGCAGCTTAAGGCCTTTCCGGCTCTGGTGTGAGAGAAGGAAAGGCTGTGTTTGCAGGGCACAGGCTCTGATGACTCTCCTCCCGCTCACTTGGACACAGTGATGCATTCAGCTGCAGCCTTGAGTCAAACTCACAGTAAACTAATAACAGGGATTGCGTAGGGGTTCGCAGGCCTGGTTACAGATGTAGAAAGCAGAGAGAGGTGGAAAATGTAGCCCGATTGTAGACAGACTGTCAATAGAGGAATGGATCAACACACATGACAACAACACTTTGAGGTGCTGACAAAGCAACACATTGTCCCATCTTCCTTTCCAACGTCTTAAAAAGGAATCAAAATGGTCAAAATAAGATCAAGGTTTAAAAGCTGCTCTGAAAAATAGTGCTTTGCCAATTAAACTGTTAGCCTGGCTCAATTGGTTTGGGGTTATCACTGTGTGCAAATTGATTGCTGCCTTTGCCTTCAATTACCTATGACGCTTTGAGACATTTCATTGTTATTTGCACTATAATACAAAAAAATTAATATTTCCAAACCCTAATTAAGGAAACGTTCACCTGAGGCATTGAAATTCCTAGTGATATTAACCACAATGGGCTCAAAAGTTAAGATCATGCAGCAATTTGGAAAATTCTTGACTCTATCTTAATTTGGAGCTGGCCTTCTGGAGTTATTAAATGTTTAAATATTGAGACACAAATAGTTTTGGTGACTGTTTCATAGTCAAGAGAATTCAGACTGTTTGATCCAGAACAAGAGGGCAAGATATTAAAATTAGAGCTAAGCCATTTTGGAGTGAAATCAAGAATCATTTTACCAGTTTATTGGATCATGGCAGATCTTTTATCCCACTCCCTACTTTTTCGATTTCAAGATCCTCACCCTCATATTCAAGTCCCTGCATTCCTCTGCACCCCCCTATCTCTCTGACCTCCTCTCTCCTCAGCATAGTACTCGTTGCCTTCGTTCCTCTTGGTCTGGCCTCCTCCTTGTCCCCGGAGTCCTCCGCTCTACCCTCGGTGGCCGTGTCTTCAGCCACTATGTCCCGAGGCTCTGGAACTGCCTTCCTCACTCCCTTCGTCTCGTTCCCTCCCTTCCCATTTTCAGGTCTCTGCTGAAGACCTTTCTTTTCAACCGCGCCTTTGGTCACCTTCCCACCCCTCCCCCTGGCTCGGTCCCGGGATCCGAAACTGTAAAACTCTCTGAGACGCCGTCCGGCGAGGAGGGCGCTATATAAATCCAAGTTGTTGTTGTTTTTGTTTTTGCCACGCACCTAATGCCCTTATTTCCTAAGCAACCCAGAAGTGATGAAGACACAGATGTTTCTAAAAGAGCTCTTCAGGGATGAAACCAATGTCTTGCGAAACTGTGACTGTGTGCTGCATGTGGATGTTTACCGTAATTGATAGATGTAAAGTAAGCCCTTGAAGCCTCTCCTCTGGGTATTGTTGCAGTACAAAAGGCTTTGATAATGACTAACAAGAGCTAACGCAACACATAATATCCATCTCGGAATACCAGTGGGAGACTAGTAAGTACTGTACATTATATTTATCGCCTGCCTTTCCACAGGCACAAAAGGGATTCAGTGGCCAGCAGTCCATCAAAACATAAATGTCAGGATGGTGCCTCAAGGATTGTTTTGCCAAAAGTCACAGTGTTTTGTGATGTAACTTCACGGCAGTTGATTCCTGCCGTGAGTCCAAGGCATTTGTTGACAGCTAGTGCTTCAAGACGTCCTCCCAGCTTGAAAGGTGCAGTATCAAATGCAAAGAATATTATCGTTAGTTTTGCATTCTCATTCATTTTGCTTTGCTGGTCTATATCTGTTACTGTGAGCTGAAATTCCGGTTAGTGTGTTTTGGAATGTCAGCTGAGAAAGGGATCGACAAAGGCACTCTGAGTAACGTTGAGTGGAATTTCAGTCACTGACACCTTTCCCATCGGAAGCCAACCTGATGCTTTTTCCATTAGAAGGCAACGGTTTGCTATTTCAGTGAGACGAGAATACGACGAGGGTCCAGCAGTTTACACAGGGACAACCATAACCCAATTAAAAAAAAGTTGGATTTGACACACAAGCCCTCTTCATCTGAACCTCTCTTGTGTTCATGCAATCCTTCAATTTTTCTGGTGGAATCTGGGTTGGATTAACACTTGCCGCATTGTGTTGATAGACTTCATCTGCCCTTCCATAATGCACTGAGAAACACAAGGAAACATGGTCACTTTTGGCGTTTGAACACCATGCCTCTTAGGAATATAGGAGCATAGGAACACAAATAGGCCATTCAGCCTCTCAAGCCTGTTCCACCATTCTATTAGATCGTGGCTGATCTGTAACCTCAACTCCAATTGCCCATATTTGCCCCATATCCCTTGATACCCTTACCTAACAAAAATCTATCCACCTCAGTCTTGAATATTTGAATGGCTCCAGCATCCACAGCTTTTTAGGGGAGAGAGTTTCAGATTTCTACTACCCTCTGTGTGAAAAAATGATTCTTGATTTCGCTCCTAAATGGCTTAGCTTTAATTTTAATATCATGCCCCCTTGTTCTGGATCAGCATGCTGCCAGTGCTTGAGAATTGCTTGGGCCATGACCTACAACCAGACAATGGTGTCTTAGATAGTGGGGCTCTCTGGAAAATAAATGAGTTACATTGTCGGAACACAATATTCCTTTTTGTTAGCCTATCAAGGCCACACTTCAAAGGACATTCCAGAGTTAAAGGCCCAGCCTCTTTTATTTTGTTAGTCCCACTTGATGGGCATTTCAAAATCATTGTACCCAATACGTGATATCAGACTGGTCACATAGTTTCAGGCAATATTCCAATATCTTCTGTATTAGCTTCAATCGACTTTTTAAATATAAAGAGCCCCTTGGTGTGTAAAAGAGAGCACAGTGTCTCCACGCTGAGACTTTGCCCAAGAAGCTGACACTACAATATTGTTGTATTGGAGGAGCACTGCATTATCAAGGTGACGTCCTTCAATAGAGAGGCTAAACCAAGATCCCAGCTATCTGTTTGGGTGGATGTTAAAGATCCCATAGTACTATTTGAAAAGAAAACAGAGTTTCTCCCAATGTCCTGGCCAACAATCTTTCCCAAATAAAATTGGTCATTCACTTCATGGATGTTTGTCGGACATTGCTGTCTGTAAATTGGCTGCTGTGCTTGCCTACAAAACACAGTCACTACACCTCGCAGTAAATCATGCGAAGCACTTTGAGACATCCTCCTGATGTGAAAGGTGATCTATTGAATGCAAAGGCCATTACGTGCAATGAATCGATTGCTGCACAATTATAATGGGATTTTCTCATTCCCCATGTTTAGCCTAACCATGGGTGAAAGTGCCTGTTTCAACCAGCTGCCTGAGCATTGAAGGCGGTAATTCAATCCAAGGGCTTCCCCTGAGATCCAGGAAGGGATTAGCTTTATTTCTCATGGCGCATGATGTTATGAGAGCCCTCTTGACCGATGCACTGTCTGGTAACTGGAAGCCAGCTGTTTGTTATTCTGCTTCCGTATGGCAGCTCAGCGACTGCACTGGGCAAACATCACCAGTCGGACACATTGAAGTCCTCACAAACCTGAAGTTAGTGCCCTTGCGTCCTCTGTTGAGCTTGTCGAGTCCTGATGCATATTGGTTAGAGCACTCCCCTCGCAAGCAAGAGGACCCGGTTTTGATTCCTGGGCAGAGGGAAACCTTAGGCAAGTTTCCGAACTCAACACACCTGTGTTTGTCTATAATAATAATAATAATCCTTGCATTTGATATAGCTCTTATCACATCTTCTAGACATCTCAAAGCGCTTCACAGAATATACGGTAAAGTGAATTGATTGTATATTTGTGGGAAAAACACAACTGCCAATTGCGCACAGTAGTGTTCCACGAACAGTCGTGGATTGAGTGACCAAATTATCATTGTTTTTTTTTCTTGAGGGATTATTATCAGGTGTGTGGAGTAAGGAAACTTGTCCAAGGTTTCACCCTGTTGGGAAGCGAACGCAGGTCTCTCGCTTGCAAGGCGAGTGCTCTAACCACTAAGCTACAGGACTCCAGTACTTCTCCTACTTCCTGTGGAGGAAGTAGGAAGCCGGTTGTTAATCCATTGGCGGATCGCTTTCCGGGGGTAATAATCCCTTTTTTTAAAAAATAATAAATAAAAACAATAATAATTTGGCCGCTCAATCCACGACCGTTTGTGGGACACTGCTGTGCGCAATTAACTGTCATGTTTCGCCCACAAAATATACAGTCAATTCACTTTACAGTGTGTTCTGTGAAGCGCTTTGGGACTCCTCCCGACATGAAAAGCGCTATATCAAATACAAGGATTATTATTTACAATATATTCTGTGAAGCGCTTTGAGACGTTTCAATGACATGATAAGACACAGTATCAAAGGCAAGATTATTATAATTATTATAGACCCCAATGGGTTGCTTTAGAAAACCAGAGAATTGTTGTTATACCGTTTGGTTTAAGGGAAGCTTGTGGAATTCAGAGGTCTGTTGGACTGGAGAGCTGCAGGTGTGGTCCAGAGCTCCTCTCAACAGATCGCTTGGTTTGGCCTTCACTGCCTTAGCGGAACTCCAGTCAGAAAATGCAATTATAATAATGATGCCCATCTTCATTCAGTTACAATGACTGATTTTACATATGGCTGACAGTAGGAATGGAAACGGTGAACTTTGCTTGATGCTGCCCCATGCTCTGCTGGAATATTAAAGGGGTATCGCCTTCAAATCAGAACCAAGTCAGCGAGAGCTGAGATCAGGGAGCATTTCTTAACACAGAAGGTTGTGAAGCTGTGGAATCCTTTTACCTAGATAGGTGGAATCACTAGGGATATTTCAACGAAAGATGGACAGAAACTCAGTTTGGAGAGGTATTAAGGAGTACAAATAAGATACAAGTTACATTTAAACAGCACCCTTCCTTTCATGTCAGAGAGACATCTCAAAGCGATTGATGCTGCTGGACGGGTAATCGAGGTGGGGGTGGGAGCTGAGGGGGTGTGGGAAGGACTTCATGAGACAGACCTTAAATGAGGGATGATGGGAGTGGGTCGAAGGGACTCCCAGATGGAATTTCAGAGAGCGGGAACAAATAAGCTGAAAGCCCACCTGCCAATGGTGGGACAAATAGGGTAGGGGACATGAAGCAGGCCGGTGCTCACTGAGCAAAGGGAGCAATCAGTTAGGTAGTGTTGAAGGAGATCGCAGAGGTAGGGTGGGGCAACATCACGGAGGGATTTGAAGCTTATAACAAAGATGTTGATTTTCATCCACTTGAGAATGGGAAGTCAATGGAGCCCAACAAGGATGGGGGTGATACAACAACAACAAGATTTCATTTATAGAGCGCCTTTCACGTCGGGAGGACGTCCCAAGGCGCTGGATAATTGGGTCGGAACCCGAGCAGGGGGGACATGGTCAGGGTGAGGGGAGGGAAGGGAGGGAGCGAGGAGGGGGTAGAGAGTTGAGAGGGGAGCTGAAGGCATGGTTGAAGAGAAAGGTCTTGAGACCGGCCTTGAAGGAGGAAAGGGAGGAGGCGGCGAAGGCACTGGGGGATGGAGTTCCAGAGCCTAGGGGCTGAGAGGCTGAAGGCCCGGCCACCGATGGTAGGGCGGTTGGGGCGGGCGATGTGGAGCAGACCGGAGCCAGAGGAACGGAGGGTACGGGCAGGTAAGTAGGGAGATAGTAGGTCGGAGAGGTAGGAGGGAGCAAGGCCATGAATGGCCTTGTAGGTGAGGATGAGGATCTTGAATTCGATCCTCTAGGGGATGGGGAGCCAGGTGAGCGAGGGTGGGAGTGATAGGTTCACGGAATGCGGGAGAGGACATTGGTTGTAGAGTTCTGCATAGTCTGTGGCCTGTGCTAGCAAGAGCTGGCAAGTCTGGTGATCAGGGCATTGGGGTAGTCAAGCCTGGTCATAATGAAGAGATAGTGACGGAGGCATGAATGGCATTAGGGTTCAAGATCTGCCACTGTCTAATAAACTGGTGGAAGAGGCTCAGTGGTTCAGTGGTCTCAGTGTAAGACTACTGGACTAAAATATCAGATTGTGCAGAAATTCTTAAATTCTTAAATTTATTCTTAGTTTTGAAAGCTCTTTTTTAATATTTTGTAAAAAGAAACTACTTCCAAGTTAGGCCTGGATTTAAGAATTTTCCATAATTCTGCACAATCGTATATTTGAATGTTTTTAAGGCTAAGACAATGAGAATAATAACATCCCAGGCATTTATTCCAGTAAAGTGAATATTACATACACCTTTAGATTCAAATGATTTATTCCTACTACTTAAATGATACCCACTGTTGCTAAAGTAAAGTTCTTGGGGGCCTACTTTGCTAAGAGCTTATTGTGTCTCTTCCTATTAGCCACGAAAATGAAACATTTTTTTTCAGATCTGTAACTGTTGTTTTTTAAAAGAGTTTGGTCTAATGTTTCAAAAAAATATTATGTCAATTTTTTTTCTAATTTTCTCTCCACAGGCCTCTGCTGGTCTCATCTGCTGTGCTCTCATTGGGATACTGGTCTCATGAGCTCTGTTGGGCCTCTGGTACCCGTGCCTCAAGTAACCATTGTTAACGTATGATCCTTGACATTGAATGTTGGCAGATCACTTGACTGGAAAGAGTGTCAAAGCCAAGTCCAATAGAATAGGGTAGAAGGCCACGGGGCAGCCCTCCGATACAACAGAGGCTTCTCAGATGCATCTGAGCTCAAACTTAACCTCCGTGGACCACCTACACCAGTCACAGCACCTCCTTGTGGCTCAGACGGACCTATGCCTAACTAGCCACTCTGGATAACTCGGCAATGAGCTGGCTTCCCCACCCCAGCTGCCACAGCTGCACACTACCAATAGCTGGTGCTGTAGAGGGACAAGGAGCAGGAACTTTAGTTGTTTTTCTCCTCCCTAATCCTTGTAAGGCAGAGGCTAATTTAATCTCCTCAACTGAGACCAGCAAACTCAGCATAGCACAGAACGGGCAGGATACCAGGAGAAACTCTCATCTCTTTTTGAATAGTGCCACAGGATCTTTAATGTCCACTTGAACAGGCTGACAAGATCTCGGTGTAACGTCTCATCCAAAAGACTGAAGTTGTCACTTAGCTCAAAGTGCTGACATGGGTCTGGAACCCACAACCTTCTGATTCAGAGGCAACAGTGCTACCTCCCCCCAAGGCAGGCTGACACATCTCACAAGGTAAGTCTCTCCTAGACTTAGTTTTGACGAGCATCTGATAATAGTACTGCATTAGATACTTTCAAAGGTACTATTACATGTCTGATCCATAAAACCAGATGGCCCAAATTCTGGGTAATAGAGAACCATTTCTCTTCTTAACCACCACTGAGAGATTTTAACCACAGTTTAGCTTTAATAACTGAGAAATTGTTCCCTTCAACTGGTTCACCAAACATGACTGGTTTATTGCAGGAAGGCACTCAACGGATAATATGAGATGATTGCTGGGTATTATTCAAGTGGCCCTTGAGACCCATCCATGCTTTGCTGCTAACTCTTGGTTCAATGATCAATGATCCCTCGAATAATGAGGAATGAAGGATCCCTCAGGAGAGTCTGATATTCTGGAATCTTTCATAAGGTTTCTCAAAAACGTTTTATTCCCCAACACAGACAAGTTTTAGCTTTCAAAAGGATCAGGGGTATGGGGGAGAAAGGATAGGTAAATGGGACTGAAAGGATTGCTCTTAAATGAACCAGCAAGGACACAATGGGCCAAAAGGCCACCTTCCATATTGCAAATTTCTATGGTTCTAAGTGGGAATTAATAAGATTTCCAACTGTATTCACATTTAACTCATCACTAGTCTCGGTCACTCCACTGCCTGCTTACATCACCACCACCTTGTAGTTATATTGCAGGTTTGACTATGGAAATTTCCTGCTCTTCGGCCTCCCCAACTCCTCCCCCAAAGGCTGCAGATCATCCAGAACTCTGCAGCCCATGTCCTCTCCTGCACCAGGCTCCACCACCCTATCATCCCCATCCTCGCCTGACTCCACTGGTTTCCCATCACACAGAGGATACAGTTCAACATCCTGGTCCTCACTTTCAAAGTCTTCCATGGCCTTGCTCCCCCCTACCTCTGTGATCTCTTACCTCCCCCCTACCAACTTGCCCGACCTGCTTCACGTCCCACACCTAGCCCACCCCACCATTGGCGTGCGGGCCTCAGCCACTCGGCCCCCACCCTCTGGAACTCCATCCTGCAGTCCCTCCATCTCGCATCCTCCCCTTGTCTCCTTCAAGACCCATCTCAAGACACTCCTCTTCAACTGTGCCTTCGATTACCTTCTTTCCCACCTTGCCCTCCACCCTCCCCAATCCCAACCCACAGCTCGGGTCTGAAGCACTGTCTGTCCAGTGACTTGGAACGTCCTCCCGATGTGAAACGCGCTATAACAAATGTAATTTTGTTGTTGTTATGTAGTGTCCTTCATGCAGGGCAGTGTCTCAGAGCCTTTACATCCTTCTTACCCTTCTTGCATCCTAAACACGAACAAAAATCTGAACGCAGCCACAGTCCAATCCAATTTACAATCCATTCTTTTTATCGAGAGCTGATGAGCTTTTTATTAACTTAATTGTATTCATCAGCCCCTGTCTGAGGAGTTTACGAGACAAATTACTTCCCTCCTATTTAAAGAATCATTACAGAACTAATTCAATGGATTAGCTGCCCCGCTGTTTGTATTGGAAGAGTAAACAGGATTAAGCCATAATTACCTCTGTTTCTCTTATTTACCAGTAAAGATGTAAATTATGCAATCTCTCAATTAATTTTTGTAAAAGTAAAAAAACATGTATATACATTTATAAACATTATAATTATTGCAAAGTGGAGCAAGAGAAGCTCTCATTTACAAAATTATTATCAGGCAACCCAATGCAGATGATGAATTATATCTCAGGCGTTCAATACAACAACAACAACAAAACAACAAAATAAAGCGCTTTCACGTCGTGAGGACGTCCCAATAATAATAATAATAATCCTTGCATTTGATATAGCGCTTTTCACGTCAGGAGGACATCCCAAAGCGCTTCACAGAACACACTGTAAAGTGAATTGACTATATTTGTGGGCGAACGCGGCAGCCAATTGCGCACAGCAGTGTCCCACAAACAGTTGTAGATTGAAAATGACCAATTTATTATTATTTTTGGTTTTGGAGGGATTATTATTAGGCGTGTGGAGTAAGGAAACTTGCCCAAGGTTTCGCCCTGCCTGGAATTGAACTCAGGTCTCTCGCTTGCAAAGCGAGTGCTCTAACTGAGCTACAGGACTCCACAAGGCGCTGGACAGAGTTACGGACCTGAGCTGGGGGTCGGAGGGCAGTGGGGGAAGCAGGGAGATCGAAAGCACAGTCGAGGAGGGTCTTGAGATGGGTCTTGAAGGTGGCAAGGGAGGCGGCGAGGTGGAGGGACAATGGGGCAGTTGTGCAGAAAAGTGCTTCTTCATCTGAATACATTTGAACCGCATTTCCTTAACATCAGTGGTGGCGTCAGCCTGATTCATTCAGTAGCACTCTAACCTCTGAATCAGAAAGTTCAAGCCCAACATCGAGCCTTTAAGCTCACAGTCTAGACTGATACTCGCCCAATAAAACTAGTGAATGGGCGAAACAATGGTCCACATCCCCGGCACTGAGTCCTGATCCACGTCCACCTTCAGATGATCTGGATTATTTCTGCGAAGGGAAAATCATTATAATCAATTCAATATATTTAGATGCTAAATTAGTTAAATAAACAAATTGCCCAATGATGGACCTAACCAATGCAGACAGACCGCTGAGGCCCAAATGGTTCTAAGGTCTCAGTCTAAGACCTAAAATATCAAATTGTGCAGAAATTCTTAAATTCTTAAATTTAGTCTTAATTTTGAAGGCTCTTTTTTCATATCGTAAAAAGAAACTACTTCCAAGTTAAGCCTGGATTTAAGAATTTTCCATAATTCGGCATGCTCATATATTTGAATGTTTTTAAGGCTAAAACAATGAGGATAATAACATCCCAGGTATTTAATCCAGCAAAGTGCACATTACTTACACCTTTAGATTCAAATTACAACAACAACAACACAATTCCATTTAAAGAGCGCCTTTCACGTCGGGAGGACGTCCCAAGGCGCTGTACAGTTGGGTCAGGACCCGAGCGGGGGGAAATGGTCAGGGTGAGGGGAGGGAAGGGAGGGGGAAAGGAGGGTGTAGAGAGTCGAGAGGGGAGCTGAAGGTACGGTCAAAGAGAAAGGTCTTGAGACCGGCCTTGAAGGAGGAAAGGGAGGAGGCAAGGTGAAGGCACTGGGGGATAGAGTTCCAGAGCCTCGGAGCTGAGAGGCTGAAGGCCCGGCCACCGATGGTAGGGCGGTTGGGGCGGGGGATGTGGAGCAGACCGGAGCCAGAGGAACGGAGGGTACGGGCAGGTAGGTAGGGGGATAGTAGGTCAGAGAGGTAGGAGGGAGCAAGGCCGTGAATGGCCTTGTAGGTGAGGATGAGGATCTTGAATTCGATCCTCTGGGGGAAGGGGAGCCAGTGGAGGTGAGCGAGGGTGGGAGTGATGTGGTCGCGAAGCCTGGTGCGGGACAGTACACGAGCTGCAGAGTTCTGAATGACCTGCAGCTTGTGGAGGGAGGTGCCGGGAAGGCCGGCGAGGAGAGAGTTCCCATAGTCCAGCCTTGAGGTGATAAAGGCGTGGACCAGAATTTCAGCAGCGTGAGGGGTGAGGTAGTGCTGTAGTCTGGCGATATTCCGGAGGTGATGGAAGGCAGTGCCAGTTGTGGTGCAGATATGAGGGAGAAAGGACAGCTCAGGGTCGAACAGAACACCAAGGATCCTGACTGGCTTTGAGAGGTGGAGAGTGCAGCCTTGGATGCTGATGCTGTCAGCGCCTGAGGTGCGGAGGCGCTGACGTGAGCCAATCAGGGGGGCCTCAGTTTTACTCACATTGAGCTGAAGAAAGTTGTCTCTCGTCCAGGACTCGATGTCAGACAGGCAGCTGTCGGGACATTGGTAGTCGTGGAGTTGAGGGTAGAGGAGGAAAGGTAAAGTTGGGTGTCATCCGCATACATGTGGAAGTTAACCCCATGTCTGCGGATGATGTCACCAAGGGGGAGCATATAGAGGGTGAAGAGGAGGGGACCGAGGACAGAGCCCTGAGGGACACCGCACGAGACAGTGCGGGGGCCGGAGGACAAGCCATTCATGGAAACAAAGTGAAGACGGTGGGACAGGTACGACCTAAACCACTCAAGGACAGGGCCTTGAAAGTTGAGGTGGGAGGACAAGCGGTGGAGGATAGCATGGTCGACCGTATCGAATGCTGCCGATAGGTCGAGGAGGACGAGGAGGCAGAGGGAGCCCTGGTCACAGATGGTCAGGATATCATTGGTGACCTTGACCAGGGCAGTTTCTGTGCTATGGGCAGCACGGAAACCCGACTGAAGGGGTTTGAATAATGAATGGGTGAAGAGGAAAGAGCGCAGCTGGGAGGCGACAACTCGTTCCAGGACCTTGGACAGGAAGGGGAGGTTGGAGATGGGCCGGTAGCTTGATAGCTGCGACGCATCAAGGGAGGGTTTTTTCAAGGTGGGAGTGATGGTGGCAGTTTTTAAGGAAATGGGAACAGAGCCAGAGGAGAGGGACAGGTTGACGATGTCTGTGATATGTGGGGCAAGGAGGTGGAGCTGGGAGATAAGGAGTGGAGTGGGGATGGGGTCAACGGAGCAGATGGTGGGTTTCAGGAATAGGTTGAGTTTGGTGACAGAGGGTGGGGAAACGGGTACGAAAGTGTGTAGGGGAGGATGGGTAGGAGTCGGAGTGTGGGAGGGAGGGGGTGGGTGGATGTTGGAGGGGAAGTGACCGCGGAGCGAATTCCCTTGATTTTGGATTCAAGGAAATCCAGCATCTCCTCGCAGTGAAGGTTGGAGTACTTCTGAACAGTATGGTAAATCAATCAGTTACCAGATATCCTTTCCACTGCACAATAGGATTAGATACATTAAATTTAACCTAATGTTCGCCTGCAAGAAAATTTTGTCTTAAAAATGAAGGTTATGCAAAAATTGTGGAAAATTGTTAAATTCAGCCTTATTTTGGAAGGCAGTACTTTTCAAGAACTTTTTAACGAGACAAAATGGTCTTACTGCCTATGAAAAAATAATAATAATAATTTGGTCATTCAATCCATGAATCTTTGTGGGACACTGCTGTGCGCAATTAGGTGCCTCGTGTCACACACAAATGATACAGTCAATTCACTTTGCAGTATATTCTGTGAAGCTCTTTGAGACGTCTCAGAGACCTGACTGCGAGCAACAGATGCACACACACAAACACCCACCATGGCTGATCAACTAACAGAAGAACGGATTGCTGAATTCAAAGAGGCCTTCTCTCTGTTTGACAAAGATGGGGATGGTATAATACAAAGGAGCTTGGGACAGTCATGAGATGACACGACAGAACCCAACTGAGGCAGAGCTACATGATATGATCAATGAGGTTGATGCTGATGGAAATGGAACAAGTGACTTTAACGCACTGTATCAAATGCAACGATTATTATTAGTATTATTATGATGAGGTGGAACTTCAGACCTTTCACATTCTGAATGACAGAAGAGTTTGGGACTCTTACTCTCTGCTCTTCCAATTCTGATCCATTGCTCACTCCTCAACACCATGCTTTTGTCCACAGGCATTCCTTCCAAAGCCACTTTGCTTTGCTGCCTCACTGACCTCAACACTCTCTTAAAAACATATTTGTCCCACTGTTCCACTGTGTTTTAAGTTAACATTAAATCTGGACTTCCCTGCTCAATGTCTGCCACTACTGGGAAGAAATTCCACCTCGATCTAGATTTACTCTTTTTTTTAACATTTGAGAGCATTCAATATTTGCTCCACTCTGTCAATTTACATCACTCTTTGTATTAAAACCACTACTTGTAGTTATTTACACCGCTGTGTATTAACGCTGCTCTGTGAATTAACAACATGTCATGTATTAATACCACTCTGTATTACACCACTCTGTATTACACCACCCTGTCTATGAGCACCACCACTCTGTGCCCGAAAACAAATTATAACTATCTTAAATTGAAGAAAAGGTGAAACCCCTTTTCTTTTTGTGTCGTGTCATTAAAGCAAGTTTCCTTACTGCATATGCATCTGTTTACTTAGCAGTAAGTAGGAACTCGGTCTTTACAACAACAACAACAACAAGATTCCATTTATAGAGCGCCTTTCACGTCAGGAGGACGTCCCAAGGCGCTGCACAGTTGGGTCATGACCCAATTGACTTTAGTCAATTGGTGGATCGCTTTCCGGGAGTAATAATCTCTCCAAAACTCAATTCACGACTGTTTGTGGGACACCGTTGTGTGCATTTGGCTGCTACGATTCACCCACAAACTATAATCCACTTTACAGTATATTCTGTGAAGCGCTTTGAGAAGTCTCAATGTGATAAGGAGCTATATCAAATGCAAGGATTATTATTAATAACACCACTAATATCACTTTGTATTACACCACTTTGTATATTAACACCACTCTGTAGATATTGGCAGAAGCTCCTTCTTATTAATGGTTTACTTATTAATTTTTCCCATGAAAGCAAACATCTAAGGAATAAATCCAATAAAAAGGTAGGTCACCATCCAATGTGTTATCACAATGTTATTACGCACATTAACAAGCAATCACAATTAATAGCACTCATACTGGCAAAGTGGCTCTAACAAATTAAATATTAATACCTCATAGAATCATAGAATCGTACAGCACAAAAAGAGCCATTCGGCACATCGAGTTTGTGCCGGCTCTTTGAATAGAGCAATGATATGTCAATCTTACTCCCCAGCCCTTTCCCCATAATCCTGCAAACCCATCCTCCTCAAATACCCATCCACCGCGTTTTTAAAAGTTGTTATCGAATCGGCCTCCACCACCCTTTCAGGCAATGCGTTCCGGATTCGAACAAGTCACTGCGTGAAAACATTTCTTCTCACCTCCCCTCTGCTTCTTTTAGAGACTATTTTAAATCTATGACCTTGAGTCACCGATATACCCACCAGTGGAAACAGTTTTTTCATTTCTAACCTATCAAATCCCCTCATGATTTTGAATACCTCTGTTAGGTCTCCTTGTAACCTTCTCTGCTCCAATGAGAATAATCCCAGCCTCTCCAGCCTTTCCTCATAATCAAGGTCCTCATTCCTGGTACCATTCTCGTAAATCTCCTCTGCACCCTTTCCAATGCATTAATATCCTTCCTATAGTGTGGTGCCCAGAACTGGGTGCAGTATTCTAACTGAGGCCTAACCAGTGTTTTATATAGGTTAATCATAACCTCCTGACTCTTGTACTCTATGCCCTTATTTATAAAGTCTAGTATCCCATATGCCCTTTTTACACCTTTATCTGCCTGTCCGGCCACCTTCAAGAATTCATTTACCTGAACCCCCAGGTCTCTCTGTTCTTTCACCCCTCCCTTAAGATTGTATTACCAGCCTGTATTACCTCCCGTCATTCTTTCTACCAAAATGCATTACCTCGCATTTCTCCACATTGAAATTCATCTGCCATGTGTCTGCCCATTTTACCATTCTGTCTATGTCTTCCTGCAGTTGGCTCCTGTCCTTCTCACTGTTTACCACCCTACCTAACTTTGTGTCGTCCGCAAACTTGGAAATGGTGCTTGCTATACCCAAGTCCAGATCATTTATGTATATTAAGAAGAGCAGTGGTCCTAATACCGATCCCTGGGGGACGCCACTGTACACTTCCCTCCAGTCAGAAAAGCAGCCGTTCACCACAACTCTCTGCTCTCTGTCTCCCAGCCAGTTCTGGATCCATGCTGCCACTGTCCCTTTTATACTATGGACTTCTATCTTTCTTACAAGTCTTTCATGTGGCACTTTGTCAAATGCCTTTTGAAAGTCCATATAAACTACATCAACTGCACTACCTTTATCCACCCTCTCCGTTACCTCATCGAAAAATTCTATTAGATTTGTTAGACAAGATCTGCTTTTAACAAATCCATGTTGGCTGTCCCATATTCTTCTAAGTGAAGATTTATTCTGTCCCGGATTATAGTCTCCAGGAGTTTCCTCACTACTAATGTTAGGCTGACTTGCCTGTAGTTCCCAGGTTTGTCCTTCTGCCCTTTTTGTACAGGGGAGTCATATTGGCCACTCTCCAGTCCTCTGGCACCACTCCTGTGTCTGACGACGATTGAAAAACATGTAGCCAAAGCCTCCGCTATTTGTACCCGTGCCTCCCATAGTAACCTTGGTTGCATCACGTCCGGACCAGGCGACTTATCTACCTTCAATGCAGTCAACCTTTTCAGTACTTCCTCTCTGTTTATACTTATCCTATCTATTTCCTCTACCCTCTCCTCTGATACTGTGGCATTTGGTGCATCCACTTCTTTTGTGAAGACAGATGCAAAGTATTCATTCAGTACATCAGCCACGCCCTCTGCCTCCACAATAAGATTTCCGTCTTTGTCTTTAATTGGCTCCACCATACCTTTGACTAACCTTTTTTTCTTGATATGTTTGTAAAATATTTTAGAATTCCCTTTAATGTTACCCGCTAACCTTTTTTCGTATTATCTTTTGGCCCCTTTTATTTCCTTTTTCAAACCTCTTGTTTGTTAAACTCTGTGCATTTAGGCACATGCACTGCCAAGACTGACTTGCCCTGTTCTGCACTTCCCCCCTGTTTTACTTCTCCATTTTCTAGCTCTTCGTTTTTTGCATTCCCTTCCCCCCTCAAAACTAGTTTAAACCCTCCCCAACAGCATTACCTTCCTATATTCTATTTGGTTGTCTTCTGTGTCTTGGGTTTGACATTTGTCATACCCTTCCTTTTTCTGCTTCATTCTAGATACAATTACCTTCTTCATCCAGGGAAGTTTGGATGCCCTATTTTCCCTTTTGTGGGGATGTATTTATTCTGTCCCTGAGCTATCTCATCCTTGAAGACTTCCCACTGCTCTTTAGTTGTTTTACCTGCCAATCTTTCTTTCCAGTCCACCTTGGCTAGGTCCCAGATTATAGTCCCCAAGAGTTTCCCCACTACTGATGTTAGGCTGACTGGCCTGTAGTTCCCAGGTTTGTCCTTCTGTCCCTTTTTGTACAGGGGAGTCACATTGGCCAACCTCTAGTCTTCTGGCACCACCGCTGTGTCCAACAAAGATTGAAAAATTGTAGCCAAAGCCTCCGCTATTTTACCCTTGCCTCCCATAGTAACCTTGGCTGCATCCCGTCTGGACCAGGCGACTTATCTACCTTCAGCCCATTCAACCTTTTCAGTACTTCCTTCCCCTCCTTGCCCTTTACGTTGTTGTTTTGCCAGTCTATGTTGGGATAATTAAAATCCCCCATTATCACGATTCTATTGGCCTTGCATCTGTCTGAGATCTGCTTGCAGATCTGCTCATCTATTTCCTTCCCACTATTTGGTAGTCTATAATATACCCCTACCAGCGTAACAGCTCCTTTTTTGTTCCTTAACTCTAACCAGATAGATTACGTTTTGGGGCCCTCCAGCACCTCAACCCTTTCCATGACTATAACCGTATCCTTGATTAACATTGCCACACCCCTCCTTTTTTTCCTTCCCTATCCCTCCTGAATACATTATAGCCAGGAATATTCAGCTCCCATTCCTATCCTTGTTTGAGCCAAGTCTCTGTTACTGCTACTACATCGTATCCCCCTATGACTACTTGAGCCTGCAGCTCACCAATCTTGTTTGCTAAACTCCATGCATTTAGGCACATGCACTCCCAAGACTGACTTGACCTGTTCTGCACTTCCCCTCTGTTTTATTTCTCCATTTTCTAGCTCTTCGTTTTTTGCATTTCCTTCCCCCCTCAAAACTAGTTTAAACCCTCCCCAACAGCATTAGTTAGCCTGTCTGCAAGCACATTCGCCCCAGCCCTGTTTAGGTGTAACCCATCCATATGGTACAGGTCCCACCTGCTCCAGAACTGGTCCCAATGATCCAGAAACCTGAAGCCCTCTTCTGGACCATTTCTCCAGCCAAGCATTCATATGCTTGATCCTGCCATTATGGTACTTATTTGCCCGAGGCACAGGGAGTAATCCAGAGATCACCACCTTAGATGTTCTATTCTTTGGTTTGTTCCCCAGCTTTTGATATTCACCCTGTAGCGTCTCAGCCCTTTTTTTTTTTTTACCAGTATCATGGATCCCAACCTGGACCACCATTTCTGGATGTTCTCCTTCCCCCTGAAGAATTTTATCCACCCATTCTGCAATGTCTAAGACTGTTGCACCAGGGAGGCAATATACCATCCTTGACTCTCGTCTTCTGTTACAGAAACGTCTGTCTATACCTCTCACTATTGTATCCCCTATGACAACACCATTGCTCCTGTTACCTAGGTCCCCCTGTTCAACCAATCGGTTTTTACTGTCCTCCCTGGAGATATCAACACTCTCAATGTTCAGTACAGAGTACCGGTCTGAGAGTGCTACACTGTTAGGGGCATTCTGCCCAGCCCGTCCCCTCTTCCTACCATGCCGGACAGTCACCCAGTTATTTTCCGTCTGAACCCATGGTGTGTGGGATGGGGTGACCACCTCCTGAAGTGTCTGGTCCACCAAATCCTCACATCCGTTGTACAAGTTTGAAGCTCAAGGCTCCATCACCCCTCTCTCAGGGGTCCCATTATCTGCAGAACTGATAAAACTATCCTGTCCCTGAGCATTAATCAGATGCAAGCATCTCCCAAGCCTCAGGGAAGTGATGGTTTCCTCCATCATACTGTCCAGGAACCTCTCACTGTCCCTAATGAAGCGCAGTGTCTGCACCTCAACTTCCAGCTTAGCTACTCTCAGCTGGAGCTTCCTGAGTTGCAGACACTTGCTGCAGATGAAGTCTCCTGGGCTCAGAGCGCCCTCCATTAACTCCCACATGTCACAGTCCTCGTATTTCACTTGCCACATCATCTTCTCACACAGTGTTTTCAATATGTATATTTTTTATTTTTTGTTTTTTTGTTTTAATTTACCTATACATATTGACACTGCAAAATATATGAGTAATGAAGAACTTGGATAATATACAGCTCAGTAGGTCTTTAGGTAGATGAATCTAATAATAATAATAATCCTTAGTTTTGAACAACTTCATCGAGAAGTCTCAAAGCTCTTCACAGGATTCATTGTAAAATAGTGTGGCTACATGTATTTTGTGGGTGAATGCAGTAGTCAATTTATGCCTAGCAATATCCCACAAACAGTCATGGAGTGAAAGACTAATTTTATCTGTGGGATTGTTGGCCAGGACACCGGGAGAAACTCCCTACTCTTTTCGGATAGTGTCATGGGATCTTTAATGTCCACGAACAGGCAACTGTGACCTCGGTTTAACAACTCATCTGAAGGATGGCACTTCGGTGAATGCAGCGTATGCCCAACACTGATATAGAGCACAGTGTAGTGACTGCGTAAACTGAGATACCCAGTCTGTTCAGGACCTGGACTACAAAGACTGCCACAGAGGGTTAACTTGATACTAACATTCCATTGCAAGGCACATCGCCTGTATCTCCATGATCTGTACCTAAAAAAGATGTTGGCTTAAATTGTGTAGTTAGATTGTTCTAATCTAATCTAAAGTTGATCATTGCAGTATTTCTGGGTAGAGAAAGCATTTATATTTGCATTCAAGTAACTGCAGCAAGGAACACTCTACCCATTTAGCTTCACGATATGTCCACTCGTGGAGTCTTGTAGCATATTGGTTGGAGTATTCACAAGTGAGAGGACCTGAGTTTGATTCCTAGGTAGGGCAAAACCTTAGACAAGTTTTGATACTCCACACTCTTCTGTTTACATAGTTGGAAGAAGGAACCTGGTTGTTAGTCGTTTGGCGGATCGCTTTTCTGGGGGTAATAATCTCTTCGCAAAAAAATAAATAATTTCGTCATTCAATCCTCGACTGTATTGTGCATAATTGACTGCTGTGTTTTGCCCATGAACTGTATAGTCAATCAACTTAACAATATATTCTGTGAAACGTTTTTAAAACGACGTGATAAGGCGCAATATAAAATGCAAGGATTATCTCCAATTTTGTCTCGAGTTCCTGCAGACGTGCCTGGTAACAGGTCAGTTTCTGAGTGGAGTGCTGGATGATGACATGAGACACATCTGGGTAAGAATTCATCTATGAATCAACACAAAGTAGACCCAGATATTTTGATCGTTGTTCAGCGACTTTACAGCTTTTATTTTAATTCAGATTGAAATGTCCACGTGAGTTATTCTAGTATTCAGTCAGCTTTATTCATAAAAGCCTCATATTGACTGAAACATCGAATGAAGGATCAATATTCACGTACAAATTATTTTCTATCTCCACCTTTGCTAATGGACCCTTTAATGTTGTAGACATTTGTGATGCCCAATGCCAAAGTATCGTAACCCATATTTATTTGCATTAACCTCCATCTGCTTTGCTCCCTACTTAACTCCCAGATGGTCAAAATTTCTATAGGCCAAAAAGGTCCACAAAGGCATACCCTGATCCTCAAAAATATTCAACAACAGCTTGCATTGATACCCCATCAACATATATTCACATTGGATAATGGAAATTGGCTTGAAGCAGTTTACAAG
Organism: Callorhinchus milii; assembly: GCF_018977255.1. Classification (NCBI taxonomy): domain Eukaryota; kingdom Metazoa; phylum Chordata; class Chondrichthyes; order Chimaeriformes; family Callorhinchidae; genus Callorhinchus; species Callorhinchus milii. The sequence continues at coordinate 117,338,338 of NW_024704743.1, read as the reverse complement.
TGGATCACAGAACAAGGTGGGAATAAAGGAAGCTTCAACAATGTTGACTGAGCAAAGGGATGTATTATTAGGAGGATTTTGAAGGTAAGGGCGCAAAGCAAGAGAATTTGGGAGATTTCCAGAGAAAGTGGCTCAACTAATGGTGGGTCGGGGGTGGGGAAGGGGGAAGAAAACAATGAACTGGAGACTTGAGTTGAAGGAACACAAGGAATGGTTCAGATAGGGTTGGAAGAGATTGCAGTGATAGGGTGGAGCAAGAACATGGAGAGATTTCAAGGATATTTAAGTATGAGGGTCTCCATCTACACGGAATAGGAGGCAGTGGAACCTGATTTTTTTCAGCAATTTTTTATTACAGAACTATTTCAGAAAACCCAACTACTGACTTCCCATTAAAGCATCATGTGGTTTCATACACAAATGTTCATAACTAATATTCTGGATTAGTGATTAAAAACTGTTCTGGACACCATAAATAACATGGTTGGCTGAGTGCCAGGTACACACTGGATATTAAGCCGCCCAAAGCATTAATCACTCTATGATGGGAAAACATTGGCGACTCAAAGCCTGCATTTGGGAAAGTACTTCATAAAATCCCATTAGTTCATCATTATGGAAGCATGAGATCAAAAGGGCCAAACCGATTTGTGACCTTCTGTCTGCCTCTAGTTGATGCAAACAGGGTAGATAGTAGCCAATGTATGTCATTCAGTTAATCATTTCGCAAACCATAGTCCTAGTAAAAATGTCACCTCCGGCTCCATTTCAGGTTCCATTTCTGCTTCTGAAACAAAGTTTTATTCTTTGACCTGCCATGGTTTAATATTTATAAAATTCCTTTGAAATTACATCAGAGTCAATCTGCTTCTGTGCTTCGTTCACCCAGATTCAAGCAGTGCATTGGTACTGCAGCTCACAGTCTAGACCAGTGATGGCCAACTTTTATGGTCGGCCAACAAAATATTTTTTCTTGATTGAGTAATTCTTGATTTGGGCCCATAAATCAAGAAATATTCAAACAAGAGAAAACTGAAAACACACTACTGTTGTTGTTGTTGTTGATCGAACATGGACTTATCTGGACTCCTGCAAATGTTTGGGGGAAGGGCTACTTCCTGCCCAAGCACCATAGGTTGGCCATCACTGGCCTAGACAGACACTCCAGTGATGTACTGAGGGAGTTCTCTACTGCATTGTTGGAGAAGCCATCTTTTGATTGAGATGTTAAAACCAGTCCCATTTACCTGTTCAAACAGACTTTGAAGACTCGATGGAACTATCAAAAAAATTGAAAGGAGCTTCTTCTGGTATCCTGGCCAACAACTCTCCATAGTAATTAGTCATGGCTGTGTAACACTCTAGAACAAATAAATGGCTGCCACATCTGACAGCAAGTTCCGTACATTTCACAATAATTGCTGTGTAGAGTTTTTAATAGTCTGACGTGACAAAATGCTACAAAAATGCAAGCTCTTTCTTGTTCATTTGTACTGTGCCAGGCCATTTGACAACTGATTCATTCTGCCCATGGCTTTCTTCTTTCTAATGTAACCCTTGAAGAATTTTGGAATGCTTTAGCAAAGGAACTTCAATGAGTTTGTCATGAAAGGAGCTATATAAATATAATTTGTTGTTGTTGTAATCATGGGCATATTTGTAGGGGTGAATTCAGAATAAGGAGGGATTATAAACTTGGTTAACTAGTAGTAGCAGTGGTGTATGTTTGGGAGGGGGTGAGGGGTTCCAGTGGGGGGGAGTTGTGGAGGGTTCGTTAACATTCGCCTGAATCATAAGACAGAGTAAATAGCTCCATCAAAAAGCAGATGATAAAAACACAGCAAAATATAAAGCATAAATAAGATTAGTTAGTACATTTTTCACATTAGCTTTCACATATAAAGACTGCAGATCCACCCAATTCTATTTTTGGCTGGTTGTTTTTCCAATTCACCCATTTCCTGAAGTTGCCTTTTCCGTAGCTCTCTTGGAGGTTAGACAGCAATGACTTTGGCTGTGAGTGAAGGGCGGAAAAGCAAATCCAATTTCCTTCCTGGAGGACAATTTGGGTCAATAATTCAGCACCAGCCAATGCTGCTTTCTGATGCAAACACAACCAGTGATTACTTACAATTTTTTTAAATTTTTATATCCAGTTGTTTGTTTAATTGTCTCTCTACTGACATTACAAGCGAAAGGACCCAGGTTCGATTCCCAGGTGGGGAATTCGATTCCACACGCCACTGTTTACCTAGCAGTAAATAGGAACCCAGTTGTTAATCAATTGGCGATTGCTGACCAGGGTTAATAATCCCTAAAAAAAAAGAAAAATGTAGTAACTCAATCCATGACTGTTTATGGGACACTTCTGTGTGCAAATTGGCTGCCGTGTTTCACCCAAAAATATAGTCAATGCACTTTACAGTATATTCTGTGTAGCACGTTGAGACGACTCAAAGGCTTGATAAGGTGCTATAACAAATGCAAGTATTATTATTATTATTAATTGTCTCTCTGCTCCTGATCCTGTTTCCTATTGTTGGGGTGCACTTCACAGAATGTACTGTAACGTTCATTGACTATATTTTTTGGCAAAAGGTGGCAGGCATTTGCACACAGCAGTATCCCACAAACAGTCATTGGAGTGAGTGATCAAATGTATTTTTTGAGGGATTATTACCCCTGGTCAGCAATCTGCCAATTGACTTACAACCAGGTTACCCTCCGTTTGAGTCTTGCCCATTCCTTCCCACTTTCAAAACATTTTTCAAAACTTTTCTCTTTGAACACTTTGGTAATTACCCACAACAACAACTTGCATGTGTACAGCGCCTCTCACACAGCATAGCGTCCCAGAGCATTTGACAGTGGCGGAGTACAACATCAAGCTGGGGGGGAGGTGGCATGTGACCATGGACACAGTTGAAGAGGCGCAACCTGAAGATGAAGAAGGAGGGGACAAGGCGGAAAGATAGAGGGAGAGTAACTCCCACAAACGCTCGAGAGGTTTATCTAGAGGATTGTTGTTCAGGACACTGAGAGAAATTCTCGTTTCAAATCTTGTTCTGGGTTATTTGATGCCCACCTGAAGAACTTTATTTACCTAGTACTTTCGAGCATTCAGAATGTGGTAGATTCTTAAACACAGCCTTAATTTTGAAGCTGGTTTTCTTTAAGTTTATTTTAGGCAACAGCAGAAAGCTGATGTCAAAGTTAAGACTGATATTCTACAATTGGCCCATTCTGGATACTCCAAATTGCTACATAAATAGGGTAAATCTCGACCTGCATGGACTTTCTCCTCAATAAAATCACACTCTTAACAAATAGAATAAAACATTTGTACAAAGATCTGAGTAGACAAAAGTAAATAATGCAATATGTTTTGATTGAACTCAATAGTTGTTGCAGTAGATAATGAATTTGTTCTGTGGCAACAGAGGAAAGGGGAAGCGAGAATCAATAGAGCAAAACAATTCGGAAGCTTCAAGAAGGAATGTTTGTGTGTAAAACATGTGACTGACCAGAAGAGTCTGTGGAAATTAGCTGTGTAGTTAGAGGTGAGTAATGGTGAGTGAGAAATGAGAGTGCAGAATGAGACTGAGCGCAGTGAGTGTAGGGTGAGGCAGGGGACTGAGAGTAGAGTGAGCCAGAGCAGTGAGTCTAGAACGACCAGATCATTCACTTCATGGCTGTTTTTACATAACAACTTGCACTTATGTAATGCTCTGCACGAAGATTAGTGTCTCAGAGCGCTTTACAGTGGCGGAGCCTGACTCCGAGCCGATGGGGGTGGAGGGGGAGCTGACCGTAAGCACGGTCAAGAAGGAGGATTTTCAGGTGGGAGTTGAAAAAGGGGAGAGAGGGGGCAAGGCGAAGGGATTGAGGGAGAGTGTTCCACAGTTTCAGGGCATAATGGCTGAAAGTGCGATCTCCAATGGCGGAGCGGAGGGTGCGAGGGACAAGTAGGATGCCAGTCGAGGGGAAGCGCTGGGTGATGGATTGGGGAGTGAGGAGGTTGAGAGGTTGGGAGGTGCCAGGCAGTGAATGGATTTTTATAATCTTTCAGTGCTGTGTTTGTCAACAAAAAACACAATCCCAGTAATTACAACTTTACTGACAAGCACTTTGGGATGTTTTGACATAAACTAGTGTGATTAAAAAGTCCTTTCTTTCACAGAGTCCCTGTGTAACAGTATCATAAACTGATTCAAATGAACAGACTGGCAACTCGCTGTAAAATTAATTAGATTAGCGCCTGCAGAAGAGAGAGAAAGACCCTGAAAATACACAGTCACTACACTTCACAGTATATCCTGTGAAGCGCTTTGACACATCTCGATGATGTGATAAAGGGCTCTATCAAATACAAGGATTATCATTATTATTATACTATTAATATTGTATAAAATATTATTATTATCACAGGATATACTGTAAAATGGATTGACTATGTATTTTGTGGCCAAAACCCAGCAGTCAGTTTACGCACATCCTACAAACAGCTATGGAGTGAGTGACCAATTTGATTTGGGGGATTTGATGGCGAGAACTCCAGGAGAAACTCCTCTCTCTTTTCAAATAATGCCATGGGATACAATGTCCACCTGTAACATGCACAGATGAGACCTCGGTTTTAACATCTCTTCCAAAGGACGGCATCTCCAACACTGCAACAAGCCCCCCCAGCGCTACATCAGAGCATCACCTTAAACTATGTGATTCCAAGACCCAACATGGGGCTTGAACCCACAACCTCTGACTCAGAAGTGAGAGTGCTACCACTGCGAAAGGCTGACTAAAGAGAGATAGCGCAGGGCAGATATTGGGAGATTTACTGCACCTCTGAAGACCAATGCAATCATAATGATGAATGCATCTCTGTTTCAAGACAGGTCTGACCTATTACATTCTTTATCAAGGAATCCCATTTAAATTCCCTTTGACCTGAGGGAACTCTGCTCTTGAACTACTTGCATTCAAATGAAGTTTCTTTAGGTTGCAATATAACCAGCACATGACCCCCCCCCCCCCCCCCCCCCTCCACCCCCATTTGCTTTTGTCACATTCTTTACAAAGGAATACTGTTAGAAATGGTGCAAAATAGATCCCATTATTCCGGAATGAAAAGTAATCTATTCAAGAATACAACTGAAGGCAAATAAAGCAATCTGCCCCTTTTCACCAGCCAGCCAGCCCACCAGTGAGAATAATAATCCTTGCATTTGATTTAGTGCTGTTCACATCTTCAAAACATCTGAAAGCGCTTCACAGAACATACTGTAAAGTGAATTGATTGTATATTTGTGGGCGAAACGCGGCAACCAATTGCGCACAGCAGTGTCCCACAAACAGTCATGGATTGAATGACCAAATTACTATTATTACGATTTTTGAATAATTATTATCCCCGGAAAAGCGATCCGTCAATCGACTAACAACTGAGTTCCTATTTACTGCTAGGTAAACAGAGGCGTGTGGAGTAAGGAAACTTGGCCAACATTTCGCCATGCCAGGAATTGAACCCAGGTCTCTCGCTTGCGAGGCAAGTGTTCTAACCACTGAGATACAAGACTCCACGAGGAATCATAGTCTCATAAATATTTATCTTTTGGGACTGATGTTGATTTATGAAATTCCCCGGCCACTTTGCTTTGGATAATGATCCCATCTATGTGTTAATCCTTCTGACTATGACTCGGGTGCTAATGTGGGACTACCATACTGTGGGAACCAGAAATACGGTGCTGTTAATTGGGAATCAATACTGAGCAGCAATTTAGACATTTCCTGATGGCAATCATGGGTATCAACAGACTGGCAAGTCACTGTGGAAATTAACTAGATTAACACCTACGGAAGAGCATGAGGGAGGAAGGGAGGGAGAGAGAGAGCAGGCCAGAAAGTGCAACAAGCCAGGAACCTGAGCAGACACATGCAGCTCTATTAAAGTCTAAAATATCCTTTCACCATGACTCCAGCATGATTTGCATGGCACTTTACCTTGAAGAGTGCAATATAAGCACTCTAGGCCGCTACCCCTTGTGAAGGGCGCTATATAAGTGCAAGTTGTTGATATAAGCACAGAGTTAAAACTAATACCAGAGTAACTAAAGGAATAATATCATAGGAAAACATACATCATAGTAACACAGGAATATATCATAGAAACAAAGAAATGCACAGGGAGGAAAAAGCTACTGAGGTCCATCGAGCTGGTCCCAAATTAACCAAATAATTAAGGTTAAAAAAACGGCAAGCTCAAGTATTCAAATCAGCAGTATTTGGATATTTGACCTACTTGTAGCATAAGACCAATAAGAATATTCTTTCAAAGGCATTGAAAGGGTTTTCTAAGTAACTCATACAGATTAATGTGAAAAAAACATTGTAAATATCTTATTACTTCTGCAATAGCTCTGTGCCCCCAATAATTAGCTCTGTTCTGAGTGTCTGACTCACAAGTATCACCCAGTACTAGACGGGTTTTGTTGTGTGTCATGCATGTTTTTGTGTTTAGATATGATCAGATACCATGGATACAAAGGATGCACTTTGTGTTTTTGGTTTAGCCTGACACATGCCGAAACTTGTCCAAACCAAATTATCCAAACCAGACCGAGAGTTCCATACCGCTTACACATGGAAATTTTGTGTGTGGGATGGAATGGTCAATCTGCCCCCAGTGGGAAGCATCCTGTTTCCCTAATTCTGGAAAGTATTAGGCGCAGGTTGGCAAGAGCTAAGGTTTGGGGAACTCAGATGTGAGTTGGGGTAACTGCTGGAGTCTACCCAGCTAAAACTACATAGCTTGCCATTGATATCACTGTTTGGCAAGCTTCCCCCTGCTTGTCCAGCTAGGACCACCCCACCCATTAGAGATTTAGTTTGCAGGGTTAAGGATGTATGTTGTTCATACAGAGTGAATGTCCAGTCTCTCCCAATGTACATCATGTACGTCTTCTAGCTGGCTTGACTGCAAAGCCTTAGAATGCATCCATCTGTGGAGTCCTGTAGCTCAGTCGTTAGAGCACTCGCTTTGCAAGCGAGAGACCTGAGTTCAATTCCCGGCAGGGCGAGACCTTGGGCAAGTTTCCTTACTCCACACACCTAATAATAATCTCTCCAAAACCAAAAACAATAATAAATTTCAATCTACGACTGTTTGTGGGACATTGTTGTGCGCAATTGGCTACCGCGTTCGTCCACAAATATACAGTCAATTCACTTTACAGTGTGTTCTGTGAAGCGCTTTGGGACGTCCTCCCGACGTGTAAAGCGCTATATCAAATGCAAGGATTATTAGTATTATTATTATTATTATTATCTCCAAACTGTTCCTTTCAGAAAATCTCGGTGCATGGAGTTTAAAAAAGAGTGCTAAATAATGACACAAATAGAGTAGTTAAATGTGACTGCATCTGAGATAGAGACGGTAAAGACAGTAAAATGTTGTTGTTGTAAAGACAGATGTCCAATCCCAGAAGAACATTTGCTCACACAATATCTAGTTAGTATATTCTGTGAACCACTTTCAGATGTCTCGAAGATGTGATGAGGCGCAATGTCAAATGCAAGGATTATAGGATGTCGAAGCATTTAGTGGTTCAGTTTAATGACTTTTCTGTGACAAATTCTTTTCGACTGCACTTTCAGTGCACTTTTCCCCCCATCCTCCTCAATTCCCCCCCCCCCCACCAGCTCGGACACCCATCCAACTGTATGAAGCGCTTTGAGATGTTCTACTGACACGAAATACATGCAAATTGTTGTGGTGGTAAATCTGAGTTTTGTTGGCTTCTCAAATCCAATTTATAAAAAAATGCATAATTACCGCAAGTAATTATAAATATATTGCCAGTCAGATTGGCGTTTCCCTCCACAAAAGCCAGGGTGCACTTTGTTTCGCACCAAATCAATATTCTGCTTCATATTATCTGCTACATCCTGTCCTCTTTTTTAGCTTAAATTGGCATTTATCCATATCAATTCTGCTTCAGGGTCAAGTGCTTACATCCTATTACAGCTACGACCAATTCCTCGTCTTATATATTTAATGGTCTTTACCAGCAGTAGTGAGAAGCTTAATCTGCCCCCAATCCTTAGGAACTCGCAGCCAGTGGTGAGGCTGTGGATGGAGCTTGAACCTATCGAGGCTTTGTCAATATTCTGAGAATGTGCAATGAATGACAGTGAAAAATAGAGGCTTGTACGAGGTGCTATAGCCTCTCATCTAGTGCTAAAACATCAGGGACTGATCAATGGGCTGTTACTGGTCCCGGTGCCAGTCTGCCAGCTGTTTGCCCTCGGTTATATCTTGCCATTATTTCCACATCCTTTCTGCAAGTAATCTTTATTTTTTTTAACAAGGTTCAGAATTGCATTAAGGTTTGCTACCACAATAGACCTTGGGTTCCCCTGTTTTGGCTTTTCTAGTATTTACAGAAATCTTTGAAGGAAAAAGGTGTTTCAATAATCCTTACATTTGATAAAGCACCTTTTCAAATCATCCATAGGATTTACTGTGAATCGTAGTGATTGCCTATTTTGCAGGTGAATGCTGTAGCCAATTTCCACACAACAATGTCACACAAACAGCCATGAAGTGAATGACCAATATTTATTTGGGGAATTGTTGGTCAGGACACCATGAGAAACTCCCTTCTATTTTCAAAGACCATCATGAAGATCTTAACAATGAAGTACATAAAGAATGTTTTAGAATTTGATATCCGATGTAGGAAAGTAACGTTGCTCTTTTGATTGCCTCTTCTATTCAGTGCTTCATTTTCCCTTCAGCTTGTTCAGGTGGATGTTAAAGATCCATTGTTTGAAAAGAGAAGGGAATTTCTCCCAGTGTGGTAGCCAACAATCCCTCAGATAAAATAATTCATTCATTTTTATGGGACAAAAATGCTATTTATAGGACATTGCTATGAGCAAATTGGCTTTCACCCACACATTCACCCATAAATACAGACCTTGCATCTTACAGAAAATCCTGTGAAGTACTTTGCGACATCCCACCGAAATAAGGTACTACACCAAATGAAAGGAGTTTTTTTTATTATATAAGATGGTCTAGAGATGGCATCAACAGGGATGTTTATACAAGAGATAGACAGATACTTGTGCAGTAGAGGTATTAAGGATGGGATACTGATATTAAAGGATCTGCCAAAATCTAATAAACTACTGGAATAAGCTTGATGGGCTGAATTGCCTCCTTGTGTGTTCCTGTTTCTATATTGCTCTATGTAGCCATCATCTTGTTCAAGTGGAGGCATTATCAGGCATAGTTTTTGTTCAAAAAAGCGAAAGTAAGCATGAACCTTTTAAATCGCTGTGTGAGACCATTCGAATGAAAATATTTCAAAAGAGTACAGAGGGTAGCAAAGACTTTTATTCAAGTTCAGACATTTGCAGGATTTATTTTGCCCTTCAAAGGCTATTCGTTTCCACAGCTCAAGCATGATCACTCCATCCAGCTTCCTGCACTCCTCAACTAATCTGAACGACAACCAACAATAACAACTTTCACTTATATAGCACCCTCCACACAGGATAGAGTCTCAGAGTCCTTGACAACAACAACAGATTATAATTATTTAGCGACGTTCATATCGGGTGGATGTCCCATACTGGAGTGTTTCCCTATAAGCACTAGAGGGCATTGCATTGGAGAATCAGTTTCCTAAGCCAGAGCTCTCTCAGGACTCACCATGTCAGTGATTGGGGCATACATATGAAACATAAAAATTTACAGTGCAGAAGGAGGCCATTTGGCCCATCAAATCCGCACTGGTTCACAGAACAAGGATATTTCAATCCCATCACCCCACCCCACCCCAGTGCCTTGGGACGTCCTCCCGATGTAAAAGGTGCTTTACAAATGTAATTTTGTTGTTGTTGTTATTCCCATACCCCTTCAAGCCCCTCTCTTTCAAATGCCTGTCTTATTCCCTCTTGAAAGCTACAATGGACTGCTTCTTCACCACCCTATTCAGTCGAATGTTCCACATCCCAACTACTCTCTGGGTGAAAAATGTCCTCCTAAATTCTCCTTTCGCTGTTCTTGTGACTATTTTATAACTATGGCCCCTGGTTACTAACTCCCCAACCAATGGAAATAACTTTGCTCCATTTACCCTAACAAAACCTCAATTGTGCAACTCTCAGTTTATTTGGATACACAGTGATGAATTTACACAAGTGTCAGACACCCCCAGATGACTCCCAAAAATTATCAAATCTGGAGAATTATAATTAATAATAATAATAATAATCCTTGCATTTATCACCTTATTGAGGTGTCTAAAAGATCTTCACAGAATATACTGTAAAGTACAGTGACTGTATATTTTGTGGGCAAAACACAGCAGCCAATTGTTAGGAACTCTCCATGAAAATAGATTTTGGTGTATATGAATGAAAGTACAATTTGTGGCAACATTTACTGTAATAACTGCTGGTCCTGGAACTTGATCCAGTTGCTGAGCCAGTAAATATGTTTCACAAATGTAAAATAACAGAACTGGCTCTGTCCAAGGTCTGTCAAGGGTGTTGAGGGCTCTGGAAATTTATGAACCTCAGCATAAGCCTTCATTCAATATGATTGAGTCTTGGTCCTAACCTTAGAGGGGGAGGTGATTAGGCATATTGGATATTTTCATCACGCCAGCTTTGACGATTCCAACAGACTCCCTGGCTCTTCCCTACACAAGCTGCAGCCTATGTCCTTTCCTGCACCAGGCTCCACGAGCCTATCACCCCTGTCATTGCTTGCTCCAATATCCCTCCCACCCTCACCCCAATCCATATTGGATTGAACTAACGACCCTTGTTCTAAACTTCAAATCCCTCCATGGCCTCCTCCATTCAATCTCAACAATCTCCAACGCTCCCTTCACTCAGTGAGCACCGACCTACTTCATAATCCCCTGTATTGTTGGGTAAGCTTTCAGCGATTTTGTTCCAAGATTTATCTTACTGATCGCGCTTTCTATCACCTTTCTTTCCCCTTTTCATGCTACAGTTTCCACCCTTGGGTCAGATGCCCAGCAATAGTCAAAACCTTTGGTGTTTCCTTCTGATGTGAAAGGCATCGAATACGTGCAAATGGTATAATATTTACTTGGACTTACACAGATATGTGTTGACGGCTTGAGTTGTTAACTTGCCCAGGGTGGACGGTATGGTTAAATAAATAAATAAACAATCCATTCATTTGATATAACAGCGAAACGCTGGGCAAGTTTCCTTACTCCACATGCCTCTGTTTGCCTAGCAGTAAGTAGGAGCCTAGTTGTTAGTTGATTGGCGGATCGCTTTCTTGAGGGTAATAAATAATCCCTTCAAAAATAAATAAATAATAGCAATTATTTGGTCACTCAATCCACAATTTGTTTGTGGGGCACTGCTTTTGCATTGCAGCTTTTGTGCAATTGGCTGCTGCATTTCGCCAACGAAATATACAGTTAATTCACTATACAGTATATTCTGTGGTATAATAATTCTTGTATTCGATACAGCACCTTATCACAGCGCGCTTAAAGTAAATGTGTGCATCTAGAGTAGGCAAACAAATGGGTTCGAGGGTAACATACACAGTCTCAAAGCGCTTCACTGAACATACTGTAAAGTGAATTGACTGTGTATTTTGTGGACGTTTAAGCTCATTGTGTCAGGGGAAAGTCTCAAAGTGCTTTGTATACTGTACTGTAGAGGGTAATGACTATTTTGTAGATGAATCTTAGTAGTTTTAATAGGCCATTGGGTACATTTATAAAGGATATTGGAGTGTACATGAGATATCAAGAGACACCATTTGAAAATTTGACTGCTCAGATGGACTCTACTGGTATTTGCGCTCTTGCACATTTTTATATTCCTATATACATTCAATAATAATGTAATCTTACATTTGGTGTAACACCTTTCACATCGGGAGGATGTCCCAAAGCGCATTACAGAATTTACTGTAAAGTGTAGTGGCTATTCGCTTTTCGAGCAAAACCTCATTAAAATCTTACTAAACTATCTGGAAACGAAAAGCAAAGTACTGCAGGTGCTGACAATCTGAAATAAAAACAGAAGTGACTGGGAGCACACAGGAGGTCAGGCAGCATCTATGCAGAGTGGCAAATTAGTTAATGGTTCAGGTCTATGACCTTTTGTCAGAACTCTGATAAAAAGTCATAGAACTGAAACATTAACTCCTCTCTCCATAGAGCCTGCCTGACCTGCTGCGTGTTCCCAGCAACTTCTAAACTACCTGGAATCCTGCCTGAGATCACCTTTGTAAACAACAACTACTTGCATTTATAATAGTGCCTTTCATGTAGAATAATGTCTTTGAGTGCTTTACAAATGCCGAGCAGGGGAAAGTGGGGAGATAACCATAGCAAAGGAGTATATGCCTGCCTGCCCCACAAGCGGCAGGGAGTGAGGTAAAGGCTCAGCATCCTGTAAACGGAAGGCAGAGCTGAGACTAGCCCACTCGTGTAACTGCTCCCTATAGATAAAGTGAACAGAACCTCAGCAGGAATGCCGTGGTGACAGGGGTGAGACTGATTTGGGTTGTTCTAGTGTACAAGTATTTTTTTTTGTTTGCGAAGTTTTCGGGTGTTTGTTCGGGTAAACATGGATGCGTACGGTACACATCGGGGCAACTTATGTTTTTACAACAAAATATATGTTACCGTCGAACCCATTTGTTTGCCTACTCTAGATGCACACATTTACTTTAAGCGGATGTAGCAAATGTACGGGTGGGATTTGATTCCAGCAATCTCAGCACGTAGGTGTGCACTAATTACCTTGGCTCCAACCTTGAATCATTTATCCTTATAAATTCTGGTTCAGACAGGAGATCTGCATTTCTGTGTCCTTGAGTCTGCAACCTGTTTGCTTTAACGCAGAGTCAGGATAAGTGCTGAAGCGATAGCCCAAGAAAATAACTTATATTTCAAAGGTTCTTGGAGTGCTGCGCGCAGAGATTTTCAGTAAAGTTTAGTAGCCAATGTTGCTACAGGAAATAAGAGTATTAAGGTGTTTGGAAAAGGCAATTCCGATGATGCAGTGGATAAAACTGCATTTTTTAGAGTAGGAGTTCACTGGTTTATATTACAATAACAATAATATTCTTTGTGTTTGATACAGAGCCTATAATGCTTTACAATGATCATTGTGTTTATTGACAAATGACTATCCTCCCTGGGGCCAGGTAAGCTGAACTGGCTCCAAGGTGACTTGCCTACCAATGGAATATAGAATCAAGCCAGCCCTCTGTGGCGATCCCAGTAGTCTGGTTCCTATGCCAGGTGGGTCCGCAGTGTTCCAGGGCACTGCTGATGACGGCATAGCCAGTCTGGTTCATCGGCAAGACCTGGAAAGGCAGACCAGTCACTGGGAGTCATCCCACTCAGCTCCTATTGACCCTGCAATGGGTAGGGTTGTCCTAGCTGGACAAGCAGTGGAAAGCTTACCAGACAGCGATATTAATGAGATGCTATGAGAATTTAGCTGGTTAGATTCCAGCAGTACCCCAACGGCCACTCTGGGATCCGCAAGACTTGGCTCTTGTCAACCTGTGCCTAATACCTTCTGGAATTAGGTAAGCAGGATGCACCCCTCCAGGGAGAGAGTGTGCATTCCATTCCGACAATCTATCACTGGGATTTCCAATATTTAGGTGGGACAAATGGAATTCGCAGTTTGGTTTCGATACTCTTAAACATAGCGATGGGTTTCCTCATGTGTCAGACACCCGGCTGACCAAAAGAAAGAATTGACAAATGCAACAGGCAATTTACAAACAACGACGTTGCACGAAGCCATGAAGTGAACAACCAATTTGAATCCACAACCTTCTGACCCAGAGGCAACAGCTCTTTTTACTGAGACAGGCTGACTCATGAATTTTCCCACTAGCACTAGATGTTGGAGAAATTTTTAAAACATTAAACAAAAGGGGATATGTAATTTTACAGCACATTTTCATGCCAACACATCTCTGAGCGCTTCGCAAGCATTTACTGTCAAGTGTAGTGACTGTCTTTTGGTTGGCACTCAGTGATCTCCATTACTGTACACTTTTACCTTTGTCAATCTTGCGGAGAAATCACCCCACATGGAGTGAGTGAACAATTTTATTTGGGGGATTGTTGGCCAGGACACCGGGAGCAAGAAACTACCTTCTCTTTTCAACTAGTGCCATGAGATCTTTAACATCTACCTGAATAGGCAAATGGGATCTTGTTTTTAACGTACTATCCGTAGGACGGCACCTCTGACAATGCAACACCCGCCCCCCAGTGCCGCATTGCCGTATCAGTTTAGCCTATGCGATTCCAAGCCTCGACGTAGGTCTTTAACTCACAACCTTCTGACTTAGAGGGGATAATACTACCACTGAGCCAGGCTGACACACAACATATTTTTTAAAAAATATGTCAGCAACGATTAGACAAGCAATGGCTCTTCTGTCTTGATAAAAGATGGCACGGAGGAGACCTTAAAGAGGGATATAAATTGGATGGGAAAAGTAAACCTTGAACAATACTTTTGGATATACTTAGACAGTAGAAAAAGGACACAGAGTTCCAATGAACAATTTCAGAACAGAGGGTAATTAATGACTGGGAACAAGTTACCAAGAAGGGTGGTTGAGGCCAGGACGCTGGGACTCATTTAAAAAGCAGCTTGATACTCTGATGGGGGGATGGTAGGGTTGAGATCAGATGGGCCATTGTGGCTTCTTCATCCAAACCAATCCTGTGACCTTGTCCAAAATTCACTTGCCAAACAAAACAAAACAGTTGTTCGAACTTAAAATATACAAGTACAAAAAATTAACAGTATCCTCTTTGCCTAATTTGCTGAGGCCAAGAATAACGCACACATTCTCAATACTTTTCATTGCTGTAGCTCTGGTAGATTAATAATTCACAACAGTCAAATGGTAGTCTAAGACGTTGGTCGAAGGCCTGATAATTTGAGTGTCTGTAGCAAAAACTAAAATGGCAATGTGAAATCAATGCTGTCCATTTTCTTCAGTATTGATCTCTTTTTGATGCCAGTCAGGCTGTGATAATGGTGTTTTGCATCTTTGTAGTTTGTAAAGTCAGTGTGTGGGTTTTTAAAATTAATTTTCTGGTAAGTACGCTGAAAATCATAAATATTCCATTGGATTAAAATAAGTTGTGAGCGATTGGGGGACACTTCCTACAGTATTGACACCAGTTAACAAATACAACCACAGTAGGTATTTTTACATATCCTACAGTTTATCCCTATATTCAGGAAAGCACAAGTAGTTAGTTCTTTTCACTAAAGCATACAAAATACACTGTCACTACACTTTACAGTGAATCTTGTGAAGTAGTACTTGAGATGTCCATCTGCTGGCCGGTGAGTTGGGAACAATCGAGGCCTCCAAGATTCAGCACAAAATCCAGACCCAACCATTGTGTCAAAATTGAGGAGGGCGGGGATGGGCGGCAGTAAAAGCTTCCCAACTCATGGGCACTGTTTAGGTTTAGCTGAAAAAAAGTATTGAATCTGTTACAAAATAGTGTATTTTTCACCCCGTCTTTGTTACTGCCCATCACTGCAGTTCCGAGATAACTTTGAGTGCAGGATTTAGGCCTGACGCTCCAGTGTGGTGCTGGGGGACCATTGCATTGTTGGAGGTGCCGTCCTTCAGATGAGATGTTATATCAAATGCAAGGATAATTATTATTATTATTTTATAGAATGGAGTATCAGTATTATTATTGTCTATCCACCTCAGTCTTGAAAATATGAATGGATTCAGCATCCACAGCCTTTTGGGGGAGAGAGTTCCAGATTTCCACTACCCTTTGGATGAAAAACTGCCTCCTGATTTTACTCCTAAATAGCCTAGCTCTAATTTTAAGATTATAATAATCCTTGCATTTGATATTGCACCTTATCAAATTGTTAAGACATCTCAAAGCAAATGCATTCCCCCACCAGAGGAAATGAAGCTCTATATCAAATGCAAGGATAAAATGTTATTGCTTTGGATAGTGAAGTGAGTTCCTTTGCAGAAACAACATAAATAATTTAAAGTAATTAATAAATTATTGAGATTGATCATAGTGGTTTGGGTTGCATAACTAGTTTATACAAGTGCGACAAAAGCCTTCATTGCATTATTTGCAAGCAGTTGTATGGGCGAAAGGTATTTTAATAAAAAATAATCCTTGCATTTGATGTAGCCTTACCACATCTTCGAGATGTCCCAAAGTGCTTCACAGAATATACTGTAAAGTAAATTGACTATGTTTTGTGGGCGAAACTTGGCATCCAATTGTGCACAGCAGTGTCCCACAAGGAAACTTGACTAACATTTTGTCTCGCCCAGGAATCTAACCAGGTCCTCTCCCTTGCGGGGCAAGTGTTCTACAACATTATCAACAACTTGCACTTATATAGCACCCCCCACGCAGGGTAGATTCTCAGAGCGCTAAACAGTGGTGGAGCCTGACTCTAAGCCGGGGGCTCTAAGCAATACGCTACAGGGTCTCCACATTTTCAAAACACAGTGCATTTCGGCAATTTTTGGCTTGCTTGTTGTTGCTCAAGGGACTGAAAAGCAAAACCAATTCAAGTCACAATCATAACCCATTCTGTTCTTGTGTGGGTTACATTCAGTTACCTCACTCAAGGCACAGCTAACTTCGAATATTAATCGCCACGATTTTTGGTAAAATACGAGCTTAAGACTTATTTTCCTAATAGTGTAGTGAGTTTCACTGTAAAGGCAGCCGTGCTGTAGGAAATATTAGGGCAAAATCTGTAACCTTTAATGTCCCAAAATTTACTGTATATCCTTTGAAACACTTTGAGACATCTCGACGATGTGATACGGTGCTATATGAAATGCAAGGATTATTATTATTAAAAGCCCAATGCTTTTTTCTGTTTCCCCCCCACCCCCAAAAAAACCCACCAGGATAAAACCCTTTTGCTGGGTTAGTTGATTAGTGGATCGCCTTCAGAAAACATAATAATTTGGTCACTCAGTCCACAGCTGTTTGTGGAACACTTCTGTGCGCAATTGGCTGCTGCATTTTGCCCCCAAAATATATAAAGTCAATTCATTTTACAGTATATTCTGTGAAGCTCTTTGAGATGTCTTGAAGACGGGGTAAAGTGCTACATCAAATGCAAGGTTTATCATTGTTATTATTACAAAAGTTCTCATTTCTATCTCTCAGCTTCTGGTTTTGCAGCTACATTACATTAGTTCTGTTTCTATTTCCAGACCTTCACAGAACTGGTTGAAACGAGTCTGCAAAGCAGTGGACTGGAATCAACAGAGGGACTGTTGAAGAGGGATGATTGACTTTTGGAAGTAAATTTCAACTTCTCTGGCCCTAGGCAGAAATGGGAATGTTGTTGTAATTTTTCAATCAAGTTTTTGAGAGAAGGAATTGCCACTGTCACCGGAGCACAGTAATGTACAGGATTGGAAAAGTCCATTGCAGTCTATCCAACTGGCTGGCCCCGAAGTTCAAAGAAAACACGTACGCTATACTTTGTACGCTGTTCAGTGGTGCGTTTTTGGCCAGTGTTTAATGGACTAGAAATAGTTTACTAAGAGCTGACTCCTCAAGCATCCTCAGAGGACACACAACAATTGCATGAGTTTTCTTAAATTCCTTAGCTATTGGCTACTTGGAGGAACATTAAATCATTATTTGATAGCATTCCTTTTTATTCCAGGAAGTGAATTTTAAAATCTTCTTTTAAAACTTTGTTCTTCTCCTTTGATCACCTCCTCACACAACCCTGCCAGACTGAGGGAATGGTCAGACAACTTGTTTCCAGGCCTCCAGCAATGGCACTTTGTAACTGGATACCAAGAGATGTGCGAGAGCAACCCAGAAACACCTTTCTCATTAATTTCCAGCCCTCTCTCCTCCCTTGGCTGACTGGCAGAGACCAGGGTGGGTGCTCGAGAGAGAATGGGCAGGCAACCACAGGATGCTGGGGTTCATAGCAAGTGTAGCAAATAAAAGAAGGAAATACCATTGTGATTTCTCTCAGTCACACTTCTCTTCACATCTTCACTTTACACTTCATGTCTGTTTGTGGGACATTGCCGTGCACAAATTGGCTACTCGGTTCGCCTTTAAAAGACAAATTCACTACACTTTACATTGTATAGTGAATGTAAAATCCTCAGTGAAACCTGGATCAACCCAGGTGACATCGTCTCCCTGATTGAGAGACCACACCACTTGGCTATACCTTCCACCATACCCCACGTCCTGGTGGTGTGGCTCTCATCTCCAGGTCCTCACTTGCTCTATCCCCCTACTCCTCCGGCTCATTCCCCTCCTTCGAGCACCTTACCATTTACCATCCCACCAATCTTTCCCTCAAAATTCTCCTGATTTATCGTCCCCCTAAAGCCTCCTCCACTTTCATCTCTGACAACTCTGCCCTCCTAGCTTTCCCTCTGCCTCTATTCTGAACACCTCCATCAACCTGCATTCACCCCTCTTGCTCTATCTCCACCGACTTCTCCTCTCTCCTCCCAACACGTCTCCCTCCACATCCACACTGCCACCCACGTTAATGGCCATCCCCTTGACCTGGTGATTACCCAATGCTTTGGGTCTCAGTCCTCACAATCACCAATAAAGCCATCTCAGATCACCATTTCATCTCCCTCAACTCCTCACTGTCACACAACCCACCTCCATCTCCTACTGCCCCTGGAAAGAAATCTCCCCGCACTCCCTCTCCTCTGCCCTGGAGTTGTCTAACGTCTCCCCCTCTGGCCTACCTCCTGCACCGACTTATCCTCCTCGGTCACTCTCCTCCACAACTCCTTCTCCACCATTCTCGAGGCTTTTGCCCCCCTCACCACCCAAACCACCTCAAGGGTCAGGTGCATGCCTCCGAACACATCTGGCTCAAATCTGATTTAAAGGTCCACCTGCAGATCTAGCTGGACCACATAAAAATTTAGTGGTCCTCCCTCCCTCGCCTCCGCTATGTCGTCCTTCTATTCCAAGGTAATATTGGAGGCCAAGGACAACCCCAGGCTTCTCTTCTCCACCAGTCCAGCCTCCCAGGCCTCACCCATTCTCTCCTCCAACTCCAAATGCGAGGAGATGCTGGATTTTCTCGAGACCAAAATCAAGGAGATCCGTTCAGCTGCCTCCACTCTCCCAAACACCATCCTGTCCTCATCTCTCCCTCACAATCTGACCCTTACCCATGCCTTCCTCCACACCTTCAAAACTGTCTCCCCCTCCTCTTTCACCACCACATGAAGCCCATCACCTGCTCCCTCGACCACATCCCTACCCCTCTCCTTACCTCTCAGCTCCACCTCCTTGCCTCTTTTCTCTTAGACCTTGTCAACCTTTCCCTGGCAACTGGCAAGGTTCCCACCCTCCTAAAAACAGCTGTCATCACCCTGAACCTAAAAAAACTTTTCCTGGACCATTGGCTGCTCGCTAACTACTGCCCCATATCTCACCTCCTTTTCCTTTCCAAGGTCCTTGAAAGAGTTGTTGCTTTTTGAACTTCAATCCACACCTCAGGCATTGGCAGCACTAGCATCACAGATGCACACTCCACCTCACTAAACAGACCCTTTTGAGACAAAGCATCTTGCTCATTATTGTCCAACATGACATCTTGCTTCTCCTTTCCAAGGCCGGAGCCTGTCTCTGTCTGGTAGAAAACATTTAACGTGATCGGCCTGTGTTCACAGATTACTGAGCAGCTTTACTTAGGTGCCTTCATGGAATACAGATTTCTTGGGCTCTTCTTGATGCCTGTTCTATGCCTTCTCTCAGCATCACAACTGACTGACCATTGGCCTTTCAGAACCAGGATGGCTTGTTCTGCCAATTCCTAAAATGTTAGTAAAACAGTTTCTAATTATGACTAACAGTTTCTTCCCGTTTCCTACCATCATGCATATATGGGTATTGATATACACACATATATATATTCACTATTAATTCTTCTATTGCTCTTCTTACAAACTATATTAAAATCAACCTTTCTAACAGTCCCCACCTTGAGAGAAAGAAAATAAGATTTTCAATCTCTCATTTTATCTATGATTTATTACGCTAGATAACTGGTCAGATTGCACCTATGTAGCCCTTAATAGGAGTGCAAATAACATAAAGACATAATCATTGTAAACAAAATTATGGCTTCAGTAATCACAAAAGCATAAGACATGAGTAATAAAGTTCATTGCAATTAATTAGATTGATACAGCGGCTGTGATTAGGAATCGACTTGTTAACGTGGTTCGATCAATATTGATTGTAGAATATCTCTTCTTAAGATCGGTTAGACTTGTCTTCTTTGTTCCCAAACTTAGACCTTTTTAGTCACATACACCAAGTCGGCAGTGAGACCTTCAACGGCTTAATTTTACCATTCATTGTAGGGTTAAAAACATATCCTTCAAGGTCGGTATACTCCTTTTGTTCTTGGCAACCTTTATGTACTGATGTTACCAATGTCCTTGAGAGTCCATAGAATCGGCAAAACAAGTCATGAATCTTCGCGATATCCTTTTTGGTCAATTGAGACAAATCAGAATTCTGAGTTTGCGAAATGTCCAGTCCCCACCTCGAGTGGGTCAAACTGACAACACAGCCCACTATCACCATCAAAATCTTCACAATTCCCTTTTACCTCAGCCACCACATCAATCCTTTCAACATATCAGCAACTGTAACAAGAGATTCTTAATACTATCACATCTCCTTCTTAAACTGTCACAGTGTTTATCTGTCGACCCCTTCACTGTATGCTCTACCACACCCGACGCATACAAAACCCGCACGGTTGCCAATGTAGACCCTGTCCTCTGTGCAGGTGTTGGCCGCTGTTGTAAAGTAGACGATTAATTGGGTTGTACTTGTTCACTCATCTCCCCCCTAGATGGTCAAGCTGAAATTGAATGTGAATACCAGCTTTGTGGGTGGGAGGGTAAGCGAAGTATAAGTCGTCCCAGAAGAAGTCGCTGGAAGGAAAGCGACTTCCATATAGTGTAAAGAGTTATTGTCAGTAACTGTAGGAACTAAATCACAAAGTGAAATCTCCCGTTTCTTTAAACACTTTAGTTGGTTAATATGATTGCAGTAAAGTTGGTGACCATCATGTGAAGTGGGAATAGAAATTTGATCTATTTGTGCTACTGCCTCAAAATATTTGCACTACTGGCTTTACCAGGGATTCAATTGTAGCTTGGACATGATCATTAGCTGCAAAAACAGTTTCACTTTATGTGAAAACCAAAGGGTTAACTCTCTCTGATCAGCCTGTGCTGGTCAACATGAAGCAGTGAATGTTTGTTTATATAAACCAGAGTGCCAGCGGTCAGTGAATTTAAACTGCTCACAGTCAGTAGCTACAGTCAGTGATTTTTAAAGTTGCTGTGCCTTATAAATTTTGTTTCTCTTGTTTTTTTTCAATGAACCCATTCTCTCGCTCTCTCAACTTTTGTTAACCTCTTTATTTGAGAGAACAGCATTTTAACCTTTCCTGACTCCTCATAAGTATCAAGCAGACTAAACTGTTTGAAGACTTTCAGATTCGCCAATAAGTCATCTCCCTGTTTGGTCTGGAGGCATATCGGTGAGACACAAGGATCTATACATAGCTCAATCAGTTGTCTCATTGCTTTTAACTCCTTCTGTTATCTTTCTAATTCGGAAGTAACCATTTGACCCAATCTTTCTTCCAAATTTGACTCTTTAGTACCTTTCTTAGTTTCACCTTTACAATCGGTCGGTATTGGTGATTTTGTCATTGATTTGAGTTTATCCCTTTACCTTTCCCCCTTTGTTTACCTGCAGAATTAATTTGTCCTGTTTTATCTTTTAAGCCTCGCAGTGAACCCTTGTTCTCCTGTACTTTTTCAGTTTTTTCCTCCACTGAGGCTGCTACTTGTGCTTTAAGTCTGTCCACTTCTTCATCTTTCTCACGTTTAATTCTATCAATTTCTTTTCTTGCGTCATCTCGTTCTGAGTCAAACTTCTCAGATTCATGTTTAGCTCATCCTAACATCTTTCTTTCACATTTAAGTTGTTCTTCCAACTGCAGCACCTTTTGTGACACTGTATAGGTGACACAGGATCCCCGTCTAGATAATATAATAATAATAATCCTTGCATTTGATATAGCGCTTTTCACGTCGGGAGGACGTCCCAAAGCGCTTCACAGAATATACTGTAAAGTGAGTTGACTGTATATTTGTGGGCGAACGCGGCAGCCAATTGCGCACAGCAATGTCCCACAAACAGTCGTAGATTGAAAATGACCAATTTAATTATTGTTTTTGTTTTTTGGAGGGATTATTATTAGGCGTGTGGAGTAAGGAAACTTGCCCAAGGTTTCGCCCTGCCTGGAAACCCTGGATTCCCCGGCCATAGCTGCCTGTGTTTTTACAGTAGCTTTTAAGGGTAAGGAACTGGAGGTTTTATTGATTTGATGACGCCTCCAGTTGTCTGCTGGAGGGTTAATAATGCAGTCAATCTATGCAATTTTTGGTCCATGGGCGAAGGTTTAGAGGTGATATAGGGGAAATTTTTATTTGGTTAGATCCCGGTTGTAGCTCGCTCGGACAATCACAAGCAAAGTGCCCTCTACCCCCACCTTTATAGCATTCGCCAGAGGCATTACTCCAATTACTACACCTTCCTCCTGTTACAGTCTCTACCATAGCCAGCCTTCCCTTAAGTTTTTGTTTTAAACCTTGTATCTCTATTTGACATTGTCGGTGATCGCATTCCTTTCCTTTATTCAGTTCCATAAATTCCCTGATTCCGCCCCTGGCATTTTCTAACTTTTCCTTTAATTCCTTGTTCTCGGCCACAAACTGTTTCACCAGCCTTTTATTTTCCTCATTGCTACACCGTTCAGCATTGGCTAAATTCACCGCTCCCTGCTGGCTGTCCATTAAGATCCCCATTTTTCTTATTTTATATTGATAATTTCCTTCCACTTCTCTCCATTGAGCCCTATCTGTCTCGTATTTCTCTCTTTCCGCATACAATTTTATCTTACGAGGGGTGGATTCGCTCTCTTTCTCCTCCAAGTCTCGCTTCAACCGAATCAATTCCTGCTCCTTCTCTTCTAACAGAACTTTCTCCATCTCATGTCTCTCTCTCTCTCTCCTTTTAACTCATTTTCCATTTCTTTAAGTTTTTTCTGGGTCCCCAAACATTCTCTCCACATAGAGTACTCTACTAAAGATCTGCAGCTCTTTCCTCCTGTTTTTATTTCTCCCTGGTTTTCTATCCATGTCATTCCCTGTTCAAAGGTTTTGGTGACCCCTAGATGTTCCATTTCTAAGTGATCAGCCTTTTGTCCTGCATTTTTGCATAGATCTTTGTCATATTTCTATAACCACTTTTTGAATACTTCTTTCGCAATTGTTTCCTTTGACTGATCCATTCCGAAACAACGACGACAAACATCGAATTAAAAAAAAACCTCCCCGAGTCTACATTTGAGTCCAAACTCCCCGAGTTTGACTCTCGTGGTTCCCCGAACCACTACTTCGGCCAAGACTCTCCGAGTCTTATCCTCACGACTCCCCGAGTCGACACTTCAACAAGACAGTCCGAAAGCTTCGCTGAGTTTTCTCTGGTGGTTCCCTGAAACAGCACTTCAATCAAGACTCCCCGAGTCTTATCGAATAACACAAAAAACTTTGCCGAGTTTTTATACCTAGTAGATCCGCACCGAGATCTTTATGGATCTTCTAAGGCCTCTAACCCTTGAATTCCCCGAGTTTTAGTAGGGTTCACTTAACCTTAAAAATGACTTCTTTGAAAAAAACCTCTGTCACTTGTCGGGTTCTGCCGGGGTTGCCAATTTGTTGGGATTTCCGATCCCGAAGTTCGAATAATGACCCGACAATCCAATACTGGTGTAATAGAGTTTTTATCAATCAAAGTAACACATACAAAACTAGTAAAACAATACTGCCACTGCAAGTAACAGAGCTTATACTACCAGTTTTGGAGCAGTCAGTCAGTTGCGAAGGTCTCAGCACACTTTCTCTCCGATGGTTTGGCTGCCCTCTTTGTCTGGCTGGATCTGCTGCCTTACTTGCCTAAAGTCAGGGTAGTTATCCTTTTTCCACCTAGCGATCTTCCCCCCTTCTTCTCCAATCAAGCATCTTAGCACGTACCCAACGTACTCGACCATCTCATATCCTTGTACCCATATCTTCTTGATAATCAGACCTTATCTCATATCCTTGTACCCATATCTTCTAGATAAGCAGACCTTTTTGAGACAAAGCATCTTGCTCATTGTTGTTCAACACATGACATCTTGCTTCTCCTTTCCAAGGCCGGAGCCTGTCTCTGTCTGGTAGAAAACATTTAACGTGATCGGCCTGTGTTCACAGAATACTGAGCAGCTTTACTTAGGTGCCCTCATGGAATACAGATTTCTAGGGCCCTTCTTGATGCCTGTTCTATGTCTTCTCTCACCATCACAACTGACTGACGGTTGGCCTTTCAGAACCAGGATGGCTTGTTCTGCCAATTCCTAAAATGTTAGTAAAACAGTTTCTAATTACGACTAACAGTTTCTTTCTCCTCCTGTTTCCTACCATCATGCATATATGGGTATTGATATACACACATATATATATTCACTATTAATTCTTCTATTGCTCTTCTTACAAACTATATTAAAATCAACCTTTTCTAACACCATCCCTCAGTGTCGAGTTCAATTTTCTGGTCTTCACCATCAAGGTCCTCCATGGCCTTGTCCCTTCCTACCTCTCTGACCTGCTAACCCCTTATCAACCTGTCCGCTCCATCTGCTCAGCAGGCTCTGGCCTGCTCCACGTCTGGCCCGCCCCACCATTGGCGGTTGAGCCTTTAGCCTCTTTGCCCCCAACCTCTGGAACTCCATCCAACATTCCCTTCACCTCGCTCCCTTCCTTGACTCCTTCAAGGCACGCCTCAATACCCTCCTCTTCGACCGTGCCTTTGGCCACCCTCCTACCCTCTCTGCCCTCCACCCTCCCTGATCCCAACCCACCCACCCCCCCCACTCGGGTCCTAATCACTGACTGTTCAGCGCCTTGGGATGTCCTCCTGACACGAAAGGCACTTTACAAATGTAATTTTGTGTTGTACTGTGTATCCTGTGAAGCACTTTGAGACATCCTCAGGATGTGAAATAATAATAATAATCCTTGCATTTGATGTAGCATCTTATCACATTGTTGAGACATCTCAAAGCGCTTCACAGGATATACTGTAAAGTGGATTGACAATGTATTTTGTGGGCAAAATGTGAAAGGCACTAATTCAAAATGAAATCAATAAAAGGTTGTGAAATGTAGAGTCACAAGGATGCTAACAACAATAAGAATTTGCATTTATTTAGCACCCTTCACACGGGGTAGCATCCCAAAAAGCTGAATGATATTGTGAATATGGATGATTCAGTGGATTATTGGATATTATGGAGCTTTGCTTGATCATTTTTAAGTGATCGGAGAGAATGTTTTCAAATTTTCAGATATTCGTGCAATTGAGGCCCGGAGGGCGGTGGGTTATTCTTGGTCTGTAGTTGGAGCAGGATCAATGAGGCTGAATGGTCTTTTTTGTTACCACGTCGGTGATTTAATAATAACAATTATAATCCTTACATTTACAACAAGATTTCATTTATAGCAACTTACATTTAATATAGCAACTAATCACATCATTGAGACGTCTCAAAGTGTTTCACAGAATACATTGCAAAGTGGAGTAACTGTGTATTTGAGATATCTCAAAGTGCTTCACAGGATATTACTGTGAAGTTTAGAGACTGTGTTTTTTAGGCTCAACGTACTGTAATTTCTATGATTCCCCTAATGTAAATGAAATCCAAGATGAAGCATTTAAGCATTCCGAGATGCCGTCCAGTGTGAAGGGTGCTATATAAATTCAAGTTGTTGTTGTTGAATGTTAGGACATGCCACAGACAATGAGCTAGATGGGAACGAGATTCCTACCAGCAGTAATGGTGCCCTCCATTATTATTTTCCTCTCGTAGCACCCACAAGAGCAAAACCCACCCAGTGGACACTGAAATCTTCCTATGGCAGAGCGGTGAGTGGAAATTTCCCCGAACACTTAAGATCGGGAGCTTGGATCATAATATGACACAAATGAGAACTTTCCAAGATTTTCTCAGTCTCTTATATCCAGCCCGTAAGTAATGTTGAGCTGCATTTTAGTTTGTTGAAAAAAAACACTTAAATATGAAGCTGCTATGAATTTGGGCTCTGGACAAGACCCTTTAAATGTGAACTGGCCCGATTCATCTTAACAGTTGGCAGCTGAGAGGGTTTGTTCCACGAGGGCAAATAAAACATGATGGAAAGGTTGAAATCTGATCTACAGCCAGCCCTGTGGCTTCATTCCTGCTACAACTGTTTGTCAAAATAAATGTGAGCAACGGTTAAACACTTCACAACAATGGGACTAACTGGGGAGTGACTGAGAGATGATATCTGATAACTGTGGTTTGTTTGTTTTTTACCCCAATATACAAGCAAAGTATTTTACAGTGCAAGAAGTTATTTGACTCCTCATGGTTCTCCGAAAGGGCTTTCTGTTGCGTACTGATCTCCTGCTCTTTCCCCTCATCCTTCTATATTTTTCCTTTCCAACTATTTGTCTCTTTCCCTTATAAAGGCTAATGGGGATTCTGTTTCAGTTGCTATGTTGATAATGGAGCTTTCCATGCCCTGCTGTGTTTAAAAAAATGTCTCCTAACCTATGCCTTTATTTATTTGACAACGTTCTTAAATTAAAGCTGCAATTAACCATTTCTTGTGATATAAATCATGCAAAATGCCAACATTGTTACGTTATTATAAATCCTGCAATGATACACTATTTGATACAGTACGGTGATAAAATAGTTCAGATGAGACGTTAAACTGAGGCAGAACTGTCCCGCCTGCCCTGTTCAGGTGGTCATTAAAGATCCAGTGGCACTATTTGAAAAGAGATGGGAATTTCTCCTGATGTCCTGGCCATCAATCCACCAAACAAAATCAGACATTCCCTTCATGATCTCTGCGTAATTTGGCTGCTACGTTCCCCTACAAAATACGCTGTCACTACACTTTACAGTAAATCTCGTTAAGTGCTTTGAGGCATCTTCCCACTGTAAGAGACACTGTAACGAATGCAAGGATTATGATTATTATTATGGGAGTAAAAATTCTATTCAGCGCTGCACGCATTGCCTTTGGCGATGTTGGCTGCTGATGGGATTTCCCTATTATACTCCTGCATCCTCAAAAGTGCTATGCATTGTGTTGCACGAAATGTTAGCCCTTTTCTGCTGTTCTGAAATGCGAACTGAAAACTTTCCCAGTATTATTGAACAGTATGTGCTAGATCCACCTCAGGACCTTCCTCCTTGACTGCGTCATCGGTTAGAATAGATTAGGAGGTATAACTAGATAAGGACACAGGTTCACAGTTGTGAGTGGCACATTTAGGACAGGCACCGCAGTCAAATATTCACACAGTGGGTAACCAACTATTAAAACAGGTTCCCATAGAATGCGGTTGAACTTGGATACTTCACTGATTTAAAAGGCAACTTGATGTTGTCAATGGAAAGATGGTAGGGTTGGTAACAATAATAAACCTTGCATTTGATATAGTACCTTATCACATTGTCAAGATGTCTTAAAGCACTTCACAGGATATACTGCAAAGTGTAGTGACTTTACACTTTGTGGGAGAACATGGCAGTCAACATGCAGATAGCAACGTCCCACAAACAGTCATGGAGTGATTGACCAATTTTATTTGGTGAATGGTTGGCCAGGACACTGTATTCTGAAAGGCTGAGAACCAATAGACTGAAGAACCTCTTTGTCTATATCTCACTTGTGATCTTCGATATCTTTTGGGGTTATGTTTCAGGAATGTTGCTGAAGGTATTTGAGGATAAACTCTGGATATGCTAAAACATCCTTTCTTTGCCTCTTTTCTGTGTGTATGCTTCTTTGATCTTTTACTAAGGATGAAAATGGTCAAAATTTCGCAAAGCAAAACTGCAAAAAAATTTCAAGACGTTAAATACCCTTCAGTCAAAAAACATAATGAACAAATTTCCTGAACCATTTAATGCTCCAGGGGACAATAGGTCCTGGAGGTGAAGTTTTGATACACAGTTTTAGATAACCCCAAATTGTAATCCACATTGGCTCCAGTGTTGATATCGCACTGGTAAGAGAGCAAACAAAGCCCCTTGTTCCTTTCAGATTACTGTGTCAAGTGCCATGTAACAAGGAAATTAATATTGAAGTGATTATATTAATAATATAATACATAATCCTTTCATTTGATCTACCACTTTTCATTTTGGGAGGACATCTCATTTATCATTTATCGTAAAAATGTAGTGACTTGTGTACTTCACAAGCAAATGCAGCAGCCAAATAGCACACAGCAATGTCCCAGAAACAGTCATGAAGCGAATGACCAATTTTGTCTGGGGGAATCAATAGACAACAGTAGAAGTGAAATAAATCAATGATTCGATATTCTCCTTAGTGTCAGAAGATCCCATTTTTAAGGCAGATTTTGTTGGGGAACCATGCAGGTGCTTGTCAGGGTTTGTCTCAGTTATGATTAAATGACTATAAGTCCCTGTGGCATTTCTAAACCCAGAGCCAGAAAACGGAATGTGAATCGGGACATTGAATCTGTATTTCTTCCTTCGCTTCACAGCGGTACTCTCCAACCCCCG
Source organism: Callorhinchus milii (assembly GCF_018977255.1). Taxonomy (NCBI): domain Eukaryota; kingdom Metazoa; phylum Chordata; class Chondrichthyes; order Chimaeriformes; family Callorhinchidae; genus Callorhinchus; species Callorhinchus milii. The sequence goes on along the minus strand of NW_024704743.1, from coordinate 117,309,520 downwards.
TTCCTTTTACTTTTTTCGGTTTTATCCCCTCTTCTCATGAAGGTACGGGCAGTTTCATGGGGGCTGATCACCCTCCTTTAGTTTCCTGAAATATCTTTTCCTCATGCCTGAATACAAACAGGCCGGCCCGCAGAGCATTACAGCCAAGTCTGATCCTGTCCTCCCCAAAGTCCAGACTTGTCACTGTCCAGCATTGCATTGGAGTGTCAGCTTAGGCTTAGTGAGTTCAAGTCCTGTCATGTTTTAGTTTTGGTCGGCCGAGTGTCTGCCACATATGGAAACCCATGACCAAGCTGAGATTTCCATGCATCCCACCTACAAATGAAAATCCCAGAGATAGATTGTTGGAATGGAATGTGCTTTCTCTCTCCCTGGAGGGTCACATCCTGCTTACCTAATTCCAGGAAGTATTAGGTGCAGTTTTGGCAAGAGCAAAGGTTTGGGGTCCCAAGAGTATGGGTTGGGGTACTGCTGGAGTCTACTCAGCTAAAACTGGATAGCCTGTCATTGATATCACTATCTGGCAAGCTTTCCCGCTGCTTGTTCAGCTAGGATCACCCTAACCGTTAGGACTTTGGATTGTAGGATTAATAGGAACTGAGTGAGATGTCTTCCTGCCACAAGTGACTGGTCGCCCTTCCAGGTCTTGCCGATGAGCCAGGTTAGCTATGCTTGAACCCACAATGCTCTGATTCAGTGCGAGAGTGCTACCAACTGAGTCAGGCAGACACACACACGTGTGAGGATTATTATTCGAGTTGCTTTGTCAGCGCAAAGAGGAAAAATGTGGTTTAAAGTAAAACACTTGCTTGCATTTCAGCTCATTTATTGTTGCCTTACTTCTCAGATGCCCTTTGTGGGCTGTAGGCACAGAAAAATAATGGACAATTCATCACTATCAATTTTACATAGAGAAATCGGAGAAGCAGTATTATTGCAGGAGACTGCACTTGGTTAAGGCAGAGTTTGATGCTATAAATGGAGCACAAAAAGGTTGGTAATCTGGAAATTGACATCAAATAGGCTGAAGTTACTAAAAAAATAATAAAAATGAAAACCATTAGAAAGGCAAGATGACACACATTTGCAAAACTTTGTCTATTTCTTAAAGTCCTTATATATATGATAGTTTACAAATTAAATTAAACTTTACGTGTTTTTATTTAAAATAATCAAATTAGTGAGATTTTTATTTATGATAATGACAATGGTCACACACAAACGGATCACCAATATCAGATTCAATCCAAGTTCAGGTTTGCTTTCCTTAGCTATTACAGCATTATTTCAAGTTTATTTTAGAACCAAATACGCAAGTTATTACTGTCAAACATATAGCAAGAGAAGTCTCTCAGAGTACCTAAATATAATATTTTTGGAGTCCTTTGGCTCAGTGGTTAGAACACTCGCCTCGCAAGCGAGAGACCTGGGTTCGATTTCTGGCAGGGCAAAATGTTGGACAAGTTTCCTTACTCCACACTCCAGTGTTTACCTAGCAGTAAGTAGAAACTCAGTTGTTAGTCGATTGGTGGATCTCTTTTCCAGGGGTAATAATTCCTTCAAAAAAATAATAATAAATTGGTCACTCAATGCACAATTGTGCACAATTGGCTGCCGCGTTTTGGCCTCAAAATATACAGTCAATTCACTTTACAGTATATTCTGTGAAGGGCTTTGAGACGTCTCACAGATGTGATGAGGAGCTTTATCATATGTAAGGATTCTTCTTCTTATATTTTCACATCTTTCCTCACCATAAAGCTCTTCACACCCCTAAACCTGTTATACCCTTAAATCCCTTCACACCTTGAACCCTTCAAATCCCTAAACTCCGTCACACTCACTTATTACAACAACAACAACAACAACAAGATTCCATTTATAAAGCGCCTTTCACGTCAGGAGGACGTCCCAAGGCGCTGCACAGTTGGGTCATGACCCGAGCAGGGGGGAAATGGTCAGGGTGAGGGGAGGGAAGGGAGGGAGCGAGGAGCGGGGAAATGGTCAGGGTGAGGGGAGGGAAGGGAAGGAGCGAGGAGGGGGAAGAGAGTCGAGAGGGGAGCTGAAGGCACGGTCAAAGAGAAAGGTTTTGAGACCGGCCTTGAAGGAGGAAAGGGAGGAAGCAAGGCGAAAGCACTGGGGGATGGAGTTCCAGAGCCTGGGGGCTGAGAGGCTGAAGGCTCGACCACCGATGGTAGGGCGGTTGGGGCGGGGGACGTGGAGCAGACCGGAGCCAGAGGATCGGAGGGTACAGGCAGGTAGGTAGGGGGATAGTAGGTTGGAGAGGTAGGAGGGAGCAATGCCGTGAATGGCCTTGTAGGTGAGGATGAGGATCTTGAAATCAATCCTCTGGGGGATGGGGAGCCAGTGGAGGCGAGCGAGGGTGGGAGTGATGTGGTCGCGAAGCCTGGTGCGGGACAGTACACGAGCTGCAGAGTTCTGGATGACCTGCAGCTTGTGGAGGGAGGTGGCGGGAAGGCCGGCGAGGAGAGAGTTCCCATAGTCCAGCCTTGAGGTGATAAAGGCGTGGACCAGGGTTTCAGCAGCGTGAGGGGTGAGGTAATGCCGTAGTCTGGCGATATTCCGGAGGTGATGGAAGGCGGTGCCAGTTGTGGTGCAGATGTGAGGGAGAAAGGACAGCTCAGGGTCGAACAAAACGCCGAGGTTCCTGACTGGCTTTGAGAGAATTATTATTAGTCAGAATGATGGCGGTTCAAGCCCATTGAGTATCATAACTCCAGCCTGTATTGTGGGAATACTCTCCTGCTGCATTGTAGGATGCCACCCGGCATGGAGGCTGCTATATAAATGCAAGTTGTTGTTGTTGGAGATGACAATTTTGGGGGAGACATTGTACTGAGGTGCTGACTGCCTTTTCTTGCAGTGGATATTTAAAGATCCTACAACCCTGTTAAAAAGATGAGCATTTCTCTCGGTGTCCTGGTCACATACAACCCTCTGGATCAATTGGTCATTCACCACATGGCTGTTTGTGGGACTTTGCTTGTGTAGACATATTTGTCACATCTGCCTACAAAAACTGACTCCATTTGATAATAATCATTGTAGAGCGCTTTGAGACATTTCAGTGTGATGTCAGGCCTAATCATTGATGTACCGTATAATCAAGTGATATACAAAATTCTGACGAAACCCCAAATTCATGGGCAGACAGATGAAGTTATGCATTAAAGGAGCTTCAAATCCCTTTTTCTCCACTCTCTCCCCCCCCCCCCCCCCACCGCCACACCCCACTTTACAGACTTCTCTGTTTTGAGGTTGGGCTCTGCACTTATTTCAAAGCTAGTGCTCAGAACAGAGGAATTCAGAATGAGGAGGAGAAATTGACAGCAAAGTCTCTAAATTGCACTGGGAATTAGGTAGAAAAACAAATGTGGTTACTTTATGATCATAGCATACTGAATTGCACATTACATGTAACCTGGCTCCAAATAAGCTTTGAAAATCAATGTGCTTCATTCTCCTACTCACAGATAGCAGGCAAGATGCTTCACTGTTAATCAGAAATGGGATTTTCTGTCATGAATGACTTGCCACTGAAGTTGGAAGGTTTACCAGCCAGCTGTAAATGGCCTTGCCCTACTTGCCCCCAGGTAGATAGACACATGCAATGGTATGATTGTTGGTAGGGGGTGAAATGTGAATTGTTGTGGCAGTTGTTATTGACATTTAATCTTCCAAAGAAGACACAGCCAAATTTTCCCCTACCTTATCTCCCTGTCCCAAGAATAAATGAAGCTAAGATCCAAAGGTCTCACCTAGTCTCACATCCGAACACATTCAAGTGTCAGCCCGACTCAATTGATAGCACTCTTGCCTCTGAGTCGGAAGGTTCTGGGTTCAAAACCCATGTTGGGACATTAAACTCAGCTAGTCTGTGACACTCCAGGCCAGTGCTGGAAGTGTGCTGCATTGTCAGAGGTGCTGTTCTTTGGATGAGACATTTAACCCAAGTCCTTTCTGCCAGTTCAGATGGACATTAAAGATCCCACGTCACTGTTTGAAAAAAGAAGGGAGTTTCTTCCAGTGTCCTGGACACTAATCTTCCAGATAAAATTGGTCATTCATTTCATGGTTGTTTGTAGGACATTGCTTTGTGTAAATTGACTGCTGCGTTTATCTCGATATACACACACACTGCACTTTACATTAAATCTTGTGAAGCGGTTTGAGACATCGTGACGTGATAATGTGCTGTATCAAATGCAAAGATTATTATTATTACTAGGGATCCAGAGCGGTCACACACTTTGTGCTGTTTGTAGCCAAATTGGGCTTCATAATACAGTCACTACACTTACAGTCCTGGAGAAATGCTTGGAGATTTCCTCCAACGTGAAAGGCATTATATCAAATGCAAGGATTATTTATGCTCTATTATTTATTGTTGCTACTTCTGAGGCATTTTTCAGCCCAGTGAAAATATTGCTGTTAATAGCACATTGGATAGAGCACTTGCCTAGCAAGCGAGAGGACCTGGGTTCAATTCCTGGACAGGGCGAAATATTAGACAAGTTTCCGTATTCCACACACCTCTGTTTACCTAACAGTAAGTAGGAACCTGGTTGTTAATCGATTGGCGGATGACTTTTCTGGTGGTAATATTCCCTTCCAAAAAAGTAAATATATAATAATCGGATCACTCAATCCACGATTGTTTGTAGGACAGTCTGCTGAGTACAATTGGCTGCCGCCTTTCACTCACAAAATATACAGTTAATTCACTTTACAGTACATTCTGTGAAGCGGTTTGAGACATCCCGAAGACATAAGGCGCTATATCAAATGCAAGGATTATTATATTATCATAATGCCTTGACTTGGGACCCTTCCTTTGCTTCTTTCTATTTCTCACTCTCGGCGAGTATCGGTGCTTCCAATGTGGCAGAAGTAATGGGTGATGTCAAATGGTTATGAGTTTACACAAGATATTTCAGTTGTGGACCAGGGATACATCACAACTTCACATCCAAATCGGCACTTTGAACTCACAAAGTTTACGCTGACAACAGTATGGTGCTGGGGAGCGCTGCATTGTTGGAGGTGCCGTCCTTCAGTTGAGATGTTAAATTGAAATGCCGTCTGCCTGTTCAGGTGGACGTTCAAGATTCCATGCCACTAATTGAAAAGAGAAGGGAGTTTCTCCCAGTGTCCTGGCAATATTCCCTCAGATAAAATTGATAATCCACGTTATGGCTGTTTGTGGGATGTTGCTGTGTGCAAATTGGCTGCTATGTTCATCTACAAAGTATCCTCACTACACATCTTAGTAAATACTATAGAGCACTTTGAGATGTCCTTCCAACATGAAAGGCGCTTTATCAAATGCAAGGATTATTTACCAGCATAGATTTAGATTCGCAGTTTTCATAAATTATGGAATTGCATTGCGGTTTACTTAACTTAACGAAGGAAATGTGATTAGAAGGTTGGAGTTAGAAGGTTCTGGCACCAGGATCAGCCACCTGTTTAGCTGGAGAGGTTCTTATTACAGTACTTTCCAATAACTCCAGGTAGTGAATCTATCTACCAGGAACCACTAATCTCCTCCGGTTTATTCTATTTTCTCAATTCTGACCCCATGAAATAAATGCACTGAAATTTTAAAGTGCAAATAAAACCGTGTTAAGTGCTTTCAGCCACTACTCTCCAAAGCTTTGGAACCCTCTCCCTCAATCCCTCCACCTTGCCCTCTCCCTCCCCACTTTCAAATCCTGCCTAGAGACCTTCCTTTTTGATCGTGCTTATGGTCATCTCCCCCCTCCCTCTCCCCCTAGCTTGGGGTCAACTTCCACCACAGTCAAGCGCTCCAGGATGCTACCCCGCGTAATGGGTGCTATAAAGATGCAAGTTGTTGTTGTTAAGTGTGTAAAATATGTAAAGCAAAACTGTATTTGTAAACTTGTTTCAGACATGATTCTAATCAAAGCACTCAGAGACAGATTCACAAAACATCACTGGACTGAACAGAGAGTTTGCCCACAGCAGTGAATTCAGTCCTTGGATTGAGCAGAGTAAAACAACCCCCAACATTCCCAGACCATGGAACCTCTACCAGATGTTTAAACAAATTCTAAAGCTTTAACCTTATCCAGTCCATAGTTATTCAAAGTATTGGGAGCAATATTGCAGTGGTATGAAAGTGAGTACACTTATTGGTTAAGAGTGTGAGGCTGTGTTGACTGTAAATTATTTCAGAAAGTGATTAAAGGAACACCATCCATGGTTTTGAATCGAATCATTTCCTGATATCCCTTTGAAGAATCATACCTGAACTTTGACTAGATTTTTTGAGGACTTTCTTGTGGCCAGCTCAAGGCTGAAGCCAGGTTGGCGCTTGACATTTCAGACGTGGAATTGTCTGTTGATAAGGAAAATCCCAATGGCCATGGGGAATGGGAGATTTGCTGAAGAAAATAGACTGGAATATTGGAGTGAAATGGAATCCCTGTCAATGTGCAGGCTCAATCATTTCAGACCAGCTGGCTATAATTTTCGATAGTTGTTTGATATATGAACCATATGAAAAACATAGGACAAAAATAGCTGAAAGACAACATGTATTTTCCTTGTAAATAGTTACACCATGAGCAGAAGCACATACTGACAAGGATCAGAAAAAGTAATAGATACATGAACTGAACTCCCATCGTAAGGCAGTTAAAGCTAGTTTAAGCTTAACTACTTTAAAAGGAATTCCGTGACCATCTGCTTAGAGATGGATAGCTAGAAAAAACACGGCCACATATAGATGCTAAAATGTTGTGATCACAATTGGTCTCCTTATATACCTTCTGAAACACTTGTGCTGTGTTTATAACAATCATTGTCCTTGCATTTAATATAGCATTGAAAACCTCAAAGTGCTTCACAGAGATTTCTGTAAAGTGTCTGTGTATTTTGTAGCCAAACATGGCAGATAATTTGCAAACAATAATGTCCCACAAACAGCCATGAATGGCCAATTTATCTGGGGTATCATTCCAAAGAGTTTTTTTTCCAAAGAGTACCATGGGATCTTTAAAGTACACCTGAACGGAGAGATGGTACCTCAGTTTCACCTCTCATCCAAAGGACAGCATCTCTGACACTGCAGTGTCATCCTCAACTATGATATTGCATAGCCACTTCACTCCTAGCAGCAGAGTATGCAGGAATTTGATTTATGTTTACCATCCGCATTGTATTTTATCAGGGCACTAAAAACGTAGTACAAGCACAGCGCATTGAAATCGGATTTCCCTTTGTTTAACGACATTAAGAATTGATCCTTTGAAATGTGCCGGAAAGTCTAAATTGAAGAATTTTCAACAAAGAGTATGGGAGCAGGGATTTTTCCCATTTGACCCTTTAACCTTGCAATGAGTATTGGGTAAGGGTTTTGGGTAGGCACTCTTTTATTCAGCAGAAGAGTGAGAAATCTTTCTTGAGGTAAAGACAACCTTATATTTAAGCAGGCAAACAAGTCAATTAGCAGTTAATCATAGGCAAGGTATTGGAGATTAATAAATTTGCTGACCAGTCGAAACAGGATGCTTTTGTTTGAGTCCTAAATAAAGGAGAAGACTTCTGAGAGCCTCAGGATGGAGGTGGAACAGAGTGAGAATCCTTTTAAGGAATTTGGTGAGAGTGGGAATTAGGTGCAAAGGGGGAAAGAGGTGTATAATTATATAATAGTTATATTCAAATAATGTAAAACATTTCTGGGAATATGGCAGGGTTTCTGAGCTCAAGGTGAGGTCTGTGTCGCTACATAACATATGGGAGGCTGAAGAGTTTATGAGATTGAATGTTTCAGGGGGTGGTCACCCCACAGCAACAGAAGATTCAGAAGGAGAGTGAGTGGTGACCAGCTTGCATGGTAGGAAGAGGGGATGGACAGTGCAGAAACCCCCTGAGAGTGTGGCACTCACAAACTGGTTCTCTATACTGAATACTGGTGAGGGTGATGACACTTCTGGGAAGGGGATCAAAAGCAAATGGATGCACAGGGAGACACAGGAAAAAGTGTCAATGCAATTGTCATTGAGGACACAAAGGTGAAAGGAGTAGATGAGTGTTTCTGCATCCAAAGATGTGACTTACATGGTATGTTGCCTCCCTGGTGCCAGGGTTGAAGATGTCATGGAATGGATGCAAAATATTCTACAGGGGGAAGGGAAATATCCAGAAGTCATGGTCCATGTTGTGATTCATAATGCAGGGGAAAAAAATGGCTGAGATCTTAAAAGGAGAGTATCAGAAGCTAGGGAAAAAGCTAAAGAGTAGGACCTCAGAGGTGATGATCTCTGGATTACTCCCAGTGCCTTGTGCAAGTGTGTATCAAACCAGCAGGATCAAAGACATGAATGCATGGCTGGAAAATTGGTGCAGAAAAGAGGGCTTTAGGTTCCTGAACCATTGGGACCAGTTCTGGGGCAGGTGGGACTTTTACAAGGTGGATGGGTTACACCTGAACAGGGCTGGGACTAATGTCCTTGCAAGGAGGTTAACTAGTGCTTCGGGGAAGGGTTTAAACTAATTTTGAGGGGAGAAGGGAATCAGGATGTAGCATTAGAGAAGACAAGCAAGTTACATAGAGGGCTGGGAGAGACAAAAAACAATGTAATAAAGAGTAGTTCAGAAAAAAGGAGGGATTAGACAGGGGAAAAATGCAGAGTAGTGATAATGGGGTTACTTCAATTATCCTAATGTAGACTGGCAAAACAACAATGTAAAGGGCAAGGAATGGGAAGGATTCCTGAAATGTGTGCAGGATAACTTTTTGGATCAGTATATTTCCAGCCCAACGAGGAAGGAAGCAGTGCTGGATCTAATTCTGGGGAATGATGTGGAGCAAGTGGAGCAGGTTTCAGTAGGAGAGCATCTGGACAACAGTGATCACAACATCATTAGGTCTGGAGTACGTATGGAAAGGGACAAGGAACAATCAAAGGTGAAGATACTCAACTGGAAAAGACTAATTTCAGTGAGTTAAAAGGACCTAGGCAAGGTGGACTGGGAAGAAATATTGGCAGGTAAAACAGCTAATAAGCAGTGGGAAGCCTTCAAGGAGGAGATAGTTTAGGGATAGAACAAGTATATTCCCACAAAGGGCAAAGGTAGGGCATCCAAACCCCCCTGAATGAATAAGGAAATTGGGATTAAAATAAAACAGAAAAAGGAGGTTTATTTATGATAAATGTCAGATCCAAAATGCAGAAAGTAATCAAATAGAATATAGAAAGTACAGAGGAGAACTGAAAAAAGGAAATAAGAGGGGTAAAGAGATTGTATGAGAAAAGATTAGTGGGTAGATGGGTAGTTTTATGTAATAAAACATAATTTTAGTGGGTAACATTAAAAGATTAGTCAAAGGTAGGGTGGGTCCAATTAGGAACCAAAGAGGAAATCTTCTTGTGGAGGCAGAGGGCATGGCTGATGTACTGAATGAGTGCTTTTCATCTGTCTTCACAAAAGAAGAGGATGCAGCCAATGCCACAGTATCGTAGGAGAGGGTAAAGAAATTGGATAAGAATAAACTGAGAGGAAGTACTAAAAAGGTTGTGCTGTCAAGGCAGATAAGTCACCCGGTACGGACGAGATGCATCCTAGGTTACTGAGGGAAGCAAGGTTGGAAATAACAGAGGTTCTGACCACAATCTTTCAATCCTCCTTGGACACCTGGGTGGTGTCAGAGGACTGGAGGTTGCACACAGAGGTGTCCCACAAACAGTCATGGAATGAAGTGACCAATTTATTACTGTTATTATCAGGGGTGTGGAGTAAGGAAACTTACACAAGGTTTCACCCTGCCGGGAAACTAACCCAGTTCTCTCGCTTGCAAAGCGAGTGCTCTAACCACTGAGCTACAGGACTCCATTTAGGCCTATCCAGAAATTCATGTTAAGTGTAGTAACTCTTTGTTGGCAAACACAAACCACAAGCAGCCTTGAGATAATGATCAATTGAGGACAACGAAGAAGACAAAAAAAGAAGACAAAAGAGAGAATGTGTTAGTTGATGGGTTAAAGAGGAGATAGTGGCGAAAACGAAAGGGGGGTTGGGTTGAAACAAAACTGGGGAGAAGAGGTGTTAATAGTGCAGAGCAGACAACACTCAAGAGAGAGGCAAAGAGTGTCTGGGGTGATGATTGTAATGATAACAGAAGATAACTCTTCTGGTAACAGAAAGAGGGGGAGAGGGGAAGGTGAGCTGTTTGGTCTGAAGTGGCTGAAATCGATATTGAGGCCAGAGGGCTGTAGGGTCCTTGTTCTGCACTATTACCACCTCTTCTCCCCAGTTTTGTTGTCTTTGTCCTGCCTCCCCCCTCAACTTGTCCTTAAAAACCTCTCCCTCCCAATATGCCCCAGTTCTGAGGAAGGGTCGTGGACCCGAAACGTTGACTCACTTTCCTATCTCCATAGATGCTGCCTGACCTGCTGAGTTTTTCCCAGCTCTCTGTTTTTGTTTCAGGTGGATAGGATGTTTGTTTGAAGGATGATGTGCTCAAGGGGAGAGTGGTACCAAATTAGCCACACTGACATTTCATTGATTATATTCTGTGTTAAGGGCCATTGTCCTGGTCAACAATCATCCAGGTAAAAGTAGGTTGTACACCTGAATGCTCTGTGCAAATTGGCTGCCATGTTCGCCTACAAAATGCACACAGCCACTACACTTTACAGTAAATCCTGTGAAGCGCTTTGAGATGTTTTGACGATTTGATAAGGCGCTACTTCAAATGGGAGGATTTTATGGATTGTTGTTGTGGAGTTTGCTGCACTATATTAATAGGGATTTGTCAGCCTTTCGGCCCATTCTCCTGGAGAAATGTTACACCAGCACTAATGGGAGAAATGATAGGGATCATTACTATTACATATCGCTAATACATCATGCTACTAATTTCATTTTGTTGTAAAGCAACTGAAATAAAATTCTTCCTGCTTCTTTCATCTCTAGAATTTCTACCTGCGAACAGTATTTCCTTTCACAATCTGATACCACAAATAATGTTTCTTTTGTCTACACATCAATTACAGCTTCTCAGATGATTCTCAAAGGTAGACTGCGTCCAGGTTGAGACCCTTAAACTGAGAACCAACCTATAAGGGAGAGAGGCTGATAGGAATCAACATTATAGGAAGTTTAGTTCTTGCAATGTGAAGACACAGATTAGTTAATGCAATTTATACCGGAAAATGTGTCAACATTATTGGGCTTTTAAGAATCCTTTATCAAATTTCGATTGATTTAAACTGTTACCCTTTAATTTTGTATTATATTTTTGCTGATATTTTATTTTTTTGTGAACGATCCTTGCCAAATATTATTTATATTGACCCATAGTGATATTATTGGCCTGGCCTCTTTGACCCCCTGTAACAAAATGCACAATTGCCTGGAAATGAGCTTGGTATACTATTGTTTTTGGAGCCTCCATTTCTGCTATTTGCTTTTTGTAACTTTAGAATTGTGATTTTTCTGGTTATATAATTCATAGTTTTCATTCGTCACCTCTCTATACTGTGCAAAGTCACTGTACAATTTTTGCACTTTCAACTCATCGAATTTATGAATGAAACAATCATAGAAATTTACCGCATGCATAACGTTTGGTAAGAATAGTTTACAAAATAAATTGTTCTGATCTGGAATGCACTGCCTGAAAGGTTGGTGGGAGCAGATTCGATAATAGCTTTCAAAAGGGAATCAGATCAGTATTTGAAAAGGGAAAATTCGTAGGGCTATGGGATAAGAGCTGGTGAATGGGACTAGTTGGATAGCTCTTTCAAAGAGCCGGCACAGGTACAAAGGGTATCATAGAATTTTACAGTACAAGAAGAAGGCCATTCGGCCCATTGTGTCTGTGCCGGCTCTTTGAAAAAATCTATCAAATCAATCCCACTCCCCGCTCTCTCCCCATAGCCCTGCAAACTTATCCTCCCCAAGAATGGGCTCCTTCTGTGCTGTAGTTTCTATGATTTTAAGAAGAAGGGCCATTCAGCTCTGAAAGAGCTATTTACTTAGTCCTATTCTCTGGCCTTTACCCACACAACTCTATTGTGATTCTCCTTTTCATATATAATTTCCTCTTAAAATGTACAGTATATTCCCCTGCAAAATACACGCAGTCACTCCACTTTATAGTATATCCTGTGAACGACATGATAAGAACCAATATCAAATGCAAGGATTATTATTATATAAATTCAGCCTTAACCACGTTTCAAAGTAAGGCATTTGATATCCTGAAACCCCTCTATGTTTGCAGATATCATTATTGGGTGGGTAGAGGGGGTGGGCTGGCAGCATATCCCTGGGGCTGAACTGGCTCCAAGGAGACAAGCAAGGCAGGTATTCCTGGGCATTGGAGGTGCAGGCAAGCCCTCAACCTATGACAACAACAACAACAACAAAATTACATTTATAGAACGCCTTTCACGTCATATGAGAAGTGAGGGCTTGTCCAGGTAGGCACGAGATGAACAAGGAGCAAGTTTCACAGTTTCTCATTATTTGCATTAAAATTGGGGAGGAATTTGATCTGTTTTTAGCATTAATTGTGTTAACTGAGATGTCCATGCAAGGACCACCAAAGTGGGTGTTCCTTTTCCTGGTGAATGGAATCCCTTTCTCGTAGCTTGATCCATCTTCCTTTTGGATTCTTTATTCGTAAATGTATATTTGTTGGCCGCTGGGGACCTGAGTTCATTTGATTGAATTTGTGATAAGATCTTGAAAGCCTTCACAAAACGTTAGATCCCTCTGGCAATCTTGCTGCTTGGCATTAAGCACTAAAGACAGCAGCTTTTCAAGGCGGGGAAAGAAAAAAGGTTGTGGAAAATCATTCCAAAATTGCTTTCCAACCATTTGCAGAAACATTTAAGTGACAGGTTTAATCCTTCATCACTATTAAACAATGAGGTTGGCCAAAAATATAAGCTTGAAATCCAGCTTTAGTAACATCAGATTGAGATGTTTTTACTTTAAAGACCTTACAGGCACACACAATATCTCTCAAACATGTCAAACATTTTCTAAATGGATTATATGTGGAATAGTTGTTGGCTGAATACAGGCTTGTGCCTTCTTTTACAAATTCATTATGGACTCTATTTCCTTATGAATGGGCAAAACTAGAGGCTCAAAATTCTACCTAATCCGAAACTGTAAGGTTGTTTTTGCTTTGAAGTTTAAGATTGTGCAGAAAAGTGAGAAATTCATATATTTACTCTTAATTTTTTCAAGCTGATTTTTGTCTGCAGCTTGGTTAAAAATATAGGACCAACTTACAAATTAAGACTAAAACCAGGAATTTGCCCCAGTGCTGAATCAAATGTAGGGATTATTATTATTATTAGTTGTAGCAGTAGTAGCACAGAACTCCAAAATATCACTTAGTCCTGTCATATAAGGCATTTTGTCTTACAATTTATGATTGTGGAGAAATATGGAGAAATTCAGTTCAGTCTTAAACTGTTTTCTGCAGTTCTTACATTTTGGGGGTGGGGGGGGGTCTGACACATGTGGAAACTCATTCTTAAGAGTATCTAAACCAGACTGAGAGTTCCACAAATTTAGGCTACCTACATATGAATTGTTTACTGTGTCTGGAATAGAAAGCCATGGAGGAATGCACCCTGCTTACCTAATTAGGGATGGTATTACAACAACAACAACTTGCACTTAAAGAGCACCCTCCAAGTCGGGCGGCGTCTCAAAGCACTTAACAATGGTGGAGCCCAAGGCCGAGCCAGGGGGACAGGGAAGGTGATCATAGGCGCAGTCAAAAAGGAAGGTCTTCAGATGCAACCTGAAGATGGGGAAGGAGGGGACGAGGCGAAGGGGTTGAGGGAGGGAGTTCCAAAGTTTCGGGGCTTAGTAGCTGAAGGCACGGCTACCGATGGTGGAGCGGAGGATTCGGGGGACGCAGAGGAGGCTGGAACCAGTAGAGAGGAGGCAGCAGGTACTGCTGTGGGGAGGGAGGAGGTTAGAGAGATGAGGGGTGCCAAGGAATGGAGGATTTAAACACTAGAGTGAGGATCTTGAAGTTGATCCTCTCTGTGACAGGAGCCAGTGGAGTTTGGCAAGAACTGTAGTAATTAGGGTACGAAGTTTGGTGCGGGTACGAATGCGGGCGGCGGAGTTTTGAATGAACTGGATTTTGTGGCTAGTGGAGGAGGGGAGATGAGTGAGGAGGGCATTAGAGTAGTCCAGCCAAGAGGTGATAAAGGCATGGACAAGGGATTCGGCAGCTTTTCAGGTGAAGTATTGTCGGAAACGGGCAATGTGGCGGAGATAATAATAATCCCTCCAAAACAAACAATAATAAATTGGTCATTTTCAATCCACGACTGTTTGTAGGACATTGCTGTGTGCAATTGGCTGCTGCGCTTCTCCCACAAATATACGCTCAATTCACTTTACAACATATTTTGTGAAGCCTTTGAGACATCGAGAAGACGTGAAAAAGTGCGATATCAAATGCAAGGATTATTATTATTATTATAGATGGAAGAAAGTGGAGCTGGTCAGGGACCGGATGTGGGGGAGGAAGGATAACTGGGGATCGAACCTGACGCCTAAGTTGCGCACGGTAGAGAGACTTTTAAGGACAGGTTGGGTAGGTTGAGGAGGTCAGAACCATAGGACAGAAGCCGTTGGCGGGAGCCAAAGAGTATGGCTTCCATCTAGTTGACGTTTAACTGCAGGAAATTAAGCACAGGTTGGCAAGAACCAAGACTTGGGGACTCCAGAGGTGTGTTGGGTACTATATATAAATAAAAATAATATTACTTGCACTTGATATAGCACTTTTCATGTCTTCTAGATGTCTCAAAGCGCTTCACAGAATATACTGTAAAGTGAATTGACTGTATAGTTGTGGGTGAAACACAGCAGCCAATTGCGCACAGCAGTATCCCACAAACAGTCACGGATTGAAGTGACCAATTTATTATTGTTTTTTTTCTTCTTGAGGGATTATTATCAGGTGTGTGGAGTAAGGAAACTTGCCCAAGGTTTCACTATGCCAGGAATTGAACACAGGTCTCTCGCTTGCGAGGCAAGTGCTCTATCCACTGAGCTACAGGTCTCCACTGATAGAGTGGAGTGAACTCTACTGGTAGAGTTTAACAAGGTAAAACAGAAATCTTGCCATTGAGAGCACTGTTTTCCTGCGCTTGACTACTCTACCATTAGGGCTTTGACTTGCAGGATTAACAGGAGCTGAGTGGGAACTCGATAAGTGAAGTGGATACTGCGATCGCCACAGAGGGTTGGCTCAATTCCAACATTCCGTCACCTTGGACATGCCAGTCTTAATTCTTGGAGTCTGCTCAGCTTCAAGGAGAACCCGTCTACCTCCCTTAAAGACGGTGGTCACTAGTTGGGCATTTGACAACTGACAAACAGGTGGATGGCAGATACCAGGAAATCCCTGCAAGCTTTCTGGTGAGCAGTACTGCTCAGCATGAAATGTGCGAGAGCATTGCCACCATCCTCCTGCACACCTCGGACACAGATTCCTTCCATTGTAATTCTTAAATGGAACTGGTTTGCAAATTAAGAATTGATTTGAAGAAATTAACACAACTCTATGCAATTCTGTTTCAGGACAAAATGGATTTACAGGCTAGGACTAGGTGGAATTGCATTCCACTGGTGTCTGTCTGTACTGAAACAGAAGAGGCACAGTTCAAGATTCTGTGTGGATTTTGCAGAATACCAGACAGACTGTACAGGATGCACTCTAGGTCCTTGTGGGAGCGTTGGAAGGGATGTGGTGAATATGGGACTTTTGGAGGTTTTTTCTGAAGTGATCCAAATTTAGTGGAATGTTGGATGAAAGCTTTGCATGCCATGTAGCACACTACCAGTGAGTGTCACTGCGGATCCCTCGTAGTAGCAATAATAATAATCCTTCCATTTGATTTTTTACTTTATCATGCTATCAGGACATCTCAAAATACTTCACGGGATTTTACTGTGAAGTGTAACAATGTTCCACAAACAGCAATGAAACAAATAACCAATTTTGTCTGGGGGATTATTGGCCAGGACACAGGAAAAAACTCACTTCTCTTTTTGAATTGTGTCAGGAGATCTTTAAAATCCACCTGAACAGGCAGACGGGTCCTCAGATTAACATCTCATCTGAAGGAAGACACTCCCAGCACCTGACATTTTTGATTCTCAACTGTCCTTTAAACCCCACATTTGTGTACTGAGCCACTCATCTTTCCCCACCTCTGTAACATTGCCCACCCCATCCTTGTGGGTGAATATCTTTGTCGGCGAGAGAAAAAATGTCAAGATGATTACGCAGTTTGTCTGACAGGCTACATGCTGTTTCTGCGGGCTGTGTGTCAAAACAGTGCAACTTTAGATGTCTTTATTGCTTTACTATCCGGCCTCCCATCATTTTGCAACAACTCGCATTGCTTTACATTGCACAATCCTTCTATTTGGGTTTTAAGCAAAAAGGTGTCAAAAACCACGGGTATCACTGGCAGCCAAGTCCGTTATAGCCACGTTGATTTTTGATCTTTCCATGCTGGCTCTTCCTATCATTGTGCAGCAGAATTCACCGAGTGTAGGATTTGTTCACCCACTGTTCGAGGAACGTGAGCTGTTTATTAGACTGTAGACTGTTAACTCACTTTGTTAAAACAGTAATCCGATCGACAACACTTCAAATACAAAATGATAGAAATCAAACCAAGTGGCTGACTATCTTATCTTGCCTGATCCACCTGTAGATAGACTGCAGTTTATTAAGCTGAAATATTGTCTGATCACTGCTCTGCTGTGATTTTTAAATATTGAATTTGAAAGTTGCACCTAATGATGGCACTGCTGCTACATCGACCATCCCAACCCATGCTCCAAAGCTGAATAATAACTAAGGTTTCTGATTTACGGTTTTAACCCCAATCTAAAAACACCCTCAATATTTTTAAAAATCCGGTGTTTATCACATAAAAACTGGAACAACACAGGAAACTCAATTACAAGGTGATTTTTTTTCCCTCTCTCTCTCTCACATTTTCCTGGTGTCCAAAGTGTGCTTTTAGCCACAAGATCCTAAAACTCTGGAACACTCTCCCTCAATCCCTCCTCCTTGCCCCCTCTTTCCCCATCTTGCCTGAAAAGCCCTGATTTATAAACACTCTCAAATTGCTATTAAGAATTGCAAAAATAACTCTCCCAAAAAATCTAATTAATAAACCCCAAAATTCAGAAGCTCTAATAATAAGCAATGCTTACATGTATCCTCTGTACCAAGCAATCAATCCAGTGGAATATTTAGCCTAATTTGCTGTGTTTTAAGCAAAATAGCACAAGTCCAAACACTTTTGGTAATCCTTGCTTCACAAAGACAGAAGCACAGCACAGGAATTGTGAACAGCTCCAAACACAATACAATACAATTTACATTTATATAGCGTTTTTCACATCGGGAGGACATCTCAAAGCTATTGATACTCCTGGCTGAGCACCCGAGCTGGATGGTGGAGACTGACAAAGGTGGAAAGGGCAAAGATGAGTGAAAACACACTCAAAATATAAATCTTGAGTCACGCTATAAACATGGGAATGGAAGGAGCAATTCGGGGGACTCTCTGATGGAGTTCCAGCGATTAGGGGGCAGTGTGGCTGATAATGGTAAATTATAGAAAAAAAAGAGCCTTCGCTCAGTTGGTAAGACTCTTGCCTTAGAAGGTTGTGGGTCCAAGCCAAAGTGGAGGCTAGCACTCCAGTACAATGCTGGAGGAGCACTGCATTGTTAGAGGTACCATCCTTCAGATGAGACATTAAACCGAGGTCATGTCTGTCTGTTCAGGTAACTAATAAAGATTCTATGGAACAATTTTAAAAGAGAAAGGAGTTTTCCAATTCTCCAGATATAATTGGTCATTCACTTCATGGTTGTCTGTAGTACAATAAGAAATGCTAGACAAAAAAACGACCATGGTCTATCTAGTTCGCTTTCTACTTTCCCGGCGGTCACATGCAGCAACAACAACTTGGAGTTATATAGCGCTCTCCACTCCTGACGGCGTCTCAGAGCGCTTCACAGTAACGAATCCCGGGGCTAAGCCAGGGAGAGGAAGGTGACCAAAGGCGCAGTAGAAAAGAATGGTCTTCAGAAGGGACCTGAAAGTAGGAAGAGAGGGGACGAGGTGAAGGGAGTGAGGAAGGGAATTCCAGAGCTTCGGGGGACGAGGAGGAGGCCAGACCTGGAGGAACGAAGGCAACGGTACTGTTTTGAGGAGAGAGGAGGTCAGAGAGGTTGAAGGGTGCAGAGGAGTGGAGGGATCTGAATACAAAGGTGAGGATCTTGAAATCGATCCTCTCTGGGATAGGCAGCCAGTGCAGTCTGGCAAGGACTGGGGTGATCGGGGAGCGGAGTTTAGTGCAGGTGAGAATGCGGGCGGCAGAGTTTTTGGATGATTTGGATTTTATGGATGGTGGTGGATGGGAGACCAGTGAGGAGGGCGTTAGAGTAGTCCAGCCGAGAGGTGACAAAGGCATGGACTAGGGTTTCAGCAACTTTCGGAGAGAGGTATTTGCGGAGGCGGGCGATGCGTCGGAGGTGGAAGAAAGCAGTGCTGGTGAAGGATCGGATGTGGGGGAGAAAGGACAATTGGGGGTCGAACCTGACCCCAAGGTTGAGTATGGGTTCAGAGAGTTTAGGTGGAGGAGATGAAAGCCGTGAGATTTGATACGTTGAAGAGAACCAAAGAGTATGGCTTCCGTCTTGTCAACGTTCAGTTGAAGGAAATTTGCGCTCATCCAGCCCCTTGCATATGCACATATGTCCCGAACTATCTATATACTGTATCCCATAATGTTATTTCCAAAAATAAAACTATCTATAAAGCTATCTATATACAATGCTTTGTGCAAGTGCCTGCTGCGGTTGCCTATTCTGATTCCTGTGAAGTGATTTGAGATATCATCCTGATGTGAAAGGTTCTATATCAAACATAAGAATTATTATTACATATCGGGGAAAATGCAATTCAATGCTGAACAGATTTTTTTTACAGTAATCGCTTCTAAAGTAGTGACGATAGATAAACACTTTAAAGAAGATGGATTTGTGCTGTGTACTGCAACAATTTTATAACTCTGGATAGACATTTAAAAAGAAAAGCACTTCCTTACATCAATGCAGTGAGATGTTTCAAAATCATCTCTATTTGTGAAAATGTGCTGATACTATCACAATACACATGAGTCTAGGGTAGATAAAGCAAAGCATGTGGAGAAAAAAACTAATGACTACATTTATCCACTGCTGTTCCTTCATCTTACCCTTTTATGAGTTTGTCAATAACAAAATATAAGTTCCTCGTCCTTCTCGGAATCTTTCTAGTTCACTGGCACTCAGAACTTTTCCCACTTTGCAGCCACTTTAGCAATAAGTGCGCTCACAAAGAGCCACGGTCAAATATTCAACAATGATAAGTCATGTTCAAACAACAAAACAAAATACCTGTTGTATATTTACAATAAAGTACTTAACAGCTGTAATATCCAGAATAGTAGCAGACAGAATCATTTGGAGGCATTTAATGTCACCAACTAGCTTTTGCATCTCCCTACCGCTCTGACCTGCTTATCCCCCAACCCACTACCCTCTGCCTCTGCTCAACTGGCCTCACCTCCTACTTGTCCACCGTTCCACCATTAGTGGCTGCACTTTCAACCTCTGCTTCAAAATTCTGCTTGAATACAGGTTCACCATAAACATTGGAACAAAACTTCTGATGATCTTGGGTCCGTATGAGGAATTGCGAAACCAATTTGCAAAAGACCTGTGAATGTTAACCCAAGAAGACCAATTCCACAGCACACCAGACAGGAACATTAGGCTGGAGGTAATCCAGAACAACGGGGCAATTTTAAAATTAGAGCTAGGCCATTTAGAAGTGAAATCAGGAACCATTTTTTCACTCCAATTGTAGGGAAAATCTCAAACTCTCTCACTCAAAAGGCTGTGATGCTGGATCCATTCAAATTTTCATGACTGAGGTGTATAGATTTTTATTAGGTAACGGTATCAAGGGATTTGGGGCAAAGACGTGTATTTGGAGTTGAGGTATAGATCAGCCATGATCTACTAGAAATGCCGGAACAGGCTCAAGGGGCTGAATGGCCTACTCCTGTTCCGATATTTCTATGATGTTTCAGGCGTGAACCTTCATCAGAGCTGGATTGTAAATATATGGAGTCCTGGAGTCCTGAGTCGTGGAGTCCTGTAGCTCAGTGGTTAGAGCACTCGCTTTGCAAGTGAGAGACCTGAGTTCAATTCCAGGCAGGGCGAAACCTTGGGCAAGTTTCCTTACTCCACACGCCTAATAATAATCCCTCCAAAAAAAAAAAAAAACAATAATTAAATTGGTCATTTTCAATCTACGACTGTTTGTGGGACATTGCTGTGTGCAATTGGCTGCCGCGTTCGCCCACAAATATACAGTCAATTCACTTTACAGTGTGTTCTGTGAAGCGCTTTGGGACGTCCTCCCGACGTGAAAAGCGCTATATCAAATGCAAGGATTATTTTATTATTATTATTATATAATCCAGGATGACTTCTAAGCAAAATAGAACCCCACGGTTTTAAAGAGACAGTGGCAGCATGGATACAGAACTGGATGGGGGACAAAAAGCAGAACAGAGTGAACGGTTGTTTATTTGACTGGCGGGAAATGTACAGTAGGGTGCCCCAGGGATCAGTATTGGAACCACTGCTGTTTTTGATCTATATAAATGAACTGGATTTGGATATAGGGAGTACAATTTCCAAGGTTGCAGATGATACTAAGCTAGGAAAAGCAGTAAACGGTGAGGAGGATAGCAGCAGACTGCAAATGGACATAGACAGACTGGTAAAATGGGCAGACCTGTGGCAGATGAAGTTTAATGTTGAGAAATGCAAGGTGATGCATTTTGGGAGAAAGAATGAGGAGAGGTGATATAAGATGATGGTAGAATCTTAAAGGGGGTGACGGAACGGAGAGACCTGGGGGTTCATATAAGTAAATCTTTGAAGGTGGCAGAACAGTTAAATAAAGCTGTTAAAAAAGCATACGGGATACTAGGCTTTATAAATAGGGGCATAGAATACAAAAGTCAGGAAATTGTGTTTAAAACACTGGTTAGGCCTCAGCTAGATTACTGTGTTCAGTTCTGGACCCCACACTTCAGGAAGGATGTCAAGGCATTGGAGAGGGTGCAAAGGAGATTTACCAGGAATGAGGGACAGAGAAGCTAGGATTATTCTCATTGGAGTAGAGAAGGTTAACAACAACAACAACAAGATTCCATTTAAAGAGCGCCTTTCACGTCGGGAGGACGTCCCAAGGCGCTGTACAGTTGGGTCAGGACCCGAGCAGGGGGGAAATGGTCAGGGTGAGGGGAGGGAAGGGAGGGAGCGAGGAGGGGGTAGAAAGTCGAGAGGGGAGCTGAAGGCACGGTCAAAGAGAAAGGTCTTGAGACCGGCCTTGAAGGAGGAAAGGGAGGAAGCGGCGAAGGCACTGGGGGATAGAATTACAAAGCCTAAGGGCTGAGAGGCTGAAGGCCCGGCCACCGATGGTAGGGAGGTTGGTGCGGGGGATGTGGAGCAGACCGGAGCCAGAGGAATGGAGGGTACGGGCAGGTAGGTAGGGGGATAGTAGGTCGGAGAGGTAGGAGGGAGCAAGGCCGTGAATGGCCTTGTAGGTGAGGATGAGGATCTTGAATTTGAGGAGACTTAACAGAAATTTTCAAAATTATAAATGGATTCGATAGGGTGAACCAGGAGAAACACTGGCGGGTGGGTCGGTAACCTGAGGACACCGATTTAAAATAGTTGTTAAAAGAAACATAGGAGAGGTAAGGAGAATTTTTTTTTACACAGTGTGTTTTTGGATCTGGAATACATTGCCCAAAAGGGTGGTGGAAGCAGATTCGATAAAAGCTGTTAAGCGAGAAGTAGATAAATATTTGGGGAGGACAAGTTTGCAGGGCTATGGGGAGAGAGCGGGGGAGTAGGATTGATTTGGATAGCTCTTTTCAAAGAGTTGGCACAAACATGATGGGCCGAATGGCCTCCTTCTGTGTTGTATAATTCTATGATTCTATTACATTTTGAAAGCAAAAGTGCTTATAAGCAAAAGTGAAGTAATGTGTTCAAAGGGTATTAGCTCTTCTGATCAAGGGTTTCAATTCTTCGCAGCCTCATGTTAATCTCTCCTGCGTCAGGATTTGAGCCTCACTCTTAGATTGACACTCCTGAGATGCACCTAGGGAGCATTCAGTGTTAGAGACCCTATCCTTCAAATTTGAAGTTTGAAGTTGAATTTAGGCGCCCATTGCCCATACATTGCAGACTTTCGTGATTCCATGACACTATTCAAAATCAGAAAAAGTGTCCCTGCTAACAATCCTTCTGATATAATTGATTTTTCAATTCTTGGCTATTTGCGGGATTCTGAACTGCACAAAATGATAGTTGTCTTTGCCTACAGGTAAGCACACTACACTTACCTATCCTGAGATTATTTCCACGTGAAGTGTTTTGAGACATGTCATTAGTATAGGCATTATATTTAATGCGATGTGTTGATGGTTGTTTTATATGATGATTGATTTATTATTTTAATTAATAATAACCCTTGCATTTGATGCATTGCTTTGTTATTACATTTGAGACTTCTCAAAGCTCTTCACAGAATTTTACTGTGAAGTGTAAGCAAATGTGGCAGCCAAGATGCACACAGTAACGTCTCACAAATAATGATGAAGTGAACGACCAATTTTATCTGGGGAATTGTTGGCCAGGACTACTCTCTTCTCTTTTTAATTAGTGCAATGGGATCTTTAATGTCCACCTACACAACCAGATGGTTTAACGTCTCAGCCGAAGGATGGATGAGGTATTATCATCTAATATCTAATCCAATATCAAATCTCATCTAATTTTATGTTAATAAAATTACAATGTCTGTCTGCACTTCAAGAAGGATCTCAATAACTGATTGACTTAGAGACATGATTTATACCTCATTGGAAAGGTCTTGCACCTGGGAGTGACATAAGTATATTTGTTTTTGGAAATCTCCTACCGTTCATGAGTTACCTTCTGTTTTGCATTTTTTGCTGCAGTTACATGTGGTGGGCGCCGAGTCAAACTGGCGCGGTGGGATCGTGCGTCACAGCACCTATGTATGTACGCACACACTGCAGTTACACCTGGTGGCTGTGCCGGCTGACTGTGGCACTGTGGCATTGTAAGTCACAGAGCACGCGCAAAGCAAAGTGGCAGGAACAAAATAAAGAACACAGTCGAAGCTAAGCCACAGCAACAACAAACTTACATTTTTAACCAGCCGAGTCCTCCCAAAAGGAGTCCTCCCAGAGAGGTCCTCCCAGATCAGTATAGATAAAAACAAAATTTCTGTCTGTGTGTCAATCTACATTCCGTATTGAATCCTTTGGTTGCAAGTGTAGCGGCAATGGGTACAGTATCATATATTAACCTGTCTTTCTCTTTCTGATGCTGTTTGACCTCTTCTGCATTTCCAGTAATTTTAGATTTGCATCAGATCTTTCTCACTCATTCAAACTCTTAAAACCACTCCACAAGATCAGCTGCTCATTAATTTGTTGATGTTTACGGAGCAAACCGGCTGCTGGGCCTCCCAACATAACAACGGGAACTACACTTCAACATCACTCTTCCTGTGAAGCACTTTGTGGCGATTTGATGTGATAAGGGGGCAGGGATACTTCCCTCTTGGCTCCTGTTAACCCTGCAAGCCACAGGTTGGGTAGTTCTAGCTGGAGAAGCATCAGGAAGCTTGCCGGTCAATGTTCACAGTCTTAGCTGGTTAAACTCCAGACTGAGAACACTCATTAGTTTGGTTTGGATACTCTCAAACAAGGTAATGGGTTTGTTTCCCCATGGGTCAGACACCCAGCAGATCAAAAACAAGTACCTTGCATATGCTTTCAGGAACAAACCAGACTATTAATGGCTTTGCTTTGTAATAGGGGGTAAGCTATTAAGTCGGTAAACTCTTATGATTTGTTAGGGAAGCTCACACAGCTCAATATACAATTTTTTATATTAAAAAAATTCTAGAAGAAAACCCCATTTGTTAACAAAGTATGAATCTATATCAAATTAATTATTATGTTTCTATATGATCATTCCAACCTATCTGAGGGGGAAAAAAATCATATCATTTTGTCCTCAATAACCCAAATAAATCCTGGTTCAAGTACCTCAGAATTCCAAAGCTTAATTACTTATCTGAGCTAGCAACCCCCAAAGTGCATAGTCAGTGAAAAACTGGTGGGACTTATAATGGAGTTGCATTTATTAATAATGCAAATTCAAAAAGTAATTGATATCTATTCTTTTCCCTGTGACTTAATGGCTAAAGTCATATTGCTCTGAAAAGCAACTGGGAATAGATTATTGAACAGGGCACAGTGAACAATTAGACACATTAACTTTTAGAATTTCCATTTCAACCCAAATATCCCATTTATTTTTATTAGTAAGATGTGTGCACACCTATATTTATTTACAAAATATTTTTTTTAGCACCATACAGTTGGAGCTTGCATCAGAAACCAGCCTTCACCACAATTGTTCAAAACACTGAGGTGATTATTTTTCCGTGCTGTTTTGTTTTGTATCTTACTTCAAAGTGATTTATTTTAAAGAACTTGTTGTTGATACAGGGTGTGGCCACACGCTTATTTCCTTTAACATTTTCACTGAAGATAAAATGGGGGCAGAGAGACGATATAGTTAAGCAGGTTTTCTTTTAAAGATACGTAAAGATTCCTTTCTTTCTCTCGGTCTTTAAATTCCTCCTAAGAAGCTACCTCTTTGATCATGCCAATGGTCACCTCCCTGTTCCCCCCTTCTCCATCTCCCTTGCTTGCCTTGCTTTGACATTGTGCCTAGCAGTAAGTAGAACCCGGTTGTTCGTCGATTGGCGAATCGTTTTGCAGGGGTAATAATCCCTCCAAAGAAAATTATAATAATTTGGGCACTGAATCCACGACTGTTCGTGGGTCACTGCTGCATCCAATTGGACTTCACGTTTCGCCCACAAAATGCACAATCGCTCCACTTTGCAATATATCCTGTGACACGTTTGAAACATCTCAACAACGTGATAAGGCTCTAATAATAATAATAATAATAATAATAATCCTTGCATTTGATATAGCGCTTTTCACGTCGGGAGGACGTCCCAAAGCGCTTCACAGAACACACTGTAAAGTGAATTGACTGTATATTTGGAGGCGAACGTGGCAGCCAATTGCGCACAGCAATGTCCCACAAACAGTCGTAGATTGAAAATGACCAATTTTATTATTGTTTTTGGTTTTGGAGGGATTATTATTAGGCGTGTGGAGTAAGGAAACTTGCCCAAGGTTTCGCCCTGCCTGGAATTGAACTCAGGTCTCTAGCTTGCAAAGCAAGTGCTCTAACCACTGAGCTACAGGACTCTATATCAAATGCATGTGTTATTATTATTGTCAAGGGCTTCAAGATGTTATCCTACGTAAATGCAAGTTATCATTGACTTTTATTTAAGGAAAATGTTTTTAGCCAATTTATCTCTCCTTTCTCTGAAGTCCCCCCTTCATCCTTATGAATGCAAAGACATGAGAGAGAAACTGTTCCAAAAGCTACGTAGTTAGCTTGTCCAGGTTGTCATTTTTCACTCACGTACAACAGTGAGTGTCAGCACACTATGCAACTTTACTGCTTGTTGATCAGTACTGGAGCCTGGTTTAATGCCTCGTATAAAGGACAGCACCTCCGACAATTCTGCAATGGAGTATCAGCCTAGTGAGTGCAAGACATTTTAGGAAGGATGTCAAGCATTGGAGTTAGTGCAAAGGAGATTTATCAGGATGGAACCAGGAATGAGGGACTTCAGTTATCAAGAGAGGCTAGAGAAGCTAGGATTATTCTCCTTGGAGCAGAGAAGACTTAAAGGAGACTTAATAGAAGTTTTCAAAATTAAGAGGGGATTCAAACAAGGAGAAACTATTTCCACTGGCAGGTGAGTCAGTAACCAAAGGCACTGATTCAAAATAGTTGTTAAAACAAGCAGAGGGGAGGTGACAGAAATTTTTCACACAGCGAGTTGTTCAGATCTGGAATGCATTGCCTGAAAAGGTGGTGGAAGCCGATTTGATAATAACTTTTAAGAGTGAAGTAGATAATTATTTGGGGAGGACAAGTTTGCAGGGCAGAGAGCGCGGGGGAGTGGGATTGATTTGGTAGCTCTTTTCGAAGAGCCTGCACAGACATGCTGGGCCAAATGGCCTCCCGTGCTGTATGATTTTATGAAGACAGGATGTGTTACTTGAACTCACAATTTTCTTTACAGAAAACCTTGTGTCATCCGAAGTACAGCACCTCTATCAATGAAGTGGCATCCAGCATTGAATTGGAGTGTCAGTCTAGACTATGTGTACATTAAGAGTATCCAAACCAGAGTGTGTTGGGTGAGGAGCCAAGTGCACATCTGCATGATGGGCACGAAAGGACTCAAATATAACAAGACCCACCAATGTAATATTGTACACTGGTGGATCTTACAAGCCCCGAGCTGTTCCCTACTTTAGTTCCACTGCTTTTCTCTGGCAGAACCTGAGACTGATCATTAACTGGTGCCGTCTGCAGTTCTGCTGGCTGCTGGCCTGCTGGTCTGATTGCTGCCTGCTTGTTTCGCTACTAGTTTGTTGACTGAGCTGTTTCATGCCAACCCACGTGTTTGCACCACGTTTCCAATTAACTGCATTCTCCCTTGTTCACCTCATGGGCCTTCAAGCACACAGGCAGACACTGCACGGCCTTAGACAAACACTTTCATCCTGCACCTTTCAATGAGAGTGCAGCGATGAGAAGGGTGGGGAGAGAGCAAATTAGAATAATAATCTTTGCATTTGATGTAGCGCCTTATCATGTCCTTGAGACGTCTCAAAGTGCATCACAGAATATATTGTCATGTATCATATCAAACTATCCGCTTCTTCCACTCAGAGGGCTCTGGGCTGCTCCACGTCCCCGAGCCCAACCCACCATCGGCGATCGGGGCTTCAGCCTTTCTGTCCCCACCCTCTGGTACTCCATCCCATATTCCCTTTGCCTCACTCCCTCCCCTGCCTCCTTCCGACCATGCCTTCGGTCACCTTCCTATCCTCCCTGGCCCCCACACCCGCTTACGTCCAAATCCCTGACTGTCTAGGACATTGGGACTTCCTCCTGATGTGGAAGGTGCTATCCAAGTGTAATTTTGTGTTGTGTGGGCAAACGTGATAACTGATTTGATCACAACAATGTCTCACAAACACCCATGAATGACCAATTTATGACCAATGTTATTTGACCGTCAAGTTGAAGCAAATGACGACTGGATTGTTCGAAAAGCTTTCTCGTTCTTATTCCCCCACCCACCCCCAGTTATATCATACCATAGGCAGGAATTACTCGTAGAATACATATATTTTTATCATTTTAGTACTTCATCTTATATTTTGATAATGTTTCTTCAATAGTGAAGGCAAATGAGTGCAAGTCTGATTGCAAAAGTATCAGTAATAACAATAATAATAATCCCTTTTTTGGAATAACATTTCTATTGCTGAAAGGTATCAAAGCACTTCACAAGGAATTAATAATAATAATAATCATTGCATTTGAAATAGCGCCACATCACGTCTTTGAGTCATCTCAAAAGACTTCACAGAATATATTATAAAGTGGATTGACTATGTATTTTGTGGGCAAAACGTAGCAGCCAATTGCGCACAGCAGTGACCCACAAACAGTCGTGGATTGAATGAGCACTTTTTTGGGGGAGTGATTATTATCACCAGAAAGTGATCCAAAGCCATTAAACTAACAAACAGGTTCCAACTTAGCGTTAGGAAAACAGAGACGTGTGGAGTAAGAAAACATGCTTAAAGTTTCATCCGGCCAGGAATCCAACCTGGTTCCTCTTGCTTGTGAGGCGAGTGTGTTAATTACTACGCTACAGGACTCCACAAATTTGCTTGGATGGTGTATCTGTAAGATCCTTCTTCAGGGAACTGTCACTGAAGCTGAATGGAAACAGACTTATACTCCCACGCTTCACACAATCATAAATAAAGAGATCAGAATTCAATTTTCAGCAGTGTGGATTTTGTGATATTGCAATTAGCCACAGTCAGTGAACCATTTTTCCTCATTGAAAACTCCCTTGATTTACCATTGAAAGAAATGGGTTTAAATTAAGGAATCCCTTAAATCATGAATAATGAATTAATCTGATGTGTTGAAGATGCTCCACGTTGGGGGTTTGAGCTAATAGTCAAGGCCAACAGTGCAATGTGTACTGCCACGAGAGAGCTGAATTGTCAGAGGGTTGCCATCTTTCAGTTAAGACATCACACTGAGGTTCCTCACTTATTCAGGTGGATATCAGGGTTCCCCCGGTACTATTCGAAAAGAAAAGGGAATTTTTCCCGGCGTCCTGGCTAGCAATCCACCAGAAAAAATTTGTCATTCATTTCATAGCTGTTTGTGGGCCATTGCTGTGTGCAAATTGGCCGCCACGTTTTTCTACAAAAATACAGTCACAAACACGCTTTACAGAAAACGTTGTGACATCCGAAGTTCAGCAATGCAGTGACACCTAACACTGTATTTGAGTGTCAGCCTAGACAATGAGTATATTAAGAGTCTCCAAACTAGAGTTTCACATACGTATAACTTGGTATTTTTCCCTTGCAGCTTCTGATTCTGATTATAACAATAATTCTTACATTTGATACAGCGCCTTTCATATCAGAAGGACATCTCAGAGCACTTCAGTGTAAGGTGTAGTGACTGTGCCTTTTGTGGGTGTCCCACAAACAGCCATGAAACGAATGACCGATTTATCTGGAGGATTGTTGGCCGTGGCATCTTTCTCCATATGACATTTCCAACAGATCTCTCTGCTGGCAGTGACAACCGCTCATCAAGACCACTCATCGCAAGATGGATGATTATCTCTTTGTCTCCTCCACCCGTCATCCTCTATATTGTTGCTCCATCTTGTGTCCTGGCTGAGAACTGAGAAAACTCATTCATCTTTTATCAACGCAGTCCAAGTGGCAGACTGCCCTGTGACTGCAACTTATGACTCTCTAACATAGCAGTCACAAGCGCTCGACTGTTAGCAGCTGCCAGGCTCCTTGCAAAATATTATCTTTTAATAAAAGGTGCCCGGTACAAATAGATTTGCATGTCAGCAACTGGTGGTTTACAATTTTTTTTTATATAAATCGCTGCGGACTTTGTTGTACCATTTGCCAGCCTGTAGCCTGTTACATCACACAGTACAATAAGCCACTTGTGGTCGTGGTGGATTGCTGACTTACAAATGCTTACGGTGCTCAGCACCGTGGCTGCTTAGGAAAAGCTTTGCTTGTGGTGTAGGATACAAAACGTGGTCCAATAATTTACATGTTAAGAAGTGGGGGTTGTGGGGGGAGAATTTCGAGCAGCTGTCAACAACTTTAACACCTTGCATTTATACAGCGCTGTCCACACAGGGTATCGTTTTGGTGCACTTCACAGTGATGACTAAAGGCGTGGTCAAAGACAACAACAAAATTACATTTGTATAGCACCTTCCATGTCGGGAGGACCTCTGAAGGTCAGAGTTTCAGACCCAAGCTGGGGGTTGAGAGGGTGGAGGGCAGGGGGGTAAGCAGAGAGAGTGAAAGCTTGGACGAAGAGGAGGGGCTTGAGATAGGTCTTGGAGGAAGCAAGGGAGGCGGTGAGGTGGAAGGACTGCGGGATGGAGTTCCAGAAAGTGGGGACAGAGTGGCAGAAGGCCCGTCTGCCAATGGTGGGAAGGGCAAGGCGGGGGACAGGAAGCAGGCCAGAGCCTGTTGAGCAGAGGGCGCGGTTAAGCTGGTAAGGGTTAAGGAGTTCGCAGAAGTAGGGGGGAGCAAGGCCATGGAGGGCTTTGAAGGTGAGGACCAGGATCTTGAACTGTATCCTCTGTGTGATGGGAAGCCAGTGTATTCGGGCAAGGATGGGGGTGATAGGGTCATAGAGCCTGGTGTGGGAGAGGACACAGGCCACAGAGTTCTGGATGATCTGCAGCTGATGGAGGAAGGAGTTGGGGAGGCCGACAAGCAAGGAGTTTGCATAGTCAAGCCTCGATGTTACGAATGCATGTATGAGGGTTTCGGCGGCAGAGTAGGTAGTCAGTTTCAAGCTGGTTATAGTAATGAAGAGAGAGTAGTGGGAGACAGGTTCTAAGGCTTGGAGGGAAGGATGGGTAGGGGTCAGAGGGGGAGATGGGGAGGGGTAGTAGATGGAAGGGCAGAGGCAATTGAGCGGATCCCCTCGGCTTTGGATTCAAGGAAGTCCAGCATTGCCTCGCAGTTGACATTGGAGGTGAGGATGGGTGAAGTGTGGGAGGAACCAGTTGGTGATGGAGAAGTGGAGCTGGTGTTGTCCTTGGCCTCCAAGATTGTCTTGGAGTAAAGCAACGATTTGGCGGAGGCGAGGGCGGTGCGGAAAGATTTGATAAGGTCCATCCAGATCTGCTAATGGACCGTTAGGTTTGATTTAAGGCAGGTGGGTTCAGCAGCACACACCTGTGCTTTAAGGGAGTGGAGTTGGCTGGTGTACTAAGGTGACATAGGTCTTCAGGGTTTATTTTTGGTCAGCCAAGTGTCTGACATATGCTGAAACCCATCACCGTCCTTAAGAGTATCCAAACCAAACTGAGAATTCCATGCATCCCACCTACACATGGAAACTCCAGAGATAGGATGTTGGAATGGAATGCGCACTCTCCCTAGAAGGATACATCCTGCTTACCTAATTTCAGAAAGTTATAGGTATAGCTTGGCAAGAGCCAAGGCTTGGGGACTTCAGAGTGTGAGTTGGGGTAGTGCTGGAGTCTAACCAGCTAGGTCTTCAAGTGGGATTCAAAGATGGATAACGTGAGATGGAGGGATTGAGGCAGAGAGTTCCAGAGGTTAGTGGCGTAACCTAACATTTATTTTGAAAAGAGAAAAAAACAGAAACAAGCATCCAAGTTGTTTGATTGATCTATTTTCATTTATTGTAATTATAATGTTATTAGTAAAATATTTTATTTATTTGCATTTCATTTTCACAAATGTTTTTTTCTTGCTCGGTTTCACCATCCACAAACTAACCTAAAACATTCTCAGCTGCACTAAACTCCGCCAGCCCATCACCTCCAACCCTTGCCAGGCTCCACTAGCTCTCAACGGATCGATTTCAAAGGTCCTCACCCTCACCGATAAATGCCATCTCACCCTGCACCTCCATTTACAGCACATTAGGGGAGATCATTCACAACCCAGCTGTGAACTTTGTGTGGCTAACTGTGTGACCTGTGTGTGTGGCTAACTGTGAGCTGTGCATGTGCTAGCTGTGAGTTGTGATCTGTGTGTATGTGCTAGCTGTGTGCTGTGTGTGTGTTAACTGTGAGCTATGCGTGTGAGCTGTGAGTTGTGTGTGTGAACTAGCTGCGAGCTCTGCGTGTGCTAACTATGAGCTATTATTTTGTGGGTGTTATTTTCGGAGGTGCTGTCTTTCGGAAAATACGTTAAGATGAGGTCCGATCTTCCTCTTCAGATGGAAGTTAATAATTCCATGGCACTACTTGAGTAAAGAGATGGGAGTTTCTCCTGGTGTCCTGGTCAAATATCCCTTCTCTCCCGGCATAATTAAATCCACTTCATCATTCTACCTGATGCTATTTGCCACCGAGTCCTGAAAGTTGCCAATCGGTCTTTTTGATCATTATTTACTGACTTTGGACATTAAAAGGAAACATTGACATCATCAACAGTTTTGTACTTCTCTTCATCTAAGATTGTGAATCAGAAATTGCAATTACTGCAATGCTTCCAGTTTGCGAATATCCCAGGTGAGTCCTCAATGCCTTGGATCTCTGCACATCTCTACGCAGAAAGCACCAATGAAACTCTCTAGCCTACCACTAGGAAGCAGCAAGGAGTGATGCTCTGCAGCTTTTGCCCTGCTTAACGTGGATCAGACCAGGAACTGACTAAGTTATTATAATTATTATAATAATTATAATCTTTGCATTCGATATAGCACCTTTCACATCAGGAGGACATCTCAAAGTGTTTCACAGAATTTACTGTAAAGTGTAGCGACTGTGTATTTGTAGGCAAACATGATAGTCGATTTGTTCACAGCCGTGACCCACAAACAGACATGAAGTGAATGATCAATTTTATCTGAGGGATTGTTGGCTAGAACATTAAGAGAAACTCTCGTCTCCTTTTGAATAGTACCACAGGCTCTTTAACGTCCACCTGAACAGGCACAAGCAGGACCTAGTTAACCCTAAAACATCACATGAGCTCATGAGGGTGAGAACCTAAGGTTTGTTTCTCTTAGATTTCTTTGTAAGAAACAGTGTTTGACAATGCGTTTGAGAATGAGTGGAAGTTGAAATTGAAGTTTTATTCCTCTTTTAAGTTAGTAATTTGACATAGTCGATTTCACCCAACATTTGTGGAATGTCATTTTTTGGCTATAATGTAAATATTCAATCATCTCTTTTTCTCTATTTCCCTTAATAATAATTAATATAGTAATAACAATAACAACATGTAGCATTTAGATTCGATATATCACTTCTATACAGATGACCAACCCTGACTGAATCTGAACATTCTCATAAAACTCAACTGAATGCCTTTTTTTAAAAACTAAAAGAAACCTCTTTATTAAATACTATGTGTATTCCTTGCCTTACATTTTTGTATTTCTATGGAGTAAGTAGCAGTAACCACACAATTCAATAATACATTTTTTAATCTAGACAGACCTCTTAAGGCTTTAACTCTCAGTGTTGAGGGCATGTCTGAACTTCCCGTTTCATTGAATACACAGGTCAGTTGTCAGTAATGCTATGGATTACTGTCTCCTCAGAGTCCGTATACCTGTTTAAATATCCTCCAAGGAGGGTAGCTTTAAAGGTAGCACTTATTGTTTGCATTTCTGAAGGGATTTGATTCCAGACTATTTGCTTCCAAGTGCTCAAATAGTTGAACTGCTTGAGAATGATGTGTATAGTACATGTAAAAATGCATGATGTTAATCAATTTTCCTATGGAAATCATCCAATGAAATG
Source organism: Callorhinchus milii (assembly GCF_018977255.1). NCBI lineage: Eukaryota > Metazoa > Chordata > Chondrichthyes > Chimaeriformes > Callorhinchidae > Callorhinchus > Callorhinchus milii. The sequence continues at coordinate 117,276,293 of NW_024704743.1, read as the reverse complement.
TGTAAAAAGTCATTTCTGCAGCTAAGTAACTCTTGTAGTGTGCGGTTGGGGAGGGTTTAAGGTTTTCCACTTTTTCCAATACTCTTGGAATGACCTCAGATCTGACAGTGCCCCAGGGGTTCGTGCATCAGCTAAATTGACAATGACTTGTGATTATGTGTGAGTCTTGTCTCAGTTGGTAGCACTATCATTTAATGACTAGAAGGCTGTGAATTCAACCCGTGTGTTGGCCTCATGGTCTAGGCGCAGTCCAGGCCAATCCAGTCTGCGGGTGTGTTCCAACAACAACAACTTGCATATATATATAGCGTCCCTCATGCCCAACAGCATCTTGGAGTGCTTAAAACCTGCAGGAGAGTTCCATCCTGCAGGGCCTTCAAGAAGCATCCCTCACTACCCCCTACCGAACACTTGCACTAGTCGAGGTCAGTCCATGTTTGATTGGTAGTGTGTATCCAGTTTTTTCTTAATTAAATATTTATGGCATAAATATCAAGAAATATTCTATCAAGAAAATTTATTTTGTTGACCGACCCAAAAGATTGGCCGCCACTGGTTGCGTAACACTCCAATGTTGGTGTATTATTGGATGTTACATTTTAGATTAAAGTACTGCTGTATTATCGGATATGTTATCTTATGGATGAAATGTTAAGCTGACGTCCTATCTGCCTGTTCAGGTGGATATTAAAGATCCCATGACAAAACAGTTTTTGTAAAGCGCTCACAGTTTCTTCTGATGTCCTGTTGAACAGACATTTTGCATTAATAAAAAAATCAAGATATCTCTCTCTATTTCTTTGTTGTCATCTGCTCGCTGCTTACAGGAAACTCTACTCTGCAGAAAGGTTTGATGGTTTTGAGATCTTAAAATACCTAATAAGTCAATTTCTGGCCGACACTCAAAACAGGAAAAGAAAATGGCCAGAGACAGTTTGGGCAGATTTATTGCAATTTGTAAACTAGACAAAAAAAGTCAAAACCCTTCCTTTAATTTCAGATATTTTCAATTTAAAAACAAAGAAGCAAAGCCAACATTATTGAAAATCAAGAGTTTAATTCCTTATTAAAAACATAAGAACATAAGAATTAGGAGCCGGAGTAGGCCATTCGGCCCCTCGAGCCTGCCCCGCCATTCGATAAGATCATGGCTGATCTTCAGACCTAACTCTATTTACCTGTCCTATCCCCATATCCCCTAATCCCCCTAATTTTTAAAAATCTATCAGTCTCAGCCTTGAAAATATTCAAGCACTGAGCATCTACAGTGTTCAGGGGTAGTGAATTCCATAAATTCACTACCCTCTGAGTGAAGAAATGCTTCCTCAACTCTGTTCTAAATGGCTGATCCTTAATTTTAAGACCCCCGGTTATAGATTCTCCTACCAGGGGAAACAGACCCTCAGTGTCTACTTTATCCAGTCCTTTAAGAATCTTATATGTTTCAATAAGATCTCCCCTAATTCTTCTGTACTCTAGAGAATACAGCCCTAGTTTATTCAGCCTATCCTCATAGGTCAGTCCCCTCATCCCAGGAACTAACCTAATGAATCTAATTATTTTTCAAACTTTTTTTAACCACAATATAAAACAATATATTATGTTTCATTTCAAATAATGGACATTTATGGTATTTATGGAGGGTAATAGTTCCTATTCCTGTTGAAAATATTGAAAAAAAATGACTGTGGGTTCCCATGAGAATAATATTAATCCTTACATTTGATCTAGTGTCTTATCAAGTCTTCAAGACGTCTCAAAGAGCTTCACAGAATGTACTGTTAAGTGAATTGACTGTATATTTTTGTGGGTGAAATGCGGCAGCCAATTGCACCCAGAACTGACCCACAAACAGTTGTGGATTGAGTGACCAAATTATTATTTTTTTAAGGGATTGTTACCCCCAGAAAAAATGACTAATAACCAGGCACCTACTTACTGCTAGGTAAACAGAGGCATATGGAATAGAAAAAGTTGCCTAAGGTTTCACCCTGCTCAGGAATCGAATGCAGGTCCTCTTGCTTGCGAAGCGAGTACTCTAATCAATACGTTACAGGAGTACTAGAAATTGCTGAAAAGTCCTGATGGTATAGAATTAAATTGAATGAAGTCAAGGTTGGTGTAATTTCTTTGTTTCCAGTTCCAATTAGTGTTCTAAATGCATCACCACATGCTTTGTCTGAAGAAAGAGTTTTTTTTATATCAAAACATCAATTTTAAATACCTGTAGTTGGAATCTTGCACGTTGACTGGATAGGCATTTATCTAATTTATTTATGTAACTACACAATATGAAGTGATGTGGATAAATACCTGAACTGTAATTCAGGACTTTTTGATGTCAGCCTGGCTCAATGGGTAGTATTGAAGCCTCTGAGTCAGACGATTGTGGGTTCAAGCCCCATGAAGACTGACACTCTACCACAGCACTGGAGATGTGTTATATACAAGGAAATTTCTCTCAGTGTCCTTGCCAACAATCCCCCCAAATAAAAAGGGTTAAGCTCTTTATGATGGCTGCCACATTCTTCTATATAACATTTACAGTAATTGCAATGAAGTTCTTTGAGCCGCCTCGATGATGTGATAAGCTGCGATATAAAGTGCAAGGAATATTATCATTACTATAAGAAGTGTGGCTATTCTTTTTGAAGGCAGTGGTGAATGTTCAGTTTATCTGGAGGACTGGTGGCCAGGACTTTTATGACAGATCTTCAACGACTATGTGAAGAACACCAGGAGGACAGACAAGACCTCAGTTGAAGGACAATATTTTGAGTAAATCAGTATATGCCCCCCCACCCCATCCCCAGTACTGCACTGGAGCATCATCAGCCCAGCCATCCAGGTCATAGTCTTGAACCAAAACCTAGTGATTCAGGGTAACAGTACTAACAAGTGAGCAAAACTGGTATCAACAACAACAAATTACATTTTCTACAGAGCATGTTGAACTACAATAAACTCCTGATAACTAGAACCTGGTTTAACTTGTCACTACCACTCAAGTCATCGTGCTGTCAATATCCCGGCTGCAGTTATTTATGTATTTATACACATGCCTAACTCACCCACTCTGTAAACTCATCATTCAGCCCATTTCCCTTGGATCGACAAGTTATCAGAAATTTAGGGATACAACTGCAAGTGTTATATAAAGCAATAATATAATTTACACACAAAAATAATAAGCAAATGCAATCTTACAAAGGTCTCGCTTTCAGGTACTGTATGCTTGCTTTTTAGTTGTTGTTTTAATAAAAATACCATTTGATTTTCGAAGTGTGTATAACAATAATAATCCTTGCATTTGATATGGCGCCTTATCTCGTCTCCGAGACGTCTCAAAGCGCTTCACAGCATATTACTGTCAAGTGAATTGACTGTATATTTTGCGAGCTCAGTGTGTATGCACAGAGAACGAATGCTGCACGTGTTATCTATAAATCCTGCCGCATTAAATCACAATCCTAAGTTTGAGCCAAAAAAAAATCGCAGTTGTGAAAAAAAAATCAGCATATTGTGTAGTTTATTGGGCGTTCAAAAATGGTTTGTGTTTAACAGTGCTAATGCCAGTCTTGGGAGGGCGACCTTTTACCTATATCAGCTTGAAAAAAAACATTGGTGGGGTGAAAAAAATCAGGAGTGCTGTGCAGTTGGGATCTCTGCTGGTAACAGACAATAAATAATATGTTTCCAAGTCCCAACATACCTAGTTTGGGGCACTTTATTTAAGAGATATCACCCCTTATCGTTTTTTTAAAGTTTAATTCAACACTCCCAAGTTAAAGGGACTCAGTGACGAGTTATCCAGAGCAACGAGTTAGAGGAATTCATTCGGTCCATGTGCCTTTCTTTCGGTTTTTGGAGAGTTCTGTGTTGGTGTGTGTGTGGGGTGGAGGGGGGGTGTCTTTTTTGGGGGGGGGGGGGAAATAGGGTTAAACGAGGAGCTATCATAAAGTTTTATTGAAGGTGGAAAGTGAGCTGTAGTGCAGTCAGATGTTTCGTGCGGTGGATGGATGGATGGGTAGTGGGTGGGAGGGAAGGTAGGAGGGATAGATAGATAGATAGATAGATAGATAGATAGATAGATAGATAGATAGATAGATAGATAGATAGATAGAGAGAGAGAGAGAGAGAGAGAGAGAGAGAGAGAGAGATGGATAGATGGATAGATAGATAGATAGATAGATAGATAGATAGATAGATAGATAGATAGATAGATAGATAGATAGATAGATAGATAGATAGATAGATAGATAGATAGATAGATAGATAGATAGATAGATAGATAGATAGATAGATAGATAGATAGATAGATAGATAGATAGATAGATAGATAGATAGATAAGCTGCCACAGACCCTGACCCAACCCTCGTATCTGGGTTTGTTTGTTTGCAAATCAGTAAGTTGTTCATTTGTGTGTGTGTGTGTGTGTGTGTAGGGGGAGGAATTGGAGAAGGGGTGGAGGGGGGGGAGGATTGGAAAGGGAGGGAGAGGGGGGGAGAGAGAGAGGTGAATGCATTTAAAAAATATTCTTTTAAATCAACTGACCATTCCCTTTTTTTCCCCCCAAACCAAACCGACTCCCCCCCCCCCCCTCTCCCTCTGCCTTTCACTTACCATCACCGCTGCCCTGGAGGGGCAATGGAATAAATTTGCATTTACGTTTCAGATGGGAGCAAACTATGGAGATAGATAGAGAGATAGAGAGATATAAACTGGAGGAAAGGAGGAGGGGGATGCAAAGAAAAAAAACCAGCCCAGTCCAGGAGCGAGCAACCAAATAGCAGTGAAACGTGTTGTGTTGGTTTCGGATCTCGTTTAACGATGACTCACTCACATAGAGCTCAGAGGATCTTAACAGAGAGAGAGGGAGGAAGGTTTGTGGAGTGAGATTGGGAGAGACAGAGACAGAGAGAGAGAAAGAGAGAGTGAGTGAGAGAGAGAAAGAGAGAGTGAGTGAGAGAGAGAAAGAGTGAGAGAGAGAGAGAGAGAGAGAGAGAGAAACGGATGGAAAGTGCTTTTTTTTTGCAATACAGGAGATTTTTTTGGTGGTGGTGGTGGTGGGAGGGAAATTAGTGGCTGGTTAATAAGTGTCACTGATGTGTGTGTGTGTGTGTGTGTGTGCGTTGGATTTTTTTTCTCTACGAGAGAGAGAGAGACGTAAAATTGGACAACTCCGGATAAGAAGACACTGAGAGAGAGAGAGAGAGAGAGAGCAAAGGAGGAGTGAGTGAGTGAGTGCAGTATAGGTGTGTATGTGACTCACTTTCACTGACTGACTGACTGACTGACTGACTGACTGACTGAGTGACTGACTGACTGACTGAGTGAGTGAGTGACTGACTGAGTGAGTGAGTGACTGAGTGAGTGACTGAGTGAGTGGATCTCAGTTGTTTTGTTTTTTTGGGGACTCGGGATGTTCCTGTGAGAGATTCCAGTTATCTTCCACACACACACACACACACACACACACACAAAGCATTTGACACGGATCGGCGGCGAAACCTGATACATTTTGGACGGACACTTAACACCCGAACGGGAAGGAAAAGGGAAGGGACTTGTACCGGGACTGGTCGGCGATGCTGGAAATCAGACGTGGCTTCTCACACACATACACCCAAACAGCCTGACCCATGGCATCGTGTTAAAGAGGCTCTGAGATCTGCCAAACCCCCCAACCCCAACCCCAACCCCCCCAACCCAACCCCAACCCAACCCCCAACCCAACCCCAACCCAACCCCCAACCCAACCCCAACCCAACCCCCCAACCCAACCCAAACCCCCAACCCAAACCCCAAACCCCAAACCCCCCAACCCCAACCCCAACCAACCCCCCAACCCCAGACTGTGACTTGCTCTCGTTGCTATAAATGCTGAAGGTTCCGACACCATCAACAAGTTTTCGCAGACATCCATCCCATCCAATCCCACACTCCCTCCCTCCCTCCCCACCGACTCTCCATCTCCCCTGTGGTGACCCTCATCTCCTCTCTGGGTGATTCGAGGCGAGAGAGAGAGGGAGAGAGAGAGAGGACCAGGACCAGGACCATCCCCTGTGAGGAGCCATGGCATCAGAAGTGATATGCGGACTGATCTTCAGACTGCTTCTCCCTCTCTGCTTAGCAACCGGTAAGGACTTAAACTACTTTTATTACACGGTGTAGATTTGACCGAAAGAACAGCTTTACACTCTTCAGCTATTTTTCTCGTGCGTTTGGGACCGTTTTTGGGGGTCTCTCTTGTTTCCTGGTACACACAGTGTATATTGTTAGAGAATGAAACTTTCTCACTCTCTCTCTCTCTCTCTCTCCACACACACTCTCACACACACAGAGACACCACAGAAAACAAAGATAGCCTTCGTTTCAGATCCACTGGGTATCCCCTTCTTTTTAATGTACTGTCTATATTTTAGGGAATGAAACTTTTTCTCTCACTCACTCACTCACTCACTCACTCACTCACTCACACAAACTCACACAAACTCACTAAATAACACACAGATTGCCTCAGTTGCAGCTTATACCTGGGCTGGTCGGGGATGCTGGATTTTTAACAAATATATATATATATATTTTAGAGAATGAAACTCTCAATCACTCACTCACTCACTCACACACAACAGGACACAAAGATAGCGTTAGTTTCAATTCCCCTTGTTTTTAATATATTGTATATATTTTACAGAATGAAACATCCTCTCTCTCACCCTCTCTCTAACACGCACACAAAACAAAGATAGTGTTAATTTCAGATCCAAAACACACACACACACACACACACACAACTGTGAAACTCTATGCCAACTTCATTCCTGGAATTACTACTGCATTTTCGCCAAGTGATGTCGGATTTTAGTGTGTTAATTGTAGATTGAATCACCCCCAACCCCCCTCCTATTCCCCCTTCCGACTCTTTCTCTTTATTGTTGTACCCATACACACATAATAATAATAATAAACCTTGCATTTGATATAGCGCCTTATCACGTCTTCAAGACGTCTCAAAGCGCTTCACAGAACGTATTGTAAAGTGAATTGACTGTATAATTTGTGGGTGAAACACGGCAGCCGATTGCGCACCGCAGTGTCCCGCACACATTCGTGGATTGAGTGGTTAAATTATTAATATTTTGAAGGAATTATTACACAATTCTATGGAATTATAACCACACATACAAACCCAAAAAGTATAATACTTCCAGTCTGATAGGCGGGGCTGCAATGTGAATGTAACATGTAGGTGATTTGGAATTTTGAAATTGCAAGAATCTACGTGTGTGTATATATGTATATATATAGTTACAAAATAGTTTTTTAAAAAGGAAGGCATTTGTTGCTAGAGTGAGGGAAGGTGGCTGAAATTTACATAATAATAATCATTCCACTTGATATAGCACTTTTCACCTCTTCTAGACATCTCAAAGCGTTTCACAGAATATACTGTAAAGTAAATTGACTGTATAATTTGTGGGTGAAACGTGGCAGCCAAATGCACACAGCAGTCATGGATTGAAATGACCAATTTATTAGTTTTTTTNCTTGAGGGATTATTATCAGGTGTGTGAAGTAAGGAAACTCGCCCAAGGTTTCACTCTGACGGGAATCGAACCCAGGTCTCTCGCTTGTGAGGCGAGTGCTCTCACCACTGAGCTACAGGACACCTGAGTTTCTCATCTTGTAGTATTTTAAAAAGAACTTAGGAATAGCAGCCTGGATAATTAAACTGTCAGTAACAGAAATTGTCAGATGTGCACCACACAATATTACTTTAATAATAATGACAAATTACATTTGCATCGCATCAGGAGGACGTCCTAAGACGCTGAACAGTCAGGGATCCGCACCCAAACTAGTGGTTGGGGTCAGGAGGGATGAAGGGTGGGTAGGGTAAGGGTGGGCGGAGGGTCATGGTTGATGAGGAGGGTCTTGAGAAGCATCTTGAAGGAGGAAAGGGAGGGGGCAAAACAGAGGGACTGTGGGATAGAGCTCCAGAGAATGGGGAAAGTGGGGCTGAAGGCTTGCCCGCCAATGGTGGGGCATTGCTGCAGAGCAGGCCGGAGCCCGCTGAGCGGAGGGAGTGGACAGGTTGGTAGGGGCTTAAGGAGGTCACGTAGGAGCAAGGCTGTGGAGGGCTTTGACGGTGAGGACCAGGATCTTGAATTGTTTCCTCTGAGTGATGGAGAGCCAGTGGAACCGGGTGAGGATGGGGGTGATAGGGTCTCGGAGCCTGGTGCGGGAGAGGACATGGGCTATAGAGTTCTGGATGATCTGCAGCCTGTGGAGGGAAGAGTTGGGGAGACCGACAAGCAGCGAATTTGTGTATTCAAGCCTGGATGTAATAATCCTTTCATTTAATATAGTGCCTTATCACGTCTTCAAGACATCTCAAGGCACTTCACAGAATATGAAGGGTATGGAGGGTAAAGGCGGGGACGGGGGTTAGGAGGGGTTAATGGCTGTACTCAACTATACCTTATAAGGTAGTGATGCCTCGTCCAAGTCACACAGAGCTGATGACATTGTGACATATGCATGACCTTACAAAAATGGCCGCATCACAATGGACGTGTTATATATATAAAAGGCTTGTAAGGCAGAGCAAAGTAGCAGGAGCAAGGAAAACTGGACTGAAGTAGGGGGTCTGAAGCAACTCAAGTCATGAAGTCGTGCAAACCAACGTATTTCTGCCGGAGGGGACACGTAAGGCGCCTCAACTTACACCATAGGAAGAAGAAGTGTGGCCATGCAGCTCACCATGCTCATCCTCAGCATCATGCCCATCATGCCCACCACGCCCACCACGCCCACCATGCCCACCACGCCCACCCCACCCACCACGCCCACCCCACCCACCACGCCCACACCAACCACCACGCCCACACCAACCACCATGCCCACCATGCCCATGGAGGAGGGTCGACGAAGAAGTGTCATCATCATTAAAAATGGCACCACGCAAAAGGTCGTTTGGCCAAGGAGGACTGACACCTTAATCATGATGTTAGTAGGATACGCTGTTCTCGAATGGAGCCTATCTGCATTCAGCAGTTTTGCTGCTCAAAATGTTGAATAAACATCAAGCCTCATTCATGAAAGTGACTCAGATTTGTGTATCTTGTCTTTAATATTAAGTGCACGTTCAGTCTCAGAACCAGTTAAATTTCACTTTTTTGTATTTTTTTCCTCATATACAAACTTCCTTCGGAGATTGTGAATGGGAATGAATCCCAACCGAAACCCGAAGACATTAAAATTTGTTCACTCAATCTATTACTTTGTGGGACAGTGCTGTGCGCAATTGGTTGCTGCGTTTCAACCACAAAATATACAGTATATTCTATGAAGTGCCTTGTTTTATTTTAATGTTTTAATTTTAATTGCTGCTAACGCAACTCAGTGCCTTATTCTTTTCCATCATAGGAAAACAGGAACAATAGGAGGCTGTTCAGCCCATCAAGCCTGTTCTGCCGTTTTTGTTAGATTCTGGCAGAATTTTAATCCCAATGCCCCACTCTTTTGCCATACCTTTTTTCTTCCTTCGACCACCAAAGTAACTGTCTGTCTTTCTTTTAAACATTGCTATTGATTCAACCTCTACCATGTTCTGGGGCAGATGTTAACAAATTTAATTAACTACCCGCCAGTCATTTGTTAGAGCTAGAGTTACATCACTTTTTACATCAAGGATGGTATATAACTGAAAGTTGAGTTTTTACATGAATGTGGCCAATGCAAAGTATATTTTCGAAGCAAGATACATGAGCTGCACATCAAAATTACTGTCATTTTGTGATCAGTACCAAGCATACCAAGATTAACAAGGATGTTACCAGAAGTGAGTGGATATACAATCAAGAAAGATTGGACAGGTTGCAACTTTTTTTTCTCCAGAGTTGAGGCGATTAAGAAGAGATTTGATAGAGGTGTTTAAGATTATGAAAGGATTCGATAAAGTGGGCGTTGGAAGTGGTGGCTCCAAATTGTGGAGTCTTGTAGCGTATTTGTTAGAGCAATCACCTCGCAAGCAAGAGGACCTGCGATTGACAGGGTGAAAGTTTGAGAAGTCTCGAAGATGTGATAAAGCGCTATATCAAATGCAAGGATTGTTATAGGATTATTATTAAAGTGAACTGATTGTGTATTTTGTAGATGAAAGGCAGCAGCCAATTGCACACAGCAGTGTCCCACAAATAGTTGTGGTTTGAGAGACCAAATTATTATTTTTTTATTGTCAATTAAAGCAAGTGGAAATGTACCACTTTTATCTCTTCATTCATGTGTTACCCCATGTCCTTGTTTCAGTAAAACAAAAGTTGTTTTTTGTTGTCATTGACTAGGCAGCAGAGAGAGAAAAAGAGCATCAACATTGATAGGAATCTCTAGTTTTCGCTCCGTGTCTGTAGTTTTCGCGTTTCGCTTCTGTCAAACTCCTGCACCAGTCCAATTTGTCTTCCCAATGAAGCAATTGGACCAGTTAATGGGTGGGGGGGGGTTTGGGTTGCATTCACTATAGTGCCCCAAATCTCCCCCCAATCCCCATACAACAACAGCAACAACAAATTACATTTGTATAGCGCCTTTCACGTTGGGAGGACGTCCCAAGGCGATGAAATATACTGTATTAGTTTGAAGACAAGCAAAATCCCGTTCTTTCCCCCAACCCCCTCTCACACACACACAAAAGGGAATTCAATGATAGATCGAAACAGATCAGAACTACATCCTTACACATGTTTTTTTTTAGGTGGGGTGGGGGGGGGAGAATCCCATATCTTACTCATAACTTAAACATCCCATTGTCTTACCTAAAACTTAAAGATCCCTTATGTCTTACCCACAATTTAAAGATCCAGTATGTCTTACTCAGAAGCCCTGGACCAATAGCTAAGTGCAACAAACAAAAAAGAAAAGAGTATAGGGTGAGGGGCGGCTAGGAATCGTCAGGGAAGCTTACCAGAAAACGTCTCTCAACAGTTACATTAGCTTCAGTTCAGTTTGCGTTGCTGCAGAGCTGGCTAATCGATACCTGATTATTTACCTGCCAGAAAGCATTTTAGCTCCAGCAACACAACCACCACTGATCCCTATCATTTCCCATTAAACATGCCATTCAAGTCACTCTTCCCCCTCCATCATTCATCGTTTCCAAACCATTTTATTTTTGTTTTAAGATAGAAAATGTGTGCGTTAACCTATTCAGACCTGACCCCACTCCTCTTTTTTTCCTAGAAAAATGCGCAATGATGGTTCAGCAAATCTTGTCCATCCCCAACACATGTTTAGTTAGAAAACTGAAGTCTTTCTTTCGGTCAGTGCCAATTGCAGACACTCCGCAACCCAAGCGCCTGTTTAAGTCCTTTTGGGCACTGTTCTCTCTCTGTCTCTCTCTCCATCTATCTCTCCATCAGCAATTGTCGGAATAAAACACTGTTACATGGGCACACGCAGGAAGCCGGCCACTCAGCATTTAGGTGAAATGGAGAGTCCTGTACTTCAACCAGCGGAGAGGGAGAGAGGGAGAAGGGGAGGGGGAGAAGGGGAGAGAGAGCAACAATAAAGTGTCCATTTACAGATGTCAAAAGATGTGAAAAGCTTCTTGCAATCAATCAAGTGCGATGCAACGCGAGGCAGTTATCTGGCAGCTGGACCTGGAGGGTGGATAACGCGCAGATTATTAAACTGCGACTCTCTTTGGGTGAAGTTTGCAGGTGTGGATGGATATATGTGGCGGGAGGGGGGGATGGAGATGGCCCTGGGGCGCCAGTGTTTGACCTGCACCCAGGTGCTGTGGGTGTGTCTGTCCTCCTCACACTCACCTGTGCTCCCCTGCTCTCAGCCCTCTCCCTGCCCAAACCACCACATTTCCCCCCACCCCACACACACCTCCCTTGTCCCCTCGGGTAATGGGAGTCCATCCTCTTTCTTCCCCACTCACTCCCTCCCTCCCTTCCTCTCTCACCCACCCCTCCCCAGATGACAGACAAACAAGTAAGGTTGATTCCTCCTTAGAAAACCCAGAGCGTCAGAGGACTCCAGAAATGTTCATCTCCCACAGACCCCTTCCCATTATGACTGTAAGTTACACAAAAGAATGTAAGACCCGAAAAAATGCTTAGAGATTTTTAGAGAGAAAAGTACTGCATAATACTTTATGTGTGTAACAACAGCGACAACTTGCGTTGATTGTGTTTTGCATCCAGTATACAGTCAATCTACTTTACAGTGTATCATGTGAAGTGCTTTGAGACTTCTCAACAACTTAGTAAGGTGCTATATCAAATCCAAGTATTATTATTATTTACATAGCGCTCCTCATATAGGAGACCAGCTCAGAGCCCTGCACCTCATCAAACATTTTATACACGGGAAACTATTCTCGCTTTGTAATTCTCTTCATTAAAGGCGATAAAATAATTAACTCCAACTTTAAATGGGATAAAAATAAAAAACTTCTATTTATCTTATTTATCTTTAAGTTGTATTTATACTTGTATCTGAAATAGCTCAGCACAAGTTAGTTTGGCAGAAGCTAATGGCGGGCAAATCTGTCTATTACGCTCACACCACTTCAAAAAGTGTTTTGAGACATCGTGACGATCTGATAATGTTCTGTAACAAATGAAAGGATTATCAATACTGATGGTGCATCAGCACTCTAGTGTCTCTGTGAGCAATATTCACGCCTTTTATTTCTTGAATTGCCTAAAATATATTTCAAAGCCCAAACCACTGAGTTTAAAAGCATAGAGAAAGTGTAAAGAATAAACTGTTTTTAAGTCGAGGGGCCTAATCATTGATGTAGGTTCCAGGCTGTCAGTGTGAAAATACATTCGTCATTGTCCTATGTTAAACAATGAAGATCTGGAATTAAAGATTGCATTAAAACTCGGAGGTAGTTATGTACCATTCAACACTAAAACATTCAGGCGCTGGCATATTTGAGGAGTCCTGTAGTTCAGTAGTTAGAGCACTTGCCTCGCAAGCGATAGACTTGGGTTCGATTCCTGGCAGGGCGAAACATTGGGCAAGTTTCCTTACTCCACACGCCTCTGTTTACCTAGGAGTAAGAAGGTACCCAGTTGTTAGTCGATTGGCAGATTGCTTTTCCGGGGGTAATAATTCCTTTTAAAAAAATAATAATAATTGGTCACTCAATCCAAGACAGTTTGCCAAGGCTTGGGGACCCCAGAGTGTGAGTTGGGGTACTGCTGGAGTCTAACCAGCTAACACCACATACCTTGCCATTCATATTGCTGTTTGGCATGCTTTCCCACTGCTTGTCCAGCTAGGACCACCCTACCTGTTAGAATTTTAACAGGTTAACAGGAGTTGAGTGTGATGATTATTTGTTCCCAATGACTGGTTACTGGGGCAGGGAATCATCCCACTATTTGGTTCAATTCCTTTCAGATGGAGGTTGGAATAATAATAATAATAATCCTTGCATTTGATATAGCGTTTTTCATGTCTTCTAGACGTCTCAAAGCACTTCACAGAATAGACTAACGTGAATTGACTGTATATTTGTGGGCGAAATGTGGCATCCAATTGCTCACCACAGTGTCCCACAAACCGTCATAGATTGAGTGACCACCTTTTTTTGTAGGATTATTTTGCCCAGAAAGTGATCTGCCAACCGACTTACTGGCAGGGATTTACTGGTCCTCTATTTACTGCTAGGTAAACAGAGGCATGTGGGGTTAGGAAACTTGCCTAAGGTTCAAAATAAAATTGACGTAGCCGTTCTATGTTTGCCTCCTCCCAAGATGATAATAATAATAGTTAATAATATTAATCCTTGCATTTGATGCAGTATTTCAGTCGGACGGATGTCTCAAAGCCCTTCCCAAGATTTACTGTAAAGTGTAGTGACTGTATGTTTTGTAAGCAAAATAGATAAGATGGTCTTGTGGTTATTGTGCCAGGCTGATGCCCATGTGCCACAAAGGAAAGACTATTGTGGACAATTCATTTTTCCTATGGTTCTGCGCTCTACTTGGCTTTGGTACCTAAAGCTCTGCACTAACATCATTTTTATTCCTTATTGTCACTGTTGCTAAGTGCACTTAGCTGTTTCCTAAAAAGAATTCTCTACGTAAGTTACATTAATGGTGCACTGATCATGCAAGAATAAACAATACCTCTAACATGAAATTACAGGAAACCTTATTTACTGCTTTATGTACTTTCTTTTCGAGAATGAAAACTGATCAGCAGGGACCTCATGAAGTGAATATATGTGCCATTAATAAAGGGGATTAATACATACACTGTCATGACACCTCCCAGACCCCAATATACTACTGACTCAGGGCAATGAAACAATACAAATCTACATCTATATAGTGCCTTTCACATCAGAAGGGTGTACCAGAGTACTTGACACTGTTGGCTCTGCAGCCCAAGTTGGGGGTATGAGCCAAGGGGGTGATAGGGAAGACTCACTTCCAGTGCAGGTGTTCTGTGGAACCAGCGCTGCCTATCTCGCTTCCTCTACTTTTTAAACATAAAAGTGTGAGTCAGGTTGCTGCTGGTTGCCAGGCAGCCGTTGAGGTCACTTTTTGAAGGAAGTGATGTGAGTGGCACTGGTTGCACACAGAGGTGATGTCATAACATGATCATTATGGATTCGTGAAACTTAGTGGTTAGATCACTCGTCGCACAAGCGAGAGGATCTGGGTCGGATTCCCGGGCAGGGCGAAACGTTGGGCAAGTTTGCTTACTCCACGCCCCTCTGTTCAACCTAGCAGTAAGTAGGAACCCGGATGTTAGTCGATTGGCGGATTGCTTTTCCATGAGTAATAATCCCTCCAAAACGTACTACTAATAATAATTTGGTCACTCAGTGCGCAACTGTTTGTGGGGCACTGCTGTGCGCAATTGGCTGCCGTGTTTCGCCCACAAAATATACGGTCAATTTACTTTATAGTGTATCCTGTGAAGCGCATTGAGACGTCGCGAAGACTTGATAAAGCGCTGTACCAAATTCAAAGGCTATTCTTATTATAATATTAAATGTTCTTGCCGAGCCAGCCAGCACTTGGTGCCGCATCCGATGCATCTCATAGCCCGACTCTGTTCTTTCATTCAGTATCATTTGAATGTCACTGAGCCCAATAATTACCCCTGAAATGCTGGTGGGAAAGAATTCTCAATTTGTAGATCACAAGATCAGTCCCTCCAGGCCACTCACCCACCCTATCATCCTCAAATCACAGCATCAAACTGCTTTTTAAATGAGTCAGCCTCCTGGCCTCAACCACCCATCCTTGCTTTTGATTCTTTTTCTCAACTTAAAACTATTCTAAAAGTGTGTTTTTTATTTGTTGCTCTCAGTGATTCTCTACATTTCCCAGCAGTGGGTTTTTGGGATCCGAAGAATGGAGCATCCCAAAATGAAATGCGTCTTGAGTCAGTCAGTCAGTCAGAAACGATTCTTTATGCTGCTTCATAAACAACTTTTAACTGTACTTGGAGAGAGATCCCTGATGTAAAAAGGGCAGTTTTCCTGCAATCCTTACGTACAATTCAAAAAGAAACAATTGAACTTTTAACTAGATTTTGAGCAAGATATTCTCAGTATTGAAAGAACAATTTTTTTTAATCGTGCCATTTAAATATTCATTGATCGAATTTCATTTTTATAATGCTTGAGAGTTGGGGGGTGAGGAAAGCATGTTATGGTAAAGTGCACTAAAATCGCCTTTCATAATAATAATAATCCTTGCATTTGATATAGCGCCTTGTCACGTCTTCGAGACGTCTCAAAGCGCTTCACAGAATATACTGTAAAGTGAATTGATTGTATATTTTGTGGACGATCTCGTCTCATCTGTTGTTTAATTAAATTAGTATCTCAGCCTGTGTATGTTTGAGAAACATCTGCTAACATTTATACTAACATTATGAACAATTCCATTATTTATTGAGCATTCCTTAGTGTGCAGTTCTTAAGGTCCAAAGACCCCAAATTTTGCTTAGTATTAGCCTGTAAGACTCCTACTAACAATAATCCTTGCAGTTGATGTCGCGCCTTATCACTTCGTTGAGACGTCTCAAAGTGCTTTACAGAATATATTGTAAAGTGGACTGAATGTGTATTTTGTTTGCGAATTTTTTAAGACAGAAAGCATTTTTGTCTTAAAATGTAACTTTTTGCAGAAATTCATGGAATAATTCTTTTACTTTGGAACTGTTACTTTGGAAACCTGTTTTCCGCAATTCTTAAATAAAGACTTAAATGATCTTAAATGTTAACACAAAATGGTCTTATGATCTAAGACTGGGTGGAATACTGGGCCATATTGGTCTGCAATAATATTATCATTTGCCTCCGACCTACCCAATGCTGCTGAAACCCTTATCCCTCCATTCATTATCTCCAACTTTGATTTTTCCAATGTTCTCGCAGGTCTCCCCAGCTCCATCCTTCAGATATTTTAAAACTTCCCCGCCTGTATCCTCACCTGTACTAAACTCTGCACCCCCATCACCCCAGTCCTTGTCAAGCTCCATTGGTTCCTTACTGCAAAATGGATCGAATTCAAGATTCACTCACGTACAAATCTCTTCACCTGATATCTGCCTACCTCCCATTTACCTCCTGTTTACACCCCATTCCTCTGCTCACCCCACTTCGTTCAGCTTACTCTGGCATTCTGGATGTCTTTTGTCCCCTCCATTTCAACATCAGGGGCCATGATTTCAGCCACTCTACCCTGAGATTCTGGAACTCTCAGCCTCAATCCCACTGACTTGCCCCTACTTTGAGATTGCACTCTTTGTCCAGACTCTCCCTGGCTTGGCATTAACCTCCACCATTGTTACGTGCTTCAAGACTCTGTCCCTTGTGAAGAGTGATATATAAATGAAAGTTCTTTTGTGATTGCTTTCTGGCTGTGCAGTCAATGCTTTGTTGTAGACTATGGTGCACATAACAGGGCTGTACATTATCTTCATAGAAAGCTTCATCCATTAATATTTTCAAGGAACCCCTGAGGCTTATGTAATAAAATAGTTCTGAATGTGTGTTCAAGAAAACCATGCAACAAAACCGGAGGCAAATATGATCAAATGATACACAAGTATTAATTATGTTCTTCCAGCAGAAGGAAACTGACTAACATTGCTTCTACTAAAGAAACAAGGTTTATACAAAAGCAATTTAATTGAAGACCGATCGTCATTTATCTTGAGCTTTTGAGTTTGCGAATGCCTCTTGTTTTGTTGTATTGTGGTTTTATATTCACAAATAACTCCCATTTAGTATTTCATATAGATCTGTGCATGACCAGAAAAAGACCTTTGTTGGGGCTATTTGGCCTGTCACTAAGTAAAATAACTGATCAGTTCTAAACAACGCTACATCTCATACTCCTCAATCAATTTTCTTCACTAAATTCGAGTGACATTACAGTGGACAGCTTTAAAGAAAATGTAGGTGTGCTCGTCAGAGTATGTTTTCATTACCCTACAGTTGAGTTTGCATAATATTAAGCCGCCTATTGTTGTAATCTACATAAGAACATAAGAAATCGGAGCAGGAGTAGGCCATTCGGCCCCTCGAGCCTGCCCCGCCATTTAATGAGATCATGGCTGATTTTCTAACCTAATTGCATTTACCTCCCCATCCCCATATCCCTTAATCCCTTTAGTTCTTAAAAATCTATCGATCTCCGTCTTGAATATGTTCAATGACTGAGCATCCACAGCCTTCTGAGGCAGAGAATTCCATAAATTCACTACCCACATAACGTTATATTGACAACCAGTCCTGGTGTGCTTCGTATGTTTTGTACACATCTGAGTTTGCAGAATGTTATAGCTGTGTAATGTTATAATTCGTCTAGTTGTATGCAAATTTGCAGTCCCAATGAACAAAAGATCGATTAATATTATATCCAGGGGTGTAGTACAGCCAAAGGATCACTCCGGCACATGAAATCTGTAATGAAGAGATAGGTGGGCGATTCAATGAGAGTTCAGGGTGGCTTAATGGAAGGTGGATGGTCCAAAGAGAAGAGGCTGTTGCAATACAGTATTTCAATGCCCGAAGTGGCTGTTATTTTTGTGATTCAGTTAAAAATAATAGTTTATTGCAGTGAAACTAAATTAAAATAGTGCATTATTATTACATTTTCTTCTTATCCTTGAAATCGTAAATTCCTTTAGAAATGCCTGGAAATGCTTGCCAAGTGTTTATAAGGTAAGTTCCCCTATTGTTATAGTACGTACAGTGTTATAATTTTGTCTAGTCCGACAGAGTGTAACATTAAGCACACTTGACTGTATAGGCTTTTCTTCGTGATTTGTTTCTAGAAAAGATTTTTTGCTTCATCATGTGGGTAAGTTAGCAACTGTTCTTCTCATAGCTGCACTGAACGCCTGATCACACTCAAAACAGTTGGTGTGATTTTTCCAGAACTAAATGAATAAATAATCTCTGCATTTGATACAGGGCTTTTCACATTGGGAGGATATTTCAAAGCACTTCACGGGATTCACTGTAAAATATAGTGACCATGGATTTTTTTTCATAGGCTGAACTATTGCACACCTGTTAAAGTTGGATGAATGTTTATTTAACTTTAACGTTTCTGATGTGAGCTGAAGGTACAGAGGATTTAACACCGCAACATACACTAGCAACATTATATACATTATATAACATAACGTAGACTATATAGCATGGAAACAACAACAACAATTTGCAATTATATAGTTCCCTTCATGTGAGGTAGAGTCACAGAGCATTGAAATGGGCAATTTTACTCCACTAGTCGATGCTGGTGTTTATACTCCACCTGAGCCTCTACACCTCCTAATCCACTCTCCTTATCCCCTTCCTAAACAACTCTATTCCCTTTCTCCATCACGTGTGCATCAAATTTCCTCTTAAATGCAATGATGTTTTTTTGTTTGCTTCAACCACAGCTTTTGGGAGTGCGTTGAACCTTCTCATTACCATCTGGGTAAATAACTTCCTCTTAAACCCTCTTTTAGATCTGCTAATGGCATTTTTTTTTACCTTTATGCCCTATTTTATACATTAATATAAGTATTTTGCTAATGTCAGTTGAGGAAAATTTACTGGATACTCAATTTGAAGCCATTTGGAGCACCAACTAACTATTAATTTAGTTTTGTCTTGAAAAATTGTGAGTTTTAGCTTCTCTTTTTACTATCACTGGATATCGCTAAAATGTGATATGAGTACTTTATTGTAAAGCATTCACAAAGTGAATTTTAACAGCATCTAATAACCGGAATCAATCCTGCAGCTCTTGTGATTTGTTGGCACCTTTATGCTACTTTTGAGCTTAGCCAGACAGACACTATTTGGGCTCATTTCTTCTAGTCTTGGCCATGTTAATTCATACATATATGAGGTGTTTATAGCATAATACTTTGTTGTGAAAAAGACAGCTAACACTCTTCCACCAGTCACATGAGCAATATCATGCATTTGTTTATATCCAAAGGATTTACTTCTAAGCACCAGTAAATCACCAGCAGCCTAAAATCTTGTAGTTGCCTTCAATACTTACTTTCTTGATGACTTTAACCTTCTAAAGTCTCCTCTCCGTAACTGTAATATTCTCTTCATGGTAACATCCAAGTGATGTTACCATTCTACGCTGCATCTTTGCTGTTGCTTTTAAATTCATTCTATGTTTTCAGAAAAGCTGATTGTATTGTCAATCAGTAGGAAATACTGTAGTTTGACCAATGCCTGTGCTGCCAAACGTAACAACCAAAGAGGAACTTCAAGTCAATTACTGGTGTAAATTATGCAAGATAATAATAGTCCTCATCACATCATGGAAATGTCTGAAAGCACTTCACAGGAATCACTGTAAAGTATAGTGAATGCTCAGTGTTCCATAAACAATGATGAGGTGAGTGATCAATTTTATCCGGTGGATCATTGTTCAGCAAACTGGTAGAAACTGTCTTTTCTTTTCAAATAGTGCCATGAGATCTTTAACGTCTGTCTGAACAGATTTGTGGTGTATCAGCCTGGTCTGTGAGCTCAAAGTTCCAATCAGGGTTTGAACCCACAACTTGCTTTCTGACTTGAGGTGATAGGGCTACCAACTGAGCCAGGCTGACACCTCAAAACAAGGTATTCAATGATGACTCACGACTGGTGACAATACGTTTAACAAAGGTACATTGAAACCCTTGGGTGGCTACGGGGTATAGTGGAGTCCTGTAGCCGTGGAGTCCTGTAGCTCAGTGGTTAGAGCACTCGCCTTGCGAGCGAGACACCTGGGTTCAATTCCAGGCAGGGCGAAACCTTGGGCAAGTTTCCTTACTCCACACGTCTAATAATAATCCCTCCAAAACGAAACAATAATAAATTGGTCATTTTCAATCCACAACTGTTCGTGGGACACTGCTGTGCGCAATTGGCTGCCATGTTTCGCTCACAAATATACAGTCAATACACTTTACAGTATATTCTGTGAAGCGCTTTGAGACGTCTAGAAGTTGTGAAAAGCGCTATATCAAATGCAAGGATTATTATCATTATTATTACACCGTAATTACAGCCCGGAGATTTCGTAAATGTTTCATTACGTAGCAATAGTCTCACATTCATTTAAACAACATTTTCAAGACCAATCGTCATGGGATCAGTAAGATTCTTCCTCAGCTTGTGGTGTAGTACAGTTTCAACCAATTGACATATAACCAGAGCAAAATGTGAACAAGATTGATCAATCTTGAGCCAGATAGTAAATTACGTCCAGATTGCTTCCCCCCATCACACTGTGGGCTATTAACAATAGGAAAATCTGCCTCATCAATAAATTCATTCGCAGCATTCAACAAAAGTGCATGAGAGCCTGCAAGCTGTTACAATGGTTACAACAGTATTAATGTAAAATCTTTGTACAGAGTTTTTTTTATATAGGAAATTCAAAACCATATATAATTCGCTTGTTTCGTAAATAACAAATAAAATAAACTGCATTTAAGATGAGATAAAAAATACATTTTGTTTTGGTTTGAAACATCCACTCAAAACAAATTTTTCATTTGCAGTTCTAAAAATTCTAAAATCTTTTCGGGTTTGCATAAAAAACTAGACCAAAATAATAATAATAATATTAATAATAATAATGATCCTTGCATTTGACATAGCGCCTTATCACATCATTGAAATGATTCAAAGCGCTTCACAGAATATATTGTAAAGAGAAATGACTGTGTATTTTGTGGGCGGTAAAGGAGGAAATTAATATAACTTTTAACCTTTATTTTAGTAAGTGGAGCATTAAAAAATAAAAGAGGGCCGGCCACTGCAGGATGAGACAAGCAGTCTGGTGGCATAAGACCACAGCAAAAAGTCCGACATTTTAATGATTTTCTTTTATTGCCATCCATAAAAGAACCATCCAGAGCAGAATCAGAGAAAAGCAGAGATCAACAGGAATAAATGTCACTTTACAAAAATGGATTCGGAATTTAAGAATTTTCCACAATTCTATGTGATCTTAAATAATAGTTGATTAATAATAATAATTTAGTCACTCGATCCACGGCCTAGTGGCTGCCTATTTTCATACTCCACATGACCCTCTGTCCCCCTCTTAATCCCCTCTCCAGCTTTTCTCCCCTCCCTTACCCTCTTGACAGCATTTTGTTCCTTTTATATTACGTCTGTTAGTGCACCTCTGGACCCTTTTATTCTTTTCACATGTTCAAAATATGTCATGCTTTGGGCAACAGGTAAATTCTGCACTACTGCAATTACCGTAACTTACTGCATGTACGGTGGGTGACTTTCCCAAGGCTTTGTGGGACCATCAGTTTTATCCCCGAGGAGCTTGTTTTAAGTCTGTTGCAAATCACTTGAATCTTTCACTGCCCCATGAATGTGAAATCTTCACATTTTGTTTTGATATTGTGGACTTCAAGCTTTTTTATTTTCTCTCACTCTTTCTCCATCTTTTCGATTTGTTTTGTGCTCCCTCTCCCTTCCCTTCCCCTCTTGACAGCATCATCACTCCTGTTTTTTTTATCACTTCTGTAGGACAGCTCTTGCTTCTGTGGGACTGCTGCAGTCACTTTCTGGTATGTTGCCCAAGTGGCAATTATTCATATTTGACAGTGAGTGTCTGGAGGGTATTCAAACCTGTGAAAACATCAGAGCTGGGCCCGATCTTGTCCTCTGCCTGAGGCTCACATTTCTCAAGGTTTCAGACCTAAATCTTAACATTTAAGTTCATGCATTGCCCTCTCTCCTCTGGGTCAGAAGGTTGTGAGTTGAAATCCCATGTCATGACCATCATTCATCATCATTGGAATTGATATGGCGCCTTATCACATCGTTGGGACCGTGAGTTTGATATTAGTGCAGTGCTTAGAGAAGCTCTGCAACCCTAACCCTAACTCTGCTCTTCAGGTGAGACTTTAAACTATGGTCCATCTGCCTGTTCAAGTGGATGTTAAAAATTCCAAGGCACTATTCGAAAAGAGAAGGGAGTTTCTCTCAATGAACTTGAATGTCAGCCAACACTGTGAGCTCAAAGTCCCAAGGAAGGGA
This sequence comes from Callorhinchus milii, assembly GCF_018977255.1. Lineage (NCBI taxonomy): Eukaryota > Metazoa > Chordata > Chondrichthyes > Chimaeriformes > Callorhinchidae > Callorhinchus > Callorhinchus milii. The sequence continues at coordinate 117,253,725 of NW_024704743.1, read as the reverse complement.
TCAAATCTGTAATTTCTGACACAGAGGTGAGCACGCTCACAACTTTGTTTCAAACTACCATATCTATTTTGATGTGTATCTAAACAGGGAAAGGCTGTTCCGGATAATGTTTTTCATTAGAGGATTGAATGGGTCTGCAATATGGGAGGCACTACTTTAAATCTAAGCAAGAGTTGAGTTCTTTGATTTTTACTCCTCTAAGATGGTGTGTGGATACTGAGCTCTGATCTTTCTGGCGTTGTTGATCTCTCCCTTCCTTGTTATTTTAGCTGATGTCAGGCTTAGATTATCTCGCTCATCCCTTCCTGCTGAAATAGAAAAAGTACTGTAACTGTCTCCACACAAGACGCTGTTTAAATTTTTAACAACAACACCTTGCATTTATATAGCGCCCTCCATCCCGGTTCGCGTCTCAGAGCGCTTAACAATGGCGGAGCCTGAGGCCGAGCCAGGGGGAGGGGGAAGGTGACCATAGGCGCAGTCGAAGAGGAAGGTCTTCCGACGCGACCTGAAGATGGGGAAGGAGGGCCGAGGCAAACGGGTTGAGGGAGGGAATTCCAAAGTTTAGGGGAGTAGTGACTGAAGGCTGAAGGCAAATGTTTCAAAACATTTAAACTTCATAAACCGCAGAAGATACACAGATGGCACTCAGTGGTATGTATTTGAGAAACCACGATTTCCCTTCTAGCATGCTCGTATTTATTTTATTTATACTTCTTCCCTTCATTTATTTTTATAAATACATTATTTTTATACACTGCAGTGTGATATAGCCCATTTAATACAGGTACCTAAAGATGCACATGTGTCTGGAAATGGGAGTGAAAACCACAGGAGTCATTCCTTGCTTCGTTATTGAGTATTCCATCTTACTGATCTGATGAATCTTTTCACGAGAAACCCTATCCAGAAGTACCTATCTTTCTCTGCTTGGACACAATATATATTTTTAAAAGGCTTCAAGCAAATAAACTTAGCTAGTTTTGCTCTTGATCTAGCTGTAGAAAGGAACGAGGCTCTGGAGGGCCCGACAGCAGAATCAATCTGGTTAGAGATAAGAAATAATAAAGGAGTGGTTGACAGGAGTTTACTATAGACCACCAGACAGCGGGAAGGAGATAGAGGAGCAGATCTGCAACCAGATCGCGGATAGATGTAAGGCAAACAGAGTTGTGATAATGGGGGATTTCAATTATCCCAATATAGACTGGCAAAATAACAGCGCTAAGGGCAAGGCAGGAGAAAGATTCATAGACTGCGTACAGGAAAATTTTCTTGAGCAGTATGTTTCCAGTCCTACGAGGAAGGAAGCATTGCTGGATCTAGTCCTGGGGAATGAAATAGGTCAGGTTGAACAGGTTTCGGTAGGGGAGCATCTCGGTAACAGTGACCATAATATTATTAGATTTAGATTACTCATGAACAGGGACAAAGTACAGTCAAGGGTGAAAATGCTTGACTGGAAAAGGGCTAATTTTGATGGGCTAAAAAGGGACCTAGAGTTGGTGGACTGGCAAGTAAGACTAGCAGGTAAAATGACCCATGAGCAATGGGAGATCTTCAAAGATATGATAGCTCAAGGTCTAAATAGATATATTCCCACAAAAGGGATATGTGCGACAACCAAGCCAGCCTGGATGACCAGGGATATTCTGTCTAGGATGAAAAAGAAGAAGACAGCGGTACGACAATTGGAAGACGCAAGATACTGAGGATAGCAAAGCGCATTATAGAGAATGCAGGAGTGATCTTAAAAGAGTGATAAGACGGGCTAAAAGATCGCATGAGAAGAGGTTAGCGGGTAACATAAAGAGGAATCCTAAAATATTTTACAAGCACATAAAGGAAAAAAGGTTAGTTAAAGATAAGGTGGGACCAATCAAAGACAATGATGGCAATCTTGTTGTGGAGGTAGAGGGCATGGCTAATGTACTGAACGAGTACTTTGCATCTGTCTTCACAACGGAAATGGATGCCCTAAATGCCGCAGTATTGGATGAGAGGGTAGAGGAAATAGATCAGATTACTATAGACAGAGAGGAAGTTCTGAAAAGATTGACTGGGCTCAAAATTGATAAGTCACCAGGACCAGATGGGTTTCACCCAAGGTTGCTGTGGGAGATACGGGTTCAAATAGCGGAGGCTTTGGCCATTATATTTCAATCTTCATTGGACACAGGAGTGGTGCCAAGAGACTGGAGAGTGGCTAATGTTACCCCCTCTACAAAAAGGGGCAGAAAGACAAACCCGGAAATTACAGGCCAGTCAGCCTAACTTCGGTAATAGGAAAACTACTGGAGACCATAATCCGGGACAGAATAAATCTCTACTTAGAGGAACATGAGGTAATTAGAGACAGCCAACATGGATTTGTTAAAGGCAAATCTTGCCTAACAAATCTAATAGAATTTTTTGAAGAGGTGACTGCGAGGGTTGATGAGGGAAATGCGGTGGACGTTATTTACATGGATTTCAAAAAGGCTTTTGACACAGTACCGCATAAGAGATTAATAAAAAAATTAGAGGCCCACGGTATTAAGGGGACAGTGGCAGTTTGGATTAAGAACTGGCTGAGTGACAGAAAGCAGAGGGTGGTGGTTAATGGGTTAATGGGTGTTTCTCGAAATGGAAGGAGGTGTGCAGCGGTGTCACCCAGGGATCGGTATCGGTATCGGTATTGGGACGACTGCTGTTTCTAATATATATTAATGATCTGGACTTGGGCATAGAGAGCACTATTTCCAAGTTTGCAGATGATACAAAGTTAGGTAGGGTAGTAAATAGTGAGGAGAACTGTAACCAACTGCAAGCAGACATACACAGAATGGTGGAATGGGCTGACATGTGGCAGATGCATTTCAATGTGGATAAGTGTGAGGTGATACACTTAGGTAGGAAAAATGATAGGAGGCAATATAGACTTGGTAGCTCAATCTTAAGGGGGGTGAACGTACAGAGAGATCTGGGTGTTCAAGTAAGCAAATCATTAAAGGTAGCGGGGCAGGTAGATAAGGCAGTAAAAAAGGCATTTGGTGTACTGAGCTTTATTAGTAGGGGCATAGAGTATAAGAGTAGGGAGGTTATGGTTAATCTATACAAAACACTGGTTAGGCCTCAGCTGGAGTACTGCGTCCAGTTCTGGGCACCTTACTTCAGGAAGGACATTAAGGCACTGGAAAGGGTGCAGAGGAGATTCACGAGAATGATACCAGGAATGGGGAACCTTAGCTATGAGGACAGGCTGGAGAAGTTAGGACTTTTCCCATTAGAGCAGAGAAGGTTACGCGGGGACCTGATAGAGGTCTTCAAGATCATGAAAGGTTTCGACAGGCGAGATAGGGAAAAGCTGTTTCCGCTGGTAGGTGTGTCTGTGACTCGTGGTCTTAAGATATCTACCAAAAGAAGCAGAGGGGAGGTTTAGAAGAAATGTTTTCACTCAGCGAGTTGTTCGAATTTGGAATGATCTGCCTGAAAGGGTAGTGAAGTCCGATTCGATAACAACTTTTAAGAGAGAACTGGATAGGTATCTGGGGAAGATGGGTTTGCAGGGTTATGGGGAGAAAACTGGTGATTGGGGTTAGTGAAAGTGACTTTCTCTGTCAAAGAGCCGGCACAGACTCGATGGACCGAATGGCCTCCTTCTGTGCCGTAACATTCTATGAATCTATGAAAAATGAATCTAGACTGCGAGATCCTGAAGTTTCGAGAATTGTAACCCATGCATGTTTCCAAAGAACCACTGCTTGTCCTGAGGTTCTCTTTGTTTATGCAAATGATTAAATGTGGAGACCAAAGGCAGACTGCATTTATTTTCATAGGGAACAGTCAGTGAGTCCATTTATTTTAACAGGATGTGGAAGAGACGGCATGAATTTAAATATAACCCCGGGTGTTGTTCAAAGTTCTTTAAGATGATTGTTTGTATGTTTAGCAAATAATTAGCTGCCGCAAGATCCATTTCTCAATGCAATAACTTTGAAATGGAGGTCTGGTGTTGGTTTGAGGTGCTAGCATTGGCATTGGCATGCTGTTAATCATACATATCTCAGTTTGGCTCAGTCGGTAGTACCTTTGCCTCTGGGTCATAAGGTTGTGGGCTCAAATCTCACTGACACTCCAGTGCAGTACTGAGGAGGTGATGGATTGTCAGAAGTTCTGTCTTTGACATGTTGAAACCAGTGCGCTGTTTTGCTGGAAGTTAAAGGTTACATGATATTTTTCAAAAAAGGAAGGGACTTTCTCCTGAAGTCCTGACCAATAATCCTCTAGTTTACTTGATCATTCACTTCATGGCTGTTTAAGTGTGTGGGCAAATGAAACAAATTGGGTGCATCGTTTGCCTACAAATACACAAGTTCCTTTGAGATGTTTAACATTTTAAGTGTTATACCAAATGCAAGGATTATTATCATTTCACTCCCATTTAAACTTACTTGCCATTGTTGATCACTATCCAACTTTCTATCCAAAATGTTGCAGGTTATTTTATCTGTTTTGTTTTTGTGACTATGTTCCGCTGGATCTAAGGTTGAAATCGAGCCAAGAGTTTTGTTTCTTCACTAATGATGCCCATTTTATGGCGGAAGAGCCTTCAGCCACTCTGCCCGCAACCTCTGGAATTCCATCCCCCAGTCAGTCCGCCTCGCCCCCTCCTTAGCCTCCTTCAAGTCCCGCCTCAAGACCCTCCGCTTCAACCATGCCATCGGCCACCCCCCTTTCCCTCCCCTCCCTTCCCCCCCCCAACCCCAGCTCGGGTCTGAAATGCTGTACTCTGTCCAGTGCCTTGGGACATCCTCCCGACGTGAAAGGCGCTGTACAAATGTAATCTTGTTGTTGTTGGCAAGAGTCAAACACTGTCAGTCAGTGTTTTGAGGTCAGATTTGAAGCCTAAGACCGTATTTCTTTCCTTCAGTTTGAAATGCCGATGGGCACTATCTTGGCTCCCCATAGCAGAAAATGTTCACTGGAGCCTAGATTTACTCTTTTTTGATTTTACATTTCCAAGCGTCTAGAATTCGACAAATTCTTACATATAGTTGTAATTTTGAAACTGGTGCTTTTGTAAATTCTGTTGAGAAACTACAGAATATTGGCTTCAAAGTTTGGACTGAATTCAACAATTTGCCAAAGTCTGGTTGCTATTGGCAGGTGAGCCTTCTACCACTCTGCCCCCACCCTCTGGAACTCCATCCCGCAGTCCCTCTGCCTCGCCCCTCCCTTGCCTCCTTCAAGACCCATCTCAAGACCCTCCTCTTCAACCGTGCTTTCGATCTCCCTGCTTCAACCACCGCCCTCTCCAACCCCGAGCCCCAGCTTGGGTCCAAATCTCTGTCCAGCGTCTTGGGACATCCTCCCGACGTGAAAGGAGCTGTACAAATGTAATCTTGTTGTTGCTATGAAATGCTCAGAAGCTAGATTACATCCAGATCCAGGTGGAATTTCTCCTCAGTTGTTTCTTGAATGTGTAGCCAGCAGCTAAAAACCAAGGAAGCATCTGAAAGCCTTTTGGAAAGAGTAAATGAACATTGCGATATTTTACAAGGTGTGATTTTAGGAGGAACCAAATTGTTTCCCAGCAGAAGAAAACCATTACTAGTCATCTGAGAATGTTTGAACTTTTTTTACTCCTTGCGAATTAACTACTGGTTGGATTGAAAACTTAGTTGAGTAACAGCAACAACAACAACAAAATTGCATTTACTGCAGCTGTAATGTCACCTTTTCTTCTCTGTTATGCACTTTGAGACCATTGGCGGGCGGGTCTTTCTGCACTTTGGCTCCACACTCTGGAACTTGCATCCCCCAGTCTCTCCACCTCATCCCCTCCCATACCTCCTTTAAGACCCATCTCAGGACCTTCCTTTTCGACCGGGCTTTCAATCACCCTGCTTTCCCCCCTGCCCTTCATCCACAATAATAATAACAACAAACTTACATTTATAGAGCGCTTTCACTTCCGGAGGATGTCCCAAAGCGCTGAACAGTCAGGTGTCGTGGCCCGATCATGGGGGAGGGATGGTGTAGGGGTGAGAGACATGGAGCAGACAGGAACCCACTGAACGGAGGCTGCGGGTAGGGAGTCAGCAGGTCAGAAAGGTAGGAGGGGGCAAGGCCATGGATGGCCTTAAAAGTGAGGACGAGGATCTTGAATTTGATCCTCTGGGGGATGGGGAGCCAGTGGAGTCAGGCGAGGGCGGGAGTGATGGGGTCGCGAAGTCTGGTGCGTGAGTGTACACGAGCTGCAGAGTTTTGGTCGATCTGCAGCTTGTGAAGGGAAGAGTTGGGAAGACAGATGAGGAGGGAGTTCCCATAGTCGAGCCTTGATGTGACGAATGCATGGGTGAGGGTTTCGGCAGCCTGAGGGGTGAGGCAGTCGCGGAGTCTGGCAATGTTGCGGAGGTGGTGGTAGGCAGTGCCAGTCGATTTCGCCGATGTGGGGGAGAAAGGACAGTTCAGGGTCGAACAAGATACCCAGGTTCCTGACTGGCTTAGTGAGGTTGAGCGTGCAGCTGTGGAGACTGATGCTAACAGCGCCTGAGGTGCGGAGGCACTGGTGCGAGCCAATCAGGAGGGCCTCGATCTTGCTGATGTTGAGTTGGAGAAAGTTGTCCCTCATCCAGGACTTGATGTCGGACAGACAGTCGGTCAGGACGCCAGTAGTCCTGGAGTTCAGGGTGGAGGCAGAGAGGTAGAGTTAGATGTCATCCGCATACATGTGGAAATTTGCCCCATGTCTGCGGATGATGTCACCAAGGGGGAGCATGTAGAGGGTGAAGAAGAGGGGACCGAGGACAGAGCCCTGAAGAACACTGCATGAGACTGGTGCGGGGGCTGGAGGAGAAGCCATTTGCCGTGACGAAGTGGAGGCGGTGTGAAACGTAGGACCTGAACCAGTCAAGGACAGAACCTTGAAGGTTGAGGTGGGAGGAGCGGCGGTGGGGGTGGATTGAGTGGTCCACAGTGTCAAAGGCGGCAGAGAGGACGAGGAGGCAGGAGTTGATGAGAAACAGGGTAAGCTCAGTTTTTGGAGATGTTGACTAAGAGAATACCTGACGGGTTGGTTTTGAGTTATCTTTTGTTCAGTAAGTCTTCAAAAAGGCGTCAAATAAATATATGGTTGGGAACAAGATTGGAAGTTATATGATACGTATAGAGTGAAGTTATTCAATAATCCTATGGAACATGTTGAATGTTGGGCTGGGCGGGTGGGGGAAGGGGAGTATTGTCTGTGGTGGCTTGAGTAGTGGGGAATGGATTTTGGGTTGGTTGATTTTGATGATTTGAGAGTAGTTTGATGCAAAGGTGTTCTTTAGGTTAAAGAGGTGGGGGCAGATCCATGAAATTGCAGATCGTACGACAGAAGAAGGCTTCATGGGCCAAATGGCTTTTCTCATTGTGTTGTTGTATGTAATGGCAAATTTAACTGTTTTTTTGGGGGGGAAAAAAATGCTTTCACGAGTGACTCTTGTTGGAAAATCAAACTGGTTTACAAATTGAATAATAGATAGGTAATTTGTGAAAGCACACTGGACACGTGTTTGTCCGAGTATGACATCAGTTGACTGGTTATATAACCCATCAGATTAGATTTATAATTAGCAGTTTGAGTAAAATAGATTTATCTTTGACCATCGATGTCCAGAGGTGACAACCTGGCTAGTTGGTAGGCTTGATGGGTCAAATGGAACTTTCATCTTGGAATCAGAAGGTTGTGGGTTCAACCGCTATGTTCGGACATTGAGCTCACAAAGTCTAGGCTGTCACTCCAATAGTGCTGGGCAAAGTGCTTCATTGGTGGAGATGTTGTCCTTCCGATGAAATATTAAGGTGAGGATCCATCCAGCTGTTCAGGTGTATGTTAAAGATTCTATGGCACAATTCGAAAAGAGATTTGACGTCTTCCTGACATGAAAGCTGCTGTATCAAATGCAAAGACTATTTATTAATGGCCTCTTTTTTAAATAGGGTCACTCTGGAAAATAAAATGAGAACAGAAATAATCAGACCAAAGAAAGTATTCTGTAGGTCATGGACAGTATATTAACGCTATTATTTTAGCTTATTGAAAATCAATGTTTTTCTCACGCACAATTTATAGTTATCTCATGGTGAGAATTGGAGGTCAGGTTTTCTGCATTGATTTGCTTTTAATGTATTGCCCATAGGGCTCGGTTTCATTTCATTATTTATTTAAAATATTTCTTTTTACTTACTGTATATTAGCCTTTTCTAACTCCATGTACAGATTTCAATCTGACTTTTTCTTAAACACTTTGGTTTCTACAGTATCTACTGTGCTTCCATTTACAATAAATAACCCGTTAACACTCAGTTAGGCTTTCCACCATTTGCCAAGCTTCCGTCAGAAGCCTGACCGAAACATTGACTGTCCAGCGCCTTGGGATGTCGTCCCAATGTGAAAGGTGCTGTACAAATGTAATTTTGTTGTTGTTATTATACAAGCTGTAGGTAAGGGTCAGTCTGGTGTCAGTTGTAAACGGGCTTTATGGTTAAAATGACCTGTCGAAATCCTGCCTCATCTGAAAGTGCCTCGAACAACAACGGCACAAACTTGCATTTATGTAGCCCTATCATGTGGAATAATGCCTTGGAGTGGCCAAGTAACCCAAGTGCTCATTTTTCTTGTGAATTGAAGATGAGAGGTGTATACTATAATAATACGTTGCACTTATATAGTGCTTTTCATGCAGTGAAAAATATTGAGAAATAGCTTTTGAGAGACAGTACTGGAAATCGAAACACGGTCTGGTGAAAATGAATACATGCACATCTCTATGAATTGTAGTGCTTACTCATAAACTCAACAGTGTTTCAATTTGTTGCTCTAGTGACTGAATTTATTTTTAATTCTTCATCTTCTAATTACATTTTCTTCTACTACTTTTTTTAAAATTGCAATGTCTTGCCTTTTCCCACACTGTATGGTGTCAGTATGCGCCTGTCCATCAATTAAAGTGTTGTTGGGCAATTTTTGGTCGATGACTGTAGGTTTGGTTCACTCCAAAGCTTGACGAAAAATTCACTGCTTTGAAACACATTTATTCGTTTGATGTGATGCTATCACTGATACATTGCCCCCCTTTCCCAATTCAGTGTTTTCATTGTCTTTCTTCTTCACTTGTAATTGTTTTATTTCCATTGTATTTATTTGAAAACAACAACTTGCATTTATGTAGACCCCTTCACGTGGAGTAGTGTCTCTGAGAGTTTAAGATGGTTTAAGAATAATAACTAATGATAATCTTTGGATTTGACACAGTGCCTTTCAAGTAGGGAGGGCATTTTAGGGCGCTTCACAGGACATACTGTAAAGTTTAGTGACTGTAATTTGTAGCCAAACATGCCTTTAGCTTTGAAGTGACTGCTGTGAAATGACAGCTTTAAAAGGTGGTTGTGGATAAAGCCAAGCGAAGGGAAAGCAGTTTGTCTAACCTCCCTCTAACCTAACCCCTTGGTGAAGTAATCTCTCAGGGTTTTAAAATTTTGGAACTACAGAATTATGCTACTCGAGAGGACAGCATTCCAGTAAAATGTAATTGGATTGGCAATCAGTATAAAAAACTGAAAGATTGACATTTGAGGAACATTAAAATGTATCTCAGGCAACACAAATTCCTCTTCTTGTTCACAGTCACAAATAATAGTGATGATTCTCCAGTCACAGATAAATTTACTGATGCGAATGTATGGGTAAGTCTGCCAAGCATTCAGTGCACTGACCTTTGAGGAATGAGTCTATAACTTGAATTTAATGGGATTTTGACATTAGGAGCTCAGTCTAGTACCACTCAAAATTGACTGACCGATGGACAAATTGCTCATTTGACCAAATTCCTCACCCAATATCTATTAACATGGTACCTGCCACTGAGCTTTCTTTTACTTCAATGTTCATAGTCCCAACTATCCTTCAAACGCTTCAGACATAAGTAAATCAACTAAATGTCCTAGGCAATAATCCGCCAAATAAATTGGTCATTAACTTCATGGCTGTTTGTGGGGGAACATTGTTGTGGGCAAATTGACTGCAGAGTTCAGCTGCAAGATACACAGTCACTATAGTATATAGTATATAGTTTATAGTAAAACCCCATGAAAGGTTTTGAGACCCCTCACTGCTTTCTCCTCAGTTTGTCTCCTCAGTTGCTTTCTCCTCAATTGAACCCTAAAGTGATTGTGATAGAGTGAAACTTTAACTTTAGCACTTCATGGCACTTATGGCTCTTCAGAAAGAAAGCGCTCAAACAGTCTCGAGGAGAAACAGAAAGAACCGATACATGGTCTGAAGTAGACTTCTGCTGGTCACTTACTTGTTGTGGTACATCCTGTGATGTGTTCTGAAACATCCTCCCAACATGGTACTAAAGCAAATGTAAGAAGAATTAATAGGATAAGGATTATTTTCACTGAAATAATAATGCTTGCATTTGATGGAGCACCTTATCACGCCGTTGAGGCGTCTCATAGCACTTCACAGCAGATAGTGACTGTGTTTTATGGGTGAAACACAGCAGCCAGTTGTGCACAGCAATGTCCCGCAAACAACCATGGAGTGAGTGACCAATTTTATTTGGGGGATTGTTGGCCAGGACACCGGAGAAACTGCCTTCTCTTTTCGAATAGTGCCGTAGGATCTTTAACATCCACTGAACAGCCAGGTGGGATCTCGGTTTAATGTCTCATTCAAAGGACGGCACCTCCAACAATGCAACACATCCCTGGTGCAAAGTCCAACGTTAACTGGGAGCTGCTCTGCTTCTTTATCCGCTGCGCATACAACAGCTTTTGTCACTCATTTGACACACTGCCTTTATTCCTGTAACAAGGTAGAGACAAAGGCAAGGCCAACAGCTGCACATCCTGGTGGATGGAAACCGGTTACTCAGCACATTTCAATGTAAGCTTTGTTGATTGATAGGTGTTCTGTAATGACTTGGTCTTTTGTTGGGGGAAAAAAAACTATGGAGATGAAATTGAAATCTTATGCGCTCTTTTGAAAAAATATGAAGGAGGAAGGACATATTGCTACATATTGATAAAATATATGAATATAAAATATATAAAGTCTTTGTGCTTTATTGTTTGTATCATACTTTCCCGGTCTCTGAACCACAGCCGCAACTCAGTGATTATAATCTGCAGACAAAGAATCTCAACGATAGATTTACTATGATTTTGGCGCAAATCCCTTATGGGTGAAAACCTGAAACACTTGAGGCATGTGTTGTGTTTACAGAAGGAAAACAAACAAATATACATTTTTTAAAAAAAAATTCAATAATACACTACAAGTTTGCCATTGATCTCCATTTTAATGGATGTTGTGTCACTCGCTTGCTAGCTTGGTCATGTACGCAGGTACACCTCTGGTACTCTCTTGCCAAATCCCTCCCAACTCTTCCCTCCCCTCCCTGCTTTCAAATTCCTCCTGACCTGCATCTATCTCTTTGACTGTGCTTTCAGTCACCTCGACTACCACTCCCTCCCAAACCCGAACGTCTTCCCATTCAACCTTTGTAAAGCGCTTCGAGGCATTCACCCAATTTGAAAAAAGCGAAACAAGTGTAAATTGTCGTTTATTCTCTGAGCCATAACTTTGTAAGAAGTTACGGCATCATTATGTTGGAGTCATCCCCTGGGTAAAATACCCACAGGGATTGTTATATAGAAACAAAAGGATCTATTTGAATTAGGTTTGACACACCTTGAAACTGAAGAGCATGCTCTGCCAGTAAAACTTGCGACGTACTCCCAACATGAAAGGCACGATACAAATGTAATTTGATGTTGTTAATGCTGTGCTGCCCTTGAGCCATTGTTGAAAGTATAAAATTGTTAATTTTATACAATTTTAAAATAATAATAATAATCCTTGCATTTGGTATAGCGTTTTATTGTGAAGCTGAACAAGACAGGTTACAGGAGGATGAACATGCTTGGGACTTGGGCAGATCGGTTGCAGATGAAATTAAGTGTGGAGAAATGTAAAGTACTTCACGTGGGGACAAAAAATCCTGGAAGGAACTATTATTTGAATGGAAGAAAAGTAATATGTATGGAAAATGAAAAGGACCTGGGGGACTTGATTGACAATAAATTGAAGCTCTCCCAACAATACTCTGTGTCAGTGAGTAAAGCAAACCAGATTTTGGGATGTATCAAAAGATCAATAGCAAGCCAAAATAGTGGGGTAATCCTGCCACTGATAAATCATTGGTGAGACCATATTAGAGTACTGTGTACAGTTCTGGTCACCTCAGTACAAAAAGGGTATTGGAGAAATCGAGAAGATACAGAGGAGGGCAACCAAAATGATTGAGGGAATCGAAGAACTGGACTATGAGGAGCGACTGAGTAAATTGGGCATGTTCACGCTGGAAAAGCGAAGAAGGCGACATGATTGCTGTCTTTAAGATTCTAAAGGGGCTAGATAATATAGATCATGACAGGCTGTTTCAACTTGTCCAGAATAGTACAACTAGAGGACATGGCCTGCGATTGAAGGGGGATAAATTCAGAACGAATCTAAACAAACACTATTTAGTGAGCTAACCTGTGGGATAGGCTCTCTAGGGAGATGGTTTAAGATGGAAGTGCTGATTCTTTCAAACACAGATTAGATAGTTTTCTTTTAGGAAATAGCATTATGGGATATAGTAGTTTGGGACATATGTGCATGCAACCACCAGGAAGGTGGAAGCGAACGAGATGGACCTTGGTCTTTTTTCGTCTAGCATTTCTTATGTTCTTATTACGTCAGAAAGATGTCTCAAAGCGCTTCACAGGATTTACTATGACATGGAGTGACTGTAGGCAAATGCAACAGCCCATTTTTGCACATCAATAGCCCATTGATGAAACATTAATGACCAATTTTATTTGGGGGATTGTTGGCCAGGACACTGGAAAAAACTCTTCTTTTTTCAAATAGTGTCATAGGATCTTTAACATCCACCTGAACAGACAGATGGCACCTCAGCTTGTCTAATCCAAAGGAGGGCCGGTCTAACAATGCAACACATCTACAGAACTGCAGTAGAGTCCTGGGACGCTACCCTGCGTGAGGGGTGCTATATAAATACATGATCTTGTTGTTGATGTCAACTTAGACTATGTGACGTTGAGTCACCTTCAGACTCAGTTGCGAGATTGCTAAACTAAGCCAGGCTGACATTTGTCATTGTAACATTGCACTTGAACTCTATACCAAACAACAACAAATGACATTGACGTCGGGAGGATTCCCAAGTGTTGGACAGTCGGATATTTGGATCCAAGCAGCGGATTGGGATCAGGAGAGGTGGAGGCCGAGTAGGGTAGGGGTGGGAGGGTGACCGAAGGCGCAGTTGAAGAGGAGGGTCTTGAGACATGCCACTGCATTGCCACTGTTTGAAAACTATCAACCTTTTTGGAAAGCCATCAGGTGTAGGAGTCCTGTAGCACTCGCCTCGCAAGCGAGAGACCTGAGTTCAAGTCCCGGCAGGGCGAAACCTTGGGCAAGTTTCCTTACTCCACATGCCTAATAAAAATCCCTCAAGAAAAAAAAACAATAATTAAATTGGTCACTTCAACCCACAACTGTTTGTGGGACACTGCTGTGCGTAATTGGATGCTGCGTTTTGCCCACAAATATACAGTCAATTCACTTTACAGTATATTCTGTGAAGCGCTTTGAGACATCTAGAAGACGTGAAAAGCACTATAACAAATGCAAAGGTTATTATATATATTATTATATAAAACTAATCCCATTATTCCCTTTAATTTATGGTGATAGGTGATAGTTTTTAAACAATGATGCAAATGGGTGAAAGAGCAGCTGTTACCACTAAAAACACAAAAAGCACAAGCTATAACTTTGCGCAAGATGAGTGAGTACATTTCCTGTTTTTAAAATCCGTTTCATTCAAGGGTACGGTGAGAGAAACACTGACTGCAATTTCCAGATGGTAATTCAAAGTGTCCTCGGTTAAGTAATAATGACTGCTTGAAGGCTGGACTACTTTTGCATACTCTTGAAAGAATAATGTACCTATATTGTTCTGAACTACAGCTAAAAAAAATGCAAAGATATGTTTCTACCATGGGTTGATTTTTTTTGCCATAGCCTAGTGTGAAACTAAAACAGTGCTACCCAGAAGATTCCAAGTTTGCAAGTTAGATACCTGGTCTGCACTGAAAATTATATTATTAATAAAAGTAACAATAATCCTTGTATTTGATATAATTCTGATCATGTCGGGAGGACATCTGAAAGCGCTTCACAGGACTTACTGGAAAGTGTTGTGACTGTGTATTTTGAAAGTGGTTTAGCTAATTTCAGTTTGGGGTAGCAGAAGAGGTTCTAAATGTCAATGTCAATCAAATGTCCTGGTCTAAAAAAGAGGGGGGATTTCATTCCACAGCAAGGATTTCCACACCTGACCACTTTCGAATGATCCCCAATTAGATCCTTGTGCCAGTGTCTGCGCATTTCCAACAGGAGTCGTGGAAGGGAATCACAGCTGATTTACTTCATCCATCCCTGATCTGGAGCCATTCAGCTTCTCTGAAGCTTCAGACTATTGCAAAAATATTGCTTTATTACTATTTTATTTAAAAATCGAGCAGAGAAAGAAACTGAAATTGCATAATAATTAATAATAATAATCCTTGCGTTTGACACAGCGCCAAATCACATTGTTGAGCTTCACAGAATGTACTGTAAAGTGGATTGACTGTGTATTTGTGGGCAAAATAAATTATTTTTATTTTCGCTATTGTTTCCACAGTAACTGAATGGAACGTTTTGACATTTAATCACTGCTTCATTTGTTCTTCAAGGTAAAGATTGTCATATCCACTTTGGTCAAATTATATCATAAACCAGGGCAGAGTACAGCTCTCTCTACTCTGTCCCAAGAATGCACTGTATCTCTAACCTCAGACCTTTTCCATCTCTTACACCAACTTTCCCACAGAACCTGTGTAAGTGAACATCCACATAGGATGTGGAGTTCTGTAGCTCATTGGTTAGAGCACTTACTTTGAAAGCGAGAGACCTGGATTTGATTCCCGGCAAGGCGAAATGTTGGGTAAGTTTCCTTACTCCACATGCCTCTGTTTGCCTAGCAGTAAGTAGGAACCTGGTTATTAATCAATTGGCAGATCTCTTTTCCAGGAGTAATAATTTCTTCAAAAAAATATTAATAATTGGTCACTTCAATCCACGACTGTTTGTGGGACACTGCTGTGCACAATTTCCTGCAGCTTTTCGCCCACAAAATACACAGTCCATTCACTTTACAGTATTTTCTGTGAAGCACTTTGTGATGTCTCAAACACGTGATAAAGTGCTATATCAAATGCAAGGATTATTATTATTATTACATCTTCCTTTCACTTCATGGCATTGCTATGCGCATATTGGCTACAAAATACACAGTCACCACACTTCACAGTAAAATCCCGTGAAGCATTTTGAGACGGCTCAACAATGTGATAAGACACTATGCCAAATGCCAGGATTACTATTGTATACTATAAGTTAAAAGCACAATTTAGTGGTCACTGTTGTTTTCGTCACCTTAATCCTGAGCACTTAGTGAACTAGGAACTGACTTGAGAGTGTCAAAGCTCCACTCAATGCTGATCCAGTCTGTCTGTGTTGGATTCAAATCTAGGTCACAGAAGTGAATAGCCTCCAACATCCCAGAGTCCCTTTGAAGCTCTATTTTAAGCACAATTATCTTTTTTTACCCAGACTCAAAGTGCTGACTTTTTTTATCTAAAAAGGAAAAGCATATCTAGGAAAATAATTTTCCAAAGCAGGTTAACGAGTACTGTGTGTTATTGCAGTGTTGGAAAACCAGTGACTGATGGAATTTACTCAACAAAGAATGAGAAAATGATTAATCCCAAGGCGAGTGCTTTGGCGAGGCTTCGTGTGTTATAAAACGGTCAATTCTGAAATTATATTCAGCTGTAAACCATTGGTCTGATACTCATGTGTATTGGATTGACATCCTCCGTTATTCATGTGCTGTTTCTGTCTTTCAAAGAAAAGCAAAATGTTAGAACTGTGCCGCTAAACAAGTAAATTTGGGACTGTTGTCCCATCCAAAAATCTGAAAGTGCCTCAAAAGTATGAGGAGCTGGTACTCATCCTGTTATGACCTTTTATAGGGTTTTCTCGGTTGCGGGTTTTCAAGAAGAAGTTTGTCTCTGTGGAGTATACGCATTCGCAGTGGTTTCAGCTGAAGTCTATTAGAGATGAGCAAGAGGACAAACATTCACCGAAGTTTGATTTGTTCATCTGGCGGTATACTTAGCCAAAAAAAATCCGCCCTGGTTTGCTTGACTTTGAATTCATATCATCAGCAAGACTCCTGCAGACGTGCAAGGAGAGTAAAAATGTAGCTGTGAAGGTGACGTAAACTGTTGGCAAACTTGGGTGAAAAGATGTTGGCTTGTCTCAGTTGGAGTAATCTTAGCTTTGGGTCTGGCCCCACGTCAGGACTTTGAGCTCACAGTCCAGGTTCACAGTCCAGGTTGACACTCCAATGCATCACTACCTTTGCAGTGTTGCATTGTCAAAAGATGACATTAGCCCAAGGTCCATTCTGCCTGTTCAATTGGACATTTGAGATCTGTAAGAGAAAGTAGGTTAACTTTGACTGAAATCTACATGAGTTGCCAGTGGTCAATGACAGAGAAAGGGAATAATGTATATGTGGAAGAAGGTAGCACAGACTGGTCTGACTTGAATCAGCTGCACTTTAAAATTACGAATATCAACATATTTGCTGCCAATTGAATTGGAAATGTAACTGATTGTTATCTAATTAGAGACACTTTTGATATAATATTCCTTCACCACTTCCTGTTGCGGTGTAGTTTCAACATCCGTGGGACGAAGTTACAGAGGATCTCTTCATCCAGTGATGGACAGTTTTATGATCTGGGATATCTCCTCCTGAAACGACACTTAAATAATTTATTTCCTGCCACACAATGCACGTCCTATGAATAATCAGTAACTGAGAGAAGATAAAAATATAACCAGGGCTGGAATTCCCTTGACGTATTTTTTTAAAAGACAAAATAAATCTACTAAACCAAAATCAATGTCAACCTCCACATTTTTCAGATTCTATAAATTTCAGAAAGTCATGAGACGTCGATGCTAAATTTATAGATTTTAGATAAGGAAGCTCTGATATAAGCTATCCCTAACTAAACAGCGCGGGGCAAAAATAATATTCAGCCCAGAGATAGACAAGAATCTATGCAGAACTTTACAATTGTGGATTAAACTATGCACCAGAGATACTATGATCTGTTTTACATTATTTTGCTAAACATATGTGCTTTAAGAAAAGCTGGACAAAGTGTTTAGCTTTTGAGGGGATATAAATTTGTGCCAGTTTTGAAGCAGACAAAATATTGAGAGCCACATGTGCTTAATGAATAATGATTCAGTGAAAGTGTGTGATTAATGGGAGAGATAACAAAGCATGGAAATGTCATTTGGCTCATCAGACCTGTTTCCTGCATAATCCACACAACACACTCTTTTCACATTAGCTTTCACCCCCGAATGGATGCAAGCACTGAGCAACCTGCGGTCCTGAAAAATACAATTCAATTTACAATTTTAATTTATATAGTATTTTTCACGTTATAAATAGATGAGTGCTAACACTAAATAGAACGTAGTTCTGAGAGTTAAGTCATTGGTTAAATAGATTACGTTCCACCATATGGTAAATAATACCTAAAGTAATCAATAAACATTCATTGATGAGTAAAGCTGGGAAGATGGGTTAACAGCAGACCACGATGGTGACACCAGTCCCAAAAGTGCAATGGTCTTGAGCTTTACCTGAAGGGTTACGTCTGCAGATTGCATAGCATTTTTGTGAGCACATTGTCTGACACATTCATCGATAAAATACACAGTCACTACACTCTACAGTAAAATCGTGTGAAGCGCTTTGAGATGTTTGATGATGCGATAAGGTACTATATCAAACACAAGGATTTATTGCAACTGCTTGTCACGTTGCTTCGAAACACAATGTCCCTGTGAGTTGTGGCAAGATTGCATGTTGGCACATTCACAAGTCTTATTAATCTACAAATTCGGCATGCTGAAGAGTGCTCTGACCACCTGAGTCTTTCAATAACAAATTCCAAAACATTGTGCCAAAATGTCAGACACCAGCTTTGGATGTGCAATTCTTTTTATCACAAAATGTGATACAGTACCAACATCTGTGTTGTGTTTGGACTTGTGTCTTTTTACTTGGATGGCTGTTTTTTAAACCCACAGCAGGAATATTAACTAAACCATTGCAAGTCTATAAAGCAGGGTAACGAATGATAATTGGGATTTGCAGGGAAAATATGCTAAGGCTGAAAATGTGAAATACATCCAACAAAAAGTTGTGGCAGTTGTCACATAGGGATAGCCAGGATCTAAATGAGAAGCCGATTCATATTGTACATTTACTTTTTAACGATGAGAAAAGGTCATGCAACTCAGCAAAGCATCTTGCATTTCACCCACAAAATATACAGTCAGTTCACAGTATATTCCGTGAAGCGCTTTGAGACATCTCGAAGACGTGATAAGGCACTATATCAAATGCAAGGATTGTTACTAATACTATCTCCTGCCACAGACCACACAAAATATATCCTATCCTAGACCTCAGCCCACACACGCACTGTAAATATTCATCCACTCCCAAATCTTTGTTGCTCAAACCTGGCCTGCTTCCCTTCCAGCTCAACCAGCACAGAAATCATTGTGCCCTGTAGAATATTGGTTTATTTCATTCTGCACCTATCCACTATATCCTTTAAGGTTCTCAACTGGATCATTTATGTATCAGGAGCTATTCGGAGTTCATCGACAGAGCATTAGCTGCTTGTATTTGAAGTCTTGTTTATTACATGTCTAGTATACACTTGGGGCGATGCAATGCAACAGAATAACACATTTATATAGTGCTTTTCATGTTGGGTGGATGTCCCAGAGCCCAGCCAAAGTGGATGGAGGCAAAGAAGAAGAAGCGTGATCGATTCTTAGTGCAGCTCAAGGCATGGTAACTTTACATAGTTACATGATATAGTATCATTCTGCTCTCTCAGTGGATAGGTTTCAATTTACACTTAAAGCCTTTAGTTTTGCTTTTGCGATCAATGTCAAATAGCCTGCTGAACAAAATAACTTGTATTTCGATAGAGCATCATTGTGTTGAAATTTCTCAAAGTACTTCACAGGTAATTACCATCAAACGTAATGATCGTTTATGTAGATAAATGTAGCCTCTATTTCCACCAGCAAGGTCCAACAAACAACCATGAGATGAACGACAATTATTCTGGAGGTTTGTTGGCCAGGACATGGGGAGAAAGTCCCTTCTCTTTTTGAATCATGCCATGAGTTCTTTAACATCCAGTTGAACAGGCAGATGGATCCTTGATTTAATATTTCATCCAGAAGAAAGCACCTCTGACAATACAATGTAACCTTGTTGCAATGTAACCAAGTACCAATTTGATCAGCCCAGTGGAAAGAATTAAACAACACATTGAGCTGTTCACTGTTATTTATAAATATTGTGGCATTGACTCTCTCTTAATGTCTTGATATGTCAGATGATCAACTAGTAACTTGTCCTTTGTGGCTACTTGAAGCTGAGCGAGTTCCAACATGACATGTTTGGAATCAACTAAATCTTCAGTGGCCATTCCTAAGGCAGGCATGTCCTCAGTACTCCAGGGCACTTTTGATGACAGACCAGACAGACCCAAGTTTTAGTTGGTTAAACTTCAGCTGTACCCTAATGCTTACTCTGGGGTCTGCCAAGCCTTGTCTCTTACCAACTGTACCTCATATTCTCCAGAGTTAGGTTAGCAAGTTTTGTTCCCTCCCCCCTTCCAACTCCCAAGGGAGAGAGTGTGCATTCTGTTCCATGTGTTTCCATATATATGTCCATCTCTCAGTCAGTTCTGGATACTTTTAAGCATAGTGTAATGATGGGTTTTACTATATGTCAGACACCCGGCTGACCAAACCGAAAATGTAATGTGTTTATACAGCCAAGTTACAAGAGAGCTCAATGGTGTGTCAAACTGAGGTTCTGATTGAAAAGTTGTTGCTTTTAAGGGATTAAGAAAGAAAACTCAAGAGGGAAAAGTAGAAGAGCTGAATGCTAGATAATGGGCGATGTAAGTGGTCTATATGACTTGGACTGTGAGAGCAGAATCACAGGCCACAAGCTAATTAGGTTTGCAAGCCTGAAGTGAATTTAGTGCTGTAGGAGAGTTTTTTTCCACATGTTACAGAGAATAGTGGAACTACGAAACTTCCAATGAAAGCAAATGCTGCTCCATTCATTCAAAAAATATAACGTGTGTGACTGCTTGAGAACATTAGGGGATCTCATAGAGATGTATACAATTTTAAATGGGATTAAAAAACGAAACCCATAACAATACTTTAGGATGCACCAAGACAGTAGAATCCTAGTACTGCACTGGAGTCGGCCTAAGCCATGAATTCAAATTGTACCTCTGTGAGGCATGAATGCACAACAACAAACAACAATAAAGCAAACAACAACTAGTCAGCGGCACGAGAGCGAGGGCGGGGCGAGGGGCCGTGTCAGAGGATAATTTTTTTTTAAAAAAGCGAGAAACTTAAAAAGTGATGTCAGAGCGACGTCAGTATCAACAGTAAACTAACAATTATCAACACATCACACATCACGGAGTTAACTTGATTAACTTAATTGGTTCAACTTGATTAAGTTAAAACTTAATTCACTTAACCTAATTAACTTAACTTAATTAACTTAAGTTGACTGATTAACTAACTAAAGTTGGAATAGGTGACTGGCCTGACAGGTGTGATGTGAGGAGTGTGGCATGTGGGTGCTGATGAAGCCTAGTCTGACCCAGGGCGGCCACATCTGCAGAAGATGTCTGCAACTGAGGCAGCTCCAGCTCAGAGTGGCTGAGCTGGAATCCGAAGTGCAGACACTACAGAGAGTATCAGAGACAGTGAGTGCTTCCTGGATAGCTACATCCTGGAGCCAGTCACTCCCCTGAGGGAATATACACTCAACATTGATTATGGTCAGGATAGGTCAATGGACAGTCAGGAGGTCAGGGGGACAATTGAAAGAGTGGTAGTAAATCCGGCATTAATCTTGAACAACAGATATGAGATCCTTGGAACTTGTATCGACAAGGAACTCTCTCCTCGCCGGCCTTCCCGGCACCTCCCTCCACAAGCTGCAGGTCATTCAGAACTCTGCAGCTCGTGTACTGTCCCGCACCAGGCTTCGCAACCACATCACTGCCACCCTCGCTCGCCTCCACTGGCTCCCCATCCCCCAGAGGATTGAATTCAAGATCCTCATCCTCACCTACAAGGCCATTCACGGCCTTGCTCCCTCCTACCTCTCTGACCTACTATCCCCCTACCTACCTGCCCGTACCCTCCGTTCCTCTGGCTCCGGTCTGCTCCGCATCCCCCGCCCCAACCGCTCTACCATCGGTGGCCGGGCCTTCAGCCTCTCAGCCCCGAGGCTCTGGAACTCTATCCCCCAGTACCTTCGCCTTGCCTCCTCCCTTTCCTCCTTCAAGGCCGGAAACCATCTTCATCTCAGGAGTGTCAATCTAAGAGTGAGGCTCAAATCCTGACGCAGGAGAGATTAACATGAGGCTGCGAAGAATTGAAACCCTTGATCAGAAGAGCTAATACCCTTTGAACACATTACTTCACTTTTGCTTATAAGCACTTTTGCTTTCAAAATGTAATAGAATCATAGAATTATACAACACAGAAGGAGGCCATTCGGCCCATCATGTTTGTGCCAACTCTTTGAAAAGAGCTATCCAAATCAATCCTACTCCCCCGCTCTCTCCCCATAGCCCTGCAAACTTGTCCTCCCCAAATATTTATCTACTTCTCGCTTAAAAGCTGTTATCGAATCTGCTTCCACCACCCTTTTGGGCAATGTATTCCAGATCCAAAAACACACTGTGTAAAAAAAAATTCTCCTTACCTCTCCTATGTTTCTTTTAACAATTTTTTTAAATCGGTGTCCTCAGGTTACTGACCCACCCGCCAGTGTTTCTCCTGGTTCACCCTATCGAATCCATTCATAATTTTGAAAATTTCTATTAAGTCTCCTCAAATTCAAGATCCTCATCCTCACCTACAAGGCCATTCACGGCCTTGCTCCCTCCTACCTCTCCGACCTACTATCCCCCTACCTACCTGCCCGTACCCTCCATTTCTCTGGCTCCGGTCTGCTCCACATCCCCCGCACCAACCTCCCTACCATCGGTGGCCGGGCCTTCAGCCTCTCAGCCCTTAGGCTCTGTAATTCTATCCCCCAGTGCCTTCGCCGCCTCCCCCCTTTCCTCCTTCAAGGCCGGTCTCAAGACCTTTCTCTTTGACCGTGCCTTCAGCTCCCCTCTCGACTCTCTAACCCCTCCTCGCTCCCTCCCTTCCCTCCCCTCACCCTGACCATTTCCCCCCTGCTCGGGTCCTGACCCAACTGTACAGCGCCTTGGGACGTCCTCCCGACGTGAAAGGCGCTGTATAAATGGAATCTTGTTGTTGTTGTTGTTGAGGTGGAAGGAAAAACTACCTCCAACACTGGGGCAAAAGAGCAGATGGTTGTCATTGGGGATGAGACTATTAGTCAGACAGACACAATAATCTTCAACACCAACCAGAAGACCAGAAGGCTCCCTGGGGCCGGTGTGAAGGATGTCTCGGCAGGGCTAGAGGACAATTTAAAATATGAGGGCAAGGATCTGTTGGTGGTACTTCACATCGGTACCAATGACATCGGTAGAGTAGGCCAAGGTGACTTGAGCAGGGAATTTGAAGAGCTGGGGTCCAAATTGAAGTTGGGATCATCGAAGATGGTAATATCGGGATTACTGCCTATACCATACGACAATTGGTACAGGAACAAACAAATTAAGGACTTGAACGCATGGCTAAAAGAGTGGTGCGGCACTCAGGTTTTTTTTTATATGGGCCATTGACACGAATATTGGGGGAAAAGAGCTCTTTCGGAGAAAAGGGCTGCATTTATATCGTTCCGGGGCAAATGTCCTAGCTAAACGAATTAACAGGGAAATAAATAGAAATTTAAACTAGTAAAGGGGTGCAATATATCGGTAAGAGAAACCATAAGTTAGCATTAGAAAAAGTAAAGATGACAGTGCAGAATAGCATGCCAGATAATAAAAATATGTTAACTAGGGGTAAGAAGCTTGGTAAAGTAGATAAGGAATCAGAGAGTAGAGGAAATGGTAGGAAATTAAAAATGTTATATCTGAATGCGCGAAGCATTCAGAATAAAACTGATGAATTAAAAGCACAGATAGACACATATGGGTATAATCTAGTAGCCATCACTGAAACGTGGTTACAAGGAGATCTAGGGTGGAAGTTAAATATTCCAGGGTTCTCAGTTTACAGGAAAGATAGGCACTATGGCAAAAGAGGTGGGGGGGTACCCCTATTAATTAGGGATAAAATAAAAGCAGTGCAGAGGAAGGATCTGAAATCTGATGACCAGGAGGTTGAGACAATATATGGATGGAAATAAAAAATAATAAAGGGCAGAAAATATTAATGGGAGTGGTTTATAGACCCCTCTAGGGCAGAGTGATCACAATATGATTGAATTCTGCATTAAGTTAGAGAGGGATATAGTTAAATCCGAGGCAAGTATTCTGAATTTAAATAGGGCTAATTTTGTAGGTATGAGGAAAGATTTAGGTAAAATAGACTGGAGAATAAGATTAAGAGGTAAAAATGTAGACCAACAGTGGCAAATATTTAAGGATGTAGTGCAAAATTCTCAGCGGTCGCATATTCCCTTGCGGAATAAGAGTACCACAGGGAAAGCAATTCATCCGTGGCTAACTAGAGCAGTTAGGGAAAGCATCAAATTAAAAGAAAAGGCTTATAAAACTGCCAAGAAAAGCGGCAAATCTGAAGATTGGGAGAGTTTTAGAAACCAGCAAAATAAAACTAAAAAACTCATTAAGAGCGAGAAAAAGGAGTATGAGGGTAAGCTAGCTAGGAACATTAAGTCTGATTGTAAAAGTTTTTACAAATATATTAAGAGGAATAGGCTAGTGAGGGTAAATGTAGGTCCACTTCAGTCAGAGACGGGAGAAGTTGTAATGGGGGACAAGGACATGGCAGAGTCCCTAAATGGGTACTTTGCATCTGTCTTCACCCTAGAAGACACAACAAGTCTGCCAACAATAGAGATGCACCAAAGGGATAAGGACAGGGAGCAACTTAGGGAAATTTTCATTAGTAGAGAATTGGTGCTAGGGAAACTGTTAGCACTAAAAAGTGACAAATCCCCTGGTCCGGATGGCTTGCATCCCAGGGTTTTAAAAGAGGTAGCTTATGAGATAGTGGAGGCCTTATGTCTGATCTTCCAAAATTCCTTGGATTCTGGAACAGTCCCCATGGATTGGAAGATCGCAAATGTCACACCACTATTTAAAAAAGGTGGAAAGGAAAAGATGGGGAACTATAGGCCAGTTAGTCTCACATCAGTGATAGGAAAAATTTTAGAATCGTTGATTAAGGATGTGGTAGTGCGGTATTTAGGGAGCACAATATAATTAGGCCAAGTCAACATGGCTTTACAAAAGGGAAGTCATGTTTGACAAATCTCATAGAGTTTTTTGAGGATATTTCCAGTAAACTAGATAAGGGTGAATCAGTGGATGTGGTCTATTTGGACTTCCAGAAGGCATTCGATAAGGTGCCGCATAAAAGGTTAGTCCAAAAGATAAGGGCCCATGGAATTGGGGGGAGCATATTAACGTGGATTGGGGAATGGTTAACGGGTAGGAAACAAAGAGTAGGGATAAATGGGTCCTTTTCAGATTGGCGGGATGTGACTAGTGGAGTGCCACAAGGATCAGTCCTTGGGCCTCAGCTATTTACCATCTACATCAACGATCTAGATGAGGACATCGAAGTTAATATATCTAAATTCGCGGATGACACAAAACTAGGAGGAAGTGTCAACACAGAGGACGACATTAAAAAATGCAGTGAGACATAGATAGGTTAGGTTATTGGGCAGGTAGGTGGCAGATGAAGTATAATGTAGGGAAGTGCGAAGTCATCCACCTAGGTAGCAAAAACAGTAGAGCGGGTTATTTTTTAGAAGGGGAGAGATTGGAATGTGTTAGCGTCCAGAGGGACTTGGGTGTCCTTGTACACCAATCACAGAAAGTTAGTCTGCAGGTGCAGCAAGCAATTAGGAAGGCGAACGGTATGTTAGCATTCATTATGAATGGATTAGAGTATAAGAGTAGGGAAGTCTTGCTGTATAGGGCCCTGGTGAGACCACACCTGTAATACTGTGTCCAGTTTTGGTCTCCTCATTTAAGGAAGGACGTACTTGCCTTGGAGAGCGTGCAGCGTAGATTTACTAAGTTAGTGCCAGGGATGAAGGGGATGATTTACGAGGATAGGCTGACCAATTTGGGCCTATATTCTCTAGAATATAGAAGAATTAGAGGGAATCTTATAAAAACCTATAAGATCATCAAAGGGCATGATAGAGTAGATAGCGGGAGATTGTTTCCCCTGGTTGGAGAAACTAAAACCAGGGGTCACAACCTTAAAATCAGAGGCCAGCCCTTTCGCACTGAGTTGAGGAAGAATCTCTTCACTCAAAGGGTGGTGAATGTATGGAACTCACTACCCCAAAGGGCTGTTGACGCTCAGTCCTTGAACATATTCAAGACTGATATAGATAGATTTCTTATTGCAAAAGGGATTAAGGGATATGGGGATAAGGCAGGGTCAGGTTATCAGCTAGAGTTAGATTAGAAGATCAGCCATGATTGAATGGCAGCGCAGGCTCGAAGGGCCGAATGGCCTACTCCTGCTCCTACATGTTATGTTATGTTATTTTATGCTATGTTATGTTAAGATAACATTATGATCCAGAGGTAAGAACACTACCATGGGGCCACCTTTTGGATTCAAAATATCCCATTTTGTGTAGGGATGAATGAAAGCGCTCTGAGTCGCTGCCCCGCATGAAGGGCGCTATATAAATGCAAGTCATTGTTGTTGGCTTTGTTGTTGAAAATCCTGCGAGTTTTGAGATTACCTCTTGAGAATATGACGAATGAACTTTGCTCCGAGGAAGGAGATAGAGTAGTTGGAGTGCGGGTCTACAATAGGGTAGCTTTTGTGTGGTCTCGGTAAAAATGCTATCTAGATGCAAGTTGTTAATAACAACAATAACAATATAGCTTCTTTCAAGAAAGGTTGTCTCCAAATGCTTCACAGGATTTACTGTAAAGTGTATTGACTGTGTTTTGTGGGTAAGGTTCGTGTTGTTTTGTTATTGTGGAAGGAGTGAGCTCGATAAGCTGAATCAGCTTTATTAAATCCACATTTTGATACTTCTCATTTTCTACATGTGTGTCAATTTGTGCTGAGTTTTAATTTTAATGGATAAGTTTTAAGCTTTCTCCTTTTTAGCTGTTAAATGCGATTCACAGCCTTTACATTTTGGTAACTGTAGAATATCGGGAGGCATTTCTGTTGATGGTTGTTTATTCTGCTGACATTCATTCACCTTGTACTGCCATCAATTACCATTATTCTTTGCTGGCAGCTTGAATGTCTTCAGACCTTGAGAAAGAGAGAAGTGAAACTAGGAAAAATAAATTTGCAACCAAAGAATGTTATGAGAGGAGAATTCTGTTGACTTGATAGATTTTAGGCACTTTTATGAGCAGTACAAATAAAATGGAGCAAACAACTGAGCTTCTAACCGAAATGTGTGCTTAGTTTTCAAAGTGGAACAACGTTAAGTAAGAAGTACTGTGGATTTTACGTGTACCATAATTTGGTTAATCCTACTGGAAATCTTAAGAATTTATATTGCATCCTGTACTGTAGTGTGTCAGCACTGCCGGTTATAGTGCAGAATGTATGGAATGATAAAAGAATGACAAGTCTGTGCAGAATCTCATGGTACTGATTATCAAATCATATACTACATTTTTCATCCCTACATTGTGTTCGGTTATGTTATACACTACATTAGCCAAGTGTAACTGCAGTTTGTACGTTTGTCTGAATGCATGCAGTGCTTAGGTTATATAGTACAGTGGGCCCAGTAAGAATGTGGATCACATTTAGAGATGGAACAACAACTTGCATTTATACAGCGTCATTCATGAATAATAAAATCTCAGAGAGCTTTACAATGGTGGGGCAGATGCCAAGTAAGTGGGGGAGATGCAGGAGAGAGGGGGAAAGAGGTGACTATAGACGCGGCCAAAGAGGTATGTGTTAAAACGGGACTTAAAGCCAAATAGAGGGGGCGAGATGGAGGGAGGGGTCGAGGGAGGGAGTTACAGAGGCTTCCAGAGATGGTGGAATTGAAAAGCTCGGGAGAGAAAGGGAAGTAGGGGAGGAGCAACTTAAAAATTCTACACAGTCCAATGGTAGATTCTCAGTCTGAAACTCAAGCTTTTTGGTTTGAATTTAAAAAGTCTTGATCCGGAACATTTTTTTGGTGGTGGGGGGTGTTAGTGGGGAGAGGCGAAGCACTGAAATTGCTGTGTTCAACACGGTTCCGTGGTAAGTTGGGGCCAGCATTTCAAAGAGGAAGAATGCAGGTGTTGTCAGTGGAAAATGAAGGCATACAAAATGCATGCTTTTCACACTGGGTGTGCTGTCTCCACTTCACTGTCAACAAAGGCTGAACAAATGAGTTTGCTCTCAAACAATGTAAATAATTCATCAGGTGCACACACCTCTCACATTAGTTCTGGTTTGATGTGCTCATGAAGAATCTTCCTGTAACTTTCATGTGGTTCAAGATTGAATTCCTAATGCGTCGTTTTTTAGACTTATTTAGTTGTTTTTGCAAAACATCTGAGTTTATTCCTTTCTGTGTTTATAGTAGTACACATGTTATACACAAAAGCCATCAGTTCCTTGAGTAAACTGTTTTGTTCAGGCTGAATCATTTTTCCTTGTTTTCAAGTACATGTTGTGAAGAAGACACTGAGTTGGCTGGATTTTATCCATTGAGGAAACATGTTCCTCAGTCTCAGGGAAATTATCGAATTTGCTGAAAGTGCAGCTGAACCCACAGCAAATTCCATCTCTTTCTGTTCTCTTTTGAGAAGAGGTTCTGTTGGTTTTGCATGAGATACAATATAATAATAATATTCAGTCAATTCACTTGACAGAATATTCTGTGAAGTGCTTTGAGATGTCTCAAAGACATGATAAGGCGCTATATCAAATGTAATTCTTCTTATTATATTTTCTCCCCCATTGATTGGTACTTTTTAAAAAAATTGTTTTTTATTTCACCCGCAAAATACACAGTCACTTTATAATATATTTTGTGAAGCGCTTTTAGATGTGATAAGGTGTTATACCGAATGCAAGGATTATTATTATTATTATTACTGCATCCAAATGTTTGTCTTCCGTTTGCTGAACTGCTATTTACCAGAATGTTCTAAAAGAACACCACATGAAGCTGGTCACCTAAGTATAGTTGAACATTGCATCAGCTTGGTTTAGTTTAGAAGCACTCTTACCTCTGAATCAGAAGGGTTGTGGGTTGAAGCCCCACGTCAAGACTTGGAAATCATATACTCTAAGGTGCTGTACTTCAGAGCAGACGTTAAACCAAGGTCCTATATGACTGTTTAGGCGGAGCGGACATTAAGGATTCCAAGGCACTATTTGAAAAGAGAATGGAATTTCTCCCAATGTCCTGGTCAACAATTACCCAAATAAAAGGAGTTATTCATTTCACGGCTGTTTATAAGACATTGTTTACCTTGTTGTTTCAGGACTTTATATAAAATGAATAATAATCCTTTCATTGGATATAGTACCAGTAATGGTTTGAATGTCACAAAATGCTTCACAGCTGACTTTTTTTCTGTGGGCAAACACTATAGATGGATAGAAACAGCCAGTGGCAAATATGAAAACTGAACAATATATGTCATGACATAAACTATGCAGAGCATAATAATTGCAGGCATTGTATGCAGGAACATTCATTATATTATACATTGAATATGTTCATCAGGCGGCCCGCAAATTTCACCATTATATTTCCCATCCTCATTGGCAAGTTTGAAATCAGTCTTAGGTTGGGAAGAGAATTATTAAAATTGCAATAATTGCACTTGTACTTCATCTGACGTGCAACCTTGTCCAACATTGTGTAGCGCTCCGAGATGCAATCCTGCGTGGATGGTGTAATATGTTTTTGTAAGTTGCTGTTGTTTTGTTGTTGTTGTAAGATCACCCCTTGACACAAGTGCACACTGACTCGTTTAACACTGCATTGTTAGGGATTGGGTTGGTACCCAGGAGGATGTGATTTCACGGCCAAAAGCTACATTAGGAAAGTAGAGCAATACCTCGCAACCATAGTCAGCCGTCAGATGGTGAACAAACTAACATCACAACATTACAATATTATATTATTAATGTTACGATAGAAGATGGTACACATATATTGGGGGATGTCGTTGAGATCATAAGAGTTTCCTGCATCATTTTTTTTTGGCCATGCTCATCATGGAATAATTTTCTTCCTTTCCTGAGGTAAACCTTAGGTAACAAAAATGATCGTGAATTTCAGTGATACAGACACTTGATCCACTGAAAGGCAAAGTTACACACAGTAAACCTCCAGCTTACCTGAACCAGCCGGACTGGGCCTGAATCGGAATTTTTTGTAAATTCTGTGCGAGTGTAGACTCCCTCTGGCCCACACCTCACTGTGCTTGCTGGCCTTCAGTGGTCAGGAATATCGATTTTGACTCTGTTTGAATCTCGCGAGCAGAAAAAAACGTATTCATTATCTTATGCCGGCTCCCATTAGGCCAGTCAGCCAGGGTTTCAGTGTATGTATGTGTTTGGTCAGCCAGGTGTCTGACACACATGCTAACTTAATGTTAACTTTGTGACGTCCTTCCAGCATTTTAGAGTTTATCAAATGTGAGGATTATTATTATTATTATTACATTGGATTCTCAGCTTGGGAAGCTCCTATTAAAGCGCTTCGAGATATACTCCTGATGTGAAAGGCTCTATGCTATGTAAGTGTAAGTTGTTGTTTGTTTGGCCTGTATCAGAGTTTCGGCTTTGCGTGAGATATTTCCGGTGACCTGAAGGAGTCCCTGTTTGCGTGATTTAGATTCCTTATTAAGGAATCGCATTAGAAATCCAAGAGAGATGTCAGTATGGCCAGGTATTGCCCAGGTTATTTCAATGTTTGTCTCTGCCCTTTGTGCACCTGCACTAAAATGCCAGGGCCTGACATCCACCTGGCGATAAACCACACCGTGATGTCAGATATTTGCACATGCTCCTTCTATTTGTTTTCTCTTTCTATTTGTTTTCTCGTTCACTTTCAATTCCAACCTTACCATAATTGCAGCAACTTCATATTTACCCTTTGTTACCTACACTTTATATCCTTCATTAAATCTATCTATGAAAGTGCACTTTACCAATATAGTGTGCAAGAAAAATCAACGAGGCACATACAGCTTCTATTACTGCAAGAGTTTCAATAAAATCAGTTCAGCAACAACAATAAATATAGGCCATAAAATCTAATAACTAGTGTTACAACCATTACATAACACGTATATGGGTGTGCATTTAGTAAATTTACAGCCTGTTTCTATTGGTAGCGCCCCTGCTTTTGGATCAAAAGATTGTGGGTTCCAGCCCTACGTTGGGACTTGTTCTCACAGTCAAGGTTGACAATCCAGTGCAATGAAGGGGGAAGTGCTGCAGTTTTAGGGGTGCCATCCTTTGAATGAGATCCATTGAAGGGGGATAAATTCAGAACAAATCTGTGGAAAAACTACTTCAGTGAGCGAGTAGTAAACATATGGAACAGACTCTCCAGGGAGACGGTGGAAGCAGAAAGTGTTGTTTGTTTCAAGAACAAATTAGATAAATTTCTGTTAATTAGATAAAATCTCAGATAAAATCTTGGAATAAAATATATAGTTTGGGACATGACATGTCAAGCGACTGCCAGGATGGTGGAAGACGAATTGGATGGACTTTGGTCTTCTTACAACCAGCAAATTCTTATGTTCTTATGTTCTTAAAGACAAGGTCCCATCTGGCTGGTCAGGTAGATATTGATGATCCTATGGTGCTATTTGAAAAGTGAAAGCATTTTATACAGGCATCGTGTCCAACAATCCCCCAAATAAATCAATCCTTCACCTCTAGGCTGTTCTTGGGAGTTTGCTTTGCACAATATGATTGCACATTTGCTTGCAATAAAACAGTCACTGCTTGTGACATTGATTGCTGTGAATTTTTGAGATTTCACAGTGGGATGTTATTGTATAGGAAAATAAAACTGTTCCCTTTTAATTATGCTGGTAGTTTGCTTCCTATAGTATTGAAAGAGTGCAAACCCATCATTATAACTAAAAATTATGTTCTTCCGGTCATAAAGTTCAGCTAAATTATCACCCCATTATATCAGGTGTATCTTAGTAACTATGACGTTTTGCAGAATGAGAAGCCTATTAACTAAATTTTTCTAACATGTGACACATCGACGCTTCGTTGTGGTAAACAAAACAGCCCAGTAAATCTTACAAGATTAGTTTAGATGAAAAAGGCCTTCGGCCCATGGATCTCATCTATACAGAATGCTCACCCTAACTCCTCCCATCACAGCATCATAGATTTTTGTTAGGTAAGTATATCAAGGGACATGGAGCAAACGTGGGTAACTGAAGTGGAGTACATATCAGCCATGATCGAATAGAAGGCCTAACAAGCTCGAGGGGCTGAATGGCTTACTCCTGAATCTATGTTTCTATGTTCCTATCAAGCTATCTTTTAAATTAGTCCAGTGTCCTGGCCCCTACCATCCTTCTTGACAACCTGTTCCAGTCTTAATTACCCCCTGGGTAAAAAAAAACCTTCCTGATGTCTGTCCTGAAATTGCTCTTTTCAACTCTAAACCTATGTCTTCTTGTTTTACTGCCTTGGTGCATCTTAACATATTGTTCTGGGTTTATTTTTTCAATCCCATTTAGAATTTAATACACAAACCCTTGCACTTTAGTAGCATCCCATCCTGCCTTGTATGATAATATTAATAATAGTAATAACTCTTATATTTAATATAGCACCTTTGACATCAGGAGGATGTCTCAAAGAGTTTCACAGGATTTACTATAAAGTGCAGTGAAAGTATTTATAGGTTAAACGTGGCACACCATTTGCAGCATGGCTGCCCTTTGCCGTTGAATGAATGTCTGTTAAGTAGCAGTCACTGCTGGTCCCTATTTGTGTTTAGTTGCGTACAGTACGATCTGTTGCACATTAAGACTGTACTTGTACAGGCTTCGACATTTCTGGTATTTCCTGTCTAGCCTCGGCCTCAGCATCACTTGCTCTTCAAAACTGAACAAAGACTCGTTCAGGAAGTCAAAATCCCTTTGACTTCAGCTGCCGAAAAAATAATGCATTCCTCACAATGATAGAATGTGCTTTTGACCTTACTCTGTTGTTGTTTTTTTTAAATTGACTGGACTTCCTATGAGTGTTTCTCTTGTGCTGTGCTCCGTCTGTGAATAGATCTGTGTTTAATGTATGCCACCAACTTATTAAAGTTGCTTCATCTGCAGTTGTCAAGTGGGTTATTCCCTTTTGTAGAGGTACAAGAGCTTTCAGCAATCAACTCATCTGCTCCAATGACACAACTTCTTGACTGGGCAATTTCCAAACAAGCAGAACTGTTTGCTCATGGTGGCCATTCTATAGGGTCTTGGAGCACTTATTGGATGGATGCTATATAAATGCAAGTTGTTATTGCTGCTACTGCAGTTCTGTCCTGTGTTCCTTAACACCTTACACAAGATCACAAGAAAGGTTCAAGATGCAAAATGACCCATTTAATATATAATAATAATAATCCTTGCATTTGGTATAGCACCTTATCATGTCGTTGAGACGTCTCAAAGAGCTCCACTGTAAAATGAATTGACCCTATATTTTCTGGGTGAAACACATTTGTACACAAATATTACCAACAATAGTTGCCGACATTTTAGCTCCTCCTCCAGAATACGCACCCTGTAGTCCTCCCATTACGCTGTCTTTCTTAAATGATGGCTCTTAATGTAGGTGGCTATTTGATAGCAATCCAGGCTGACTCACACCTGCTTACAACACAGTGCCTCCTTTGATGGCATGGCTCAAAATTGTGAGCTTGGAGATTGAAATACAGGCATCTAATGGTCTCCCAGTAACTCTGTATAAGATTCAGTAGGTGTTAAACTCCCAGACTTCTCTACAAACTTGTGTTGGGACAGGATTGTACTACCCCATTGAGCTGGCCCCAAGCACTTACATTTTATAGAAATGTTTGCTTTTGTTGAAAAATATTTCTAAAAATCAGTGTGTGGAATCATCATCACGCAAGAAGGCCATTTGGCCCATCGTCTCTATAAGAGCTATCTGTTCAGTGCCACACCATTGCCTATTCCCCACATCTTTCATATTATCCGGTTTAAAATACTTGCCTACTTCCCTATTAAAAGCTGGTATCACCATCCTGCTACATAATATTATAACAGCAGAGAAGAAAGCTGGCTTTATTCTATGTGTCTTGCATTGGCTAACTTATTGGATCCATATGGACTTTCTCACATTTCATCTTTGGCTGATTTCCACCAAAGAGTTTTTTTTTAACTTGATTCTAAACTTATCGTTATTAATTCCACGTTGAATTATTTCACATGTCTTTACAACCATTGCTGCTAAAGTTTGTACCAATAAACTTTGCAAAGGGACATTGTAAAAGCTGCTCTTGTTTCAGGGTACAAAAAACTCTTTCAAATTTAGTGAACTGAACTGCAGAAAGGTTACAAAATCACGAATAATGTGCAAGCGAGTGGGCAAACGGTTAGTATTTCTGCCTGGGATGGTGTTTGTGGAATTAATACATTTAGGTTTTAATGCTGTCTCCGTTGCTTAATTTATCTGGTATAAAGGTAGATGGATGGATAGACAGGCGGGCAGACGGGCACTGCTACATTTTCCATCCAGTTCAGAGCACAACCCCACAATAGTCAGAGTAATGTCTCAAGAGGGAATTTTTGAGACACTGGTCGCTTTGTCTCACATAATTGTGCTTTGGAGGATTGGGGCTGTTTGATTAGGAGACGCTGGGAAAACGGGATATCACCCAGTCTGAAGCTTACATTAAACTGCATATGAACTCAATTATTATTTATGGATTTTCGCAGCTTAATAGGTTACATGCCCATTGTGAAATTTTGAGTCTGGTGTAAATAACTTTTTTTTAAAATACACTGCTGTTCTGGCCACGTGAGTGTGTGTACATCTCATGTAATAAGTAATGAGTAAACCCTTGGATTTGATTCAGCTCCTTTATCATATCGTCAAAATGTCTCAAAGTGCTTCACAACATTTATTGTAGAACGTGACCACCACAGTCAGAAGGGTTCAAGCCCCAAATCGGGACTTTGAGCTCATTGGTGTCGACTGACATTCCAGTGCAAAGCTGCATTGTCAGAGGTACCGTTCTTTGGATAAGATGTTAAGCCAGGGTCCCATCTGCCAGCTCAGATAGATGTTAAAGCTTAAAGAAGGCACTGTTCTAAAAGAGAAGGGAGATTCTTCCTGGGGCCCTGGACAACAATCTCCCCATATAAAAGTGGTCATTCACCTAAAGACTGTGTGTGAGTCATTGCTCTGCATAAATTGGCTGCTCCATTCGCCCATGAGGTGTACAGTCACCATATTTTATCATAAATCCTGGCAACCTCTTGGAGATGTTTACATGACACAATGAGGCAATGCACCAAATGTAAGGATTATTATTATTTATGGTATAATCTATATACACCATAGGCATCCAGGCAGCAGTCACAGATAAAATTCGTATTGAACTTCAGAACCCAGAATGGTAATTTATAAATATTATAAAATAATTGTTATGAGCTCTTTGTTCTTAATATAATGTGTTCATTTGAGACTGGAGTACTTGGCCTCTGTGTACCCTGTGATAGATGAGTCCACAGTTTTTAAATAAATCTAACAGAGCACTTTTACTTTCGTGGGAGGAGACTGGCATGCCACCAATAGCCTATATAATTCTGTGCTGCTGAATTTTTAATGGGACAAGGCATTTCATTTCATCCAGAGTTGGTCTAGGCTGTTGAACATAGCACACGCAGGAGTTTAAGTTGAGCAGAGAGTTTATATTCTCCCCAGGTGGGATCAGCCACGGCAGACGTAACCTGAACAAATTGTTGTACATTCCCTTCTTAACCCGGCTTGCGATTCCATTAAGCAGCCGACACGTGAAACAGAAACAGTAGAGCTTTATTTCTCAAACCACTTGTAACCTTTCTCATTCCGTGCAATTTCTGCCGCTCTTTCAACTGCACGCTTGCTATGAACAGAACCCAAGTTTGGATGTAGGAAGCCCTCTCAGGAGGTGACCTCATTAGCAGCGAAACCATATGGATCCCCAATACTCCAATTGCATTTGTTTCCTGTGTTTCCCTTGTCCCAAAGGAGAATTTTACAAGCAGTATTCACTATAGCCCTGTTCATAAGTGTGTGTGTGTGTACTTAAAACGTCTTCTAGCTGCAAAGTCTTAACATCGTACATAATAATTTAGGCACTCATTTGTCAGAGGAATCTTTTCATTCTTAAATAGCTTTGGTTTTCTGAGCCGTAGTCATGCTCACACATATCAGACAATGTACACAGATATCAGGAACTTGGTTATGATGCAGTTGTCAGCTTGCCTCAGTCTGCAGCATTCTCATAACAACAACAACTTGCATTTATATAACGCCCTTCACGTGGGGTAGCATCCCAGAGCGCTTGACCCTGGTGGAGTCAGAAACCTCTGAGTTTGGGGGTACAAGCCCTACATTAGAGCTTTGAGCTCATATATTTTAGACTGATCTGCAGTGTAGAGGGAGCTCTGTATTATAGGACGGAGTATCCACAGATGAGACATTAAAACTGAGGCCCCGTCTGTCTGTTCAGATGGACGTTAAAGATCTCATGCCACTATTCAAAAAGAGAAGGAAGTTTTTTGGGTGTCCTGTCCTGGCCGTGAATCCCCCAATACAGAATTAATCATTCGTTTCATGACTTTGTGAGATATAGAAAACAAATAATAAATTGGTAATTTTAATCCACGACTGTTTGTGGGACACTGCTGTAAGCAAATCACTACTGCGTTTCTCCTACAAAACATGCAGTCAATTCAGGTTACAATGTATTCTTTAAAGCGCTTTGAGACATCTCGAAGATGTGATAAGGTGTTATATGAAATACAAGGATTATTATATTGCTGAGCATAAATTGTCAGCTGCAGTCACTGCACTTTACAGTAACTGCACTTTACAGTAAATCCTGTGAAGAGTTTTCAAGCGTTGACTTCATAAGACATGATGTCATATATTTAGATACTTATAAGAATGGCCATTGACTGGTTCAGTGATGGCCTTTTTAGATTTAGTGCCCTGACAGGCTCATTCACTAACGGTCTGCTGCAGTTTAAGAAGCAGCTGATCTGGTCCTTGGTACCAAATAAGATCAGAATTCTTGAGCTCAGGCAGAATCCAGCAGGTCCCACAGTGATCGCTCCTGATTCCCTGCTATCAACAAACACGATATGGACCAGTCCAGCGCTTTGGGACTTCCTCCCGACGTGAAAGGCGCTCTGTAAATGTAATTCTGTTGTTGTTGTTGCATAGACAATTATGATAATAATCCTTGCATTTGATCTTGCGTCTTATCACATCTTCGCAACGTCCCAAAGCGCTTCACACAATATACTGTAAAGTGAATTGACTGTATATTTTGTGGATGAAACATGGCAGCCAATTGAGCGCAGCAGCATCCCACAAACAGTCGTGGATTGTGTGACTAAATTATTATTATTATTATTTTTTTTGAATGGATTATTACCCCCGGAAAAGCGATCCACCAATTGACTAACAACCGAGTTCCTACTTACTGCTAGGTAAACAGAGGCATGTGGAGTAAGGAAAGTTGCCCAACGTTTCGCCCTGCCCAGGAATCGAACACAGGTCATCTCGCTTGCGAGGCGAGTGCTCTAATCACTAAGTTATGGAAAACACAAAGATCTGGCCTAATTTTTAGCAGATCCAAGCACGATAACACCAAAAGCACTTGCAGCAGATATAGCCCCGCACTTGCCAACATCTGCCGCTTGCTTTATTATTAATCCCAATGCTCTCCAGTGCGTTACCTGGGCAGTGGTCTCCATCAGCAATGCTAAATGGTTTTGATGGGTTTAGGAAATGAAAAGGCTTGGTCTTATTTCAGCATGTGTCCAGATGGTGAGCTGAAATTATATTGGTCCCTGTGCACCAAAGGCATTACAGACTGATCGAAGGGCCATTTTTCCAACAAGCTCATCAATATGATGGCAATAAAAATAACATTGCCTGGGTCACCTTGAGGTTGGTGGACTGTTAAGCACTCCGGGACACTAGCCCGTGTGAAGAGCATTATATAAGTGCAAGTTGTTGTTGTTGTCATCGTTGTGCTTGTGTTATCCTTGTCTTGCCTAAATCAGCTAAATCCTGATCCAGATGGATCCACAGTATTCCAGGGTCCTGTTGATGGCTCAACAGAAGGACAGATGTATCACTGGAAGGCTGAATGATATCTGCTCAGTGAGTGAATGAAATCAATATCTCTCTGATACTGAAATCTTCTCTCCGTGCATGTTAGCCTTGCACAGCTCATGCCTAATGGATCAAAAATTACTCTGTCCTGTTTGTGCTTCATGGATTTTATGTGGATATTATTATGTTATGTTATATAAAACTGTGCTTCTAAACTTTCTTTTACAAAAAAGGCAGAGAACAAAGGAAACTACAAGTTGAGCAACCAAACTAAGATGCTAAATTTATTTATATAAATGTTTTTATTTTTTTAAAAAGCAGTTATCAGAACAATATATAAGGAAGTTGAGGAGGAACTTCATTTTACAAATACTAGTGAGAATTTGGACCTCGATGCAGGAAGCTGTGATTGAAGCAAAATTCATCAGTGTATTTAAGAGAAAACTGAATGCATGCAGGGCAGGAGTGAGAAGGAAATAGATGCATACATGAGCGAGTATGGGAGTGGGGATTAGTTCTGGAGGCTTGTGTAGTACATAAACATTGAGATGGCTATTTGGGCTGAATGGTCTGTTTCTGTGCTATGTACAGTATTACAGTATTTAAACAAAAGTACACAAGAAACAAGTCTTTGTAAAAAAACAACAACATGAAAATTCTCACTGCTTTTTCTTTTTGATAGTTACCTTTCTGGGTCACATAGACACAGACGTCTCCTCCATCCCCATTCTTTCATCAAATGTCACCTTGGAATTTCCCTCTCCATTTGCACTAAAATGAGATACAAACAGTACAAAGGGCTCTCTTTGAACTCAGAACCTGACGTAAAGTTTAAACGCCATTTCCGAGTATTGTGTGTTTTTCTGCAGATGAGCTCACATGAACAATGACTCGCCCGCCTTTAGTTTCTTCATATAATTAACAAGACGTGTTACTTCAGACAAACCGTTCAGGGCTAAATGATTTGTTCAATTTTATTATTTCTTATTGGAATCTGTGGATTAAAACAAGCTGCCGTTTCTTTGAGCATGAACAATAAATACCAGTCTATGTGAGGTCGCCTTCCAAGACTTTTAAACTTTTGCAACTGGATTTTCTCCAAAGCATTATGAAAGTTCAGTTCATGTCGAAGGCAGTATTTGGAGCTCAGTTTGCTGAAGAAACTTGCCAAATATCAGGACATATTCACCCAACAAAACATCCATCACATGGGGCAAAACATGCAACATGAATACATGATGAAGGCAGCTCATCATGGAATTCTAGAGGCCACTCAACCCATCAACAACAAACAATGACAACTTGCCTTTAAACAGAGTCCTTCATGTAGCATAATGTCTCAGAACGCTTTATAGGGTCGTCAATAGATGACGAGCCAGGGGATGGGGGAGGTGGCAATAGGCACGTTTGAAGGAGTAGGAATTGTGGGGTCCTGTAGCTCAGTGGTTAGAGCACTCGCCTCTCAAGCGAGAGACCTGGATTCGATTCACGGCAGGGCGAAACCTTGGGCAAGTTTCCTTACTCCACACGCCTGATAATAATTCCTCAAGAAAAAAAAACAATAATAAATTGGTCATTTCAATCCACAACTGTTTGTGGGATTTTCTCCATATTTAATCTCACTCTCCTGTTTGCTCCCCATAACCTCTAATAGTCTTCCTCTCCTTATGTCCGACCCTTTGAAAAATAATCTCTGGACTCGTCAATGATCTGTGGCAGAGAATTTCACATTCCAACCATAATCTGTGTAATGAAAGTGTTTCCAGCCTCCCCTTTCATGCTATTTGTGATTTATGTCCCGCTGACATAATGACATAATATTAAAATTCAATTGTTAAAACATTGAATGGATTAATGTGGCTAATAGCTCATGTTTTTCTTTGGTCAGGCATGTGGCTGACACACCTGCACAAGTGCATGCACGTACACACACACACACAAACACACACACAGTAATCCATCACTGTGTTTAAGAGTATCCAAAACAAGACTGAGAGTTCCACATGTGCATGCTACGTATGCAAGATGAATTTGCCTCATCTGGAATGGAGTGCTCATTCTCTCCTGAAGGGACATGTCCTGCTTACCTAATTCCAGAAAGTATTAGGTACAATTTTTTTGTGGTCAGCTGGTGGCTGACGCATGCGGAAACCCATTACCATACTTAAGAGTATCCAAATCAAACTGAGAGTTCCACGCATCCCATCTATACATGGAAATTCCAGAGATATTTGTTTGAATGGAATGCTCACTCTCTCCCTGCCTCCTACTTACCCAATTCCAGTATTAGGTACAGATTGGCAAGAGCCAAGGCTTGGGGGTCCCAAGTTGTTCGTTGGGGTCTAACCAGCTAAAACCGCATAGCTTGTGGAGTCTTGCAGCTTATATGGAGACCTCTAGAGTATCGCCTTGCCTTAGAGCGAGATGACCTGGGTTTGATTCCTGGGCAGGGCGAAACATAGGTAAGTTTCCTTACTCCACAGGCCTCTGTTAACCTAGCAGTAAGTAGAAACCCTGTTGTTAGTCAATTGGCAGATCACTTTTCTGGGGGTAATAATCCCTTCAATATAAATTCATAAATAATTTGATCACTCAATCCACGACTGTTTGCAGGACACTGCTGTGCGCAATTGGCTGCCGCGTTTTGCACGAAAATATACACTCAATTCACTTTATGGTAGCTTCTGTGAAGCGCTTTGAGATGCCTCACCGATGTGATAAGGTGCTATATCAAATGCAAGAATTATTATTATTATTAATTACAGTAGCTGAAAGTCCATCAGGCAATTTTAATGCCTGCAAACTATACTAGCCTCAATAACTCAAACTATTTGATTTTACAGTCAGATTCGTTAGGGTGCAGAGGAGGAGGGGGAGGGTGTGATTGTTTTTTTTTGTCAGAATTACTGATTTAAGACGGTATACGGAGATGCAAAGTTGCAGCTGCAAAGGGGAGCTGCAAACTAAAACCCCGGCACCCTGCCACAGGCCTTTAACAAGTTCCAGATGTTCCTAAGAGCTGAAATGGTGATATTGCTGCTCAGCAAAAAACACAATAACAGAGGCAGATTAGGCTGCACATACAAAGCCATCACAGTTCCAAGTACAACAGGCATCTGCACAATGTGCGGCTATTCAGCTGGAGCGTAAAGCGCATCCTGTGTGAGCAGCATTGATGTGCCGACAAGACTGCATTGCAAACAAGACCTAAGTTTTGGCCAGTTACTCATTGCCTGGCCTTCCCGTTTGAGTATCTTGCAGCAGTCATGTCCCTGAAGGTTTATAGAGCACAGAATGTTGTGTTGTGTGCATATTATTGTCTCCGGTATCTCCAGCCCAGAGCAATGAGCATTTAGAAACTTTGCTTGAAACTTTTTTTTAAAAAAATGTCATCACTGTGGAAGACAAATCCTTTTTTTTGTTAATTTGGGGGGAGTTTTTTTAACAATATTTTGCACCCTTCATGAAAAAAAGCAAAGGGAGCGTGAAGGTACAGATACATTTTGTTCAGGCAATGACTGTATTTTAGTGGGGTGTTTTATTGCAGTGAGGAAGTCATGGGATTTCTACATTGAGCAAATTCTTTCTATTGGATGTGCACATCTGTTGTTGAGCAACCCGACTGCTAAGAATTCAGAAGAAACACAGATCACGGTATCAGCATTTTGCTGAGTGCAGCACAGATTACAGTTTCAGCATAATCTGTTACCCTAACTGATTGGATTGCT
Organism: Callorhinchus milii; assembly: GCF_018977255.1. Taxonomy (NCBI): domain Eukaryota; kingdom Metazoa; phylum Chordata; class Chondrichthyes; order Chimaeriformes; family Callorhinchidae; genus Callorhinchus; species Callorhinchus milii. The sequence continues at coordinate 117,212,214 of NW_024704743.1, read as the reverse complement.
GTGGGGAGATGGGCACAGGTTAGAGGATGCTAAAACGAGCACTGACCACAGATGTAGGGCAGCTCAGAGATGTGGCAGTGATCTAGTGCTCGTTCCTTATAATAATAATAATAATAATAATCCTTGCATTTGATATAGGGCTTTTCACATCGGGAGGATGTCCCAAAGCGCTTCACAGAACATACTGTAAAGTGAATTGACTGTATATTTGTGGGCGAACGTGGCAGCCAATTGCGCACAGCAATGTCCCACAAACAGTCGTAGATTGAAATTGACCAATTTAATTATTGTTTTTGGTTTTGGAGGGATTATTATTAGGCATGTGGAGTAAGGAAACTTGCCCAAGGTTTCGCCCTGCCTGGAATTGAACTCAGGTCTCTCGCTTGCAAAGCGAGTGCTCTAACCACTGAGCTACAGGGCTCCACTTATTCCGTCTCTCCTACTCCACCAGCAGCCTTTGGCTGCAATGCCCTTGCTTTTCGTACCTCTCTTCCAAAATCCCTTTATCTCATAACTTCTTGTCCTATTTTCAAAGCTTTCTCTTTTTTGTATGTGTGAGAGGGAAAAATGCATCTCTTTGAACCATGCGTGCCTTTTGGTCAGTTCCCTGTCGTACCTGGTGATCCCTGTCATTCTTGTGTGAAGCGCTTTGAGATGTTCATCCTATATGAAAAGTGCTCTCTATATAATATTGTAACATGGACCCACCCCACCCACACCCCAAGCCAGGCAGATAATGGACACATTTAGAGACTCTCACGACAACATAGGTTTAATCTAAGGTGGGGGTTATGGCAGAACAGGAACACAATGGAGGAGGGGTGCAGGCACCTGGACTCAGGCACAGTGCCTACCACCACCCCTTTTACAGATCGCCACACTCTCCTTCACCCCCAGTTCTAACCATTAACTAACCTCGGGTCAGCCATCCGGTCTTAGCCCCATATCAGGGTCTCCACCCATCTCAGCCCGGCCCCAGCACCAAAAAAGAGATGAGGTATCGGCACTTCCTTAAAAAGGCATAGGAGATTCCAGCCCTCGAGTCTTCCTGCCCCGAAGCGCTCGTGCCTGCTACAATATGTAGTGCTTTTCACGTAAGCGTATTCATTATATAAAAAAATTGGTCATTCACTTTGTGGCTGTTTGAGGGACATCACTGTGCGCAAATTGGCTGCCGTTCACAGTCACTTCATTTTACAGTAAACTCCTGTGAAGCGCTTTGAGACGTCTTGCCAAAGTGAAAAGCGCTATATGAAATGCCAGAATTATTATTACTATTATTCTGATGTACGTGCACAAGTTGTTGTAAATGAACTGTTCATGTAAGGGAAAATAATCCGCCAGTGGGAATTACTATAAAAGACACACCAAATAGAATAACAGGCTATTGAGTTATAATCCTAGTAGGTGGTATTTCAATCTGCCCGTGTATATGAGCTGGTAATAAAGTTCTTACACCGAGCTTAGGTGATGCAGCTGTTCATTCTGGGCCAGACAGGCTACGTTATAAGCCAAACATTCACTTAATAACATTAAATACCTGATTCTAACCTTTTCGAAAAGCCTGATTGTGGCAACTCAATGCATTTCATACAGTATAGCCAGCCCACGCAGGTCAGAGAGAAGGTCTGCTTCTTCTCTGGTAGCTCTTAATGTTTTGGGAAATGGCGATCTGGATTCTGTTATTTTAAACTGACACCAGCTGCTTTGTTGATGGGAGATAATGTATGAATCACCTCCAATAACAGCACGGAGAGAAACAGCGAGCATGGCTCCGACCTACCTCTCATTCCACATTGCTAAAGTAAGTCGGCCAGGGGAACAGCTGTACACCGTCACTCTACTTCACCAGCTTTGCTTCAAAGAGAATCAGAATCAGCCTGAACGCCCCCTTTTACTTTTTTCATCATCAAGACAATCATTACATTGGACACTCTCTTAGACTTTGGGAAAAGAGATGAGCAGAATTATGAAGCGCGCAAATGAAGCTCTTCATGTTTTCCATTATCAAATACCACTGAAATGAATAAAGTACTTAAATGTCTCAACAGCATCGTCTGAAATCACTAGCAATTATTCACTGGAATATAGTAAATGCGATAAATCAATTGGGATTGGTGTACAGTATAGCTTTATTTACCTTAATAACAACAATAATAATCTTTGCATTTGATATAGCGCTTTGAGACGTCTAGAAGACGTGAAAAGACGTCTTCTAGACATCTCAAAGCGCTTCACAGAATAGACTGTAAGTGAATTGACTGTTTATTTGTGGGCGAAACGTGGCAGCCAATTGCACACAGCAGTTTCCCACAAACAGTCGTGGATTGAAATGATCAATTTATTATTTTTTTGAGGGATTATTATTAGGCGTGTGGAGTAAGGAAACTTGCCCGAGGTTTCGCCCTGCGGGAATTGAACCCAGGTCTCTCGCTTGCAAAGCGAGTGCTCTAACCACTGAGCTACAGGATTCCACCAGTGCTGGCAAGAGCAATCAAGCTTCTGCTCGTCAGCTTTGAGCCATTGTGTAAGGTTCTACAAGGGTAACATTTCCAATGTGCCTCAAAGCAATATTTGCGGTAAATTTTGCCATTGTTTCTTAACCCTATCATCCTTTTACTTGACCAGCGCCAACATTCCTGATTAAAGACTGAAGCTTCTGGCTCCGACCTGCATTGCTAAAGTACGGTGGGCTCCCAGCCTCCCCTTTCTCACAGCTGCTCCTCCTGGTCAGCTGGCTGCTTGCCAATGGAGGAATATGCTCAGGAAGCTGACATTGTGCAGTCGCTTTCCTGATGTGTTCTCCTGGACATGGTCCTCACTCCAAAGAACGGGATTTCCCTTATTGTCATTGCGTCAATTTATCCACATTTTTTTTTCATTGAAAAAAAGCCTTGAGGGATACATACCAGTTGCATGTGTTCAGACTGGAACTGTGGAGGGTCAGTGCCTGAAGTTCAGTTTGCAACAAAGTCTTCTAGCGTGTTGGTTAGCATGCTTGCCTCGCAAGTGAGAGGACCCAGGTTTGATTCCTCAGCGGGGCAAAATGTTAGGTAACTTTCCGTATACCCACGTCTAGCAGTAAGTAGGAATCCGGTTGTTAGTCGATCGACGGATCGCTTTTCCAGGGTTAATAATCCCTTCAAAAAAATAACTAAATAATAATAATTATTTGGTCATTCAATCCACAACTGGAGTCCTGTAGTTTAGTGGTTAAAGCACTCGCCTTGCAAGCAAGACACCTGGGTTCAATTCCAGGCAGGGCGAAACCCTGGGCAAGTTTCCTCACTCCACACGCCTAATAATAATCCCTCCAAAAGAAAAGAGTAATAAATTGGTCATTTTCAATCCACGATTGTTTGTGGGACACTGCTGTGCGCAATTGGCTGCCGTGTTTCACCCACAAATATACTGTCAATTCACTTTACAGCATATTCTGTAAAGCGCTTTGAGACGTCGAGAAGACGTGAAAGGCGCTATATCAAATGCAAGGATTATTATTATTATTAACTGTTTGTGGGACACTGATGTGTACGATTGGCTGCTGCATTTGCCCCCATATACAGTCAATTAATTCACTTTACAGTATATTCTGTGAAGCGCTTTGAGACGTTATTATGAAAGTATGAATGAGACTAGTATCACAATTTTTGCTGTCATCAAAGAACAATGTTGAAAGACAAGTGGGACATGGATTGAATCCACTTAAGGCTTCAAGTATGACAAGTTCTATTGAATTGAATGCTTCTTAAATTGGAACGCTTTGTTAAAATTAATAATTATTATTTTTACAGTTACCAGTTATTATTATTGGATTCTTGGGTTTTTATCAGGCAGCAACTGACTCAGAGGAGCAGCTGTGTGGGATGGTAGGAATGGGTGGGAAGGAGTTCAGGAGAAGCCAGGTGAAAATAAGGAGCTCTTTATTCAGAAATGCTGGGGTTAGTTAAGGTAATGAGAAGAAATTTGCAAGTGTTTGTTAAAGCTTACTGTTCTTTGTGCTAATTAATTCAATTATTGGGTCAAAAAAACAAGACTGCAACTTTTATCCTTTTGTGTTATCATGAAAGTATCAACAATTTGCCATTGCCATTTATTTATTATGAATAAAGAGTTTTCTTAGAAATTATTACATTCTCTGGATCCCAGTGAACGTTGGAGACAGTCGCTTCCTCTTGAAACTCCACCTTGTGCACAAAAGTTTCAGGTCAACAGATAACATAAATACTGGAGTCCAACATGCAGCTTGAATGTAGAAATTCCTGCAGTGCCCTCTCTCTCTGCTTTCAAAACTCATCTGAAGACCTATCTCTTTGAACGCTTCTCTTATCTCCTTCCCAGCTCAGGCTCCCCACTGCAATGTTTGTAAATCCAAAACACAGTTTAGATTCACTGGTTCCTATATTTGAACCTTACACTTCCACAGTCTGCCCAGTCACTGTCCCAGAATCTTTTTATACTTGCTTGCTTCTCATTGTCAATGTCCAATTGCCAATTAAGTCATTAAGCAATATGCAGCACACACTATTTATAATTTGTAATGGGCTTTGAGTCATTCTTCATACTTGAAAGATGTTATGTATGTGCAAATTGTTGTTGTTAACCTTGAAGCCAGATCAGACAATCAGGTTGCAGATTAGATCCTAATATCCACTTTGAAGCAACTGCGCATCTAATTTAAAGTTCTGTGTGTTTCAGAGTTATGTTTAGAAGCCTATATGTGAAAAGTTCACCACATGACCCATTTGTAAAATCAATCAGAGGGTTTCAGGGGAGGATTTGGGTGGGGTTTATGTATGTTATTTTTTGCTTAATGTAATAATAATAATCTTTGTATATTATATAACACCTTATCATGTCTTCGAGACGTCTCAAAGTGCTTCACGGAATATACAGTACAGTGACAGACGGCAACAACAATAACTTGCACTATTAGCGGGCGGGCCTTCTGCCACTCTGCCACACCCTCTGGAACTCCATCACAAAGTCCCTCTGCCTCGCCCCCTCCCTTGCCTCCTTCACGACCCATCTCAAGACCCTCCTCTTCGACTGTGCTTTCAATCTCCCTGCTTCCCCCCCCGCCCTCCACCCTCCCCGATGCCGACCCCCAGCTCGGGTCCGAAACTCTGTCTGTCCAGCGCCTTGGGTCATCTTCCTAATGTGAAAGGTGCTATACAAATGTAATTTTGTTGTTGTTGTTGTACTTATATAGCACCCTCCACGCCAATTGTGCACAGCAGTGTTCTACAAACAGTTGTGGATTGACTGTACAGTAATACTGAATGTACAGTAATAATAGTTGCCTTTCCTATCATAAGATGGCTGTTCACGCAATGTGGATTTGTTTATAGTATAGAAGCTGCTACCTTCACAGCATCCACACTCTTAGGTAGCAAACAGTGTAACCTGCTGTCAAGGAATATCCAAGAACAACAACAACAACTAGGATTTATATAGCGTTCTCCACGCCAGACGTTGTCTCTGAGCACTTCACAGTAAGGAATTCTGGGTCCGAGACAGGGGGAGGGGGAGGAAGGTGACCAAAGGCATGGTCGAAAAGAAAGGTCTTCAGAAGGGACCTGAAAGTAGGAAGAGAGGGAACGAGGCAAAGGGAGTGAGGAAGGGAATTCTAGAGCCTCGGGGCATAGTGGCTGAAGGCACGGCCGCCGAGGTGGAGCGGAGGACTCGGGGTACGAGGAGGAGGCCAGACCCAGAGGATCGAAGGCAATGGGTGCTGTTTTGAGGAGAGAGGAGGTCAGAGAGGTAGGGGTTTGCAGAGGATTGGAGGGATTTGAATACAAGGGTGAGGATCTTGAAATCGAAGAAGACCAAACCACTTGCTAATCTCACTGGTAGAAACCATTACCCCCAGAAAGAGATCTGCCAATTGACTAATGACTGGGTTCCTACTTACCGCTAGGTAAACAAAGGCATTTGGAGTGAGGAGTAAGGAATCTTGCCTCAGGTTTCGCCCTGTATGAAATCGAATTGGGCCCTCTCGCTTGTGAAGCGAGCATGCTAACCATTACACCTTAATCCAATGTACAGTACTCAACAATTGTACTATATATGGTAACTTTACTGTAGAGTACCTAACCATATGTTGCATATATAGGTTAGTGTACCTGACAGCGTATGCTGTACTTCCGCATTAAAAAAAGTTAGATGATCAATTGCAAACTGGTTGGACTGTTAAAATGTTTTTTTGAACCACTCTGATGTAGGGTCTTTCATGTGGGTGAATGTCTCAGAGGGTAAATCTTGGAACAGTATGCTGAGGAACCATAATGCAGAACAGGCCATCCTAGACCTTGTTTTGTGTAACGAAACAGGGCTAGTCAGTAATATATTTATTAAGGCTCCTCTAGGGCAGAGTGATCATAGAATTTAGTATTAAGTTAGAGAGCGATGTAGTCAAATCCGAAGCAAGGGTCTTAAATTTAAATAAAGCTAACTTTGCAGGTATGAGGGAAGAATTAGCTAAAATAGGCTGGGGAATTAGATTAATGGATATGACAATAGACCAACAATGGCAAACGTTTAAAAATGTAGTGCAAAACTCTCAGCGGTCATATATTCCCTTGAGGAATAAGAGTACCACAGGGAAAGCAGTTCATCCGTGGCTAACTAGAGCAGTTAGAGAATGTATAAAACTAAAAGAAAAGGTCTATAAAACTGCCTAAAAGAGTAGCAAACCTGAGGACTGGGAGTGTTTTAGGGACCAACAAAGGAAAACCAAAAAGCTCATTAAGAGTGAGAAAATGGATTATGAGGGCAAGCTAGCTAGGAACATTAAGACAGATTGTAAGAGTTTTTATAAATACATTAAGAGGAATAGGTTAGCAAAAGTAAATGTGAGTCCATTACAGGCAGAGACAGGAGGAATTATAATGGGGGATAAGGATATGGCAGAGTCCCTAAATAAATACTTTGCTTCTGTCTTCACGTTAGAAGACACAAGAAGTCTACCAGAAATAGAGATGAACCAAGGGGCTAATGATAGGGAGCAACTTAGGGAAATTTACATTAGCAAAGAACTGGTGCTAGGGAAATTGTTGACATTAAAAAGTGATAAGTCCCCTGGACCTGATGGTTTGCATCCTAGGGTTTTAAAAGAAGTAGCTCATGAGATAGTGGAGGCCTTGTGTCTGATCTTCCAAAATTCTTTGGATTCTGGAATAGTTCCCATTGATTGGAAGATCGCAAACGTCACACCACTATTTAAGAAGGGTGGGAGAGAAAAGATGGGGAATTATAGACCAGTTAGTCTGACATTGGTGGTAGGGAAAATTCTAGAATCCTTAATTAAGGATGTCGTAGTGCGATACTTAGAGGATCACAATATGATTAGACAGAGTCAACATGGCTTTGCAAAAGGGAAGTCATGCTTAACAAATCTTTTAGATTTTTTTGAGGGCATATCAAGTAGATTAGATGAGGGGGAATCAGTGGATGTAGTATATTTAGATTTCCAAAAGGCATCTGATAAGGTGCTGCATAAAAGGTTGATCCACAAGATTAGGGCCTATGGAATTAAGGGGAATATATTAGCATGGATTGAAGAATGGCTAACGGGAAAAAACAAAGAGTAGGGATAAAAGGGTCCTTCTCAGATTGGCGGAATGTGACTAGTGGAGTGCCACAAGGATCAGTGCTTGGGCCTCAACTATTTACAATCTACATCAACGACCTAGATGAGGACATCAAACTTAATATATCCAAATTCACGGATGACACTAAACTAGGAGGGAGAGTAAATACCGAGGATGACATTAAAATAATGCAACGAGATATAGATAGGCGAGGTGAGTGAGTAAATAGGTGGCAGATGAAGTATAATGTAGGGAAGTGTGAAGTCATCCACCTAGGTGGCAAAAACAGTAGAGCAGATTATTTTTTAGAAGGGGAGAGACTAGATAGTGTTAGCGTTCAGAGGGACTTGAGTGTCCTTGTAGACCAGTCACAAAAAGTTAGTTTGCAGGTACAGCAAGCAATTAGGAAGGCTAACGGTATGTTGGCATTTGTTACAAAAGGGTTAGAATATAAGAGTAGGGAAGTTGTGCTGCAACTGTATAGGGCCCAGGTGAGACCACACCTACAGTGCAGTTTTGGTCTATTTAAGAAAGGATGTACTCGCCTTGGAGGGGGTACAGCGTAGATTCACTAGGTTGGTACCAGGGAGGAGGGGGATGAGTTATGAGGATAGGTTAAGCAATTTAGGCCTATATTCTCTAGAATATAGAAGAATGAGAGGTGATCTTTTAGAAACCTATAAGATTATTAAAGGGCACGACAGAATAGATAGTGGGAGACTTTTTCCCCTGGTTGGAGAAACTATAACCAGGGGTCACAGTCTTAAACTTAGGGGGAAGAGTTGAGGAAAAACTTCTTCATTCAGAGGATAGTGAATTTTTGGAATTCTCTACCCCAAACGGCTGTAGATGCTCAGTCCTTGAATATATTCGAGACTGAAATTGATAGGTTTCTTGTGGATAAAGGGATTAAGGGGATATGGGGATAAGGCGGGTAGGTGGAGTTGGAATAGATCAGCCATGATCTTATTGAATGGCGGGGCAGGCTAGAGGGGCCGAATGGCCTACTGCTGCTCCTAATTCTTATGTTCTTATGTTCTTATGCTTTGCGCAAAAAAACAAAAATTGCACAGTTTTACCGCTTGATGGTTGTTTAGCACAGAAGAAAAACAGCTGGGTTGAATTCTAGTTCATTCATTTAGATTGGAGTTCAACATCAATTAAGAGTGTTGAAGAATTCAATTAGGGTTATTGCAGATTAAAAGTACAGGGTCACGAAGCCCCTTTTGATAAGATATACAAAATCTAATAAGTTGACATTTTCGGTGAATAATGTGGCCTAATGTTACCATGTATTATTTATACTCTTGATGCCTTTCAGTAACAATAATAAAAACAAGAACTTACACAGTGCCTTTCATACATGATAGACATCTTGATGTGTTTCACAGTGTCAATGGGCATGCAACGAGAGGAAAGGAAGTAGGGTAATTCAGGGGGCTCTAAGCAAAGGGACAGGAAAACAGGCAGGCAAGAAACTCTTTAAGGTGCGAGAGAAAGAAAAAGGGGTTTTGAGCGAGATTTGCAGAGAGCAAGACATAATGGCTAAAGGCTCAGTTACCGCCAGAGGTGGACGAGGAAAGAACATGGGCAGGAGATTAAGGAGGAGCTTGCAGAGGAATCATTTGTATTTCTTCTAAATGCCCCTTAACTTCTCATCTGTGGGTGGATCTGTCCAGGCTGGTCTTCCTCTGTGCTGTGCAACTACTTGTTTGTGGGATGTTGCTGTGCACAATTGCTGTAGTGTTCGCTTAGAAAATTCCACAGTCCCTAGACTTTACTGAGAATCCTGTGAAGTGCTTTGAGACATCCTCATGACGTGAATGGCGTGATATCAATAATTTTATTTTTACTTGATAAAAGTCTATGTGCAGGTCACTTTATTAATGGGGTCCGGCACAATGGTTTATTAAAGGTCGCTGGTGCCTGAGCGCCGTTGTGCTTGTGGTACACTTCGCTTGGCCCAGGATTGCTGAGTCGTACGATGGGAGGATTAACTCCGAACAAAAGATTTATGTTTATTTTCCATCTTATCAGTTCATCACCTGAATGGAGTATTCAGACAGGGACGGAAAGGAAAAGACATGTAAGAGTTTTTGAGAAGCATGGGATCAGATAAGCAGAAACCATTTCTTTTGTGGAAAGCTGAGCCCCAGATACGGGGGTCCGAGTTGAACAACAACAACTTGCATTTGCCGCGTAGCATCCCGTATCGCTTGGATGTGGTGGTCTGAATAGATATGAGGGTCTGAGCTGAGACCCAGATGTAGGGGGAAGGGGGAGGTCCAAGCCATTAATGCAGGAACCCTATCAGCCAGCTTTCTCGACGAAGAAATATCTCACAAAACGATTGAATTAACGTGCAACCTAAGCAGATCTGCGAGAAAATGTCTCTGAGTCACTTTCCCGAACAACCCAGCATGCGTCCGTCTCCAGAACAATAAACACCGGTAACGCTTACCTGGCAAACGGTTAGTGGCACCGTTCTTTTGGCAGCATTTCGGTAAAGTGCCCACCTTCGTACTTACATCAACAATAACAACCTGCATTTATATAGCGCCCCTCGCACAGGGCAGAGTCCCAAATCGTTTGATAGTGGAGGGGGCACGACGCCGAGTCGGGGGAAGGGGAAGATGACCACAGACACGGTCAAACAGGTAGGTTTTCAGGCATAATCTGAAGATGGGGAAGGATGGGGCAAGGCAGAGGGATAGAGGAAGAGTGTTCCAGAGTTTTGGGGCATAGTGGCTGAAAGCGTGGCGACTGATGATGTAACGGACGGCACTAGAAACGTTCAGGAGGCCGGAGCCAGTCGAACGGAGGCAGCGGGTAGTGGGTGGGAGAGTTAGCAGGTCTCCACCTCCCTCCTCTCGACTCGGCATTAAGCTCTGCCACTGCTAAGCGCTTCGAGACACTGCACGCATGAAGGGCACTATATAAATGCAAGTTGTTGTTGTTGGAGAGGTTCCGTGTATGGCTGCAGGCGTAACTCAGACTCGTGTCACAGACACGCTTCACTTTGGCCTTCAAGTTGCAGTATGAACAGTAGGAAATAAACCTCACGTGTCAACAGTCTCTGAATGAGCCCATTGAAACTGATTGAAGAGATAAGCGTCATTTTACTTGTTGCCTTGATTCTTTTTTTTGTGTGTGGTGTTTGAGCTGTTCACAGGCCCCGAGCTGTGTCTTTTTGTGCTTCATTTCTCAGCGATAGGAATCTACATGCTGGCTGGTTCTCACCGTGAAAATTGAGCGCAGCTGCCAGTACGCTGACATGAGTTTGTTTTGAACAAGCTGTAATAGCTTAATTATGTTATAATAATAATCCTTGATATAGCAATATAATATAATTCGATATAGCACCTTATCAGGTCTTCAAGACATTTCAAAGCACTTCACAGAATATACTGTAAATTGAATTGACTGTACATTTTGTGGGCAAAACGGGGCAGCCAATTACGCACAGCAATTCTGTTTATTAAGAGAACGATAACACAGGAGCCTGTGGTTATCTTGTGGGTGCGGAGGTGGTGGGGGGGGCAGGAGGACGGATGCAGGTTTCCCATCAGGTGTGCTACTGGGCGAATTAACATTCATTCTCCGCCAGGCAAGGAATCGGAAACCAGGCAGAAATGTAGCTTTCAGCTAAATTTCTGACACTCTTGAATCGCCAAAATTCATCCCACGTTAAATTGGGGGGATTGATTTTCCCGCATTCATTATTTGGGGACCAAATCCACCACGGTCAGGAGTTAATATGGAGTCCTGTAGCTCAGTGGTTAGAGCACTCGCCTTGCAAGCGAGACACCTGGGTTCAATTCCAGGCAGGGCGAAACCTTGGGCAAGTTTCCTTACTCCACACGCCTAATAATAATCCCTCCAAAACAAAACAAAATAATAAATTGGTCATTTTCAATCCACGACTGTTTGTGGGACACTGCAGTGCGCAATTGGCTGCCGCATTTCGCCCACAAATATACAGTCAATTCACTTTACAGTCTATTCTGTGAGGTGCTTTGAGACGTTTAGAAGACGTGAAAAGCGCTATATCAAATGCAAGGATTATTATTATTAGTAATGTTAATAATGATAATAAGAATAATAATCCTTACATTTGATTTAGCACCTTTCATATCAGGAGAACATCTTTGCAGGATATATATATAACAATGACAATCACGCCCAGTGATGTCTCAGTCTCTTTACACTGAGGGAGCGCTATATTGTTGGAGGTGCCACCTTTCAGATGGAACATTAAACCAAGGTGCTATTCAGGTGGACATTAAAGATCCCATGTGCTATGGAAAAGAGAAGGGAATTTCTCCTGGCGTCGTGGCCATCAATCCCTCAGATACAATTGGTCATCAGCTACATGGATATTTGTACACAGTTGTACAATTTGTGTACAATCGGTCTGCCACGCTTTCTATTTCTCCATTTCTAAAGTGTGTTTAATCCTCTTTCAAAAGCTATCCTGGGCTCCTTGTGGATGGTGTGGAACGGTGCAGTGCTGTATTAGCTGGCACAGCAGATGAGTGTTACACTGGCCTGAAGCCACTTTCATATTGTTGAGCCAAATATGTGGTGTGAAAGAGGAGGCAGTGGCACATTTTCCAACTCTCCCTGGGGCTGTTCCTTCCTTGCAAAATATGCTTTTCCGAAGATTTTCCCTGTAAACAGAGAGGGGAACAATCAGATTTTCCCCTTGATAATGATAGCTTTTCCCCTCAAAAGTGACAGTACCCTACAGTACCCCCCCACCACCAAGCTAGCAGGTGGTCTGACGCTGAGTCAGGATTTGCTAGTTCTCGAGTTGGGAAAGCCGGCTGTGTTGCCTCCAGACACTGGCTTGACTGCGGAGACAAAACAGGAATGTGAAAGTATTATAGCTCTCAAACACACTATCCACATGTTGGGTGCTTTATAAATCCAAGTTGTTGTTGCGTGGACCTCTCTTAGCTGTGGGAAAGATTGTACATCAACAATAATAATCCTTGCATTTGATATAGAGCGTCTTCAAGATGTCCCAAGATGCTTCGTAGGATATGCTGTGAAGTGAATTGACTGTATTCTCTTTACTGGGCAAAACACGGCAGCCAATTGCACAAGCAGTGGCCAACAAATAGTCGTGGATTGAGTGACCGAATTGTTTATTTATTTTCAAAGGGATTATTACACCCGAAAAAGCGATTCGCCAACCGACTAACAACCGAGTTCTTGCTTACCACTAACTAAACAGAGACATGTGGAGTAAGGAAACTTTCCTAAGGATTTACCTTGCCGGGGAATTGAACCCAGGTCCTCTCGCTTACGAGGCAAGCGCTCTAACCACTACGCTACAGGACTCCCATCAAGTGCCCTGCGCTCACATGGAGTGAAAATGATTTGTTAATCCATGTCTCTTTTGTGCAATCAACACAGCGTACAATGAATGAAAACAAACCATGCTGTTTTTGGCAGTTTTGCATTGCCATCTGTCCAATAAACTGGCCCATGATTGTTTTTCTACATCAAAAAAATTACAGTGAACGTGGTTCATAGGAATCAGAAAAGGAAAAATAAACCCTTGAACCCTGAGAGAAATTATTCAAGTCACTGAGCAGAGGTCCAGCATGTGATTACTTATGTGTAATGGACTGGATAACCTCCTCTGGCTCCTATACTTAAATAATCATTATGTTTGATAAAGCAACTTATCACGGCATTGCAATATCTCAAAGCTCTCGGCAGGATTTACTGTAACATGTAGTGACTGTGTATTTTATAGGTCAATGCAGCAGCCAATTTGCTCACAGAAATGTCTCACAAACGGCAATGAATTGAATGACCAATTTTATCTGGGGGATTGTTGGGCAGGACGCCGGGAGAAACTCCCATCTCTTTTTGAGTACTTCCAAGTGTGTGGATTGTGTGCAAGTGCAATCTGCGGACTTAACCCTTCAGGTAAAGCTCAAGACGTCATCATGGTCTGATTCTAACCCATCTTATCGGCTTTACTCATTAATTAATGCTGTTGGTCACTTTAGGTTTAATTTACCATTATGGAGGAATGTAATCAATTTCACCAATGACTTAGCTCCCAGAACTTTGTCCTGGTTAGTGATTCTTTTTTGTCAGTCACGTGTCTAACACATGCGGGAACCCTCGTGCTTAAGAGTACCCAAATCAAATTGAGAATTCCATGCATCCCACCTACACATGGAAATCAGGAGTCCTGTAACTCAATGGTTAGAGCCCTCACCTCACAAGCGAGAGACCTGGGTCCAATTACCGGTAGGGCGAAACCTTGGGCAAGTTTCCTTGCTCCACACGCCTGAAAATAATCCTCAAGAAAAAANTAATAATAATCAAATTAGTCACCTCAATCCACGACTGTTTGTGGGACACTGCTGTGTGCAATTGGCTGCTGTGTTTCGCGCACAAATATAGAGTCAATTTACTTTACAGTATATTCTGTGAAGTGCTTTGAGACGTCTAGAAGATGTGATAAGGCGCTATATCAAATGCAAGGATTATTATTATTTTAAATTATAAAGATAGATTGTTGGAATGAATGCTCCGCCACTGTCAAGCGCTCTGGGACACTATACCCTGAGTGAGAGGCACCATATAAATGCAAGTTGTTGTTGTTGTTGCTTGCTCCATTCAGTGTGAGGCACAGGTCAGCCTGCGTTAGGGACAGCTGGTAGCTTCAGTGGGAAGGGTTAGTTAAAAATACCTTTTTAAGCCTTTGTTAAAGAAGTGCTGGTTCTGGACATTTCACTTTTATCTTTCTGTTCTGGAGTTTTGAATAGGTTTCGAATTGCAATAGATGCTCACTTCAATAGTTCTCAATTCAATGACAATTGTTTTCCACGGAATATTGCCTAGTGCATTCAGCATTACTCTTGTGCCAGATGCTTCCTACTTGTGTTTTGTTTTATAAACGTTAATTGACGGGTTGCTGCACTTACAGTGATCAGGTCAGGACAATTCCTTTCCAGAAATCATCAGTCATTCCTTTGAAATGGGCATTCGCTTCATGTTACAATAATTTCAGATGACTTTGAAATGTTGACTGCTACGCAAAGGAAACATAGGAACTGCTGGTTAAAAAAGAACATGGAAAAAAATCCTTTTTTTTACATTTTTACCATTTGTTTCACTTTTATTAACCCTCCTTCTTTTCAAAATATAGCTTTTTTTAAAAAAAACTTTCCACTGACCAGCGATAAGACAAACTTTGAGCAATGATTAGACAAGTTTTGAGAGAAGATTTTAAATTTGATTGAATAAAGTAAACCTAGAGCAATATTTTAGGATTCAGCAAGACAGTAGAAGAACAGGACGTAGGTTTAGCTTTGTAAAGGACAATTTCAGGACAGGTACCAGGAATTTTTTCTTTACCCTGAGGGTGATTATTGGCTGTAACAGGCTATAATAATAATAAAATCTTTATGTTTGGTATAATGTCTTTCATGTTGGGAGGACGACCTAAAGTGCTTCACAGGGTTTACTGTAAAGTGTAGTGACTGCTTGGTTTGTTGGCAAACGTGGTTGAGGCTAGGATGCTGGACTCATTTTTTTTAAAGAAATCTTGATGCTGTAAAGGGGGAACAATAGCGGGCTGTTCTGGAGGCATGAAATCAGGTGAGCTGAAGGGCCTCCCAAACCGATTTTATGATCTTCTGTTATATATATGCTGCACATCTTTTGCAGAACTTCTTCATGAAGTGACATGACATTACTGGCCACAGCTCCGGCTGTGACAACAACAACAACAGCAGCTTGCCTTTACATAGCGCCCTTCAAGCAGGTCAGCGTCTCGGAGCACTTAACAGTGGCAGAGCACCATGCTGAGCCAGGGGAGAGGGAGTTGGCCGTAAGCACAGTTGAAGAGGAAGGTATTTGCGATCTAAAAGAGGGGAAGTTGGGGGCAAAGTGGGGGAAAGAGTTCCAAAGCTTCGGGTCATAGTGGCTGAAAGTGCAGTCGCCGATGGTGGAGTAGAGGGGATGAGCAGAGGGCAGAAACAACATGCCAATACTGCAAACAAGGATGCTTTTTCATCAGTAGATCTACATTGACGCAGTGACACAGGGCAGATAAAATGTGGTATTCTCCGCTCAGCAAACCCTAGGTGAGGCAGAGCCCATCGGTTCTTTTAAAGGCGAGATGGACAGCTGCGCAGAGGCCAGGAATATTAAAGGGAATGGGGTTTGAACAGGAGAGCGGAGATTAGATAGATTGATTATAGAGAAAAATAGCAGCGCAAACTGGATGGGACGAACAACCTGTTTCTGTGAAGTACAGCATTTAATAATAGTTCTTGCATTTGATTTAACGCCTCATCACGTCATTGAGATGTGTTCCAAAACGCTTCATGGGACATATTGCAAACATTCCACAATTCTACACTGCTACGTTTGTGAGTTAAAGGGGTACAGAGAAAAATCGGAGAAATGGGATTTAAAGAATCAATAAACTGACAGAACAGGCTCAGTGGCTGGACAGTCTTCTTATCCTCATATTCCAAGGAATCTTGTTGAATATGACGTGTTTTAATGAAGTACTTGGCACTGGGAGCACATTCTACATTTACTTTCACTACTTCTCTGATCTTTCGAAGCACTGTTCAGTGGAGCAATATTTTTATAGCCCGTCGTGTTTATGAGTTATCTAGAATACAGTGCTTTGTGTGTGTGTGAGTGTGTGTACAAATCTCCACACTCAATGAATGGCACAGTGTCACCCCCCTGTGCCAACTTGCAGTGGCAAAAGCTCATTTTGTTGTTTTCTATCACTTGACGCACACCAGATGTGTGCGTGTGGACGTCAAACGCCTGAGCTGGGACAAGATGTGTTTTTGAACTGCAGTTGTCCTGGGTTGTGAGCGCGCACAGCAAGGGTGAGAATATTTTTCTCCCCTCTGCATCTGCTTTCCTTTTGCTATTAAATTAATAGAAGATTAATAAAGATTAATTAACTTGGCTCCGTGAGGTTGTGGGATCAAACCTCGCATCAGAAGTGCAGCTCAAAGTCTAGGCTGACATTCCACTATAGCATTGGGAAAGCCCTCAGCTTGATTGGAGGTGCTGCCGACCATTCCGGGCTTTTTACTCTACATGAGCTGCCACCCCCTGATCACCTCTTCGATATCCCTCTATTCCCTTCTCCCTTGTGTATGTATTAAGTTTCTTCTTAAATAAGTTGATGCTATTTACTTCAACCACAGCTTCCGGCAGTGAGTTCCACATTCCCACCACCCTCTGCATGAACAAATTCCACCTAAACTCTATTTTAGATCCGCTACTGGCTATCTTACATTTATGCCAACTATTGTTTTTGCAAATAACTATATAATAGCAATGATTAAAATGAGAGTTTATTGGACTTATGGAAAAACTGTGGCAGATTTCATTTAGAAAATGTAGCTGCTCTGGGTTTTGACACAGCGGAGACTGCATGTGTGATGTGTTTTCCTTACTAAACTTTATTTTCTGTAGTTAGTCATAATCTGACTGAACGCACATCACAAGCCAAGCCAAGAATATCAATATTCCAAGATTTATAATGCAGTTTCTGTTTTTACTCTCGAAATAGGTCAAAAGGTTGCAGCGTTCAGATATTTTTTATATGATGTAAACTCCTGTGGACTGCAGGCTTATAAGCGCGTATTGATTTGACTGCTGGTGCACTGAAAGTTTATTTAACAAAACTCAATTTATGGACCGGTAGCTTTAGCAGTGGAAGGTTACATCCCCAGGTTCAAGCTTCACTCTTGAGTAACATTCAAACTTCCATTATTCCCAGTGGAGCAGTTTCACCAGTTGTTTAGTGAACTTACAACATGAAACTTTCCCTCGACCCCCGTCCCCCTATTTCCCACAAAGATATTCATTCTGGGTGACCCAGGAGCCAAATTGAGTGGGAACAAATCACTCTTAGACACTACACAAAATGACTTAAGAATGGAAGGCTCTGGGTTTAGTCTGTCCATTCAACCGTCTCCCGTTCACCCCCTCCCCACACCCCCAGCTCCAATTCCCAGCCAGAATTGTCAAGCATTTTGGGACATCATCTAGACGTGATAGAGTCTGATATGACATGATAGATCTAGAGTCCTGTAGCTCAGTGGTTAGAGCACTCGCTTTGCAAGTGAGAGACCTGAGTTCAATTCCTGGCAGGGCGAAACCTTGGGCAAGTTTCCTTACTCCACACACCTAATAATAATCCCTCCAAAACCAAAAACAATAATAAATTGGTCATTTTCAATCTACGACTGTTTGTGGGACATTGCTGTGCGCAATTGGCTGCCGCGTTCGCCCACAAATATACAGTCAATTCACTTTACAGTGTGTTCTGTGAAGCGCTTTGGGATGACCTCCCGACGTGAAAAGCACCATATCAAATGCAAGGATTATTATTATTATTATTATTATAAGCAATGCTCTAATCGATACTCTACAGGACAGGATTTGTAAAGTCCTGTAGCTCAGTGGTTAGAGCACTCGCCTCGGAAGCGAGTGGACCTGGGTTCGATTCCCAGCAGGGTGAAACGTTAGGCAAGTTTCCTTACTCTACACGTTTCTGTTTACCTATCAGTTAGTAGGAACCCGGTTGATAGTCATAGAATCATAGAATTATACAGCACAGAGGGAGGCCATTCAGCCCATCGTGTCTGTGCTGGCTCTTTGAAAAGAGTTATCCAATTCAATCTCAATCTCCCGCTTTCTCTCCATAGCCTTGCAAACTTTTCTTCCCCAAATAATGATCTACTTCTCTCTTAAAAGTTGTTATCAAATTGGCTTCCACCACCCTTTCAGGCAATGCATTCCAGCTCAAAACAACTCACTCTGTGAAAAAAATTCTCGTTACCTCCCCTCCTTCTTTTAACAACTATTTTAAATTGGTGTCCTCGGGTTATCGACCAACCCATCAGTGGAAATAGTTTCTCTTTGTTCACCCTATGGAAATGCCTCATAATTTTGAAAATTTCTATTAAATCTCCTCTTAGCCTTATCTGCTCCAAGGAGAATAATCCCAGATTCTCTCACCTCTCCTGATAACTGAAGTCCCTCATTCCTGGTACCATCCTGGTAAATCTCCTTTGCACCCTCTCCAATGGCTTGACATTCTTCCTAAAGTGTGGTGCCCAGAACTGAACACAGTACTCTAGCTGAGGCATGACCAGTGTTTTATACAGGTTCATCATAACTTCCTGACTTTTGTATTCTATACCCTGATTTATAAAGCCTAATATTCTGTATGCTTTTATCCAGTCGATTGGTGGATCGCATTCTGGGGGTAATACTTTCTTAAAAAAAATTATTTGCTGACTCAATCCACAACACTTCTGTGCTCAACTGGCTGCCGCTTTTCGCCCCAAAATATACAGTCAATTTACTTTGCAGTATATTCTGTGAAGCGCTTTGAGAGGCTGCAAAGACGTGATAAGGCGCTATATCAATTGCAAGGATTATTCTTATTATAAGCACTATACAATTTCGTTAAAAAAGTAAAAGGAGACAGACTTTTCACACACCGATTCAGTACCTACACAATGGATACAGATTTTTTGACATAGCTGCTCCCTAATTGTACAACAAGAACAATAACAAAAGATTGAAGCAGAGGTGGTAACTTTTCTCTTTTGTTGCGATAAATTTGAGGTGCTACCTTTAAGTGCTCTGAGACGCCGTCCGGCGTGGAGGGCACTATATAAATCCAAGTTGTTATTGTTGTTGTGTTTTTATTACAATAATCGTATTAATATTTTGTGATAATAATATTTTGTAATAATATTTTGTAATAATAATATTTTGTAATAATAATATTTTGTAATAATAATATTTTGTAATAATAATATTTTGCAGAAATAATATTTTATAATAATAATCTGTGAATTTGATATAATATCTTTTGCTTTTTTATTTAATAATAATAATCCTTGCGTTTTATATAACACCTTTCAAGTCAGAAGGGTGTCTCAAAGCGCATCACAGGATTTACTGTTGAGTGTAGTGACTGTGTATTTGTAGCTATGCGAGGCAGCCAATGTGTACATAGCAAATTACATGCTTCTGTCATTGAGTCTAACAGATCGTCATTTGTCATTGTGTTATATTTTGTCATGTAATATTATTGATAAACAAATGTCTTGCCCTAAAGCAAGTTAAGCTGCACACTAAATTATTGCTCTGCATTTGTCAGTGTTTGACAAGTGTTCTGAATTGAACGTGTGTCTTTTGTATTATGTGTTGCCACAGAAATGCCTGGAGACACGTTGAACAAAGGACAGTTGCAGGAGAACTGCAATGAGAGTTGCAATGGCTTTATAAAGAGATTCACTTCTCAGTTTGTACCTTTCAAATTAACAAACTATTTTCATCTGAAATTGTTGTTGATCTATAAGGAAGTGACCTAAGAACTGATTATCTGCATTAATGGAGACTGGCCTCCATTGTGGAGAAGCAAACAGTGTGGATAATTGGATGTTAGAGTTAATGCTGTCATTCACCAGTCCCACTAACTGGGATACCAGTTTTTCTCAGTGTATTTATTCATACAGTCACATGAGAATGACCAGCTTTGTCAGCCTGTCTCAGTTCTGGCCTCTGAGTCAGAAGGTTGTGGGTTGAAGCCCCACATCAGAACTTTGAACTCACAGTCCAGGCTGACAGTTTAACACAGTACTGGGGATCGCTGCACTATTGGATGTGCTGTCCTTTGTATGAGATGTTAAAACCGAGTTTCCATCTGCCTGTTCAGTTGCACATCAAAGATATCACGCCAACTGTTTAAAAAGAGATGGGCATTTCTCCTCGTGTCTTAGCTAAAACCCCCCCAACTTACTTCCAACCTACAGAGCCATCAAACATAGGTTCAGGGTTGAGAAGGGCAATTTCAGAACAGACACCAGGAAGTAATTATTTACATGAAATGTAATTAACAGCTGGAATGGGTTTGCCAGGAAAGTTGTTTGAGACCAGCATGTTGGACCGTTTGAGAAGCCGTTAGATGCTGCAATGAGAGGATAGTAATTGCAATGGGTATTTTGCAACAATGAGCTCCAATGATGGGCCTTCTTCATACCAACCTCTCTTGTGATCTTGTGAATAGATAATGCTCAAATAGAAAAAAAATGCATTAAATTCATTGAAATTTAGAAATCTAGCATAATATAAAAATGAAGCCAAGCGAAGGTTGATTTTTATTTACTTTATTTTGGTGCTCAATGGAGAATTTTAAATATTTGGTGGGAATTGCAGCCATTTCCTTTCCTGGCTGTGAATCACAACAGTGTGTTGCGTGAGCGATTTTGTTGAATTTAATTGAAACAGTAGCAAAGAAAGGGGTCTTGCATTTATTTGCACATTTGTATGTCAATAAGTCTTAAAGAGTTTTGCAATTACTGTCAAGTGTGTTGAAATGTTTAAGATTATGAAAGGATTCAATAAAGCGCACGTTAGTAGTCTGTTTCCGATTCCTGCTGAGTCTGACCTGAAAAGGTTGCCAGGAAGTGTGGTTGAAACAAAGACTATTGTTGTTACACAACAAAGCCCTGGTAATAAGACCACCAGAATTGTAGTTGTGGAATTATTTATAGTATTAATAATTCCTGTGAATACACAGAATAAAACAACACCTTGGGATGTTCTAGACCCTGAAATGGTATTAGACCAAGTTTTCATTAAGAAATAAAGCCTACAAAATAATTTGCTGACAAAAACAGCCACTACACTCTACCTTAATTACCCATCACGATCTTTGAGCCATTTCTATACCCTAAAAATACAAATTCTTTCTTTTTTTTATCATTGTTATTCTTAAGGTGAAATCTTAAGATGAAAGAATTTTGGTATCTGTATCTTATTTATTACAAATATATTTTTGACCGAAAACAGATTGCATAAATGGTAACAACAACAACAACAACAAAATTACATTTGTATAGTGCCTTTCACGTCAGGAGGACATCCCAAGGCGCTGGACAATCAGTGTTTCCGATCCGAACTGGAGATTGGGATCGGGAAGGGTGGAGGTCATCGAGGGAAGGAGGGTGACCGAAGGCACAATTGAAGAGGAGGGTCTTGAGACAGGTCTTGAAGGAGGCAAGGGAGGGGGCGAGGCAGAGGGCCTGTTGGATTGAGTTCCAGAGGGTGGGGGTAGAGTGGTAGAAGGCCCACCTACCAATGGTGGGGGAGGCAAGGCAGGGGGCATGAAGCAGGTCCACTGAGCGGAGCGAGCAAGCAGGATGGTTGGGGGTTAGAAGGTCGCAGAGGTAGAAGGGAGCAAGGCCATGGAGGGCTTTGAAGGTGAGGACCAGGATCTTGAACTGTATCCTCTGTGTGATGGGAACCCAGTGGAGACAGGTGAGGATGGGGATGATAGGGTCACGGAGCCTAGTGTGGGAGAGGCCACGGGCTGCAGAGTTCTGTAGCACAGTGGTTAGAGTACTCGCCTCGCAAGCAAGAGACATGTGTTTGATTCCCTACAGAGCGAAACCTTGGGCATGTTGCCTTACTCTGCATGCCTGACAATAATCCCTCAAGGAAAAAAAATCCACGACTGTTGGTGGGACACTGTGCGCAATTGGCTGCCGTATTTCGCCTACAAAATATACAGTCCGTTCACTTTACAGTATATTCTCTGAAGCGCTTTGAGACGTCTCGAAGACATGATAAGGTGCTATATCAAATGCAAGGATTATTATTATTTATGATCTGCAGCCTACGGAGGGAGAGGTTGGGGATGCCAACAAGCAGTAAACATTGTTGCCTCAATTATTTTTCAGATCTCAGTAACTTACACTATATGGTCATCCTTCATGTGATCTAACAGAAAGCTGCAGTCATGTAATTATTGATGAATTTCATTTTCCTGTGTATTGCAACCTTGATTCAAATATTGTTCTCCTCAGCAGCTCAAAGTGCCTTTTAGAAGAGCAAATTAATTGGAATTTATTTCTTCAAGACCAGAAATGCTAATTGTTTTACCCTCTCTCTTGCAGCATGTTTGTTCCGGTACAATGGACTATCATTTGTCTACCTCATTTACCTCCTCCTGATTCCACTGTTTTCTGAACCTACAAGAAACACAATGCAAGGTAAGCAGCTTTTGAAGTCATTACTTTGTATCCTGAGGCACACGAGGGAGGTTTAACAATAGATTGTAAGATTGACTAAATGAAGAATAAGATAATAAGATAAGTGCACACTTCAGTTTTTTTACATTTAAGTCATTGGTAAAGTCAGTGGAGTCCTGTAGCTCAGTGGTTAGAGCACTCGCTTTGTAAGCGAGAGACCTGAGTTCAATTCCAGGCAGAGGGCGAAACCTTGGGCAAGTTTCCTTACTCCACACAGGGCCTAATAATAATCCCTCCAAAAACCCAAAACAATAATAAATTGGTCATTTTCAATCTACGACTGTTTGTGGGACATTGCTGTGCGCAATTGGCTGCCGCGTTCGCCCACAAATATACAGTCAATTCACTTTACAGTGTGTTCTGTGAAGCGCTTTGGGACGTCCTCCCGATGTGAAAAGCGCTATATCAAATGCAAGGATTAAAACATTCTCAGCAGCAATTAAAAAGCGGCAATGAAGTTGACACAATTTACATCTTGGATTCAAACTTTGTCCACAATTTCCATATTGCCTCAGTTCTTTGGCAATCAAACACACACTTATAGATTGATCTTACTTTCCATTTTAGCGATGGGTGACAAACTTTTTTTTGCATTAGGCCAGAAGAAAAGACAAGCTTCAAATAACTGTGATATTTGTTTGAAAATATCTTATAATCAAATGCATTTCACTGTTTAATTATATCATGTGGTAGTTTAGAATGTTGTCTTGCTTCTTTATGTAAAGATGTTGCAATCAAATTGAAATCAGGTATTGAGTTGAAGTATTTTGAGAATGGATTGGATTTCTTTACACAGATTTGGAGGCTGTAAAATACCCCCAAAATGCACTGAGCGAATGGATTTCTCTGACTTGACCCTTGCATATTGTGCTGACAAAATGGATTTGTCTTATGGACTGCAGAGACATACGTCAAATTAGAAATAGGTTCAGTCACACACTCCCAGTTTAATACCTAGGAAGACAGCATTTAGTCTTGATGACAGGCTTTTGAACTTGAGTTGTATTCCTTAATTATAAAATAATAATAATCCTTGATTTTGATATAGAGCCTTTAACATCAGAAGGTTGTTTCAAAGCACTTCATATAACTTTACTGTAAATAATAATCATTATTTATAAGTATAAATAAATAATTGTTACTGTATTTGTAATGACTGGATATTGTAGGTGTAAATGAACACCCAATTTGCACCCAACAATGTCCGAGAAATAGTTGTGAAATGAATGACCAATTTTATTTGGGGCATTGTGAGCCAAGACACCAAAAGAAAACTCCCTTTTCTTTACGAATAGTCTCAGAGGATCTTTAACATCCACATGGTTTAACATGTTATCTGAAGGACCTTCAGTAATGCCTGTGGGATGCATTGTGAGCCTAGACTATATGAGTTCAAAATCTCGATATGGGGCTCATCCCACAACTTTATGATTCACAGGGGAGAGTCGTACCAACTGAAAACATTTTTTCACACAACAACTTGCATATATGTAGAGCCATTCACATGGGATAGCATTGCTTAGCGTTGCACATAGATGGTTGGGAAAAGTTGGACCAGTGGGAGGAGGTGCTGAATGGTGGCCAAGTGTTTCCCTGGTGTGTTGGTGTGGGTGGAGGGGGCAGGGAAGAGGCAGTGGGTGGGGGGGTGGGGGTGGGGGCAGAGAGGAAACCAGCAGAACAATCGTACATTTTTTTTATGTTCTCTCTCAGCAAACCAATGTCAAATACCAGGGAGTTAGTTCACCCCTGTTGTTTGGTAGACTGCAGAGAACTGTGGGAAGAGGAATAATACAATAACTACAACAACTCGCACTTATATAGTGCCCTCCATGCTGGCTCTATATAAGTCTCAGGGAGCTTAACAGTGACTACGACTCTGACTCCGAGCCGGAGGGGGGAAGTGACCATAAGCAAGGTTGAAAAGGAAGGTTTTCAGGTGGGACTTGAAAAGGGGGAGAGAGGGGGCAAGGCAGAGGAACTGAAGGAGAGTGTTCTAGAGCTTCGGGGCATAGTGGCTGAAAGTGTGACCTCAAATGGGAGAATGGAGGTACGAGGGACAAGTAGGAGGTTAGTGCCAGTCAAGCGGAGGCATCAGGTGGTGGATAGGCAAGTGAGGAGGTTGGAGAGGTAGGGAGGTGCCAGGGAGTGAATGGATTTGAACACGAGTGTGAGGATCTTGAAATCATTCAGTGATGGGGAGCCAGTGGAGCCTGGCCAGAACTGGTGAGATGGCGGTATGGAGTATGGCTTCCGTCTTGTCCACATTCATCTGCAGGAAGTTTACACTCATCCAGGCCCTGATGTCTGCCAGACAAGCTGATGGAACATCGGCGGAGCTGGAATTGGTGCTGGAGGTGGCAAAGTAGATTTTGTGTCATCCGCGTACATGTGGAAGTTTACCCCGTGTCAGAGGATGACATTGAGATTAGAAATATAGATAAGAAAAAGAAGAGGGCCGAGGATGGAGCACTGGGGTACCCGAAAGGTGACGGGGCGGGGGTGGGAGATGAAACCATTTGCCGAGATGAAGTGGAGGCAGTTGGTTAAGTAGGGACTCGAACCATGCGAGTACCGTCCCACTAAGTTGGATGAGGGAGGAGAGCCGATGGAGGAGGATGACGTGGTCAATCAACTGTGTCGAACGCGTCAGAGAGATCCAGGAGGACGGAGAGGCAGAGAGAGCTCTGGTCACAGATAGAGAGGACTTCGTTTGTGACTTTGACAAGCGCTGTCTCTGTGCTGTGGGCAGTCAGGGCGAAAACCAGACTGCAGGGGCTTGAGGAGGGAGGGGAGGAAGAGGTGTGACCCAAGTTGACCTGCAACAATGTGTTCCAGAACCTTGGCAAGGAAGGGTAGGTTGGAGATGGGACGGTAGTGTGAGAGATTAGAGGGGTCGAGGGTGGGTTTTTCAGGGGGAGTGGAACAGAGCCTAAGAAGAGAGACTGGTCAACCAGTAAGGGGGAGGGAAGGGGGAGTTGAATGACCAGCAGCTGGGTGGGGAGAGGGTCAAGGCAGCAGGTGGTGCAAGGTGAGTTTAGGTGGACGTTGAAATCACCTATTATGAGTAGGTGTTCAGTGCAGAGGGACAGGGATGAGAGGAGAGAAGAGATATCAGTGAGGAAGGAACCAGCAGGTTTGGGAGGGCGGTAAACTAAGAGAATTTTAGGGAGAGAGAGGAGGGGTGGTGGAGGATGAGATGCTCAAAGGAGGAGAAACAGCCAGAGGAATAGGGGGATAGACCAAGGGAAGCTTGGGAAATGAGGGCCACCCCGCCGCCACGTTGGTTGGGTCAGGGGGTGTGGTGAAAAGTGTAGCCAGGAGGGGAGGCTTCAACAAGGGGGACAGGGTCACTGGGGGAGAACCAGGTTTCTGTAAACCCAAGAATATCAATTTGCTCATCCAGGAAGAAGCCATGGATAGTAAGGGCTTCGTGAGAGAGGGAGCGGACATTTTGGAGCGAAACGCTGGTGGAGGTGGATGGAGGAGAGAATGGTATACAGAGGATTTGGGGTAGAAATGATGGTGGTGTTTGAGGAAAGGGGACAGTTGTAGAGGGTATTGATGAGGGAAGGGGAAGGGGTGTTTGCCTTTCGGAGACGGTTGGTGCGGAATAGAAGGATTTCATTCCCATGAAGAAATCATTTTCTTGTGGGCAGCAATTGTGTGGGAATTCTTGAGGAAATTATTTTTTGAACAGGCAAATACAGGGTTAGGGGTGTTGTTTACTGCAAAGTTTTCTTGACTAAATATTGCCAAGAAATTTGCTGCTCGCCAATAATAAGGCAATCAATATAACATTGATTTTAGAGCTCATGCATTTAAATGCTTGACATTTCAGCTATGTATACGTATCTGGGAGGATTCTTTTGTAAAAGTATTGGCACGGGCAAAAATCTTAACATGAAAGGTCTGACAATACTTATGACTATAGCTCTGTTCAACCATTGGATCGTTTTGTCTTCAAATTTAACATCACTAAGAATTATGAAAATTCTTAAAAATTGCTCTTAATTTGGAAGCTGGAATGCAGAAAAAAAAATCAATCACAGATTCTGCATGGTCTTAAATTTCAACACAAAATGGAACTCTTAGTCTGGTTTAGATATTCTTAATCACAAGTTAGAGCCCATTCTGTCATGTCTGTGATCAGCTAGGTCTCCACTGGAGCTGTTTGCAGTCTGACTCCATTATAAAGCAAAGTTCTGGGTCCATAAAATTGGACCCCTGCATATAATGTGTCCATGAAACACAAACAAACACTAGTCCCTCTCCCTGGATTATCTGCAGCCTGTGGAGGGAGGACATAATATAATTACAGTATACAATGCGAAGCACTTTGAGACGTCTCAAAGACGTACTAAGGTGCTATAGCAAATGAAATGTAAAATTCAAGGGTTATTATTATCGGCAATAACTGGCCATCTTACTGGAAGTGACGTCAGGTAACCTGATCATCCAAAAGTGCACCATTGGCCAATTCTATTTCACTAAACTAGAACTGTATCACACGTCTGGTGTATTATAGGTCCACAATTTATAAATCAGACTAGGGGTATAACAGGGTCAAACTGCATTGTGGTTCCTCATTATATTGTTGCCTGTGATGTAATAGTGAGCTTGGACGTACTGCCAATTTGAATGACTTTAATAGCACTATCTGGGGTTTATTGATTTGATACAGGGTGTAATTTTGTACATACTGTACTCAAAGGCATGTTAGAGGAATCGATTCCTATTTCTGACTGAATCAAAGGCTGGTCCAGAAAACAAAATGACGGCTGGGAAAAATTATTAATACGGATTCTGTTTTGTTCCCAGCCATTGATTTTGGTGAATGTTGTGTTTTGAAAATGGGGATAAATAAAGCATTTTAGTTGGCAGCAAATGGAGATGCGTCACAGTTTTACAGACTTTGCAACAGGCACAAAAACAAAAAGCGCATGACTGCTTTTTTCCTCTTGCCAAACCAATAATAATAATCCCATAATAATACGACTCAGTGCCCTTTACGGAATATACTGTAAAGTGGATTGACTGTATATTTTGTGGTCAAAACCCAGCAGCCAATTGCACACAGCAGTACCCCCACAAACAGTCGTAGATTGAATGACCAAATTATTATTTTTTTTAAAGGGATTTTTACCCCCGGAAAGCGATCCGTCAATCAACCAACAATCGGGTTCCTTAGTTACTGCAATCGGGACACCACATTTTCCTGCTCTCCCAGTTTTCTGGCCAGCAATCCCTCAAGTAAAAATTGGTCATTTACTTCATGGCAATTTGTGGGACATTGCTGTGTGCAAAATTGGGTGCTATGTTCACCTATACAAACACTGTCACTCCACTTTACAGAAAAATCCTGTGAAGTGCTTTGAGACTTCTCAACGATTTGATAGGGTGCTTTATCAAATGCAAGGCTTATTTTTATTATTTTAGGAGTTCACACCCATGCCTAAACGAACGCACGTGCACTCACGCACACGGTGAGCTCGCTGTCGAGAAACTGCAGTCACGATGCCACATTTTACCGCTGTATGAAATAGTGTGTACAAACGCACACAACACGCATGGGGCTCACGCAGTGTTTTTCCCGATACTTATTTTCTTTCCCCAGGCTACAGTTTGAAAGCACGTTTCCACAAATCGATCTTTTGGCCCGAACCACGGAGTGAAATGCAAACATGCCACTTGTTAAGCCGCTGGCAGAGGGGCTGGGCCCCTTAGTTGCATGAGACGGTTGTTCCTCTAAATGCATTAATACAATATTCAGTCGAGAAAGTGTTACAAAATATGCCCACAATCCGTGCAGGCATCCAGTGTAATTCACACACTAAGACATTAAGTACCGACGTGGTCAGAAAGTATGACAGCAATCTATGCCTAATTGGAATACATCAAACCCAATTTTTTTCGTTAGTGATACTGGCAACTCTTTTAGGGTTACAATTAACTTTAAAGTTATTCAGTGAAGCTGGGCACAGCAATTGATTTGGACAATCGGCTCAGTCATACGTTTTTACCTCTGGTTCAAGTCCAGAGTTGGGAGAGGAAGTGAAAACGTTCTCTCATTGACAGCTGTGTAGGATTTTCAGTGAACGCAGTTTTGGCAGTCACAATCTGCTTCTCATCTGACTCGAATCCACACTGCAACACTGCTCAAATTCATCAGCTCGAGCTGGGCTCCAGGAACGTCCAGGCCGGAAGAGTGCAAAATGCACATAACGTAAACGTTGAATGTTAACAAATGGACACTTCATTCACTAAGAATTGCTGCACTTACCTCAGGAATCAGATTTTTTAAAAGTAGTGAATAGGCATTAGAATTCCTGATTTTGTATCAGAAATATGTGTTGACAAGGTATCCAGACTAGATAATAATAATAATAACAATAACAATAATAATAATAACAACAATATTAATAGCAATAATAATAAAACTCTTCGCATTTGATACTCTTTCATGTCAGGAGGACATCTCCAAACACTTCACTGAAGGTATAAGAAACTCCCTTATCTTTCCAAGTAGTGCCACAGGATCTTTAAAGTCCACCTGAACAGGCAGACAGGACTATAGTTTAATATAATAGCATCTAATCTTGCACTTGATATAGCACATTATCATCTCATTCAAGGATAACATTTCCACCAATGCAGCAGATTCCTAGCACACCACTGGAGCGTCATCCTAGACTGCATGAGTGTAAGGCCAGAGTGTAACCAACTGAGCCAGGCTGACGCAAGGAGTACAATAGTAAAGTAGAGAATTTGATACTCACAATAATCTGAACCAGCCCAGATGCGGATATGGAAACTGTGTGTGTGTGTCTTTTTTCTAATCTTTGTATCTTCCAATCAATACCATCAAAGTCCCCTCTTGACTTGCGCACAGCCATGGTTCCACACTAGGGGGCACCCACCATTACATCCCATTGAGTGTGTTTCATATGTGTCCCAACCCAACCACAGGAATTTCCACATGTAGGTGAGATGCATGGAACTCTCAGGTTCGTTTGGATACTCTTAAACACGGCGTTGGGTTTTGCATGTGTCAAACACCCGGCTAACCAAAAAAAAGGAACTCTACTAACTATATATAATAATAATAAACCTTGCATTTGATATAGTGCCTTATCATGTCTTCGATACATCTCAAATCACTTCACAGAATATACAGAATAAAATGAATTGTCTGTATATATTGTGGGCAAAATGAATGCAGGATGAAAGAAATTCCACCTTGTCTTTGCCTGTGAAACAAGTTTTGTCCTTTAACAATTAAAAGCACACAGGATTGTGTAAAGTTCCCGTGATGAGGTCTTAATTCAGAGGTTGTTTTTACAGTGGTCATTAAAAATAAACCGGCTTCTGATTTAAGATTTTTTCCATGATTCTGTGCGCTCTTAAATTTTTAAGGCAAAATAGTTTGTGAGGGTTAAGGCTAGGTGGAATACTGGACCAGCTAGCCATAGGTGGTCCTTTCCATCAGAAATGTGGAGTCCTGAGCTGGGTTCGATTCTTGGCAGGCTGAAACCTTGGGCAAGTTTCCTAACTCCACACGCCTAATAATAATCCCTCAAGAAAAAAAACCGATAATAAATTGGTCACTTCAATCCACGACTGTTTGTGGGACACTGCTGTGTGCAATTGGCTGCCGCGTTTCGCCCACAAATATACCGTCAACTCACTTTACTGTATATTCTGTGAAGAGCTTTGAGATGTCTTGAAGATGTAAAAAGCGCTACATCAAATGCAAGGATTATGCTTATTATTATGTGTGTTGCCTAAGTATCCAGTCTTTATGGGTGTGTTTTCTCAGTAATGCTGCACCTTAACCTAAAGTGGAAAAAAAAAGTTCAGTTACCGTCAAATTATTTCCAGACCTAAAAATAGATGTTATTCAATTGGCTTCACAGGACTGCCTTTAGTACCTGCACAATAATAGTATTCTTTGGAGTCTTGTAAAGCAATTGACTTATATGTATTTGCTATTGGTGACAGGGGGCAGGCAGGCAGGGACTGGGGTCCATAAACTATGCATCAGATATCAATGTATATTAATAAATGATTTAAGTGCTTCAGGAAAACAGGAGTCTGAAATTCCACTTGGTCTTGGCCTTAACAACCATTTTGCCTTAAACATTTACATTAGTATTTTAGTCTAAATTTGGTCTTAATTTGAAGCTGTTTGCTTTGATAGGAGCTGCAGAAACCAGCTTTGAATCAACACTGAATACAGACCAGGTTAAAATGCACGATTTCGGGCGTCAGAAGTGGAAAGTGATATAGCCGAGCACACGTGGTATTAAAAGATTCTTACAATATACGGACTGAAATCAGAGGGTTAAAAATGTCCATCGTGTTAGTTTTAAGAACATTGTCTTTTTTTAAAAAATAAAATACACACACGCACACAAATGCGGAAATCAAGTGTATCAACTTTCTCCAACTCAACATCAGCAAGACCGAGGCCCTCCTGATTGGCTCGCGCCAGTGCCTCCGCACCTCAGGCACTGGCAGCATCAGCCTCCATGGCTACACACTCAACCTCACTAAGCCAGTCAGGAATCTGGGTGTCTTGTTTAACCCTGAACTGTCCTTTCTCCCCCACATCCGCACCATGACCGGCACTGCCTACCACCACCTCTGCAACATTGCCAGACTCCGCCACTGCCTCACCCCTCAGGCTGCTGAAACCCTCACCCACGCATTCATCACCTCACAGGAACTCCCTCCTCATCGGCCTTCCCAACTCTTCCCTTCATAAGCTGCAGATCATCCAAAACTCTGCAGCTCGTGTACTCTCACGCACCAGGCTCCGTGACCCCATCACTCCCACCCTCGCCCAACTTCACTGACTCCCCCTCCCCCAGAGGATTGAGTTCAAGATCCTCGTCCTCACCTTTAAGGCCATCCTTGGCCTTGCCCCCTCCTACCTCTCTGACCTGCTGACTCCCTACCAACCTGCCCGCTCCCTCCGTTCAACGGGCTCCGGCCTGCTCCATGTCTCCCGCCCGATCCTCCCTACCATCGGTGGCCGGGCTTTCAGCCTCTCTGCCCCCACACTCTGGAACTCCATCCAATGGTCCCTTCACCTCGCTTCCTCCCTTGCCTCCTTCAAGGCTAGTCTCAAGACCCTTCTCTTCGACCGTGCCTTTGGTCTCCCTCCCACCTCTCTGCCTTCCCTCACCACTGTACCACCCGGGCCCTGACATCTGACTGTTCAGCGCTTTGAAACGTCCTCCCAACGTGAAAGGCACTCTATAAATGTAATGTTGTTGTTTGTTGTTGTTGTTGTGTTGTTGTTGTACACATTAAGACTGAATTTAAGACTTTTTCCCCCCTAAAATCCTGTGCAATCTGAAACTTTCAGATAGTGGTCTGAAGTTTTCAACCATGGGCTCTTTGGGACCTCAGAAGTAATATTTGTACCGAGCTACAAATAGTTAATAGTGTTTTTTTTGCATCATCGCTGACAGTGTCGTTTTAATCTCTGCATTTTCTTTCTTTTACCTGAAGACCATAAAGCATTTGTGACTGATTGCAATAACCTTACGCTGTTCTCGAACAACACACCGTAACATTCAGCCACTAACATCGCCCCCACCCCACTTACACAAACACACACAATAAATGGATACACTAATTTGTGCTTGTGGCACATTGGGTGTTTCTTCTGTCATTTTGACTGATAGACAGACTGAAATATTTAGTAAGAGCCAGGGGCTTTCATGTCAGTCACAGGGGAGCTTCAAGCCCCACTCTCTTTCCCAAATGTGATGTTTGCTTTGGCTTTAAAAGCCTTTAGAAATGAGTACATGCTAAATATTTGATGGATGACATATGGCTAAGTGACAGAAAACCCTTGTTACTGGGCATACATAATAGCAGGTGAAACATATAATTCCTGTCTTCATCTGAGTCGACACTGAGAGCAGGGATTAGCCTATAATAATAGGACTTTTATGAAGTGCTACTTGCACACAAAGTCTCCTGCGCACATTTTTCTATCAGAAGAGCATCAAAACAGGCAATTTCATTGTATGTTTTATGACCACCTTATGCAACAGTTGAAAATCCAAAGCTTTGGTTACTTAGCCTGGCTCAGTACATTAGCAGTCTAGTCTCTGGGTCACAAGGCTTGTGAGATCCAGCCCCAACTTGTTGGGATTTAAGGTCATGTACCAGGCTGGCACTTGAATGTTGCATTGTCAGGGGTGTTGTCCTGTGGAATGATATGTTAAAACAAGTTTCCACAGCACCATAGAAATTTACAGCATAGGAGAAAGCTAGTCAGTCCGCCAGAGTGCCAGGTTCGATTCCTGGCAGGGCAAAACGTTGAGCAAGTTTCCTTACTCCACATGCCTCTGTTTACCTAGCAGTAAGTAGGAACCCGGTTGCTAGTTGATTGGCAGATCGCTTTTCCAGGGATAACAACTCCCTTAAAAAAAATTGGTTATTCAATCCACGACTATTTGTGGGACACTGATGTTCGCAATTGGCTGCCGCGTTTCGCCCACAAAATATAGTTAATTCACATTATAGTATATTCTGTGAAGCGCTTTGAGAGAAGTCTATATCAAATGCAAGGATTATTACTATTATTATTATTATTGTTATCATATCTGTCATCTCACAAGTCACAAAACAAGTTTGGATGAAGAAGGCCCTTCGGCCCATCTGATCTTAGTTTTCCAGAACACCCACCCTACCATCTTCCCGTCAAAACCTCACGCTACTTTTTAAACTAGTCCCAGTATCCTGGCCTCAACCACCCTTCCTGGTAATCTGTTCCAATTGTTAATTGCCCTCTGGGCAAGAAAAATAAAACTTGGATCCTACAGCTTGTTTGTTAAAAGACACCAAACATTTGTTTGATCATTCATTCATTCATGAAATATTGTGGTGAAGTTGCTGAGATCTCAATGCTCCAGCATTTTACACAGAGGCATAACAAATCCGAAGCCTGTTGTTTAATTGATTTTTACTGAGTGCACCATGATTAGATTCTGGCAAATCACTAAACTATGAGTCACATCGTAAAAACTAATTAGAGTTGGCTTGCCAGTTGATCTTCCTGCTACTACCCCCCGGTAAATGGAATCTTAGATATGCCCTTGGCAGCTGAGGTTTTGTGACAGCCGTTATCATAATAATCCTTACGTTGGATATAGCAATTTTTACGTTGGGAGGAAGTGTTTCACAGGAAATACTGTAAAGGTTAGTGTCTGTGTAGTTTTTGTTGGAGAATGTGGCAGCTAATTTGCACATACCAATGTCCCACAAACTGCCATGAAGTAAGCGAATGACCAGGACCTTGATTTTAACCTCTTGTCCAATGCATTGCTCTGGAGTGTCGGCTGAGGCTATAGGAGTACAAAGTCTTGTGCCCACAATCTTCTGACTCAGAAGTAAGAGTGCCACCAAATGAGCTAGGCTGACAACTAAATACATTATAATAATCTTTGCATTTGATATAGCTCCTTATCATGTCTTCGAGACGTCTCGAAGCGCTTCACAGAATATAATAATAACATAATAATCTTTGCATTTGATACGGCGCCTTATCACGTCTTTGAGGCATCTCAAAGCGTTTCACAGAATACACTGTAAAATAAATTGACTGTATATATTGTGGGCGAAACACGGCAGCGAATTGCGCACAGCAGTGTCCCACAAACAGTCGTGGATTGAGTGACCACTTTTTTTTATTTTTACTTGTTTATTTATTTTGAAGAAATTATTACCCCCGGAGAAACAATTCACCAATCGACTACCAACCAGGTTTTTACATACTGCTAGGTAAACAGAGGCGTATGGAGTAAGAAAACTTGGCTAACGTTTTGCCCAGGGACTCTACATTCCAAAGTGAATGTAACTCATTCTAGGTTTGCTTGAATCACAGCCTTTTTTTAAAAAAAATGAATTGGAACAATCTGGAGAGTCTTAAGAAGTCATTTGTGCTTTTTTTTCCTCACAATGTCTAGTTAGGTGGACAAGTGAAAATAAGTGTGGAAAAACACTATATCAATAAGTTCTTCGGATCAATGACTTCATCATTAAACAAAAACTGACATAATAATAAAAATAGTCCTTGGATTTGATACAGCACCAATCCGATACAGTTAAGATGTCTCAAAGCGCTTCATAGATTATATTGTAAAGTAGATTGACTGTGTATTTTACGAGCAAAACTTATGCACAAGTTGTATGGCAGAATACCTATAGTTTTAACAATCCTAAAAAAAATCTCTACATTTGACATATGAGAAGTGAATGACAAAAGTTTTAAAGCATACATACGCTTTGGAATTTGTTTCATTGATGATAAGGAAGGTATTTGCATTTAATAATAATAATAATAATAATAATAATTTGAATTACAGTGGCTTTGAGATATGTAAAATAATAACAACAACAACAACAAAATTACATTTGTATAGCGCCTTTCGGGAGGCCATCCGAAGGCGCTGGACAGTCGATGTTTCAGACCCGAGCTGGGGATCAGGATTGGGGAGGGTGGCATGACCCGCTGCCTCACCCCTCAGGCTGTTGAAACCCTCACCCATGCATTCGTCACCTCAAGGCTCGAGTACAGGAGCTCCCTCCTCATTGGCCTTCCCAACTCTTCCCTTCACAAGCTGCAGATCATCCAAAACTCTGCAGCTCGTGTACTCTTGTGCACCAGACTCTGTGACCCCATCACTCCCACCCTCATCTGACTCCACTGACTCCCCATCCCCCAGAGGAGCGAGTTCAAGATCCTCATCCTCACCTTTAAGGCCATCCATGGCCTTGCCCCCTCCTACCTCTCTGACCTGCTGACTCCCTACCAACCTGCCCGCTCCCTCCACTCAGCAGGCTCCGGCCTACTTCATGTCTCCCGCCCGATCCGCCCTACCATCGGCGGCCGGGCTTTCAGCCTCTCTGCCCCCACACTCTGGAACTCCATCCCACGGTCCTTTCGCATCGCTTCCTCCCTTGTCTCTTTCAAGGCCGGTCTCAAGACAAGGGGGGGAAGCAGGGTGATCCACTCGTGTGGAGTCCTGTAGCTCAATGGTTAGAGCACTCGCTTTGCAAGCGAGAGACCAGAGTTCAATTCCCGGCAGAGGGCGAAACCTTGGGCAAGTTTCCTTACTCCACACACCTAATAATAATCCCTCCAAAACCAAAAACAATAATAAAATTGGTCATTTTCAATCTACGACTGTTTGTGGGACATTGCTGTGCGCAATTGGCTGCCGCGTTCGCCCACAAATATACAGTCAATTCACTTTACAGTGTGTTCTGTGAAGCGCTTTGGGACGTCCTTCCGACATGAAAAGCGCTATATCAAATGCAAGGATTATTATTATTATTATTATCGAAAGCCTGGTCGAAGAGGAGGGTCTTGAGATGGGTCTTCACGGAGGTATGGGAGGGGATGAGGCGGAGCGACTGGGGGATGCAAGTTCCAGAGGATGGGGCCAAAGTGGAGGAAGACCCGCCCGCCAATGGTCTCAAAGTGCATAACAGAGAAGAAAAGGTGACATTACAGCTGCAGTAAGCGGTGACCGAGAAGTTGAAGCGTGAATGCACACTGAAGGGATCTATTGAGTGTGTAATTTGAATTTACGTTCAGTGTTATTTCTGGTCCTGCACCAAGACCACTACTGGTTGACTTGGTTCCTGTGACATTCATGGCTGAATTCATTAGGGTAAGCTGCAGAGAGGATTTGATTTCTCATTGCTGAGATGAGAGGTGTCCACATGGGAGGTCAGAATGAAAGATAGGTCTCAATGATTTGAAGGTTGAGAAAAAGGGACAAGTTTTCTCTTAACTTTTCTGTGTATCACTCACAGAGACAGCCACAGAGCCCATAAGTTTCAGCCTTTCAGATTTTGTGTGTTCATTTCACCACATCCTACTCCTTTGTGTGAAGTTTGTTTTATAGTAAATGTTTATGTAGTTACTGCATGTTCTGCTTATGTATTTGAAGTGGGACCCATGATTTAGTATAAGCCTCCTTATAAGGTTTCGAGCAATATTTAATAACCGCTGATGGCACTTTAGAAGGCAAT
Source organism: Callorhinchus milii (assembly GCF_018977255.1). NCBI lineage: Eukaryota > Metazoa > Chordata > Chondrichthyes > Chimaeriformes > Callorhinchidae > Callorhinchus > Callorhinchus milii. The sequence continues at coordinate 117,175,439 of NW_024704743.1, read as the reverse complement.
CTGAATGCAGCTTTTTAACTCGGTGAGTTTTAGTAAGTGGAGCTCAGAAGAGAGTGTGGTAATCCAGTTATATTAATGGTAAGTTCTAGGTCTGCGATGAGCAATAGTAAATTTTTGTTAATCAAACTGTCTCTAAGAGGAAATGTGTTGGGGTAAATATTAGTTAAGGTAATAGTGTGGCCAAATACTACAGTATGTTCGAGTGCCAAGGTGTTATGACCCAGATCGAGTTCACACTGTGGTCTCTCAGATCTCAGTTTGTACGTCCGGAGAATTACAATTTACATTTATAAAGGCCCTTTAACATCTGGAGGACGTTCAAAATGCATCACGCAGTTGAATGGGGGCCCAACCCGGGGGGGTGGGGGAGAGGGCGAGCTGAGGACATGGAGGAAGAGGGAGGTGACCGAACGCACAGTCAAAAAGATCGGTCTTGAGGATTTGAAGGCTGAGAGAAAGAGAGCAAGGCAAAGGGTCTCAGGGATGGAGATCCAGAGAGCGAGGGCACAGTGGGCAGGCACAGAAACATCCTGGTATCCCAGTAACTTTTGGAAATGCTCACAAGGACATTTTCCTGACAGTTCAGTGATGTAAGTACAACATGGAACTACTGACCAGCGACCATCTTAAAGCATAACCTGGTATAAAGTGGAGTCTAATTCTGTGTGCATAAACTACTGGGTTATAACAGGGTCCAAACAGAGTCTAAGATCACAACAGTAAAAAATGTTTGTAAGAAGCATTTGGCCAATTTTGTCCTTCCAGAATATTACAACTACAACTTGTATTTATATAGTGTCCCTCATGCCGGGTAGCATCGCAGAGCTCTTGACAGTGGTGGAGCACGACACTGAGCCGGGGAGGGGAGAGTTGACCATAGGCACGGTCAAAGAGGAAGGTCTTCAAGTGCAACCTGAAGATGGGGAAGGAAGGGATAAGGCAGAGAGATGAAGGAAGAGTGCTCTAGAGTTTTGGGGCATAGTGGCTGAAAGTGCGGCCACCAATGGTGGAATGGAAGAGTGAGGGACATGCAGGAGGCCAGAGCTAGCCACCTATCGTCCTCCCGTTACAGTATCACGAAGTTTCTTAAATAAGACTTAAGCACTCCGGGACGCTACCCCGTCTAAAGGACGCAATATAAATGCAAGTTGTTGTTGTTGCGCCTCTAGGTTCTTTGAAACATACTGGTTTCTGCCTCCACCCTCAACTCCAGGACCACTGCTGTCCTGACAGACTGCCTGTCGGACATCAAGTCCTGGATGAGGGCAAATTTCCTAAAGTTGAATGTGAACAAGACTGAGGCCCTCCTGATTGGCTCACGCCAGCGCCTCTGCACCTCAGGCTCTGGCAGCATCAACTGCCATGGTTGCACACTTCAACTCACCAGCCAGTCAGGAACCTAGGTGTCTTTTTCAACCGTCAACTGTCTTTTCTTCCCCATATCCAAGCCATGATCCGCTCTGCCTTCCCTCACCTCCATAACATCGCTCGACTCCTCCACTATCTTACCCCTCAGGCCTCTGAAACTCTTGTTCATGCCTTCATCACCTCCAGGCTTGACTATGCAAACGCCCTGCTTGTCGGCCTTCCCACCTCCTCTCTCCACAGGCTGCAGATAATCCAGAACTCTGCAGCCCATGTGCTCTCCTGCACCAAACTCCGTGACCCCATCTCCCATGGCCTCGCCCCACCCTACCTCTGTGACCTCCTAACCCCCTACCAACCCACCCGCTCCCTCCGTTCAGCCGGCTCTGGCCTGGTCCGCGTCCCCCGACCCACCCACTCCACCATTGGCAGAAGAGCCTTCAGCCACTCTGCCCCCAAATTCAGGAATTCCATCCCCCAGTTACTCTGCCTCGCCCCTCCTTAAGCTCCTTCAAGTCCCACCTCAAGACCCTCCTCTTTACCCATGCCATCAGCCACCCCCCTTCCCCTCCTTTTCCTTACCCCCCGAACCCCAGCTCGGGTCTGACATACTGCACACTGTAGAGCGCCTTGGGACGTCTTCCCAACGTGAAAGGCTCTATACAAATGTAATTTTGTTGTTGTTTCGCAAGTATACATGGATATTGATAAGCACGGCAAGAACAAATGCCAATGACGGTTCCTGGGCAAAGAAAAAATCATTAGTGTGAGGTGAGGTGAGGATTGTGAGACAGATGCCTGTAGTTGATTTTGTTTTGTGACTTTTGCAGCAATGTGGGTTGTTTACTTTTGGTGCAAAATATTGAGGTTTTAAAATGACAGTGCAACCTTCCTGTACTACCAAAACTTTACGTGAAATTGTGTGCACTTGTGATCTAATTACTGTGAATGACCCAAGGGAGGATTGCCATTGGGCTAGGAAGGTGCCTTGTCCTAGAGTAAGTGCTTAGCCCTACAGCAAAGCAGGAAGTGACATTGACCATGACCTAATGAACCAAATGTCGGCCATTTTAGCGTGAATCGACAGCTATCTGCACCCATGCTTAATTAATTAATTAATGCAAATTTACGCTATAGTGAAGCATGGTATAACGGCACTGAGCTGTAGTTAGAAATGAAGTTTGAATATATATTTTGAGTGCACTTCACGCGTGGTAAGGAGAGTTCTGCCGTAGCATGTCCAAAAAGCAGACTGTATTAGTGCTTATTTATTTGTTAAATCAATTCTTTGGATTCCGTGTTATGGGGCTCCAGGTTTCTCTGTAAATAATTTGCACACCGAGCAAATAATCATTGCGTCAGATAATCTGTGGGAGGAAACATTCCGGAGAGCATTAACAAGCATTGCATCAGGTGATGTTAATAATAATAATCCTTGCATTTGATATCGCACCTTATCGCATCTTCTAAACGTCTCAAAGCGCTTCACAGGATATACTATAAAGTGAATTGACTGTATATTTGTGGGAGAAACGCGGCAGGCAATTCCACGCAGCTGTGTTCCACAAACAATCGTGGATTGAGTGACCAATTTTCTTTTACGAGATTAATACCCCCGGAAAAGCAATCTGCCAATCGACTAACAACTGTTTTTCTACTTATTGCAAACGTGTGGTGTAAGGAAACTTGCCTTACGTTTCTCTATCCTAGGAATCGAACCCAGGTCTTTTCACTTGTGAGGCGAGTGTTCTAACCAATACGCTTCAGGACTCCGCAACGCTAGACAATTCTGAAACGTTTGCTCTGCGGCCTTGGTGTATCTGAGAGTTTTGGCCTTTGATCGAAAATCATGGGGAGTTACAGGGGGACCATTTCTTCCAGTGGGGCTATAGCCAAACCAATACATGCTGATAGATTCTTGGAATTGTTGCCTATTGTGATTCTGTGCAGAAAGGAATACATCACTGTACGATGCAGATAAAAATTATTTGAAACATCCTGTTCTAATTGGCCACTACATGTTTTGCACAGGATGCTGTGTTTGCTTTAAGGTACAAACTTTCCCTATAAATGCTGGGGAGTCAGATCTTCCAGAAGTAGCATTGGCAGATTTCCATCTGCGTCAAACGCCAAAGGGTTGGAATCTTTTCCGAATGCAATAAAACGGGCGCAAAAGCATTTCTGACAAGTGTGTCCTTCACCCACCCCACCCTGCACTCCCTACATATCCTCTCCCTTCCCTTCCCCTGACATCCCAATGATGTTGCTGAGTCTTTCTCCATTTTCGAAACTAAAAGAAAAGGCACCCACCTCCCGAATATCCCGTGAAGCGCTTTGAGACGTCTTGCAGACATGGAAGACTCTGTATCAAATGTAAGGATTATTATTTTCTCTCTTGGAACATCTGGCCAAGCAAAAACTCACCATCATGTTTGAAATTAGCGACAAACTCACCCCATTTGTCTCCATGGCAGTGCGTGTTGGTGCATTAATGCATGACTGCTAATAGTACTGTATGGCTTACGAAAAGGAAGTTGCTAAATGTCTCTGCATAACCTTTCTAACCATTAACAGCTACCTTACATGCATTGAATAGTCTTCCGTGCCACAGACTTGGTTGGGAAATAGGGCATTCATTTATTGAGTGCCAAGACATCTGTTCAGAGGCCTCGCAACTACAACTTGGGTCAGACCCGAAGCCATATAACACCGATGCAACTTCACCACAGAAAGAGCTTGTAGCAGATTCTTCTTAAGCCGCAAATACAGCAGGGCTCTGAAACAGACATTTTGGCTTCTGACCAAAGTCGACTGGTGGAAGCTTCAAGGCTTTTTTAAAAAATAATCTACAACTAACACTGCAAAGCAACAAAGGAAACGCTTCCAATGTATTGTCAGGTGGTTATCTGCGTATTTGCACACAAGGACTCCACTTATGTATTCCTATATTACCATATTTTACTCTTGTTGAAACAGATGTGAACATTTCCCGTCAAGTTGCTGCAAATCTTTAACAATGGCTGTTTCACATAGAATGAATATTTCATAACATCTGCACAGCATGAAAGCTACTTCCAGTGTGGGACAGATGCTGTGTGTGCAATATGTGCGTGGGTGCACTTAATACCCTGGGTTGTTCATTTTGTGTCAGCAGACTGTACGACCACTTTCACGATGAGTTGTGAAAGATTTTTAACAAGATAGTGGATGTCCATTGACCTTGCACCTCAGCCGACCTGTAATGTAGACTTAGAAGATGGCAGGCGCCTAGAAGTAGTTCAGAGACATACACAAAAAAATGATTTAGAAAGAAGAGCCATATTAAAAAAAAGATTAAATTAGATTTGAAACTCAGGAGTGAAGAGGCAATTCAATGGCATCGTTTGTAGTTCGCCCACAAAATATAATGAATTCACTTGACAGTATATTTTGTGAAGTGCTTTGAGATGTCTCGAAGACATGATAAGATGCAATATCAAATGTATATGTAATAATATAGTATAATATGATATATTATATAATAGTAAAATACATTATATTATATATAGTATAGTATAATATATTATATAGTAAAATATTATATCATATATTATAGTAACATATATTATATATTATAGTAAAATATATTAGAATATAATAGCTAATGGTTATTTCAGTCCTAGTTGTAAAGAAGATTGTAATACGCTTTCTTCTAGATGCTTCAAAGATTATTCTTGCTGCCTGGAAAATTAGCAACACAGGGGCATTAACTCTGGTATATTAATAGAAGAGTCAAGCGGGAGGTTATAATAAACTTATTCACCTGGTGGGTTATTAGCATATGAAATGGTTGAGTCAGGGAGCGTGAGAGTGAGTGAGCATGAATGTGCATCCGCACGTGTGTGTTTTGTTTTGTTCTTTTCTTTTGTCAGCCGGATGTCTGATACACGCGCAAACCTATCACTGAGAATATTTCAAACCCTCTTGTTTGTTATACTGTGTTTGTTATATTATTATTATTATTATTATTACTGTGCCATTTGTTATTAGATATTATTAGTGCATTATTATTAGATGATCAGGAAAGAATGGGGTGGGATGGTCTATTGGCATGACAGATGGGAATGTACTGTAAAGGATGGGAATGAAATGAAAAACTTGACTAGATAGGTACCATGAAGGATTGGAATGGACTGTGAAGTGCCATGGAAAAATGTATTCTTAATATACCATTGCGGATGGGAATATGCAAGGATTATTATTATATAGTACAACGGATGTGAATGGGCTAGGAACGAATGGACTGGGAAGGTGTTGCCGATGATCCTAGGTATGAGGGATCTGGGAGTGAATTCCACAAATTCTTTAGCAGTCAGCGAGTACCTGAAGTCTGAATCGCTTTGAGTCTCAGATTTTAGCAAACTCCCACTCTAGAGGGGCAGTTATCCAGTTTTAAATCAGCCATTGAATTTAGCAAAATTAGCATGTGGAACCAATACCCTTTGGGAACACTAAATTAAGCTGCAGATAAAGATTGTTATCTGAAACTAGATATGTGGCAATTGATTGCATGCTCTATTTAGAGAAATGGTTTCCGTCTCCATTAGGGACTCCATTATGCCGAATTGTCTCATCATTCTGTGGAGTATTCACAGCCTTTCCTAATGCTGCTCGGCATTGTGGATTATTCTCCAGTTTATGGTTCAATATTTCATGCTAGTCTAGGGAACATTAGCCAACAGACCACTTGCTTTCAGTCTATTATAATGGTGGGGGAACGCTACATTGTTGGAGATTTTAAACCGAGGTCCTGTCTGCCTGTTCAAGTGCGCATTAAAGATCCTGTGATATTATTTTAAAAGAGAAGGGAGCTTCTCCAATCCCCCATATAGAATTCACTTCATAGATGTTTGTGCAGTGCTGTGTGCAAATTGGCCGGGGTGTACACCAACAAGTACACAATCAATGCACTCTACAGTCAACCCTGTGAAGGCTTGAAGTGCTTTAAGAAGTTTTGGTGATGGCAAAGTTGCTATATGAAATGCAAGGATGATTATTATTCATTTGGTGCTTTGATGTGTCTGGTGGCACTTAATCTGAAAAGAAAATAATAAACTTTACAGATTCTTTTGAGGGGAAGTGGGTCCCCTTTTCCTCTCTTTGTACTTATATTAAATTGATGCCTTTTAGTCACTGATATGGAGGAATTCAACAGGGAGGGGTAGAGGGGGGAGAAAAGCTACATAGACATTTTCTTCAGTAATTTAACACGGAAAGAGTGATCTGAAGATCTTTTTCTGTTAAACAAAAACACAAAACAAACATTTATTTTGGATACAACACAAAGCAAATAATTATTGACAAGGGTCCGTTATAGTTCTGCTCATTGCTAGAAACAGCAGTAAGCACTGGGACAAAGCCACTTTTGTGAAACACGGAAACCAGAATGCATCGAATGTTCAGCTCACCGAAAGTATTTAAAAAATAAATGTGACTTGAAAATACTGCCACTTCTGTCTTAGTATTTCAAAACATATTGAAAGTGGTTTTCAGCAACTTTCTATAGGGTATATTCCTGTTTATTTACAGACTTGAGACCCAAATATGTTTGTGGTGCACTATAAGTAGTTTACCATTTTCTTGGCCTGACATAACCTCCCAAACACACATGCCAACAAAAAAATGTACTTTCATACCAAGGTGGTGAATAAACCGGCTGACTTCAAACAAGGTATTCTTCCAGCAGTGATACAGAGGATAGTGATTCTCAGATGGGTAGGAATAATTGCATCTCAAATTTTGGAAACATAGGAATGAGTTACATGGGAATATCAATAGGTTCAAATTAGTTGTATGGAAATATTGGCTAGATTAGTGTGGACTGGATTACTCGGGAATACAGGCTAGATGGAAATATGAATTTCTTGGGAATACTGGATACATGGGAATAGGTTTCTTGGGAATACCAAATACATGGGAATGGGTTACATGGGAATCTTCCAAAATTTTGTGATATTAAAATAGAAGATAGAAATGATCTCACAGCTGAGTCTGGGAGGAATATCAGGACTTTTTATCGCTGCACGGACAGTCCGTTCATTGTGGTTTAACACTGATGGGTGGGATTTCAGTCTCTCTGCCCCCTGGAATTCCATCCATGAGTCCCTCCAGCAATGCTTACTCTCGCAAAATGGGCCTCTTCACCTGCGCTTTCGGTCATGTCATATTTCCCCTCCCACCCCCACCCCTCGGTTCCCACCCAAAGTCACAAAGCACCAATCGTCCCCCCTCTGCATCTCTCCCGCTCTGTCCTCCTCTCTCTCCATCCCTCTCGCCTTCTATCCCCACTTGACCCTCCCACAACCTCCCTCTGTTCCAGCCTGGGAATCCTCCGCCGGGCTCACCGTGGACCTCGGCGTTGGCTGTCCAGCAGCAGCCACACCGACTGCCCCATTCCCCACTACACTCGCCAGCCACCCCGGACACAGACCCGGGGAGCCAACCTCTCCTCCCTCATCCCCATTCCCCCCACCCCTGCCTCACAACCTGGACCCCCCTCCCTCCCCACACACCCTTCTGTCAACCGCTCCCTCCACATCGGAGTACAAAACGTCTGCTCCCTCTGTAATAAGGCCCTGGTCATCAACGATCTCATCCTTGAACGGAAACCTGGCTCACCCCAGGTGACACCTTCCCCCTCACGGAGGTCACACCACCCGGCTACACCTCCCACCACATCCCTCGCCCCAACCGCCGTGGCGGTGGTGTAGCCCTTATCTCAAGGACACCACTTGCCCTATCCCCCTATTCCTCTGGCTCTTTCCCCTCTTTTGAGCACCTCTCGCACCCCTCCTTTCTCTCACTCAAAATCCTCCTCCTCTACCGGCCCCCTAAATCCTCTCCCACCTTCATCTCCGATATTTCTACCCTACTTACATCTCTCTGCCTCTGCTCTGATCGCCTCATCATCCTGGGTGACTTCAATCTGCACTTCACCCCCTCCTGCTCCATCTCCTCTCCTCGCTCAACCTCTCCCTCCACATCAACTCCGCCACTCACAGTCACGGCCACCCACTCGATTTGGTGATCACCCGGGGCCTCATTGTCTCGGATGTCACCATTACCGACAAGGCCGTCTCCGATCATCACTTCATCTCCTTCACCACCTCCACCCCCCTCCCCACCTCCACCTCCACCAGACCCACCACCATCTTCTACCGCCCCTGGAAGAAGTTACCCCCACAATCCCTAACCGCTGCCTTGGAGTCCTCTGAACTCCTCTCCCTCTGGCCTTCAACCCTCTTCTGCTCTCACCCTCCTCCACAACACCCTCTCCTCCACACTCGACACTCTTGCCCCCATCACCTCCCGTACTGTCTCCTACTTTCGCTCCTCCCCCCTCCTCGCTCCCTCCCTTCCTTCCCCTGACCATTTCCCCCCTGCTCGGTTCCCGACCCAACTGTCCAGCGCCTTGGGACGTCCTCCCGACGTGAAAGGCGTTCTATAAATGGAATCTTGTTATTGTTGTCGTTGTTGTTGAGACATCCTCCCGATGTGAAAGTCGCTGTTTAAATGTAAACTGTGTTGTGAATGCGTGTTGAGTTTATTTGTGTTATGTCAGCGACATCTGGTATTAATTCGGAGCAAGCCTTGGTCTCGTTGCCTGGAATCTTTATTTGCAATCTAAATGAATAAAATTCCAACTGATTTACCTCATTAGCAAGCGTAATCAACTTAACACTGTCCTCACCAGATTGAGGACCTGTTGTCCCGTGCTCAGATGACAAAAAGATTACCTTCTGAAACCAAGGATATTTGTAAGGAAAACTGAGCGAGAGCTTGTGCTGGGAGCCGGAGGTCTCAAAGACTGTTCTAATGCTGCTTTACCATTGCAGCCCCGGACATTGCCTTATTCTGAGTCTCTATAGCTTTTATAACAATGAAATTAATCCTTGCATTTGATATAGAGTCTTATCCCGTCATTGATACATCTCAAAGCGCTTCACAGAATATACTGTAAAGTGGATTGACTGTGTATTTTGTGGACGAAACAAGGCAGACAATTGCAGACAACAGTGTCCCACAAACAGTTGTGGATTGGGTCACCAAATTATTCTTATTTTTTTGGGGAGGGATTATTACCCCCAGAAAGCGAACCACAGATCGACTAACAACCAAGTTCCTACTACTACTAGGTAAACATGAGATGTCTGAATTAAGGACACTTGCCTAAGGTTTTGCCCTACCCGGGAATTCCATCTGGGTCCTCTTGCTTGTGAGGCGAATGCTCTAACCAATACACTGCAGGACTCCAGTAGCAGAGGAGAGTTATCTCCAAATGCCTGAACTTTGCTTATATCGAATTATATTTCATTCCCGTAGCTAGTGGTTACAACGCTCGCCTCACAAGCGCGAGGACCCGGGTTAGTTTCTTGCGAAGGGGAAACCTTAAGCACGTTTCCTGCGAAGGGGAAACCTTAAGCACATTTCCTCACTCCATATGGCTCTGTTCACCTAGCAGTAAATAGGTAAATTCGATTGGCGGATCGCTTTCCAGGGGTAGTAATCCCTAAAAAAAATAGGATAAGAGTCTCTCTGGCCTGAGAGGAGAGGTACTGTCAGAGAAAGGCAATGTTGTGGAGGTGGGGGAAAGCTGAAAAGATGAGAAGGAATGAAGGAAATATAACTGAGCAGTGTAAACAAAGGTTAGAATTGCTTGACTAATGCTTGAAAGCTTGGTCTTCCACAATTCGGCAAATTAGGACTGTAACATGATAACAATGAGAAATTATTATTGATTCAATACTGATGTTTTCTTGTTTAGCTTGCCGCTCAGCATTTAATGCTTGAATATGCAGCCTCGTTTTAAATTGTTATATTTTAATTCCTTTTAAACAATATTGTAACGTGAGAATTTACCTGCCTGTAAAGTTGCATGTATGTATATATGTGTGTTATGTGTGTGTTTGTGTTGTGTGTGCATATATATGGAGCATGTTCAAGGATGAACCAGGAGAGGGCTTGAAAAGTGATTGGTCTATTGATAATTGCACTTGCCTATGGCCCGAAATGCCAAATCTGAATTGAAGTACAGATGGTGGGAATTAAATGCTAGATGTTACTTGATGAACTAAAGGATAGAGATTCCACCTATTGGGCAGCATTAGGTTTGTTTACCTCTCTGGGCATGTGATTCTGTGTTATTCAAGATGGTTCTCATCACTGGGATAAATGGTGAACCATGCAGATTACAAAGCTTTCAAGACAGGAGGAGAAAAGATTGACAAAACCAATCCTTTCTATTGACAGCCTATGACAATGGAGAACTTAGGTCTTCCCTCCCTTCCCCTCACCATAGTTTTAAGTGAAAGTGTAACATTAAACTTGGTTTGTGGTGGGCTGAGGGAGAGGGAGTGGGGGGGGGTTGTGTGAAGGAAATACAACTAATAATAATAATCCTTACATCTGGTATAGCACCTATCACGTCAAGAGGATATCCCAAAGTGCTTCACAGGATTTACCATAAAGTACAGTCACTGTGTGTTTTTGTGCGTGCAGTCAATTGGCATATAGCAGTGTCCCACAGACAGCCATGAAGTGAATGACTAGTTGTATCTGGATATTGTCAGCCAGATCACCACAAGAAAAACACCAATCTCTTTTCAAAGAGTACCACGGGATCTTTAACCTGAACAGGCAGATGGAGCCTTGGATTAACATCTCATCCGAAGGACCGCCATTAATGCATTGCATATAGTCAGCTTAGACTATATAAATTCCAATTTCCAACATGAGGCTTGAACCCACAATCTTCTGACTTAGAGGCGAGAGCATTACCAACTGAGCCAGGCTGATACACGCATGAAAATAAATAGGTGTTATTTGGTAGCACTCTCGCCTACACGTTGGAAGCTTACGGGTCAAGTCCCACGTCAGAACTTTGATCTCATAGTCTAAGCTGACAATCCAGTGCAGTGTTGGAAGTGTATTGAATTGTTGGAAGTGCCATGTTTCGGATGAAACGTCAAACCGAGATCCCATCTACCTGTTCAGGTAGGTGTCAAAAATTGATTACTGGCTTTTTGTGGGTCATTGTCTGGGTCAATAGAAAAGTGCGGTGAGGGAGGATGAGTGAGGCTATAGGAGCTATCAGGGCCCAGCACCGCACACAGACCCAGAGAGAGAGAGACACACACTCAAAGACACAGAGAAACACACATACACAGACCCAGAGAGAGACACACATATACAGACATAGAGAAAGCTACACACACTCACAGAGACAAAGAGAGACACGCACACTCACAGAGACACAGAGAAGGAGACACACAGACACAGAGAGCGATGCACACTCAGAAACAGAGAGAGACACACTCACAAAGACACAGAGGAATACAGATTCTCAGAGAGACCCACTCACACATAGAGACACTCACAAACATACAAAGAAACACACACAGGCACACCCACAAATACACAGAGGAGAGGGAGACCCAGACATACTCACGCAGACACTCACAAACAGAGAGAGAGAGAGAAAGACACACACACAGACACATACAGAGACCCGGCGACACACACAGACACTCGCAAATGCATAGAGAGACATATGCACAGACAATCTTACACACTCGCACACACAAACACACAGAGAGACACACAGACCTTCACCAACAGTGGGGCCTCCAAGTGAAGGCCATTTGCCACTTGCGCTGCACCGTGCATTCGTGTACATTCGTGTGCAGAGCTGCGCGCTCACAGTGACATCAGGTAAATAGCCCGGAGGGCCACAGGCCAGAAACTACATTTATTGCGGGTTTCTAGAGGATGATGGTGTTTGTCATGGCTTCCGCGGAAAAAGTGCGGCCACAATTTTCTATTGGCCCAGGTCATTACTGTGCGCAATTTTCCTGTTGCTTTTGCCTTCAAAAACACAGTCCTGTAAAGCACTTTGAGACGTTTCGATGATGTGATAATGCTCTACGTCCAATATAAGGATTATTATTATCATTAATAATCAATAATAAGGCAACGCAAATATGACGAATATAACTGAATAACAAGAGGATGTTTGCAGTCTAGACTCCAGCCAAAAAACCTTGACTTTCTTCCTGCATCTGCTCATACGCTCCATTTAGGATCTGCATGCGTCATTAGGTGAATAGGATTGAAGCAGAGGCCTCAGCTGCTTTCTGTGTGATCATCCACTGTAAACAATGAACTTCCTGAATTAACTAGTCACTGTGGCAATGAGGGATCCAGTAATACTATCACTCAATACAAAGCTACTTTTGCTTTTCAAATTCTCTTCACATTTCCCCCTTCCCTCTTTCCCCCCACCTAAAAAAAATCAGAAATAAAAAATTACATTCAATTTCTTAGGCTTACAATAATAATCCATGTATTTGATATAGTGCCTTTACAAGTCTTTGAGACGTCTCAAAGCGCTTCACAGGATATACTGTCAAATGAATTGACTGTATATTTTGTGGGCGAAATGCGGCAGCCAGTTGCGCACAGCAGTGTCCCACAAACAGTCACTGAGTGAGTGACCAATTTTATTTGGGGGATCTGCTGGCCAGAGCCCTGGGAGAAACTCAAATAGTGTCATGGGATCGTTTATGGAAAGCGCTAAATCAAATGCAGGGATTGTATTCTCCCTAGAGGGCACCGGGTCAGGGTTGAATTGTGAGGATGTGGAGATGAGTGAATAATTTGAAGTTTGTGCAATTGGAGAATATCTGTTGCACAATGTCATTCCAGGAGATCTCTATCCTAGAGATCCAGAAGAGAGCCTAATGCAGGATACAACTGCACATGTGAAAGCAATGAGTTTGATGGGACAATTGGCCTTTTTGTCTTTCCGTGTTGTTTTACCCTTAAAGAAGGGAAATAGTTAAACACAGTTACTGACTTCTGACAAATGTTTGCAGGAAACTTAACTCTGTTCTGAAAAATAGAAGCTGTGGGAAACAAGAAGAGGTTTCATTTTCAACTGATATTTAAAGGGAGTATCTGGAAAAAGATACTTTTTTTCAGTGCACGGACCAAACAACTAACTTGTTTTTTTTGGTGAATGGAAAATGAAAGAGCGAAAAATTAAACCAAGCTTTTGTTTTGCTTTTCTTCAAAGTGAACAGCTGCTTGTTTTGGAGCACTGTTCATGCCAGTACCTTGGAAGAAGAAATAGTTCTTGCAATTGATGGAGCCCCTTTGTCATGTCGTTGAGAAGTCTCAAAGCGCTTTGCAGGTTATAAATAAATAATCCTTGCATTTGATATAGCGCTTTTCATGTCTTCTAGACGTCTCAGAGAGCTTCACAGAATATGCTGTAAAGTGAATTGACCATATATTTGTGGGCGAAACGAGGCAGCCAATTGTGCACAGCAGTGTAGTATAAGCGTAGTGACTGTGTATTTTGTTTTTCACAATAAAACAAATAGTTTTATTTTATTTTAATTTGTTTTACCTCTTAAAGTGCTTCACAGGTTATAATGTAAAGTGAAGTGACGTGAAGAGAGTTTGAAACGTTCCCCTTCCTCTCCTGCTTGTCTCTTGACACATTTTCTGCAAGTTAACTTTTTTAGAGGGGTTTGGTGGTGGGTTGGGGGGGCTGAAAATGGATTTAAAATGTTCTACATTTGGCCGTTTAACCTTTTGTTCAAGAAAAAGAAGCAAAAATAAATCATTGACCATGATTTCAGCCACTACTCACCCAAACTCTTCCTCTATCCCTTTGCCTTGCCCCTTCTTTCCCCATCTTTCTGTGGAGTCCTGTAGCTCAGTGGTCAGAGCACTCGTCTTGCAAGCCAAAGACCTGGGTTCGATTCCCGGCTCGAAGATGAAATAAGACGCTATATCAAATGCAAGGATAACTATTATTATCTTCAGATCGTTCCTGAGACCTTCCTCTTCGCCCGGGCCTACAGTCAACTACCTCCTCTCCCGGCTTGACATTGTGCTCCGCTCTGGGGCACTACCATGTGTGAGGGCGCTATATAAGTGCAAGTTGTTTTTTGACGTATGTCAGAGGCATAGATGAAGCCAGGTTTAAAAATGGCGAGAGAGAGAAAAAAATACTTTAAAAACGTGACGAAAAGTGCAGGAAAGATGCACTTTTTCTTTAATGTTGTGAGGGGATTCATTTCTATGTTCTTGTCTTAATGGATCCTCTGGCAGTCCTGCTGATCTGTATTCCTTGTATATTCATAAAAGCCTTGTTTAGAGCTGCACCGGTGCAGTAAAAGCCTCACTTGCAGCCATATAAATTCAGCCTGTGCACTTTCGGGGAACACAATGTTTGTATCGATTTGCATGCTTCAAGAGCAGGGATGATCCCTTACACAAACAAAGAGTCTATACCCATAAGATGATATTTTGCAAACAAGATGCACAGTCACTACACTTTACAGTAACTCCTGTGAAGGGTCTTGGGACGTCCTTCCGACGTGAAAGGCGCTATACAAATATAATTTGTTTGTTGTTGTTGAAGAGTCACCCGACGTGAAATGCACAATAGCAAACGCAAAGATAATCAAACTTTAAGATGAGGCAGAATTGTGGATAATGTTGGGCAGGGCGAAATGTTGGGCAAGTTTCCTTACTCCGCACACTTCTGTTTACCTAACAGTAAATAGGAACCGGGTTGTTAGTCCATTGGCAGATCACTTTTCTGGGGGTAATAATTCCTTCAAAAAAATAATAATAATAAATTGATCAGTTAATCCACGACTGTTTGTGGGACACTGTTGTGTTGTGCCACGATTTGCCCACAAAATATACAGTCAATTCACTTTACAGTATATTCTGTGAAGAGCTTTGAGACATCTCAAAGATGTGATAAGGCGCTATATCAAATGCAATGATTATTATTATTTATTATTCAATCAATCTTAATTTTGTTTTCAAGAACTGTGAAAAAACGGCTTTCAAATGAAGGTTGAAGTTACTTTGGTAACTTTCAAGGTTTAGGTTAAGGCTAAATGTTATTTTGAACCTTGCATAACTAACCTGTTCCTACCATCAACAAAATACATTTTGGATTTTATTGTGTCTTATGTAATGCCAGAGCAGAAATTACTGCTTCAAATTTTTCTCACAAAAGTTTAATGAATTCCATGAAATGATATTTGAATAAAAATATCACTAACTGTTTTTTTTTAAACAGAAAAAAAATGGCATAAGGCTTAGCGCTGTAAGCCAGCCAACAATATCACATTTAATCTCTTTCAGAGACTTGTCGATGAGGGTGGATAATTTTTTTGGAGGAACAAATTTTTTTTAGGTAACAGCCTAGCTCAGTTGGTAGCACTCTCACTTCTGAGTCAAAAAGTTGTGGGTTCAAACCCGACGTTGGAATTTTGAGCTCACAGTCTAGGGCAATACTCCAATTTAGTGCTAGGCTCAACAGCATTGTGCTATCCTTTGCTTTGTGAGACATGAAGCCAAAGCCCTGTCTGCCTGGTGTCCTGGCCAACTGTCCTCCATATTAAAATTACCTCACACGAAATGGTAATGTTGTTGAAACGTTCACCGGCTTCAAACCGCAACGATAAAAAGCTTAGTTGCTGTCAGATTTCATGTAACTGTTTGGTGACATCAAAAGACCCTGCAATTTGGGTTTTGCTCCTTCTTTGCTATGGTACACAGCGTTTTTCAGAAATGTTTTCTTTTCCTTTAAAAAAACATGAGAATTGTGTCTCCATGCATCCGTGTGTGCCACAACAACTTGCATTTATGTAGCGCCCTTCACGCAGGATAGTGCCTCGGAGCACTGCACAGATTTTACACCGCAGCAGCCAATTGCACACAGCAATGTCTCACAAACAATCATGGAGTGAGCGAACAATTGTTGGGAGGAATTACTACCTTGGAAAACGATCTGCCAACCAACTGATAACCGTTTTCCTACTTATTGCTCGGTAAACAGAAACATATGGAGTAAGGAAACTTGCCTAAGGTTTCGCCCCACCCAGAAATCGACCCCGAGTCCTTTCACTTGCAAAGAGAATGCTAATCACTATATTACACACTAACTGGATGCAGGAAATTAAATATAGCTTGGGAAGAACTGAACATGATTACTATTTACTTAACAATCTCACATGGAGTGCTTGTGTTGAGCTTTTGAAAGGGGTTTCGAGACTAAGTTAAGACTGAAGTTAAGAGTTCCCCCAAATTCTGCATGACTGAAGACAAAATTGGTCTGGCCAGGCTAAGACTGGGTGAAATTTCAGACGAAAGTAACTTTATAATTGAAATCTGTAAATGTAGTATTAGGGTCACTTTATCTTCAGATTTCCGTTTCGTTCAATTTGTAGCGTTCTTATCTATTGGTGAGGATGTTTACCTTCTGCACATACCTCGTTGGTAGCCATGCTTTCAGCCACTCTGCCACGAATCTCTGGAACTCCCTCCATCTTATCCCTCCTTGCCCATCTTTAAATCACACCTGCAGATTTTCCTTTTTGACCGTGTGCTCAGTCACCTTCCCTCTCTTTCCAGCTCAGTGTCAAGCCAAACCATGGTTAAATGCTTCGAGAAGCTACCTGCATGAAGGGTGTTATATCAAAGTAAATTGTTATTATTATAGCTGAAAAAATGTCACAATTCTTAGCATTTTAAGACAGAAATGGTTCTAGAAGCTAAGATGGGATTCAGGCTCATTGTACCTAGAAATGTTTTCGTAACAGGTTGTGACTGAAATATTTGTGTATATTTTTATGAATCTTGGCTTGAAAAGATTTTCTTTATTAACAGATCGACTTTGTTAAGGGCTATAGATTTTCTTTTCTGCACAGTAACTGGATGCAGAGAATAAAATATGGCTTGTGGAGAACTGAGCAGCATCACTATTTACTTAACAATCTCACATGGAGTGCTTGTGTAGGGCTTTTGACATGGGGTTTGGCTTCACTTCACATTAAGAACTTTACAAAGCAATAAAAGTCACTGAATCAATAAAGTCAGGGCCATCAAAATCAGATTAGGTTCTCTTGAGTTCATCCTTGCTTGAGCATATTGTTGGTGGACTGACACTAACTCAGGCAGGGTGCTGGTTTCCATGCGTACATTGTCAGGGCAATGAATTCAGTGCAGATCCTGAGAAGAGCTTTAGCTTTGGCCTGTGTGGGTATGCACGATTGTGTCTGTCTACAACAACAACTTGGATTTATATAGCGCCCTCCATGTCGGACAGCGTCTCAGAGCTCTTCACAGTAACGGACCCGGGGCCGAGCCAGGGGGAGGGGGAGGAAGGTGACCAAAGGCGCAGTCGAAGAGAAAGGTCTTCAGCAGGGACCTGAAAATAGGAAGAAAGGGAACGAGGCAAAGGGAGTGAGGTAGGGAATTCCAGAGCCTTGGGGCATAGTGGCTGAAGGCACGGCTGCCGAAAGTGGAGCCGAGGACTCGGGGGACGAGGAGGAGCAACATGCACAGCTGGCTCATTCGCAACGTGGTTTTGCTTTTTCTCCCCATGCTATATACTTAGGGTGGACCCGGAATGGTGGTCAGGGGTTAAAAAATCTATTCCTGATAGTCGTGTGCACCATCAGAGAGAAATTCTATCTGCGTTTAGATTTACTAACCTATAAAACACTCAACAGCAAATCATGCAAATTGTTTTGAGACAGACTCTTGATGTGAAAGGCTTTGTAGTGAATGCAAGGATTCTTCTTATTTATACTCTGTTTATGTGACATTTTAGGGTTTGGCAAATCCTGTATATTTTCTTAGCAATTTTGGCGCAGCAATATCCCACAAACAGCCGTGATGTGAATTATCTTTTTTTGTGGTGGGGGGTGGAAGAGTAATTGTTGACCAGGACCCTGGGAGAAAACTCCCATCTCTTCTCAAATAGTGATATAATTTATACTCCTTCATAAAGTGAGCACACACCCCAATACTGTGTACAGTGTTGCAGTACCTGAGTCAAGTTGCATTTGTCCACTCTCTCTAATCCTTTTATGGCCTTCCCAAAGGGTAGAATTTCTTTACAAGGCATCTTTCCACTGTGCGCATTCACAGACCAAAATTACTTGGCAAAAAAAATATAGGCAGACAGACCAACAAGAGCTGTTTGTTGTGTAATCTGCATGTTTTAACCCTTTTGTTTTCAGAGTGAATTTCTTTGGAATCCCCCCACCTCCGCCTGTTCACCCCTGAGCATTGATATGCGAGTTCCTTCTCTTCACCTTTAATGGCTATGGATTCTGTAGCAAAAGTTGTGCATATTAGCAGCTGTCTTATTCTTTGAAAAGAACCAAATCAGAATTTAGGCAAATGTGAATCTTATTCATTGAGCGCGGGCACTAAAAATAAGGCCCGACTCCCAGGTCATCAGGTTGCCACCGATATCACTTCCTGCTTTGAGCCTCCACATCAAACAGGAAGTGATGTTAGCGGTGATCCAGTGACTGGGAAGTCAGACATTGTCTTTTAGCGGGGGATCTCATTCACTGTCTGACTGCACACACACAGGGTCAAGCTGGCTACCCGGCCTCGCTGGGATTTTATGGATCTCATAGTTATACCAAGGCTTCAATGCAGTACTATTTTCAGCATATGTGAGCAAGCTGAACGCTGAAACAATCGCTAAGCCCTCGAGACTCTTTAACCTGCCTGCGGTCAAAGGGTTAAGAAATTTACAAACAAGAAGCCCCATTTCCCCTGGCGTGCCGTGACTTCACCAGACATTATTGCTGCAAGCCATAGAATGTTCATATCAAGCAATCACAGGGTTATGCCGTTGTGTCATATAAATAAATCCGCAATGTTAAGTGGAAAATGAAACGTCTGAAAATTGAAAGGAGAGAGCGTAATAGCCAGAGCATTGATAGCAAATTAGTACCCTTCTGTCCATTTGCATTGCCTATGTCAATGCAAATGGATAGACGGGCACCAATTTGCTATCTTATGGATGTGTGCCGCTTCTCATTAGTGTGGATGTAGTACTTGAATTCAATGATTGCTACAGCGCTCATTTGTACAGAGCATTCACTCACGACCCAGGAGTTCTGTCATCAATGGTACTTCAATCAAAAACCACATCTGTTTCTGATCATAGTTTTCTTACACAATTAGTTGTTTCTCTCTCATTCTCTCCCTCTCTCTCTCTCGCTCTGCACCATCCCATGGTTGTGTGATTTGTTGCAGATGAAATGCCAGGCAAGCAGGTTTACTTCATTATTTTAGTCATTGTTATCAGGCTTCACAGTGAGTTAAACACACGTGTTAGTTTTGGGCTTCATTGATGCTGTTCAGAAATGATAGACTTGCTGATGGATGCCACATGCTGTTGATAGCCTTTATTAAACTGAGGCCAATCATAAGTGTGAGTCTGGCTCAGTTGATAGCACCCTCGACTCTGACACAGAATGTTGTGGGCTGAAGCCTCACATTGGGAATTTGAACACAATTGGTTCAGGCTGACGCTTGAAAGCATTGCTGGGGTGCACTGTATTGTCAGAGATGCTGTCCTTTGGATGAAATGTTCAACCCATCCCGTTCAGGTGGACATGAAGGATCCCATAGCATTATTCAGAAAGAGATAGGAGTTTTCTCCTGGATTTCTGGCCACTAGTTCCCTACATAAAATTGGTCACTGACTTCATAGCTGTTTGTCGGACATTGTTGTGGGCAAATTGGCAGCCGCGTTTCACCCACAAAACACACAGTTTACAATATATTCTGTGAAGCACTTTGAAACGGGATAAGGTGCTATATCAAGAGCAAGAATTATTATTATTATTAAAATGTTGGTGGGTGGGGAGGCCTCAGGTGCAAACAAATTTCACAGAAGAATCCTGTGAAGCACTTTTAGACGTCTCAACGACAACCTCGACAACAACAACTTGCATTTATACAATACCTTCATGTCAGGAGGACATCGCAAGGTGCTTTACAGATGAGGGGGTTGGATAGTTGCAGCCGAGCTGGGTGTTGGAATCGGGAGGAGAAGGAAGAGCTGATGGGAATAAAGACAACAGAAGGTGTGATCAAACAGGAAGGTCTTGACATGGACAATGAAGGAGGTGAGGGAAGAGGATGAGGCAAAGGAACTCTGGGATGGTGTTCCAGAGGACGGGGGTAGATAGGTTGAAATCCCAACTGCCGATGGTGAGCGGGTAGAGCGTGGGATGTGAAGCAAGCCAGTGTCTGACCACAACGCGATAAGGCGCAATGTCAAATGTAAGGATTCTTATTATTTATAGTGAAGTCTATAATTATTGGCTGTCTATGTTTACCGGCTATTCTACAGTTACTGGCTGTCTGCAGTTGCCCCCTGGCCTGGTTTGTTTCTGTCGTGTTGAATGATAGTGAAAGTTCCACGCACTATCATATGTTATCAAACTATTCGCCTAGAGAACACATAGTCACTACACTTTGTTGTAAATCCTGCGTGGTGCTTTGAAATGCTCTCCACATGTGAAAGGCTCTTTATCGAATGCAACCTGTTGTTGTAATAGTTTGATAGTTACTGGTAAAAAAGCCAATTTGTCAGGCTGGTCTTTCACAATCATGTTGGATAAATTAATTTTACTGAAACAGTTGGACTTTACACATATGTGATTTCTCATTTAAAAAGTATGCATCAAAGGCAAATATTTTAACAGAACTGCCACATTTATTGCTTTAGATCTAAACTTTGATTACTTTATAACTTGCTAAGCTGCGTTGTTGGGAAATTTAGAGCAATAAAAATTTAGACCTACAAAATCAAAGTCAATAGACTGGCTGTGTTACTCTGAGGGCAAATATTTGTCTTCAATGAAAATTAAACAAAACTAAAATTGCAATTGCATTATATATGTTTAATTTCAAACAGGTTATTGGCTTACAATCTATCACCATAGTTTGATTCACAGCAATGTAATTTACTGTGTCAACCTGGCTCAGTTAGTAGCACTTCTGAGTCATGAAAATTTTAGATTCAAACCCCACGTCAGGACTTTGAAGTGTAGTTCATGTAGTTCAAGGCCTAGACTGCAAGGCAATGCTAGAAGTGCTATCCTTCAAATAAGACTTGAACTGGCTTACTGCAGTTTGAAGAAACCTCCTCCACTTTTACGAAGTTCTCACCTCTGTCTCAGTTATACCTGCTCCTTGTGTCTCTTAGCCATCAGTTTGCAATCCTCTTATAATAATAATCTTAATAATCCTTGATATAGCACATTATCACATTGTTGAGATGTTCCAAGGTGCTTCACGGGATATACTGTAGACATTTCGTGATTCCAAACTATATAATAATAATCCTTGTAATTCATATAACATCTTATCACATCTTGAGATGTCTCAAAGAGCTTCACAGAATATATTTTGTTGGCGAAATACATATCCATATATTTTGAGGGCGAAATGTACACCAATTGCGCACAGCAGTGTTCCACAAACAGTTGTGGATTGAGGGACTAAATTATTATTTGTTTATTTTGAAGGAATTATTACCCCCAGAAAGTGATCCACGAATCGATTAACAATTGGGTTCCTACTTACTCCTAAGTAAGCAGAGGAGTAGTAGAGTAAGCAGCGTAGAGTAAGATAAACTCGATCCCCCAGTGCCTTCGCCTTGCTTCCTCCCTTTCCTCCTTCAAGGCCGGTCTCAAGACCTTTCTCTTTGACCGTGCCTTCAGCTCCCCTCTCGACTCTCTACCCCCTCCTCCCCTCACCCTGACCATTTGCCCCCTCCTCGTTTCCTCCCTTCCCTCCCCTCACCCTGACCATTTACCCCCCTCCTCGCTCCCTCCCTTCCCTCCCCTCACCCTGACCATCTCCCCCCTGCTCGGGTCCTAACCCAACTGTCCAGCGCTTTGGGACGTCCTCCCGACGTGTAAGGCGCTCTATAAATGGAATCTTGTTGTTGTTGTAAGGAAACTTGCCTAAGGTTTCGCCCCACCCAGGAATCGAACCCTGGTTCTCTCGCTTGCAAGGTCAGTGCTCTAACCAATTCGCTACGGGATTCCTTGTTGCAATACAAGGGTCAAAAAAGTGCATTTCCTGTCTAGAAGCTAGCCTGAGATTGCCATGGGTGAGCTCCAATTGAGCGGTCCAATTTCTCATGGAGCCAGGCTGATAGAAAAATTCAACATTCCTGCTTGGGCAGAAATAGGGGCAATTCAATGAATGATAAACAAAAATAACATAAAAGGATCTTGATGTTTGAATAATGGCAAACAATCAACCCTTGTGTCTGTGTGGTATAACTATAAAATACATATTGTTTTTCCTTAAAAACGGGGTCACTTTAGTGGAAGGATCCTTTCGTAAACATTGTTCCGTGTGTCCCATAATCCTGGTCACTGTGCAATCAATCATTGTTGGGCCAGCAGCAACGTAAAATATAATACGTGTCAAACATGAAATAAAGAATAGGAAATGAATTCATTTTACATCCCAAAATCTGCTACTGGTGCCAGAAACCTTTCAGTTGCTATAAACATTGAGCAAGCTGGTAGGTTTGTTATTGCACTTCAATCTGTCTCTCCTAATTGTTAAGACGTATTTCTTATGTATTCTGGCATTATTTCTCTAACACTGACATTTTGGTTTGGGAATGGACTAGGCTGAACCTTTCCTGGAAATTCATGTATCTCAGGAGTATCACAGCATATTCGGCCCATCAAGCCTAAGTGCCCTTTTCAACCCTCCCCCCAGCCCCGAACCAGCTAACTATGTTACCCTGTTTGCTCTTTTCCCTTTTAATATTCCTCCTCTTCAAGCACCTACCTAATTCCCATGCAATTTTCCTTGTCCACATGAACAGGAGGATGGGACCTCGATTTAACATCTCAGCTGAAGGAAATACATCTCAGAATACAGCACAGCCCTAGCACTGCGCTTAGTATCAGCCTTGACTATGTGAGTTCAGAGTCCTGACGTGGGGCTTGAACGCACAACCTTCTGACTCAGAGGCAAGAGTGCCAATACAGGCGCTATATAACATCTTTGAAGGATCTTTTTTACTCCTTCCTGTCTCTCTGTGTTTCTGTCAGACGGAGACGTTGTCTGAGACTCTACCCTGCACGGAGCGCGCTATATAAGCGTTGTTATTGTTGTTGTCTGTCTGTCTAGATATTCTCTGAGTAATCCTGCTAAAACTCCACCATATTCAGCCATGCTTCTTTGACCCATTATTTGAGCTGTTTCCTAAACATGTCGACTGTCCTGGCCTCTACCACTCTTCCTGGTAACCTGATCCAGCTGTCGATAATGAGAACAAGTTCAGCTCTCCGAGCCTCTCCCCATAAGGGTTATGTTTTGTAAGTGCATATGTCTGAAATTGAGAAGTGTTGAGTGAGAACCATGCATTTCCATTGCATTAAGAAGCACTATTTTTGCCAACACAAAATACACCATCAATTCTCGTTACAGTATATCCTGTGAAGCAGTTTGAGACGTCTTTTTGCCCACAAAATATACAGTAAATTCAAGACTCAGCATTGTGCTCCGCCACTGTCAAGCGCTCTGGGATGCTGCCTTGCCTGACGGGCACTATATAAATGCAATTTGTTGTTTTTGTCTTGACGATGTGATAAGGATTTATATCAAATGCAATGGTTGTTATTATTGTTATTATTACTATGTCACGCTTTTTTTAAAATAAAACGAATTGGGTATTTGGGAGCCATAAATGACTGCATTTTATATAGATTTGGGATTCTTTTTATGCTGATCGGTAAAAACTATAGGCGCTCTAGCAATTGTAAGCATCCCAAATGTAAGTGTAAGGATTATAAATAATGGAAATCCTGCTATAAGGTTACAGTAAAAAGCAAATTTGTGTCTAACCAATGGAGGTTAGACTTTAAATGCATCTTTGGTTAGAAACTAATTTTTCTGTCTTGTGTATTTAACAAACAATTGAGGTAAGGGCTGCTCCACTCAAAGCCAGTCAGGAACCTTGGCGTTCTGTTCGACCCTGAGCTGTCCTTTCTCCCTCATATCCGCGCCTCAACTGGCACCGCCTTCCATCACTTCCGAAATATCGCCAGACTGTGGCACTACCTCACCCCTCACGCTGCTGAAACTCTGGTCCACGCCTTTATCACCTTAAGGCTGGACTATGGGAACTCTCTCCTCGCCGGCCTTCCCGGCACCTCCCTCCACAAGCTGCAGGTCATTCAGAACTCTGCAGCTCGTGTACTGTCCCGCACCAGGCTTCGCGACCGCATCACTCCCACCCTCGCTCGCCTCCACTGGCTCCCCATCCCCCAGAGGATTTATTTCAAGATCCTCATCCTCACCTACAAGGCCATTCACGGCCTTGCTCCCTCCTACCTCTCCAACCTACTATCCCCCTACTTACCTGCCCGTACCCTCCGTTCCTCTGGCTCCGGTCTGCTCCACATCCCCCGCCCCAATCGCCCTACCATCGGTGGCCGGGCCTTCAGCCTCTCAGCCCCTAGGCTCTGGAACTCCATACCCAGTGCCTTCGCCTTGCTTCCTCCCTTTCCTCCTTCAAGGCCGGTCTCAAGACCTTTCTCTTCAACCGTGCCTTCAGCTCCCCTCTCGACTCTCTACCCCCTCCTCGCTGCCTCCCTTCCCTCCCCTCATCCTGACCATTTCCCCCCTCCTCGCTCCCTCCCTTCCCTCCCCTCATCCTGACCATTTCCCCCCTGCTCGGTTCCCGACCCAACTGTCTAGCACCTTGGGACGTCCTCCCGACGTGAAAGGCACTCTATAAATGAAATCTTGATGTTGTTGTAAGTGCTGGACATTTAATATCTAACTTTGAGACTCCTTTGTCAAATCCAAACTCCAGTTGCTTAATGCCCACAAGAAAAACAGTGTGAGGCATAAACTAACCTGTCTCAGTCACAATACTGATGTTTGAGTACTAGTCAAATACTGCCCATGACAAAATTTAAGGGAGTCATAGTTACAAAATTGTCCATCATGTTTGCCTGAATTATATGGCAGCCAAAATGCATGCAGCAACATCCCACAAACAGCCATGAAGTGGATGACCAATTATTATTTGGGGAATTGCTGGCCGGGGCACCAGGAGACTCTCCCTTTTCTGTTCAAATCATGCCATTGGATCTTTAACTTCCACCCGAAATGGCAGGGGGTTTAGTGTATCATCTGAAGGACGGCACCTGTGATAACGCAACGCTCCCTCCCAGCATTGAATTGGCATGTCAGCCTGGGACCTTATGCTTAAAGTTAGGTTTGACCCACAACTTTGTGACTCAGAGGCGAGAGTGCTACCAGGCTGACAGCTTTACAGTAAAGCCTGTGAAGTCATTAAGATGATGCGACAAGGTACTATATGGTGTTAGATGATGTGACAAGGTGCTCCAGCCCTTTGGCATGTCCTCCCGATGTGAAAGGCACTGTGCAAATGTAATTTGTTGGAGTTATTATATTAAATGCAAGGATTATTATTTCTTTAACTTACAGGAACCTAGCTAGTTCCTTTACAAAACTCTGTGTAGCTTCTACTGCCTTGTCCTGTGCTTAATACATGTTTTGATATAATTGCAGCTCACTGTTGCTCTTTGTTTTCCAGGGCACACGGGCCGCTTATTGAAAACCTTGTGTTTTACAAGCCTCACCTTTCTGCTGCTTCACATCTTGTTTCAAATTATATTGTACAGCCTTCAGGTCAATGATAAGATCGAGACAGTGTTCAATTGTGAGTACATCTCTCTGTTTTTTTTAACTCCAAACGTCGGCACTGTAGTAGATTGCACTTCTTTTAGGGCATTTCTCCGAGACACTCTCCTGCATGAAGGTAAACAGGATCGGAAAGATAAGATAAGCGCTGGCTCCATAATAATGGAATATCAGAATTGAGTGAGCCCTCTCTGACAGTCTCAGTAGTTTAGTTTTTGATCCAGGCAGAGTCCATAATACTCAAAGCAATGTTGATGACAGACCAACCAGCCTGCCTCATTGGCAGGGAGAAGCAGACCAGTGACTAGGGGCTGGGATTCTTCTCACTCGGCTCCTGTCAAACCTTCAAGCCAAAGCCCCTATCAGATAGGGTTCTCCTAGTTGGAGAAGCAGTAGGAATAGGCCTGATGGTAAGGTATAGTTTTGGAGGCAAGTAGATCATGATATTACACACTTTGGGGGCAAATTTAGGAAAAGTGAGTTTGCTCATGATCTTGACAGAATATGAATATGAAGTTATAGTCTTTTGTACAGACATTCAGTAGGTTTTTGCTGTGTAACCAGATACCGTTGGCTCTTTTGGTCTTATTCTCTTGTGCAGCAACAGAATTTCCATGATTTGCAAATCCTTGTCTAAGTCAATTTCACTCCCTTGGCTGCCCCGATTAAGAAACAAGATTGTTGGCACTGCAGGTGCCAGTACTTCTGGACCTGCTTTCTGTAATGCAAATCTCAAGTGACATTTGAGCGTAAACTACCTAAAGCAAACAACCAAACCCCAAACAGTAGCTCAAGCCAGTTGCTAATATCATGGCCACATGTTAATTGTTGCTTCTCTTTGCCACCAATGCCCAACATCCTTGCAGCCGTCCTGCCAGACTGAATATTGAGCCTTTATATAATGTGATCAAATTGACAATTGCATCTGAGGAGAAAAAATACCCAATAAAATATCCTAAGTGTAACTAAATGAATTACCTCTCTGATGCTTGTTACTGTTCCCTTCAGTTGATGATTAAAGAGCTGTCCACAGCTGTCCTGCGCTATGTTCATAGCACACCATGTTCAGCTCTTAATTTTTTTCATTCCTGTTGCAGGAAATGAGAAAGCTTTTTGTGATTTGAGGCTGAACTAGAATTCGCCTCAGACCAGTTTGGCAGCTCACTGTTCATATAATAACGGAGTCCTGTAGCTTAGTGTCTCAAGAAAGAGGACCTGGGTTTGATTCCCGGACAGGATGAAACGTTGGGCAAGTTTCCTTACTCCACACGCCTCTGTTTACCTAGCAGTAAATAGGAACCTGGTTGTTAGTCGATTGGCATTATGAAGTGTAATGCTTATGTGTTTTCTGAGTGAATGCAGCAGGCCATTTTGCTCACAGCAATGTCCCACAAAGAGCCATAGAATGAACAATGAATTTTATTTGGGGGAGTTGTTGGCCAGGACATTGGGAGAAACTCCCTTTTCTTTTCGGATAGTGTCACGAGATCATTAACATCCTCCTGAACAGTTACCAGCCTCAGTTTAATGTCTATTCTAAAAGACGGCACCTCTAACAATGCAGCAATCCCCCCAGCATTGCACTGAAATGTCAGCTTAGACGAGATGAGTTCCAAATTCCAACATGGGGCTTGAACCCACAATCTTTTAACTTAGACGTGAGAGTACTACCAACTAAGCCAGCCTGACACATGTGAGTCTGACATTTGGGAGTCTCTCTAGTCAACGGTGATCTGATAACTTATCGCTGAAGGGAAAAAGGATCAGCCTCCTTAGGGCTATCTCCTCCCTGCTTCCCTTAAAGAGGTGAACTGTAGATAGATTTTTTTTCGAGGGATGGACGAGCCCCCTCTAGCCCCAGTTACCCACTGCCTATGTCCGAGCTAAAGCCAGGAGATATCTAGGAGATATTCTGATCTTCCATCATTAAAGTAACTTTTTTGTTCAAAGATGCCCCTGAAACCCCATTTTCACACTGGTGTAAGAACAATCCTGTTATATGGTCACTTCACACCATGTTCAGTTTACAATCTAAAGGAAGTGGAACTGAATTACCTGCATTTCTCTGGTGCATGTGCTTCATAACAGAATGTGTCTGTGGCCACTAATTGAATGTATGAGATGGCATTGTAATAATTCAAGTGCTTTCCAATCCCTGGCTTTTAAAAAGACATGATTCACTTGCAGCACTTCAATTAGCAGCCTCCTCACCAACGTCTTGTCACCTCAGTAAATGGAGCATAACATCAGAAACGGATGTAAACCACCAAGTGGTGCCTTCCTTATAATCCAGAGAGCCTTTATAATCCAGAGAGATATACAACAACAACTTGCATTTATATAGTGCCCCTCATTCAGGGTAGCTTATGTACAGGGCTGGAAATGACTATTGGGACGTATGGTAAACCTGTGGAACAGGCTCTTTAGGGAGATGGTTGAAGCATGCAACCACTAGGAAGGTGGAAGGCGAACTAGATGGACTTCGGTCTTTTTTTCATCTAGCATTTCTTATGTTCTTATTGCTGCCCCTCACTCAGTCCCTACTCCATAAAATACTCTCACACCCCTTCCATGTATTGTGTTCACTAATTGGCAAACCGGCTCCCTGGACAGTCTGTTCCATATTCTCACCGCCTTCTGTGTAAAATAGGTAAATCGAAGCTCTACTAAAGCTCTTGAGCACTGCTGGCAATGGTGAGCTACATTGGCCACAACCCAAGTGGTTTACTTCTTGCAAACCCTCATGTTATACCAGGTCTCGGACTTGTTTAGGATTGATAGATGAGGAGAACCAGTCCATGATACGGGGAGTTCATGGTACAGCATGCAGTCTGTTCTTTTGACTGTGTGAGGTTTCTAACTCCAATTACTTTTTATTAAAACGTGCATTGCTGGGACTGCTATGAGTAGGGAATCGTAGGGTGATGCAATTCAGACAACTCGAACCCTTGTACCTGCACATCTGCTTCTAGTGCATTGTTAAAATTACATCTTGAGACTTGGTTTCTTTGATGTTTTCACACATTTTTCTGAACAGCATTCAGATCTCGATTCAATTTTCATGCTCTCCTACAGTCTAGATTTGTTTTCATTGTGTGAGTGTGAGTGTGTGTGTGTGTTGTAGCTAATATAACTTGACTTAGTGAAGTATCTGTATATATCATTTCCAGTTGTGATTCCATATCACCCTGGACAATTAATAATACTAAGTGAGTCTTCCTTTCCCCCTAACTAAATGTAATTCAACATGGACATGGCAAAATAAAATGCCCTGCGGAACAAATTGAGGAAAATGTCTTGAGAATAAGGAGATTATGCAAATAACATGAATACAAGTAAAAACTAGAAATAATTTAAGAACAGGAGGCGTCAGCTATTGATAAGAATATTATCTACTAAACACTATTCACTTCGGAATGAACATATATTATCGCTGGGGAATCAGATCCAGTCTTCTGAGTGCTCAACAGATGGTCAAAGGAGACACTGTGTCCAGCTGGAAGATGGAGCATAAAAGATGTAAAACTGTCAAACACCTTGAGAAGCTTTAATAATAATAATAATTCTTGCATTTGATATAGCGCCTTTCACATTGTGAAGACGTCGCAAAGTACTTCTCAAGATTCACTATGAAGTGTATAAAGTGTATTTTGTAAGCGAATGCAACAGCCAATTTGTACACAGCAATGTCCCACAAACAGCCACAAAAGTGAACCAATCTTATGTGGGATATTAAGTAGTGTCATAGGACCTCTATAGAGTCTAATGGCACAGGTAGATGGGACTTTGTTTTAAAGTTTATTCGAATAACGGTTCCGACATTGCAGTGCCCTCCCCCGCAGCATTGTGTCAGAGTGGAAACCCAGAGTGTAAATTGAAAGGTCCGACATGGACCTTGAATTCACAACCTTCTGACTCAGAGGCCATAGTGCTATCTACTGTAGCCTTGTTTTGAGATTATGACTCTTTGTTGTTAATAGCATAATATTTTCAGTGTAGATATTAGTTGGGTCTTTGGTTTTTCGCCCAAAATATATACAGTCAGTTCACTTCACAGTATATTCTGTGAAGCACTTTAAGATGTCTCGAAGATGTGATAAGGCACTATATCTAATGCAAGGGTTATTATTTTATTTATTCTACCTAGCGTGAGCAACATTGATATTCAGTACCATATGCCTTAGGCGAGGTAAGTTCTTCCAAAGTAATTATAATATGGTAAAATGTATCATACTATAGTATACAATGGTATTCCAATAGCAGATGTGACACTGAAACACAGGAAATTCAGAGAGAGAGAGAGAGAGAGAGAGTGGAGAGATTATAGATTCAGCACCAGCTTTCCTCAGGACTATGAAGGGTGATGTTTGAAACGTCAAACCTGGGTTTGTCTTCCGGATCCTGATAGACCCGCCGTGCTTTCCAGCCCCTCTGTTTTTGTTTCCTCACAGTAACTCTTTACTTCATCTCTCAGTGTCACTCAGCACCTCGCCAGTCAGCCAACAGCCAAACATGCTCCTGTCCCAATGTTGACACTGTTATTAGCAGCCTGAGTGATGCTTCAATAGAGCCGTCATTGTGTAGCCCTGGAGTGGGGGGAAGGAAAGGGCTTGAAACTGGAGTATGGGGAGCGGAAACAGCTGACAACACTGGATTTGCTTTACTTGTGGCATTTTTACCTTGAGCGTTGCCTCCAAACCAGACACCCAGCAGAAGATGACTGTGCTATGATGGGTAGCTCACAAGAAGACTAAGAGGAGAGATTAAATACAGTAATTCTAACATTTAAAAGTTAAAGAAAGAACTTAATTTCCATTTACTTCACAGAGACTATGTTAACATCGCCAAAAGAACTTAGCTTTAGTGGTCTAACAATTTTATAGTGTCTTACTCAAGCCTTAAAGCAGTTTGCAGGAATTGCTGTCAAAGGCAGAGACTGGTTTCATAGGCAAATGTGGTCACTCAACAAAGCCTTACGGTCACTCATGAGGTGGATGGTCTATGAGGAAGAGTGGTTCAATGACTGGAACAAGTTGTCAGGAAGATGGTTGAGGCTAGTACACTGGATTCATTTAAAAAGGGGCTTGATATTGGGATGGGAAGATGGGAAGGTGGGAGTTCTGGAAGGATCAGATCAAATGAGCCAAATGGCTTTCTTCATCCAAACTGATCTTGTGATCTTGGACTCTGAACCAGGCGATGGTTGACTTGGTAGAGATGGGCTGTGGTCAGAGGCCAAGTAGGAGAGCCCTCCCCCAAAGGACAAATCTAGTAGTAGAAAGACAGGGAAAGTCATCTGACAACCATTCTGAGACATTTCTCGGAAGTAATATCAGTGACAACAAAACAGTCCTAACATCTTCACTTGTAACTTGGCCGCTGAGAGGCTGGACTCAGACAACCGCATTGCAATAGGGTTGCCCTGTGTATTCACACAGATACGCACACATGCTTTCCAATCTGACAAATGTTGGCGTGCGTCACACCCCTAGCAAATTATTTTACTGAGAAAAGATAAACATCAGCAGCAGACAGTGTAGGTTTTATTTCAGGGAGAATGGCAGGCGTTTGCAGCACAGAATTAAGCCATTTGGCCTATCGTGCCTGAGCTGTCTCCCTGAAACAGCTCTCCGTTGAGTCCCACTTGGCTTCTCTCCCCCCCAACAATTCCCTTCTGCACTTTTTCATTTTTCCATTTTTTTTTGCCTAATGCAAAAATGAACAACATACGGGTTTCCCCGTGAGACAGGAAATACAAAGAGCTGACAGAACACTCCACATTGTACATATTGTGCATTTTAAAATGTTTAAACATATAATAATCCAACCCAGAAACTGCTGAATACTGAGAAACAGCATTTAACTTTTAGCTTAACGATTCCAATAAGACACGTGTCATCCAAAAACATTCAAATGATGGTTTCGGACCCTTTTCATTCTAATATAACTAGCATTGGTAACCAACCCCATGTATTCTTAAACTAGTGTGAATGTGCCAAAAACAGCAACTTTCAACAACTGGGCACAGTATACCTGCTGATTACGTAAAGTAGCTGTTTGTCTGGATCACAGACAGGCAACAGTTCTAATGATCAGCTTTGAAGCCATTACAGTTCATGGTTACAACTCCCTGGTGTTCGCTTGTTTGATCGCTCACTCACTCCCTCACTTGCTTTCTCCCAGGCCGAGCTGCCTTGGTTTTGTATCGAGCTGTCAGCCCCGCGGAGGGCATCGATCAACCTGCGGTGAATCACCAAATCGCCGGTTTGTCTCACAGCTGTGCCGACGTCCACCCACAGGGAGAAATGGTTTACCGCTGGTCAGTGACTAGAGGGGCATCAATTTAAGATAGTCAGCAAACAAGCAAATGGGGAGGTTAGGAGAAAGTCTTTCACACACAGAGTAGTTAGGATATGGAAATACCCTGCTGGGAGTGGGGGTTGAGGCAGAATCCATATTAGCTTTCAAAAGGGAACTCCCATTCCCGTGCCAACTATTGAGTGCCGCCAACTGAGCCAAATATCACTTCTCCCTCTGCATCTTTAGGTTGTGGGTTCAAGCTCCACATTGGGGCTCAGGCCCAGTGCTTGGGGAATGCTGCGTTATCAGAGGGGCCGCCCTTAATGTGAGATGTTGGACCAGGCTCCTCTGTGCCTGTTCAGGTGAATGTTTAAGATTCTGCGACACTATTGGAAATGAGGGAGAATTTCTCCCTATGTCACTGTGAGTTTCAAGAGGCGGGTTTATGAAGGATACAGGCTTGAAGGGATATGAGGATACACTGGGACAGAGGGATTGAATGAACACCATGCTCTGAGGGCCGAATGGTCACTCAATTCATGACTGTTTGTGGGACACTGCTGTGGAAAATTGGCTGCCGCGTTTCGCCCACAAAGTACGCAGTCACTGCACTTTACAGTGTATTCCGAAGCGCTCTGAGTAATTTCAAAGACGTAATGAGACGCTATGTCAAATGCAAGGATTATTATTATTCTTTTATGTAGATTTCTACAAATTTATTCATGTCTAAAAGGAGGTAAACTACAGGGATATGGGGGAAAGAGCAATTAAATGGTTGCTCTTTAAAAAGAGCCAGCAAGGACACGATGGGCCGAATGGCCTTCTTCTGTCCTGTAAATTATCTAATTGCAGCTGCAGATATACTCAGCCAAGAAACTGCCCTGGTTTTCAACATTTGTGTTTTCTCTTGCTTTTTCTCACCATTTTACCTTCTTTGTTTTACTGCCTGCTGCAAATCCCTCTAGTGGGCTTAAATTTCCTGTGATGTTAAAGATTGTTAGCCCATCATCCAGATAAGGAATTCATATAGGAAAGGAAATTAAACAAATGGTTGAGCTTGAAATGACACCAGGTGCTAAAGTGTGTATTTGAAAGGGGCCATAAAACTTTGACAGACACTGTTGGTGGCAGCTTCTGTAACACACACAAAATATTACAGTCTATTCTCTTCACAGTATATTCTGTGAAGCACCTTGAAGACGTGATATGGTGCTATATCAAATACAAGAATTATTATTATTATTTTACATTAGCCATTCTAGCCATAATGCATTCTCATGGAAAAACATTTCAACGTCTGACCACTGGCCAAGGTTTTGTAATTAACATTGGCTAGTTGCTGTTTCTATAATTGTTTTAAAGAAAATCCAGCAATGTTTTGCTAAAATATATACAGATTGCAATCCCTTCCCAGTTAAATATTATTCTGTATATTATTACAAAAGGTCTATTTGATCTCACCGTTCCAGCATACAAGCCTCACAGTATTCCTATTGCTGTTTTTTTAAATGATCCAGTTTCCCAGCCTCTACCAC
The DNA here is from genome assembly GCF_018977255.1 of Callorhinchus milii. Taxonomy (NCBI): domain Eukaryota; kingdom Metazoa; phylum Chordata; class Chondrichthyes; order Chimaeriformes; family Callorhinchidae; genus Callorhinchus; species Callorhinchus milii. Next base: position 117,141,642 of record NW_024704743.1, on the reverse strand, counting down.
CTTTCCTGGTAACCCACTTCAGCTGTTCATTACCATCTGTGCAAAAAAATACTTCCTCCGTGTCTGTCCTAAACTAGCCTTTCACAAACATCTGAAACATGTGCCATCTATCCCTGGGACACAGACAGATACGAGGTGAAAGATCAATTTAATCTGGGGCGATTGTTGGCCAGGATACTGGGAGAAACTCTCACCTCTTTTCAAATAGCGCCACAGGGTCTTTAACATTCACCTTCAGTTGGGGAGGTGGTCTCAAAGCACTTCACAAGCTCTGCTGTAAAGTGCAGTGACTATATTTTTCGTAAGTGAACATGGCAACCAATGTCTGACATTGACATTGGCATCTCAGTAGCATTACACCTTTAAGATGCACACAAAACCCACTCTTGACTGCAGATTTACAGCGTTACCTTGAGAAGAGTACACAGGATGTTACACAGGAGTCACAATCATTTTACTGCCATAGAAAGGGCCAGAAGTAATAATGCAACCAGTGAATGGAAAGGCAACATTGTCTAAACAGTGTAAACAACAGATCTGTTATTACAGGAAACTAAATTCATATTAATATATTGTGTTACAGTAGAGCCAGCAGTGTTCCTCTTAACACGGGAAGTTTGCCAAATGGGAAAAAATCTATACCAAGGCTTCCAGATCCTATCTGATAGACACTATGTGAAAGAGAGATAAAAGGCATAAAATCTACAGGTTCAGTAAACCATCAAGCCATCACGCCTTCATGCTCCTACCCTCAGCAACAGAGCTATTCTGTCGGAGTTGGATGACTGAGCCATTTGTCTCGCTAGTGCACCAGTGTAGAGACAGGACGCTTCAAAGAAGCAATTTCTGCTCAATTTCCCCCATTCGCTTCAATGGGAAGTGGTGATTGCAGCATTTAAATCAAGTAGTCGCAGATGGGTTTAACATCCACTGGCTCAGTTATTCCTGGGCAAATGCACTAAATGACCACAGACGCCCACAAACATGCATTGCAGTGAACACTAGCCTGCTTCATGCTCCCCGTCCAACCTACACCACCATCAGCAGGTGGGATTCCAGCCATTCTGCCCCCGCTCTCTGGAACTGCATCCTGAAATCTCTTCCTTTACTCCCTCCTCTCTTTTGTGGAGTCCTGTAGCTCAGTGGTTAGAGCACTCGCTTTGCAAGCGAGAGACCTGAGTTCAATTCCAGGCAGGGCGAAACCTTGGGCAAGTTTCCTTACTCCACACGCCTAATAATAATCCCTCCAAAACCAAAAACAATAATAAATTGGTCATATTCAATCTACGACTGTTTGTGGGACATTGCTGTGCGCAATTGGCTACCACGCTCGCCCACAAATATACAGTCAATTCACTTTACAGTGTGTTCTGTGAAGTGCATTGGGACGTCCTCCCGACGTGAAAAGCGCTATATCAAATGCAAGGATTATTATTATTATAGCATGTTTCAAGATGTACCTTTGACTGTGTGTGTTGTGGGCGGGGGTTGAGAGAGAAAGATGATTGAAACCATGGTCAAAGAGAGGTAAGAGCGAGGCAGAGGAATTTAGGATGAAGTTCTAGAGAAAGCTCAAACACCAATATATATAAACCCAATCATGGACTTCACCTCCACCTGCACAATCTCACGGGGGAAAGATATGCTTAAGATATTCCCTCATCCCTCAAAGGTATTCAAGTGTTCAGTCCCACATCTTCACTAGTTATCCCCAGCCTCCTTTTCCTGACAGCTTGACCTCTTATCAGCACAGACATTATTACAACTTCCAAAACACCCTGAAGCAGCAGGACAAGAAAGCACATACATCAACTCATGCTTCAGAGGGCAAAAGATACAAGAGAGATTCAGATCGAGAAAGCTCTTCATCCCATTTCACCCACAATATATACAGTCAATTCACTTGACAATATATTATGTGAAACGCTTTGAGACGTCTCAAAGACGTGATAAGGCACTATATCAAATGCAAGGATTATTATTATTATTATGTAGGTACTATGCCATGACACTAAACTAAGTGGGAGAGTAAGCTCCGAGGATGATGCAAAAAGATTGCAACGGGATATAGATAGGCTCGGGGAGTGGGCGAGTAGGTGGCAGATGGAATTTAATGTGGGGAAGTGTGAAGTTATTCACCTACGCTAGCAAAAATAGTAAAACAGATTCTTTTCTAGAGGGGTAGAGATTAGATAGTGTTAGCATTCAGAGGGATTTGGGTGTCCTTGTACACCAGTCTCCAAAAGTTAGTTTGCAGGTGCAGCAGCAACTAAGAAGGCGAACGGCATGTTCATTGTCAAAGGTTTAGAGTACAAGAGTAGGGAAGTCTTGCTGCAACTGTATAGGGCCTTGGTGAGACCGCACCGAGAGTATTGTGTGCAGTTTTGGTCTCCTTATTTAAAAAAGGACATACTTGCCCTAGAGGGGGTGCAGCGTAGATTCATTCGGTTAGTTCCTGGGATGAGGGGACTGACCTATGAGGATAGGCTGAATGAACTAGAGCTGTATTCTCTAGAGTACAGAAAAATTAGGGGAGATCTTATTGAAACATATACAATTCTTAAAGGGCTGATAAAGTAGATACTGAGGGACTGTTTCCCCTGGTAGGAGAATCTATAACCAGGGGTCACAGTCTTAAAATTAAGGGTCAGCCTCTTAGAACAGAGTTGAGGAAACATTTCTTCACTCAGAGGGTAGTGAATTTATGGAATTCACTACCCCTGAAGGCTGTAGATGCTCAGTCCTTGAATATTTTCAAGGCTGAGACTGATAGATTTTTTAAAAAATAGAGGGATTAGGGGATATGGGAATAGGACAGGTAAATAGAGTTAGGTCAGAAGATCAGCCATGATCTTATCGAATGGCGGGGCAGGCTCGAGGGGCCGAATGGCCTAGTCCTGCTGCTAATTCTTATGTTCTTATGTTCTTATGTGTGTACATGTGTGTACTATGCCTGTGTGTGTACGTGTGTACAATGCGTGTATGTGTGTGTATGCATGTACTATGCCTGTGTGTATGCATGTGTGTACTATGCTTGGGTTTATGCATGCGTGTACTGTGAATGTGTGCACTACGAATATGTGTGTATATGTGTGCTTGGTATACGTGCAGTAGAATGTTTCTTTTGCTTTATATTTGTTTTGACAAAACCTGAAGATGCTGTTTAAAGTGTTTTCTCATTTGGCACTCCCTGATTTACATCTAAAGGGATCCAGGATTCACATTTTCCGGTCATTAGTGCACATTATAAATTGAAACAGATTTCAAGGGATTTTATTGCTTTGATCTGCACGTTATAATGGTGACATGTTTATAAAATGATGTTAACACAGATGGCAGCCTTCAGAGTAATTGAATGGAAGTTTGAAAAGAGCACAGGATAAAAGTTTAATTTCCAGACAATTCAAGTGCAATAAAAATTGAAGAGACCAATAAGCAGAGTCTTGTGTCTTGTACAAACGTTAAGAGGATACAAAGGGAGCAGCAAGTGGAAATGGCATTCAAGCAGAGTGACATGATGAATCAAGACATTGGTGATAAATGATGCTTCACCAATATGTCAAGTTGTGGGCTGGTGCCTTTTATTCTTCACACATTGAGCTCCCGATCTGATTTCTTCATACATTGATTAGTGACTCTCTTCCTTTTGGGGGAAGTTAACGTGGTCTCATTTGAGTTGAACCGGCTCCATTCTCCTTTGGTCAGCCTGGTGTAAACTGAGGTCCCGTCTGCCTGTTCAGGTGCACATTAAAAATCCCATGTTAAACATCCCATGGCACTATTTGAAAAGAGAAGGGAATTTCTCCAAATGTCCTTGCCAACAATCACCGAAACAAAATTGGTCATTCACTTCATGGTGTTGTGTGGGACATTGTTGTGTGCAAATTGGCTACTACATTCTCCTACAGATATTGTCATTACACTGTACAGTAAACCATGTAAAGCACTTTTAGATGTTTCAACAAACATGCATCATCAAATGCAACAATTATTATTTATTTCCTTATTAATAAAATCTTCCTAGAAGTAGCCAGTCATTAGCCACAGTTGTACACAAATGGAACGATTTACCAAGTACACTTTTTTTTAAATTAGTCATTGCTGTAACTGAACATGAAGCTGAATTCTTTAAAACAACACATTACATTTGTATAGCATCAAGGTGCTGGATAGTCAAGTATTTGGACCTAAGCTTGTGGTTGGGATCAGGAGGGACGGAGGTTAGGCGTGGAAGGCTGACCAAAGGCATGGTCAAAGAGGGTGGTCTTGAGACGGACCTTGAAGGAGGCAAGGGAGTGTGCGAGGTGAAAGAACTGTGGGATGGAGTTCCAAAGGGAACTTAACATGACTGACACTGTTAAATGCAGCTGGAGAGGGTGCAAGCTCTCAAATGAGTCCTGAGAGGAATCTCTCACAAATTCAACTAAGACACAGACTTCCAACAAGTTTTACTCCAGAAAGAAAGAGGGTTAGGAAGGCAGCAAGTGTGCAATAAGTGGGATCAAAGAGAGTTTGTTTTGAGCTCTGATTTTAGAGATTGCACAAACACATCAAAGGCATTATTACAGTGTTTGGACATGCTGAAGTTACAGATGACTTGTTTAAAAGCACAGGTGTTGCTGACATGGAAGACATGCTGCAGATGATGACATTTAAGCTGGAGGCTGCAATTCAACCAATGAATCTTGTACCGTAAACAACAGAGGGAAGGAATGCAGGGCATTTTAGCAACTGAAGGACAATAAAAAACAGTTTGAGGAAAAATTTCCCAAATAACTCATGTTTTAAATACCCTGGTGCTATCTGAAAGAATAGGATATTGGGATTAGGGAAAATAGTTCAAGGGAATGGTAACGAGCACCAGGACAGACACAATGGGCCAAATGATCTGCTTTGTGCACTGTAAACATCCCATTATTCTATCTGAGAGACGACAGGCTGGTGTGGGGATCCCAAAGCCAGATGGGAAGTTCATGTGAAGGTCCATAATCTGTTACAACATTGTGGATTTCCTGGTAAAATCATTATAGAACTGTAGTATAAAACCAGCAACATTGTTGTAATATTGGATAAATAACGAGTATTAAATAGGGTGATCATATTTTGTGAACCGAGTCCAGGGATGCATGTAAAAAATATTAAACACCATAATTCCTGACTTTGGCAGTTACTGAACAAGCTTGATGGATTAATGGCTGTATTTCTCTGATGGGTGTATCTGTTTTAGAATTGAGTTGTTCTTGCTCAGTTTGTTGCTGAACTCAACACGGTACAAATTTGGCCCCAAGGACACCTCATCTGGCATATGGTCACCCTATCCTAGATGCACACAGAGCCAAGTCATTGCAGATTTCAATGTTATAAACCTTCTTTTGTCTTTAGGATCCAGATAACCTGACCAGGGTCAGCTATCCCTAAACAATGATTTTCACTGGCCAAAAGGTTAAGTGTGGGGTGGGGGTGGGGGTGGAGTGGGGAGTGTTTGTGTGGAATGTTCATGGTCAAGAGTTCAGTTCATCAGGCGCACATTTACAGGACAGTTACCTTGCGTGTCTTTTTTTCGGGATTTATTCTGAATTGGAATTGTGTAGTTTAGTGGTTAGAGCACTCGTCCCGCAAGCGAGAGGACCTGGATTCAATTCCCGGCTAGGCAAAATGTGGGCAAGTTTCCTTACTCCACACACCTCTTCACCTAGCAGTAAGTAGGAACCCAGTTGTTAGTCGATTGGCGGATTGCTTTTCCGGAGGTAATAATTTTTTAAAAAATAAATTAAAATTATTTGGTTACTTAATCCCAGATTGTTTGTGGGACACCGCTGTGCACAATTGGCTGCCACGTTTTGCCCACAACATATACAGTCAGTTCACTTTACAGTATATTCTGTGAAACGCTTTGAGACGTCTCAAAGACATGATAAGGCGCTATATCAAACGCAAGGATTATTATATATGTATATGTATATATATATGTTTGGTTATTGGATGTTCTGAAACCAGTGGCACTTGGAATAAATTGCACTCTCCTTCCTCCACAGGCACAGTGTGGGAGATGACCTTCAGACAAATAGGCTTTGAAAGGTGAGCGAGTTTGTTGCTGTTTGTACCATGCTGCATGATATTTCTGTGCACAGGAATTCTCATGCTGTTTGTGCGTGTGTGTTTTTGGCTTGGGTTCTGTACAAAGGCAACCACAGAAATTTTTAGAAATTTACAGCACAGAAGAAGGGCATTCGACCCATCGTGTGACAACAGTAATCTGAACTGAAGGGCAATAAAACCAGCTCAATTCAGAGTGCTGATAACGCTTAAAACAACACATATTTTCAATCCCCTGGTGTTAATTGAAAGGTCAGGGGAATGGGATTAGACCAGTAGTTCAAGGGGAGGGAAAGTGCACTAGTAAAGACACAATGGCCTGCTTTTTGCACTGTAAATATCTCATTATTCTACTTTGGAGTCTTCAGGCTGATGGGGAGATCCCAAAGCTAAATGGGAAGTTTATGTGGCCAAGTACATTTTGTTGTTCCACACACACTGGTGATCGAGTTGGGATCAGCCATACCACACATATTGGGGACCGAGCTGGAGTATTTTGAGGCCTGGCAAGTCTCAGAATCGCGTTGATGAGGTTTTATCAACTGAGCATTGGAGGAGCTTTTGTTGACAGTAGTTGTCAGGGTCATTGCGGAAACAGTTTGCTCTTGACTCTGGGTGATGTTAACCCCGCAGCAACAACTGGTGTGACCAATCACTGCAGGTTTGCCCAAGATAATCAGCAATGGAAAAGAAAACATATATTTTCTCTATAAAAATATACTTAAGAGCAATTTGAATGTTGTAATCTAATTCTGAGCTTCGGGTGATGGATGTAAATTGGTTCAGCCTCACTTTCTGTGGTTCGTGATGGCATCTGAGCACCTCGATTAGATTACAACCTCATAACTCATTTCCCTGTTATTCTTCACATATGCATGAAGGGGAGAAGGAAGCAGAGAGAACACTGCTGCTTTGGGTTTTATACCAAATGTTACAGGCTATTGATCATGGAGCATGTGTCTGGTAATTCTGAGGTGTGTAAGAGAGGGGATTAGGAGGGGTGGAGGCTCGTGTGGAGTGTTATCATTGGCACAGGCTAGTTGGGCCACAAAACCTATTTCCTTGCTGTACAGTCTATGTAATTCTCTGTAATTCCATGTGTATTTGCCCTCATGTTGTGAGTGATGGTCACTCTTGATGGACTTATACATTGTTCATTTACAGCAAGCTGAGGTAACCGAGAAGAGCCGTATCTGAGGTGCAAGAAAAAAGCAGAAATGCAGTGTGGCGTGCAATAATAATAATAAACCTTACATTTGATACAGCGCCTTATTACATCATTGAGATTCTCAGCATATTTCCAGATTACATGTAGAAATTTGAGAAAACATAAGTGGCGTAAAATTCCACTATTAAATCTTAATGTAATACCAGGCTTGAAATTTACAATGGGTCAAATTCTTCAATTCAGTCCTAATTTTCAGTCAAGTCAGTCCTATTTTTTCAGTCCTAAGTCCTAATTTTCCACAGTTCTTAACTAGAATCAGCTTGCAAATTGAGACTGAATTGAAGACATTCAGCAGTTCTGGGTGATGTTAAAGTTCTCAAGACTAAATAGTCCTAAAGGCTAAGACTGGGTGGGAGTTTGTGAGGAATGGCATAAGAGGAGCTGTGACTCAAGACTTCAAAAGGAACTTATCAAGTCTGGGAGGGGAGGGGGATCTGATAAATTGAGCACCTCACGATTTCTGCTAGATAATAGGGTCGTATTTGGAATAATTCCTAAAAAGATTCCTCCATAAGGAATTCCATTAGAATTTCCAGCATCCCACAGGAACTCTGCTTCGGAAACAGATAATAATAATTCTTGCATTTGATATAGCACCTTATCACGTCGTTGAAATGTCTCAAAACACTTCACGGAATATATTGTGCGTGATACACACATACAACACACATACATACTCTTGCTTAAGTTACAACATTTTGCTGTATTCTTCGGTCATGGGTTACATGAGTCATTTCAAGCTCTCAGTCAAGTAATTTGGGGCTTTAGAAGTGAAGAACCCACATCTCAAATGGGACAATTTGGGATTAATGTTTTACTCTTGCAGTGGTGCTGGTGTAGATGCCTGTGATTACCTTGCGATCACATTATCATTTCCTCCGAGGAAGTCTCACTTTACAACAAAATGCAGACTGGCCAGATTCAGCATTTAGTGTGCCCGTAATGTGGTGTATTGTCAACAAAATACAGTCAAATCTGTTCAAGCAACCACCTTCATTCAGCCACCCCTGTTAACAACCATCCTGGAACAGTCCTTTCAGTGTGTTTATCCCTCCCCCCCACCACCCAATACAATTAGAAAAATAATTCTGGAAAGAAAAAATCTATGATTGCTTGTGGTAAGATACAGTGGCCACCAGTAAATCAAACCCTTTTATAACACCAGTGCTCTTAAAATTTCTGTTGCAAGGTAGTATGGTATTTTGTTCTACACTTTTAACTGTGTCAGCCTGGCTCAGTTGGTAGCACTCTTGCCTCTGAATATTTTGGGTTGAAGCCCAACTTCGATTTAAACTGATACTTCAGTACAGTGCTGAGGGAACGGTACATTTTTGGTAGTTGCCATCCTTTGATAAGACGTTAAACTGAGAGAAGGTACTTACATGTCAAATAGACTCCAGACAAAAATCCCACTGTATTCTGGAAAATAATGCCCCAAAATTTTATTCAAGGGAATTATCTGCAACTCCAGAGTAAGCAAATTGTGTTCAAATCAATTCTGTGCTGCAGGGTTGTGAAAAAAAATGGGATATTTTGTAAAAAAAACATAAAAGACAGCAATGCTAAAATGTGTCCTTTTTTAGCTGTGGATATAGAGGGTGACCGATTCCAAGCACTTGAAATGTTAAATGTCAAGCATGGTTATAAATCACCGTGGGTTTTGGCCAGCAGTTGTTGGGGTGAAATGCAGCCCTGCAATTATGCTCTGAACATAGGAAATATTAGCTATGGGAAGAGGAACAGGACAAATCACAGAAATAATTGTTGGTAACACTTCAGAGTAGAACGCAAAAGGATACCGAGGCAACAATGCAACAATTTCCTGGCTGCGGGAGACTTTTTTTACTGTTCCATCTGCTGTGCTTGCTTGAGTTTTAATTGTCAAACTCTGTAAGCGATCGGGAGGGAGGGACTAATATTATAGCATTTGTTCATTGCCAAGATTACTTTGCCGGTTAGAATTTCAATACCTTAATCTAGCCGGTGTGTGAACTCTGAATGGCTGCATAATAAACCATCGAATAAATTCTTTATGCCACATGGTTAGTCTATTTATGTTGCACAGTAGTATTCTGCAATGATCTTTAAACCTTTTAATGCCTTTTAATTGTACACTTATTTTAAGTGAACTTGGCTCCATATGGATGAATACTTTCATTCACTGTTTTGCTTGAATTACATAGCCACCATGTTAACCTTGTGTTAATAATAAAAAATAGTAGAGCCATAGAAATTTACAGCACAGAAGAATGCCATTCAGCCCATTGTGTGTGTTCTGGCTCTTTGTAAGAGTGATCCAGGCAAAACACTGTACATTACACTGTAAAATGAGTCCAAGAGGTAAGCCCACCTTTACCCCAACCCCATATTGCCTGCAGATATATATTTAGATAACAACAATAACAACTTGCATTTATATAGCGCCCTCATGCAGGGGAGTGTCCCAGAGGGCTTGACAGTGACGGAGCACAACAATATTGTGGTTCCAGCCCCATGTCAGTGCTGGGAGAGCAATGCATCAGTGGAGGTGCCGCTCTTCAGATGAGACATTAAACCAAGGTCCTATCTGCCTGTTCAGATGCACGTTAAAGATCTCATGGCACTATTTGAAAGAGAAGGATGTCTCGTCCGATGTCCTGGCCAACAGTCCACCAGTTAAAATTGGCCATTCACTTCATCACTGTCTACAAATTAGGTTTCACGTTCGCCCACAAGAGACACAGTCATCACACTTTACACTATATCCTGTGAAGTGCTTTGAAAGTTTCTCCTGGTGCCCTGACCGACAACATTTTGAGATATTGAATACTTAAATAAGATCTCCCCTAAGCCTCTCTTCCTTATTTCAAATACTCCCAGCTTCCATAGCCTTTTGTTTCCTAGGTGCCCAGTCCCAGCTATCAATCTGGTTGCCTTTTGCTATATCACCTCCAATGCTGATGTTCCTGACCGGAAACAGTGAAATTGTTGTGATTAACTTTTGCTGGAAAGCTTTTATTTTAACTGAAATGGAAGGCACTGGGAAATGATTGCCATTATTATTAATAATAAATATTACTATTATTATGCATAATAATCCTTGCATTTGATAAAGTGCTTTATCACATCGTTGAGATAACACACAACAACAACAAAATATATTTGTATAGCGCCTTGCACATCAGGAGGAGGTCCTGAAGCACTGGAATGTCTCAAAGCTCTTGACAGGATTTCTTACTTTGTCCCTGTATGTGGAGGCTACAGTTTTGATTGATTGATCGTTTCAGTGTGCGGTTGTTGACTTTCCATTAAAATGCTCCATGTTCAGATGAGGTGATGGAAATACAGACACTTCATCGGGAGGTTACATTTATTAAATCACAGCTAAAAATATAACACATAGCATATTGCAGAAGACTAATGCTTATAGCTGATTATGGATATCTCTTCACTTCAATATATGTGAGCAATGAACTACAAAAATAATATAATAATAATCCTCATATTTGATACAGCGCTTTTCACACGGGGAAGTCATCTCAAAGCACTTGACAGGATTTAATGTATAATGATTGTATAGTTGACCGAGCTACTTTTACCCACTCCTCCCCCCCCTTTGCTCAGCTGGTTCTAGCCTTCTACATCGTCCTTCACCACCGGTGGCCTTGCTTTCAGTCACTACCCCCGAACCTCTGCAAATCTTTGCCTGAATCCCTTCAGTTTGCCCCTTCCCTGCCCAACTTCAGATCACACCTGAAGACCTTCCTCTTTGACAGTGCCTACCGACTCCTCCCGTCTCTCCCTAGCTCGGTGTCAAGCTCCACTACTGTTCAAGGCTCAGAGATCTTACGCAGGGAAAGGGAGCCATATAAAAGCAAATTGTTGTATTTTGTAGGCAAACTCAAACTTTTCTTGCAAAACTATTGATAATAAGACCACTACTTTTCTCACAAACTGCTCCAAATGCACCGCATCACACTTACTTAAGTTAGTACACATCAAACTTTATGGTGTAAAATAAATTGTTGTACTTGGCTCTTACTATCTATATTTGTATTACAAACACTGGATGTTAAGTTTTGTAAAGTCGGTTGGGACATGGGGATAGTTCAACACAGGAACCAAAATGAGAAGGATTTTGAAAGTCAACAACCCGATTTTGAAAACATTTATTTGCCTCAAACTTATGTGTACTGGAGGAAATGGTTGGGATCCATTTATGTAAACTTTACCCCTTGGAATCCAGTGTTAAAATATTAAACTAGAAACGTTCAGAAGAATAGTTGCATTTACACGTGAAAATTTCAAGGCAAGATTTTTTTAAATAAGAAAAAAATACTCTAAATATTGTGTAAGTGAATAAACATTGTGGAGTTATGCTCTTTTGTGGCAGCCAACACTGGATATTTAAAGACTATCATTGTGTAGAGAAAAGGAAATAATTGTTTTGCCTGCTGAAATGGTCTGGTACGAGGGGTGGGATTGCTGTGCCAAACTTCTTTCAATGGATGTATCAATTTTGTGGATAAATTATATTTTTAATGGCCTTCATTTTATTTCCAGGACTATTCTTTCACTGCCACTTGAAAAATATGTCTTTGTTGTGCATTAAAGTTGCCTTTAACTATGTGCATTGTCGTGCACGTTGGAAAATGGTTTGATTGTGCTTTTTGCTTGGAATTTAGAGTGCTGACTCAACATGTAAAGTGAAAGGCAGAAAGAGCTTGTATAGTGTCTTATCACGCTGAAACATCTCAAAGCGCTTAACAAGCACTTACTATCAGGCATGGTTTGTTGTCAAGCCACTTGTGCCAGCAAGGTCTTAAAATCTGGGGCTATTGAGAGAAGACGATTCAGAGGGGATCTCACAGAGGTGGATAACATGTTAAATCTGCGAGCAGAGCTTTACTCAGCACAATAAACACTCCATTCACAGCCCCACTGGCTGAAGCTTTATCTGGAAAGGATGTCAGATTGGCAGAATGATTTTTTACGAGGTCGCTCAACCACATGAACATTCTGAGTTGCTGAGACAGGAAAGAGAACACTGCATGGAGAAGGGGCTGGTGCCTCCATGGTGCTTTCATATTCAGAAGAAAAACAACCACAAGGTTCTACTTTTCAACATATTCCACACCAAATTGGGTTCCATGTAGAGCTGGGACCCACACCCGGAATCTGATACTTGAATTTTTCATTGCAGCAAGGCCGCTCCAGATGTGATCTGAAAGAGTTGGTAACTGCTGGGCTGATTGTGGGACGTTGCTGTGCGCAAATTGGCTGCCACGTTCCCTACAAAATACAGTTACTGCACTTCACAGTGTATCCAGTGAAGCGCTTTGTGACATTTCGACAATGTGACGGGGCGCTATGTCAAATGCAAGGATTATGTTTATTATTATCATTTTTATAAATTGGTAGGATTCTTTCAATGGCTTATACAACTCCACATCAGTTCCTTTCTTCCTGCCTTGACCCCGGGTTATAACCAAAATCATCATCTAATCAAAAAGGGACCATGTGTGGTGCCACTTAACCTCGGTCAGCAGAGTGGCTTAGGAGGGGTGAGGAGACCTGAGAGGTTGTAAATATTCTGTAAAAGAAAGTGGTTACTGATGGGTGGGGGAAATGCGATTTGTGATATGATAATTATCACAAAGTCACATACTTGCATACACACCCACAAACACACACGTGCACCACTGTGCAAAAATGGTTTCTCCCTCCAAGACTTTCCAGAATTCAGAATGCAGACATTTTTGTGTTTAGTTCATTGGGGTGGGGTGGGGGGGAGGCTTCTTGTCAATATCTGTCCTGCAGTTAAATCGATCATGGCTGTTTGTGATATCTTGACAATAGTTTGCACTCGTGACGTTTCAGCGTTGCAGGTGCTACATTAAATTCAAGGATTAAATTCCCTTTATTATACTATAAATGTAAGGCTACCATGCCAAGAAAAGTACTGCATTGAAAGAGTGCAGACATTTCCTCTCTTTGTTGTTTTCTATTCGGGTGGCAAGTGTGTGTATGTATACATTGGGAAGTATACAGGAAAGCAGGGTCAAAGGTATAGAAGACAAATGTGCGTTGTTCAGGAAGGATCTGTGCAGTGTGGGAGCGCTGTGCACGAGTGATTTGTTTTATTTGGCAGGGACAGTGGGTCCGTGCCTCGCATGTCCTTCGCCACTTAATAATAATAATAATAATAATCCTTGCATTTGATAATAAATAACAGGCACATGAGGGCTGTTCTGCTCTGATGGCTGAACAGAAAACATGCGGCAGCTGATCAGAAGCTGCAGAATTTTCAGACCGACTCCAGACGTAACTCATGAGCACTTTGTTTGAGAGAAAGTCCAGCAATTCAATTTAAGCGATGCCCACATTTTAAGTGTCATTTTCTTTTGTCAGTCGGGTCGAGACCAATACAAGGCTACAAGTACCATAGGTGCAAGTTGAAAAGAACTTTGAAGAAAGCATAAAAATAAAGAGAGGGGCAGAGAAAAAGACAACTGCGAAATCTTCATAGTTTCATGTTCTTCAGAGACATTTTTTTGTGAATGAATAACCAAATGAGTCAACCTGACAGATCACCACTGGGCATGAAGGGGTTTGCATATGAGGGCATGGATCTTGAAAACAAACCTTCTGGAGACAATGGAGGCTGGTGAGGATGGGTGTGTGGAGTTTGGTGTGGGTGAGACTATGGGCAGCGCAGTTTTAGATGGTGTAACTGGGGAGAACCGACAATAAGTGTTTGAGAAATCAAGGTGGGAGGTGACAAAGCGTTCAAGGTTTCAAGGTGGTGTTCAAGCATTTCAGTGGCATTTGCAGTGAGACAGGGTTGGAGACGGGCACCATGACAGAGGTGGAGAAAAACAGTACTAATCAGTCTAATGTAGAGTAGGAAGGACAGTTGGATATCCAACCAGATGCACTGGTTTGGTGAGTTTGAGAGATAGGCTGGAAAGGTTCAGCAGGTCAGAGTTAGAGGTAAAGGAGACATTGGTGATAGCTATGGAGGATAACTTCTGTCTTGTCCATAATTAATTGCAGGAAGTTGGTGATTATCCAGACCTTGATGTCTGGACTTTGAGTTGGCTGATCTCTGCAGAGCAGAGAGCTAAAATTGACCTCTATAGTCCTGGGGTCAAGAACAGGAAAAGAAAGCCAGAGTTCTCACTCCTCGTTGTTCTGAGGACTGGGGTAGATGCGATGGGATTAATGGCCTCCTTCTATGTGGTAAATTTCTAAGGTTCTATGGTTCATCACTATCAGTGATCCTTCCTGGAAAATGTGTGAACAATGGCCACACTTGAAAGCTTTGAAAAACCTTTTCAAAAGCACTCATTTTCTCAGCTCCCATATGAAGAGCATCCCCTTGAGTCAGCTACTGTTAAGTTGCTGCCGATGTCTAATTACAATACAAAATGGCATTATATAGTGCCTTTCACATCGGGAGGCCGTCCCAAGACATTGGCATAATTGGCAGCGACTCTCAAAAGGATTCACAAATCCTAAATTTTCCAAGACAGCTCCCAGACTGATCTGCTGCTGTTCCATTTCGACATCAATCTTATTTCTATTGAACATTAATATAACTTCTGCATCATGTTCTAAAGGAGCCTCCCGGGTGGCAGAGATCAGCTGAGATGAGTTTGAACCGAGATCCTGCAACAACAACAACACAATGGTGCATCTTAGGAATCCTTAAAAAAAACTTTAAAATAATAATTTGGTCACTCAATCCACAACTGTTCCTGAGACACTCCTGTGCGCAATTGGCTGCTGCGTTTCGGCCACAATATATACAGTCAATTGACTTTACAGTATGTTCTGTTCTCTGGCTGTTTCTCCTCCTTTGAGCATTTCACCTTCTACCTCATCCCTCATCTCTCTCTCCCTCAAAATCCTCCTGGTTTACCTCCCCCCACCCCAAACCTCCTGGCTCCTTCTTCACCGGTATCTCTTCTCTCTTCTCATCCCTGTCCTCTGCTCTGAACACCTGCTCATAATGGGTGATTTCAACCTCCACCTAAACCCCCCTTGCACCACCTCCTCGGATTTCACTGCCCTCCTCTACTCCCTAAACCTCACCCTCCGCATCAACTCGCTGACCCACAACCATGGCCACTCCCTTGACCTCGTTATCACACATGGTCTTGATATTTCCGACCTGTCTATCACAGACAAGGCCATCTCGGACCACTTCCTCATCTCCCTCTCCTCCCACATCCCCCTCCCCTCTTCCAAGTCCTCCACCATTTTTTTCCTCCCCTGGAAAAAGCTTCCTCCTGAGTCCCTCACAAAAGCCCTCTCTTCCTCGGACCCCCTCTCCTTCTGGCCCTCCACCCGCAGTGATCCTGATGCTGCCGTCAAGTTGCTGAATGATCGTCTCTCCACAACCTTCAAATCACTGGCTCCCCTGAAATCCAAGGTTGTTTCTAAACCCACCCGTTCCCCCTGATACAACAGTCATCTCCGCTCACTCAAAACACAAACCCGGATGCTCGAGCACACATGGAAGAAATCCAGCCTCACGATTCAACCCAATTGTGGCTCGAGCACCTCCGCACCTATCTTTCATAGGCCAAAACTGACTTTTACTCCAAAGTTATCCTGGAGGCAAACAGCAATCCAAAGGTACTGTTCTCCACCATCCATCACCTCCTCCATGCATCACCTCAGGCCCCCTCTATCCTCACATCAAACGCTAAGTGCGAAGAGGTCCTTGACTTCTTTGCCTCATAAATTGAAAACATCTGCTTGCCCGCATCGTCCTCCCCCACCCCTGTGTCCCCTTCCACCCCACCCAGACCATCCACACCGCCTTCTCCCTCCACCACAGCTCCTGCCACTCCCCCCTCCTTACACTCCTTTGCCCCCATTTCTTCCTCCTCCTCTCTCAACCACAATCAACCTGTCTCTTTCCTCAAGCTGTGTTCCACTCCCCCTGAAACCTGCTGTCATCACACCCCTCATCAAAAAACCCACCCTCGATCCCTCTAATCTCTCACACGACCGTCCCATCTCCAACCTACCCTTCCTTGGCAAAGTCCTGGAACCATTGTTGCAGGTCAATTTGGGTCACATCTCTCCCTCCACTCCGTCCTCGAGCCCCTGGAGTCTGGTTTTCACCCTGACTGCCTACAGCACAGAGACAGCGCTTGTCAAAGTCACAAATGACATTCTCTTGATCAGGGCTCCCTCTGCCTCCTCGTCCTCCTGGATCTCTCTGCCGCGTCCGACACAGTCAACCACGCCATCCTCCTCCATCGGCTCTCCTCCCTTATCAACCTTAGTGGGACCCCACTCATATGGTTGAAGTCCGAATTAACCAACCACCTCCATTTCATCTCAGCATATGGTTTCTCCTCCCACCCTTGCTCGGTCACCTGCGGGTTACCCAGGGCTCCATCCTTGGCCCTCTTCTTTTCTTTATCTATGTACTCCCTCTGGGCGATGGCATCCGTAAACACGGGGTAAACTTCCACCTGTTCGACTGTGCTTACGGTCACCTCCCCCCTCTCCCCGGCTCGGAGTCAGGCTCCGCCACTGTTAAGCGCTCTGAGATGCTACCCTGCGTGGAGAGTCCTATATAAGTGCAAGTTGTTGTTGTAAATTATTATTAAGTGCTCCAAGGCGCTGCCTCACATGAAGGACGCTATATAAATGCAAGTTGTAGTTGTTGTTGTTGTTCATGCAGGATAGCGTCTTGGAGCACTTCTTAGCACTCCAACGACACCTGTGCTTCAACCTTATAGTTTATTCTTTCCATCTCAATTATTCAGTAGATGGGTCGGTAACTAATTGACATGATTTCAGATTAACAATAACAACAAGATTATTGTTACTGCAGCATCTAATTTGTGTGTCACTTTATTCCATGTGCAGATTTTCTCTCACCAAATTTTTCCACCAAATTTCTGCCCTCACTCACTGTTCATAAAAGCACTTAATTCCTTTTTCATTCACTGAGACTTGTCATTCATGTCTGGATCTCCAGTTACTGTGCTATTGGGCCACCGCATTCACCTACAAAATACACCGCCACTTTATGTTTTATTTTTGAAACGTTTTTAGGAAAAAAATTAAAAGCCACTTTAAAATCACTTTAAAGTAATCACTTTCCATTGAATTATATTTTGTAAAGCACTTTTGAGACACTCATTTTATTTGAAAGGTGCTGTATAAATGTAAATTTTACCCACAAAGTATGCTGTCAATTCACTTTGCAGTATATTCTGTGAAACGCTTTGAGACATCTCAAAGACATGATAAGGCGCTATATCAAATGCAAGGATTATTATTATATATTTGTTGTTATCTTTTCTGTAACAGTCTGTATAGGTCAGTCACAGAAGTAGGTGGAAGGGGCAGCAGCTTATCTGTGAGAATATTATAATAGCCAATAGAAGTTCCGAGAGACAGTCTGGGATGGGGTGGAGGATTGTGGAGGAGGAATGAGCTCTTATGTAGGAGAGGTGGAGGCTCGTGTGGAATATGCACTGGTTGGGCCAAATGGCCTGTTTCCGTGCTGTAACATTCTATAGAAGGTGATGAGAATAGAGAGGGATTAAGGAGGGGGATTGGAGGGATGGAGGTTCATGTGGAGTATAAACACTGGTATGGACTAGTTGGGCCGAAAGCCCTGTATCAGGACTGCACAGTCCATGTAATTCTGTGCAATTTAGAAAACAGTTGAGGAATAATTCTACATCTTTTGACGTCACCTAATTTGCACAGTGATTCTTTTTTGCTTTGTTATAACTTGGCCTCAAATCATGAACTACTAGCGTAATTTGTGATTTGGAGGAGTCGGAAGACCACAAGATTGGTTTGGAGGAAGAAAGCCCTCCATCCCATTCGATCTTATCCTTCTAGAACAACCATCCTTCCAGAACACCTACCCAAAAATCCCCCCATCGCAGCATCAAGCTGTTTTTTTAACTGTTCTGGCCTCTACTACATTTACTTGCAAACTGCTTCAGTCATTGATTATTCTCTTGAGTAAAGAAACAAGCTCCTGGTGTCTGTCCTGAAATTGCCCTTTTCAACCCTTAACCTATGTCCTCTTGTTCTACTGACTTGGTGCATCCAAAAATATTCATCTGCGTTTACATTTCGAATCCTGTTTTAAAATTTTATACAATCGCTGGAGCAGGAACAATCCCTGGCTGATTTTTTTCCCTCCCTGTTCCAGGAGTTCGGAGACCAATTGCAACACCTCTCTCCCTCTCCCCTCTCAGTGCTCCGACTGAGATCAGCTAACGCAGTACAGACGGGGATTCGAACCTGTGACTTTCTGTTCTGTGTGGCCTGGCACTGCCCTGGGTGGTGCCTTCACTCACTAGGCCAATCATGGAAGCTGTAAATGGAATGTCTAATGCAATGCATAACTGCAGTGAATCATGCTTTTGGACCTTGCGCAGATCACAGCAGGACTTCACTGTAGCCCAGTCTTCAACCCACGAGCTGCTCTCGCTCACCTAAACCATGCAGGAAAACTATTATTAAATCTTGTATAATCTGAAACCAGGGACCACAGCATTATTTGAAGTGCCTTTTGCACACTGACCTAAATGTGGAAATTTTAATGTAAACATTATTTAACTCTTGTACGTTTCCTTACAGCACACATTACTCAATCCCAATAGAATGCAATTATACATTGTACGTGGTTTCCAAAGTCCCCTCTACACAGTCTTCTTGTTAATCAGAAACAAATACCTTTTGTTGGCGATGATGACTAATGAAGTGTTTTCTCAAGTTTGTGCAGCTCCAGGTACCCCTTGATTTATTTCCTGAGCTGGGTTTTCTCATTTGCAACCCTAACAACTTCTGCTTTCTTCTGCCAAGCACAATAAATCTGCACTATTAGATAGTTTCAACCTATTTTGCGAATTGCTTTGGCCTTCCACACCAAGTTTGCTTTAGGAAACCAAAACACGTCTTTCAAATTGATTTGAGCTCTTAAACAAGCTGGACTCGAATTTCTCCTAGTCTTAGGCCGAGAAACCATTTTGCCTTGCAATTGAAGTCTACACTTAATTATGGAAATTCTTTAATCCAGTTTTAATTGAAAGCAGCTTGCATTCTAAGTACTTCAAACTAAGGCTTTCAGGATTTTCCGCAATTCCGCGAGATCTCAAGACAAAATGGTCTCAAATTGAAAAAATCCATTCAATTCACATCTCCAACCACTTCGCAAGAGTTACTGTAAAGAGTGGCATCTGAAGTCCAGTAGCTCAGTGGTTAGACCACTCGCCTCGCAAATGAGAGGACTTGGCTTCGATTCCCAGCAGGGCGAAACGTTGGGCAAGTTTCCCTACTCCACACGCCTCTGTTTGCTTAGCAGTAAGTAGGAACCTGGTTGTTAGTTAATAGGTGGATCATTTTTCCCGGGGTCCATAGTTCCTTCAAAATAAATAGAAATAATTTGATCACTCAATCCACAACACTGCTGTGCATAATTGGCTGCCGCATTTTGCCCACAAAATATAGTCAATTCCCTTTATGATATATTCTGTGAAGCGCTTTGAGTCATCTCACAGACGTGAAGAGCACTATATCAAATGCATTGAATATTATTATTAATATCTCCCAACACAATGGAGACTTTCTCTTAAACAAAAGCTTCCTTTTAGGTGAAGCTTTAAAAATGAAATGAATCCTCCAGACTAAATTTCTGACTTTTTGAATTTAACGCCTTCATTAGCTCTGGACAGCGGTTGGAAAATAAATACCAGATGTTATTGTCACAAGAAAAGGTTTATTATTTTTATTACAATCCTTTATGAGGGTAATCTTGATTATGTGAAAAGCACAATTATCTAAAAAAAAGGAGTCATTTTTCCAATGGGGGCCCTGAAGTAAAGTAAAGGAAGAAAAGCAGACAGCTGGACTAGTGCCAGACTGTCGTGAGACTTGAGTGCACTTTCTCTCTTGATTCTCTTGATTCTGCCACTTCATGTTAATGTTCCTACTTGTGCTCTCTGTCGCTCTTGGCCCAAACTCAGATATCATGTGAGGCTATGAGTTCAAGACCAACTCCAGGCCTATGAGCTCACAGTGCAGGCAGGAGCTCCAGTGCAGTACTGTTGGCCATCGGGCGAGACTTTAAACCAAGGTCCCATCTACCTCTCTTCAGGTGGATGTTAAAGAACCTATGATACTGTTTGAAAAGAGAAGGTTGTCATGGCTTACAATGCTCCCCCCAAAAAATTGGTTAGGGTGTTCAAGAGAGTATGTTTTATTTTTATTATGATTATTATTATGTGTTAGACACTTAGTTGACCAGAAAACCCCTGTAAACATCGCAAATTGTGATGATAATTTTCACTAGTTGTCAGATTATGCTGGCACAGCTATCACACTGGACAAATTGGCTGCCATGACTGCCTACAAATACACAGGTCACAACATTTGCAGTAAAGCCTCGCAAAGCGCTTTGAAACGTCTCAACAACACAATAAACTGCTGTATCAAATCTAAGGTTCATTGCATGATTATTATTTTACAAAGAGAGCTTGACAGGATATGCACCTGGGCTGAGCACTGCTCATGAAGTTCAAGACAGACAAATGGTATACGGATAAATAAGATAAGGGAAAAATAAATTTGAAACAATGGGAGGAAACAAGCATCATTAAAAGATTTCCTGCGTAGCTCTGGTTGAGCACTGGATTTCGGAGCGGAAGGTTGATAGAATCAGTACAATCAGTCTAAACAAATTCTCTGGGAGGAGAAGAGAGAAAGAAAAATAGTAAACTTTCTCTGGCTCTAATAGGCTCCAAGAAGACATTGAACAGATCCACATTCAACCAAGACATGGTTGATAGGTGTAACCCAGAAATTGTCTGCACAGAAAGGGGGTCAAAAAATTGGCCCATTGGATACATAGAAACACAGAAACAGGAATAGGCTATTCAGCCCCTCAAGCCTGTTCTGCCATTTTATAAGATCATGACTGATCTGTAACTCAAATTCAGTTATCTGCTGTTGCCCCATATCCCTTAATACCCTGACCTAAGAAATATGTGTCTATAAATGGATCCAGCATCTACAGCCTTTTGGGGGAAAGAGTTACAGATTTCCACTATCCTTTGGGTGAAAAACTGCCTCCTAATTGGCCTAGCTCTAATTTTAAGATGATCCCCCTTCCCACCTCCCACCCCCCTCCGTTTCTCTGTATCTACCTATCAAATCTCTTTACATCAAGACTATTGCTACCTGTTTTTGTAATTCCCTAGTTTTATAAATCAAACCCACTTCCCAGCTCTCTCCCCATGTCTCTTAATAGTTGCACTGTTTAAGGGCTTATCTAGTTTCCTTTTTAATAATTATATTGATCTGCCTGTCTGGTTCAGTAGATTGTCTGTCTCTTCGGTGAGACTTGCCAAAGCCCCAAAGGATAGGGTGGTCCATCCTGAACAAACTATATAGTTATTGGTTGTTTTGTATTTTAATCAACAACAGAAGGAAAGGCGAAGATGAAAGAACAACTTGGCTTAGTCTGTTCTAATAATAATCCAGCACCTTGGGACATCCTCCCGACGTGAAAGGTGCTATATAAATGCAATTTTGTTGTTGCTCTTGTTGTAATCCATGCATTTGATATAACGCCTTATCAAGTAGTTGAGACATCTCAAAGCACTTTATATTTTGTGGGCAAAACATTTTTTGTGTATATTTTGTGTAGCAACCACGCTGAGTCAAGAGATTGTGGGTTCAAGTCTCTATCTGTGATCTTCTCCTTTCTCATGTTTCTGCTCCACTATTGTGTGTGAAGGATGCTATATAAATGCAAGTTATTATTGTTGAGGCTTGCCACCTCCACCTTGCCCTCTCTGCCTAACATTGGCAGCCAAGCCAAAGCAAAGGGGGTCCCAAGCATTGGCTCTTCCCAATCTGCGCGTAATTATCTCTGGAATTAGATAAACAGGATGCATCCCTCTAGGGAGATAGTGCACATTCTATTTCAATAAATATCTCTGGAATTTCCATGTCTAGGTGAGATACATGGAACTCTCATTAAGCATGGCGATGGGTTTCCGCATTGGGCAGACACCCAGCTGACCAAAAAAAATCAAAGTTGTCCATAAAAACCTACATCTGCCATTGGGCCTGTGTCACCTCTTTCCTGCTTTGGTGTCTAACACCCTCTATGTAAAATGCTCCAAGACATTATGACGCCCTTACATAGGACGTATGTAAGTGCAAAATATTATTGCTATCCTAACTCCCTCCCTCCCTCTTTCTCCCTCTCTTCCTCCCTTCTCCCTCTCTCTCTCTTTCTTTCTCTTTCTCCCTCCCCCTAACTCTTTCTGCCTTCCACTCTCTCTCCCCAACCCCAGCTATAAATGATTGTGATCTACGTAGACGAGAAGGGGTAAAGATTAAAATGCCTGTCTCACCCTCGGCAGAAATTCTGATGGCTAATAATATTTTCTAGCGATCTACAAGGGATTGATTAAAAATCCTAGGAAAGTTTTGTGTCAAAGCATCAGACCGTGTCCTGAAATAATGACATTACGTGAAAGGACTCTTTTTAAAAAAAAAGTCTGGTTGCAATATTTCTAAATAGGTTTTGAAACTTTTTCATTTCAAAGTATTATTTCATTTTAAGCAGTCATGTTATTCACAAATTACAGGGCGAGATGAATCACGTTAGCCTACAGAAAAATACACAGTTATTACTCTTTCTGGTGCATCCCGAGAAGCACTTTGAGATTTTCCATCCTAACATGAAGGCTCTGTATCAAATTTAAAGATGATTATTATTATAATTAAATGATTTAGAGCTTGTTTTTATTCTTGGAACAGTGAAAACAAAAGAAACAAGAACAGTAGTTTTGATTCCAGCCAGTGAATCTATACGCCCATTGCTTTGAGGCAGAGTGCCAGAATCAGCAATAGGCTTAACACACCCATCCAAAATCATTTCATTGCTTGTGAGCGATCCAGATGCCCGGTCCAAATCAGCAGGCCTCTTGAATCATCCCCAGCACACAGCGGGATTGAAAACTTAGTTCACATTCAAATAGTATTCATTATGTCCAAAATCGGATCTTTAAGCCAGGTTCCTTTCGTGGGAGTCCCTTTGTCACCTCTCGGCTGGACTATTCTAACGCCCTCCTCGCCGGTCTCCCATCCACTACCATCCATAAAATCCAGATCATTCAAAACTCTGCTGCCCGCATTCTCACCCGCACCAAACTCCGCTCCTCGATCTCCCCAGTCCTTGCCAGACTGCACTGGCTCCCTATCCCAGAGAGGATTGATTTCAAGATCCTCACCCTTGTATTCAAATCCCTCCACTCCTCTGCACCCCCCCCTCCCTCTCTGACCTCCTCTCTCCTCAAAACAGTACCCATTGCCTTCGTTCCTCCGGGTCTGGCCTCCTCCTCGTCCCCCGAGTCCTCCACCTCACCCTGGGCGGCCGTGCCTTCAGCCACTATGCACCGAGGCTCTGGAATTCCCTTCCTCACTCCCTTCGCCTCACTCCCTCCCTTCCTATTTTCAGGTCCCTGCTGAAGACCTTTCTCTTCGACCGCGCCTTTGGTCACTTTCCTCCCCCTCCCCCTGGCTCGGCCCCGGGACCCGTTACTGTAAAGCGCTCTGAGACACCGTCCGGCGTGGAGGGTGCTATATAAATCCAAGTTGTTGTTGTTGTTGTTGTTGATTCAGAATCTCTCAGGACGACATGCTCTCAAGGCCAGGAAAGCGAACCAGTTCCCACAAGTTACATTAAATATCCACTATTTATGTTATGACCAGAGGACTTGAAATAAGACCAGATTCAAACAGAAGAACCGATTCTGAATTTTTAGAGCGCATCGAAATATTGGTGCACGCTTTGCAGTAATTCCTGTTGAGTGTAGTGACTGTGTCTTATGTTTTCACACAGAATTACATAGAAGGTTGCAGCACTGAGATCGATCATTCGGCCCAACTAGTTTATGCCTTGGAGAGAGTTACCTAATTCCGGAGAGTATTATGCTCAGGTTAGAAAAAGCCAAGGTTTGGGGACCCTAGAGTATGTTTTGGGGTATTGCTGCAGTGTAACCAGCTAAAGCAGTAGGATTCGTGCTATTGTGAGTACTGTGGCAAGCGTTGCTGCTTGTCCAGCTTGAATTTACTGTTCGAGCTTTGGTTTGTAGGTTGGAAAAAGAGAAGATATAAATATAAATATCCCCCCAAGACATGGAGTCCTGTAGCTTAGTGGTTAATGCGCTCGCCTCGCAAGGACGAAACCTTAAGCAAGTTTCCTTGCTTCACAAGCCTCTGTTTGCTTAGCAGTAAGTAGGAACCCGGTTTTTAGTCGATTGGCTGATGGCTTACCGCGGTTAATAATCCCGCCCCCCAAAAATAATAATTTGGTCACTCAATCCATTGCTGTGTGCAATTGGCTGCCACATTTTGCCACAAAATACACAGTCACTCCACTTTACAGTGTATCCTGTAAAGCGCTTTGAGACATCTCAACGATGTGATAAGGCTCAATATCAAATGCAAGGATGATTATGATAAAGCCAGCTGATAATAGCGGAGGTTACTTGGAAGCTAGAATTCGAAAGGTATACGAAGGGGTGGGGAGGTGTGGTGGGGGGCGCGGGAGTATGGGGGGTGGGCGGAGCAAGAACTTTACTATGTCTCCAACCCATAGTAAGTCCGGTCTGGATGCTGACACCAAGCATCCAAAGGGGAAAGTATTGAGTTATTTTCCGCCTTATTAAAATTCGCCCAAAAAATATATTTTGAAAAAGAAAAATGCATTTTTGAGGTACAATTTTTTTGCATGGACCACAGCTTTACCCCTCCAGGGCATTTTCTTTACCAAAACAGATGGTGATGTTTATATTTCTTTCTAGTCCCGTCTTATTCCTCTGAAAGGCGGACCCGCAAAGCCAGGCTTGTGGGTTTTATTTGTCTCTAACTGAGAGGTTCAGGAAAGGGCAATCCTGCTTTGCCATTGCACTACCAGAGAGTGGTACTTTTGATTTCCGCCTTCCACCTGCAAATAATTTAAAACTATATTTCAGTGTTATTAATGTGAGCCGCTCTGAAGCATGCACATTATTGAACACCCTGAGGACTCTGATGTTGAAATAAAGCGTTTATGCAGTGATTTACTTCACAGAAGGCAGGATTCAGCCTGCTACAAATTGTGATGTTGACATAGGAGTCGGTGGTTTGTGTGATGACTCTGTGAGTAAATGGACTGAACTGGCATGTGATGGCGCAGAGTCAAGCGGATCAAGAAGGTCCCAGGTTCAATCTTTGATCTGTTGCTGCCCAGGCCGGAGCAGAGGAGAGAAATGTGGATCACAAAGGGGGATTCTCAGGGATAGAGGGATGAACTGTGGGGAACGATTTGATAAACTGGCATTCCAGAGGCTTGAAAAGATGGGGATCCTTATAGCAGTCGGTTTTAAATGGGATTGAGAAAGTAAATCCAGAACATTATTCTCAGATAGGGCAAATGAGAAGGACAAGAAAGCAAAGGTCAGGTTTATGAAGTGCAATTTCATATCTTTCTGACTCGTAAAATATTTTGTCAATTATGTTGTCCATAGGAAATAGGTGTGTAAACTATCATTAAAGATTTCTTGATGCTATTCCAAAAGAGTGAGTTTCTCCCAGTTTGTTGGCCAACAGTGCTCCAATGAATTGGTCATTTGCCTCATGGATGGTTGTGAGAGATTGATGTGCACAAAGGGACTACCATGTTCGCCTCCAAAACATATCGCCACTACACCTGATAGCAATTATTTGTGAAACACCTTCTGTGAGGGGCTTTAATGTTTGAGGTGCAATATCAAATATAAAGAATATTATAACAACCAATCTGTTGCATCTCATAAAAAATTTACCTCCAAAGAAGATGGCCTGGCTCTGTGACTCTTCTCTTCAAAACATGCATTAGTGTATCAGTAAATGTTGGTCGTAAAAGGTGACTTCAGTATTTACGAGCTTTATTAACAGGAATTACCAGAAGCTTTGTTTTACGTTTTATGCTTATGGAGTATAGTTAAAGGAAATTATCATTGGAAAAAAGACTTCATTCATGTTTATCCAGTGGTGGGCTTGACTTTGTTTAGTTTATTGTTTCAGTCAAATAAAGATTGTAGTCTTTATTAGTGCTGTTAAATTGCATCTGATCTTTCTGTATCTAAAAAAATAGTCTGGCAGCAGTTTGCTGTTGACTCTTTCAATAGCTGTACAGGTTTCTGGATACATCAGCAAGCTTTAAATGTATTAACTATTGAGTGGAGCGCATCAGAACATGTTTTCTTTTCCACTTCATGCCACTGTAAAATAGAGTATTAACTTTCATGCAGTATCGATTTTATGTAAAGTACTAACTTAACACCAGTATTACTATGATGTATAAACTAAACGCAAAATACTGCAGATGCTGGAAATCTGAAACAAAACCAGAAGTTGCTGGGAACACTCAACAGGTCAGGCAGCATCTATGGAGAAAAGAAAGTGAGTCAACATTTCAGGTTCTGACCCCAGTTCTGATGAAGGGTCGTAGACGTGAAACATTGACTTACTTTCCTCTCTCCATAGATGCTGCCTAACCTGCTGAATTTTTACACCAACTTCTGTTGTTGTTACTATGATATATAATACAGTAAAACTCACATAAATCTTATCTTTATAAATTGTACAATCACCTAAGTGGTACATGCACCCAACTTCCATTCAGTTTCCTATCAAAACCACTTAGATTTCCTTGGACTAGTCGTATTAATCATCTCCTAACTTGTAACGACAATCCTCTATCCTGCATTACTCCCGAACTTACCGGCTGCATTGAATCGTAGAAAATGACATCCCGACCCGTCAACGCATGTTACGAGCTGCATTGAATTGTATAAATTAGATCGGATTTTATACGACTTAATGTTTTGTTTCCAACTGATTTGACGTGTGTGAGTTTTACTGTACTAATTGCATGACCGTAGTGTGGCTGCTGAGTCTCACTATGTCTCCATTGTGTGACCCCCCCCCATCCCACTATTTTTGTGATTGCTGTGCAATCAATCGCTGATTCTCCCCAGAGTCTCTTCTGTGTGATCGCTCTGTGACTGCTGGCAAAACACCTGGTTGAGCAGACATCATTGGAGCCAAAGTCTCTGAAGTGAGATCGGAAAACATTTCTCCACACGGGTTGTGAGAATGTAGAAAGTTCTGCCCTCAAAGCTTCACACACAGAGACAATTGGGATGTGAAGTTTCAAGTGAGATTGGAAAAAAAGAAAATAAGAGGTCTGATCAGCCATGATCTAACAGAATGGCAGCACAGGCTCGAGGGGCTGAATGGTCTACACCTTTTCCTATGTTCCTATCAGGTGTGAAAATAAGAGTGAAAAGACCTGCGATTATTCAATAAACTGACAAAACTGGCTCAATGGGACGAATAGTTCACTCTGTTTCCCGTGATACTGTCACGTTAATGAGAGGGTGAGTCAAGGGTGAGTGCATCATAATGGGAGAAGAGAGAGATGAATCCTTCTAACATAGAAATAAATTGTGCAGCACTTGTTCATGCCAAGTGGCCTTCAATCTCCCAGATATTGGTCACTCACTTCACTTATTTTTGTGAGGCATTGCTGTGCACCCAAATTGGCTGCTGTCGTGTTTGCCTACAAATTATAGTCACTACACCTTACAGCAAATCCTGTGAAGTATTTCGAGACGTGATAAGGCTCTGTATCAAATACATAATATTCTAATTATTAGTGCTTATCTGGCATTAGAGCTGTTGGAAATATTAAACTCGCAATAATTCTATGTGTGAATTACAAGCACAGGTAAATAAAAAGAAATGGTTTAATGTGGTTTAAAAAGAGTGACCTTTACACAGCCTTACAATGCTTCCTTTTTCTTTTCACTTCACAGTGTCAGTGAAGCAGATGCTGGGAATATCATTAGGCTTTTTATTCCTGATGTGGGGATGTTTTTCGCTGGCTTGGCTACTTGGCTCGTCTGCAGGAGTTTAGTTCAGCAGCCACTGACGGAGGAAATGGCACAATACAATCCAGAGTTCCAGACCGAAGAACAGGTAAAAAAAAGATATTTTCCTCTTTTGTTGCTCTTTCCCTTTCTTATCGTTTCGCCCCTAAAATCCAGAAATGTTGCCCATGCATCTGAAGCCACTTTCCTGCAACATATTAGTGCCATACTCCTCAGGTGCTTCATCATCTTGGGCGATGGAGGTGGGAGAAGCTCACGCTGACATAGTCCCAGGTTTGAGCACAGGCACTGATTGACCTTCGGCCCCCGGCAGACACATCCTCGATAGGTTCTGCTGATTTTCAGCCGAAATAGCTCATCTCAACCGAGGCAATTCAGGCATCACAGCAATGCACCAGTTTTACCAAATTACTCTTTCCCTGTGCTCCCTAGTTAGCTCAGCCATAGGCTCGGAGAATATCTGGGTGTTTCCTCTGAGCCCCACCCTTATGTGACAACATCACACTCACAACATATACATGTGTTTCGAAACAGTCACTGGTTGCCATCATGCCACCACGGTAATTTGTTGTCTTGCCTCTGGGCTGCATCCCCCAGCAGGATGTTTGTTGTGCTTTTCTTGAGAAAGGATGAAGGGTGAATGGATTTGTTCACAACACGCTATTATACGGCATCTTTCACATGAAGGAACGCATCAGGCGCTCCACAGAACCAGGTTGCTTGTAATTAAGAAAGACGTGTCAACCAGGCTCAGTCAGTAGCACACTCGTCTCTGAGGTAGCCAGCCAACTTGTGTAAGGAAGAGTCGGGGTGTAGGACAAGCAGGACTTAAGTGCTAGATGGTGCTGAAAGGGCTGGGCAACAGCTGTGCTGGATTTAAGGGTGACAGAACATGGTGCCACATTTAACGCAGCCTTATTCTCTTACAATCAATAGGGAGTTCCTCCTGATGTTTAGGTCAACAAGCTCCCAGAGAAAAAAAATTGGTTATTCAGTTCATGGCTGCTTTCAAGATGTTGCTGTCCACAAACCTGTCCTTGTGAGGAAAGGCTGGTGAAGGAAGATAAAGGTCAAATGAGCTTACCACACAGATTAACAAGCCAATATTTGTATAAATAGCAGGGTAAAAAATGTAGTTTCAGAACATGTAAATAGGGAAGAGGGAAGGAAATGCCACAGGCTTGAGGTTTATAATTTGCTATTTGGATGTCTGGGTCACACAATCTGGAGATGTGTTGAATAAACAGTAAGACGGAGGGGACCTGCTTTCTGCTGTCAGAGTTCTGTTCTTGCACAGTTTATAGGCGGTCTCTATTGGCAAAAGCGCAGTACTGCATCGTAACACAGGAATACGGATTCCCCTTTAACCTCATGCTTCCAGAAGAACCAATTTGCGTTCTTCCCATCACACCATTGAGCGGCTTCTTATCAATTGCTTCTTCTGACTTTTCTAACTTCTAAACACATGTAAAATACCTTAACTATATTGGCAGGGTTGGCTCCTGGACTCGATTTTCAATGGTTTTCCTCCCATGGAAACAAGGCAATAAAGGTGAATTCTTAACAAGAATAAAGTCTATTAATTTCAGCAAGCCTCCTCTTCGACCATGCCATCAGCCACCTCCCTTCCCTTTCCCCCTTCTGACCCCAGCTCGGGTCTGAAATGCTGTACTCTGTCCAGCACCTTGGGACGTCCTCCCGACGTGAAAGGCCTACACAAATGTAATCCTGTTGTTGTAATTGAAATCCCCCATGATTTGGCTTCTCCTGCCTTTCCTGTTAACCCCTTCCAGATGTTGATTGGCCTCTGTCCTGAATTTCTGTTCACAACCCCTTGTCTTCTTTGTCCTGCCGACAATCTGAATTTGCTTCCATTATACCATACAATATCTTGCCCACGTCCATAAGGTGGCCTTGAGACCTTGTTTTTCCAGGGCTGAAGAGCACAGGTTATCTTGCTGTTCCTTGGAGCTCATCCCTCTGATTACTGTTCACTTCACTGTCCCGCTGTAAGAATTTGAGGACCCATTTTCGGGACATTAAAATTGACAAACTAAACTATTTTAAAAATGACCCACTTAAGTGTTTGTTACACAATCACGTGCGTCTGAATTTAATCTCCAGTTCCATTTCACTCAAATATTTATTAATTAGTGAGAGTTGATAATTCTCATTGACCTAGATGTTGCCACAGTTGTTTTCTTCTTTGGACTTTGGGTGATATATTTATTGGCCCCTTAAATTAATTGAACCCCGTTGCTAAGTGTTGTACCAATCACACTAGTTTTATAGACGAAACAGTCCGGGCTTATATCTGATTGTTCAACATTATCTGAGGCCTTTAACAATACTTGTCAACACTACGGAAGGAATCCAGGTGCGCCGTGTTTGTCACAGCTGTTGTTAAATGCCTATTACTGCACGCAGAGAGCAGGAAGCAAGAGATTTTAGTTGAGTCACTCATCGTAAGGACCAGCAATATTGTAGCTCTTCAAACTGGATTTACTGCTGTGCGGCGTTGCTTCAATCCTAATAAGAAATAAAAATGGTACCTTTAAATTCTGATTTTATTGGAGGCTTTCCCACCCTTTATATTACAACCAGTTTCTTCACTGATGATCCCACACAGAGAGATCTGTTGCGCATCCCCTGTCCCACCCCATCTTCAGACAATACAGCAAAAATTGCATTTATATAGCGCCTTTCAACCATCTGCCAATGTTCCAGTGAATGTTCACAGGCCACTCAACTACAGAGAATTGTGATAGACTCCAGTGAATGAACACAGACCACTTAACGATAGAGTTGTAATAGATTCCAGTGAGTGGTCAGAGACCACCCAACTATATAGTGTGCTAGACTCCATTGAGTGATCACAGACCAGTCAATTGTAGAGTAGTGATGGATATTAGTGAGTGATTACAGACTCGCTAGTCTACAGAGCAGTGTGATAGAATCCAGGGAATGTTCACAGATCTGTAGAGTAGAGAAAAGGCATCTCACATTTAAAAATGAACATTAATCTCTAACTGTTCGGATTTAGAGAGTGCCTGAAGACTGCTCTGGCAGTGTAACCATTGTGTGGCCGCCAGTGTTTCAGTGTTTCTTCAGGATTCCTCTGTACGTCACACAGGGCGACGAGACCCTCTGAGCATCCAGCTATGATACCCCTAATTTCCAGAACTCCCTCCCTCTATCTCTCTGCCTCGCCCCCCCATCTATTATTAAATCTGTCTAAAAACCTACCTTTCGATTGCACCTATTATCGCCTATCCCTCTGCCTTCTCGCAAGTTCTGCATCCAACCCCATCTTTGTGAAGAACTCTGAGACGTTTTCCCATGTGAAGCCCTTAAGATGTACCATGACTGCCCTTTTGGCCATCTTTCCCCTCCCAACCCACCATCAGCGCCCAGGGCAGATGCCCAGCCAGCAGAGTGAAGCAGTTTGGGACATCCTTCTGATGTGAAAAGTACTGTATAGATGTGAATTTGCACTGCAGGGTGTATTATTGAAAGTTGTTGTGCCTCTAAAGGATATCTGAACAGCACATACCAACCCCCTACCACCGCCCCGCGCGCACACACCCACAAACACACACATACACACTGACCAAGAAGGCAGACTTGTGTAGGGATTTGTTTTTTTATGTAAAAATCTGAGTAAAAGATGACTCAGAATGTGAGCCCACACAGAATCGGTCACCTTCAGCAGCATAGAAAGTTATAACAATGGGCACTATAACCATAAGAGTCCTGTAGCTCAGTGGTTAGAGCACTCGCTTTGCAAGCGAGAGACCTGAGTTCAATTCCAGACAGGGCGAAACCTTGGGCAAGTTTCCTTACTCCACACGCCTAATAATAATCCCTCCAAAACCAAAAACAATAATAAATTGGTCATTTTCAATCTACGACTGTTTGTGGGACATTGCTGTGCGCAATTGGCTGCCACGTTCGCCCACAAATATACAGTCAATTCACCTTACAGTGTGTTCTGTGAAGCGCTTTGGGACGTCCTCCCGACGTGAAAAGCGCAATATCAAATGCAAGGATTATTATTATTATTAAGAGAGGAAACAAAACAAGGGGAGGACAAGTTTGCAGGGCTATGGGGAGAGAATGGGGGAGTGGGATTGATTTGGATAGCTCTTTTCAAAATGCCAGTGCAGACGCGATGGGCTGCATGGCCTCCTTCTGTGCTGTATAATTCTATGATTCTATGAACAGCAATTTGAACTTATATAGCGCCCTCCATGCAAGGCAGTATCTAGAGTCTGATTCACGCAGAAATAATTTATATATTATTATTAATAATATTGTTATTATTATTATACACAATTCTTTAACGGTGAGGAGGCAAGTTGATAACGCTTTAAAAGAGAACTAGAATCCTGGCTTTTATATCGGGGCCTAGATTACAAAGCAAAGGAGCTACAGTATCGGATGTGGTTGAAGCAGACTCCATATTAACTTTTAAGAGGGAATTAGATAAAAAGCTGAAGAGGGAATCATAAGAGGGTGTGGGAAAAGACAGGAGAATGGGACTGATTGGGTTAATATTTCAGAGAGCCAGGAAACACATGATGGGCCAAATAAATAATAATAATCCTTGCATTTGATATATCACATTTTCGAGACATCTCAAAGCGCTTAACAGAATATACTGTAAAGTGAATTGTCTGTATATTTAGTGGTCGAAAATATCCGTAGCAAATGATTCGGAAAGGTCTCTGCAAACAATTGGCAGTTCATCTTCTGAGCAATGTTAAGTGTCTTCTTTCTGCACTGTAAATTGCAATGTCTCTATGGAAGAACTTTTGAAATTATCTTTAAAACTCGTGTATGCTCGAAACAGCTGGAGCTGGATCCACAGTGTTTTTTTATCTAGTTGCTCTTGCTCACAGTGAGAATAGTCTTTGCAGTGTAATCAATGTCTGAGTGGTGCATTGTGAACTGGAGGATCCGACAAAAGAGGCAGAGAGAAGTGACGCCATTGGGCAAGATTACAGCTCGAGTTAATTTCTCTTTCAAGCCACTTGCAACCATAAAACACCAGCTTCAAAGCAAATGTTTCAGAAGGTGCTCTGCAAACTAGCGACAGTTCAACTTCTGAGCAACATTTAGGTAGCTGCAATTACTTCTGAGGCGCCCCTTGATATTTTAGCAGTAAATAGCTTTGGTTAAATTTTCATCCCTTTTTAGGCATCCATTTTTCATACTGTACTACGTGAGCTGAAACCAATGAATGTATCACAGCTATTAAATGCAGTTTAGATTCCAGCTTTCCGGAGAAAAACAATTATTATTATTATTACGCTGACTTTTGTTTTATAGCAAGTGGTGACTCCTGCATTCAGCATTCTTTGTATCTGTGGCAGTGATTTACAGCAGCACATCTGTCTTGTTGGCACAAGTGCATGAATTACTGTGGCGCCCAATAATGCTGCTGTATACTCAAAAAACAATTTGAAGCGCTGGCGGTAAAGAACATGATGATCTGGGCACGAAGAAGTGTTAACACAATGTACAACTAGATGGACAGCCACCCCTGAACTGGACTAAATATTCTTGCCAGTTTTGATACACTATCCAAATTCTTGTTTCCAAATCCCTCCACCGTCCTGTTCCACCCACCACCACCAACTTGCATTCATATGTGATAGGATCTCAAGGATCTTTATAGTGACAGTGTCAGATGCAAAATAGTGGGGAGGGGAGAGGAGTTGAGGGGGAGGTGACTGTCAGTACGGTCAAAAAGGTAGGCTTTAAGATAGGATTTGAAAACAGATAGAGAGGGTTCAAGATGAAGGGGTAGAGGGAAGAGGAGGGATGAAGTTTGAAAGTTCGGCCACCAATGGTGGCGCTGAGATGGCGGGCGACCCACAGTAAGTCTGAGTTAACTGGACAGAAGAGTGAGGCAAGAGTTTAGAGAGATAGTGAGGTACTAGACAGTGAGGGATTTATAGGTAAGGGTAAGGACCTTGAAATCAAACCACTGGAAGACAGGGAGGCAGGTGAGGACTGGGGATATGGACATGTGGAGTGTGGCGGAGGTGAGGATTCGGGCGGTGCTTTGAATAAATTGGAGCTTATGGAGTAACCTTCGAAACATAGAAAAGAAAGAGCACAAAAAGGTCTCTGAGGCCAACAATAATAATACTACTACTACTAATAATAATAAAAAGAATTGTTACATTTGATATCGCGCCTTTCGTGTCATGAGGACATCTCAAAGTGCTTCACATGTGTAACGTAGTGGCCGATGTATTTTGTGTGCAATCAAGCCCACTCAGTGTCATTTTCTCCAGCCTTTGTCCCAGTTGTGCTCTGTCAGGGTCTGATTGCATAGGATGAATGGCATTCTGTGCCGTGAACCTTTTGGCTCTAAAGACATCTAAATCTGTGACTTAAGTAACTGAAACGTTTGCAAAAAGAGAACCTGACAGGAGGTAGCTGTTTATATGTTTAATTTGCACGCATTAGCACCAGAAAAGGCCTGTCAATTACAAGAGAACATACTTGCATAAAATGGCACAAAGAAAATATTTACCACATGTGCGGCTGACTATCAATGGTTTCTTTGACGCGGGAGATTTATTTTGGACCTGAGAAATACATGCCCAGTGTCACTCAGTGGTTTAATTTTCCCGGTACAGATCCATCGTGTGTTCTCTTTACAACCGCTGTCAATCTGTGGGAGAAAAGCAAAACTCTCCAAACGTTTTAAACCCAACGTTTCATCAGTGTTTTCCTGCTCTCTGTAATGCTAGTTTCCGCTATTGAAAGCCCACACACAAGATCTAGGGCCAAACTGCCTTGACTTAGATTTTTTTCTTAGCTTTTCAGATTGTATGCAATTTGTACAATTTTTAATCAGTAATTAATGTGTCAGACTGACTTAGTTTGGTAGCCCTCTTGCCTCTAAATAAGAAGCCGCACATTGGGATTTTGAACTCATAGTCTACAGCAGTGCAATGCTGGTGGTGCAACACTAAAATAAAACATCTAAATCAAAGCAACCATTGAGACAATGTTCTGGTGGACATTAAAGATCCCATTGTTTGAAAAGAGAAGTAAGTTTCTGTTAGTCATGGCCAATCTGGCCTACAAGTAAAATTAGTCATTCCCTTCATGGCAGTTTGTGGGACATTGATGGCCACATTCAATTACAAAACACAGTAATTCCATCTTACATTATACCCTTTGAAGCGGTATGATATTAATAATAATTCTTGCACGTCTTCGAGACATCTCAAAGCTCTTCACAGAATATGTTATTAAGTGAATTGATTGTATATTTTGTGGGTGAAACGCAGCAGCCAATTGCGTACTGCAGTGTCCCACAAGCAGTCATGGATTGAGTGACCAAATTATGATTTATTTATTTAGAAGGGATTATTGCCCCCGGAAAAGCGATCCGCCAATCGACTAACAACCGGGTTCCTACTTACTACTAGGTAAACAGAGGCTTGTGAAGTCAGGAAATTTGCCCAACGTTTCACCCGGTCGGGAATCAAACCCAAGTCTTCTCACTTGCGAGACAACGCTCAAACCACTAAGATGTAGGTTTCTGATATCTTACTGACTTGAACGGCACTTAATTTTAAGTAAAATGATTATATCTAATAATTGAGGCTGAGTTTTAAGAATGGTTGAAAGCCTGCACATTCTGAACAGTGAAGAACAAAACAGTCTATTTTTGTTCTCTATTTTCGTAAAATTTCAGATCTGGCAGAATTTTTGCAAATTCTTAAAGTCAGTCTTGATTTTGAGACCCTTTCTATTTCCCACAGTACCTTTTTGAGAATTCCGGAAAACCAGCTCCCAAATTAAGAGGGGAATTTCAGAATTTGCCAAAAACCCTGCAGGACCTCAAATGTTAAGAAAATAGTCGATGTCTAGAACCAGGCAGAATTTCCAGTCCCAGGAGACAATTTGATTGGAACCATCAATGCACAGACTTACGCTCTTGGCCCATCCAACCTTATACAAACCTTACATGTCATAAGCATAACGAATGAAATCCAAATCTTACTCTTTTACTTTGCGATGTAATCCGAACCCTTGGGATTTAAAATTCATCCAAATAACTCACTTTATTTTTAAAGATCATAATCGTATTGCACTTCCAATGGTCACCACACAATCCTATTTCAGCAAACCATCAATTCCTCACTGACTGTGCAGTTTTTTGGTATTTTATATAGTAATTTGGTGTCTAATTTCTGAGGAGATCCAGTATCAGTATTATTTGCATCTGACTTTGTCGCTCTTTAAGAAGCACAAAGGAACTATGATCACATTTTCTATTTAGCCAAAGTAAATGTGGATAAGTGTGAGGTGATTCTCTTAGGTAGGAAAAATGATAGGAAGCAATATAGACTTGGTAGCTCAATCTTAAGGGGGGTGAACGTACAGAGAGATCTGGGTGTTCAAGTAAGCGAATCATTGAAGGTAGCGGGGCAGGTAGATAAGGCAGTAAAAAGGCATTTGGTGTACTGAGCTTTATTAGTAGGGGCATAGAGTATAAGAGTAGGGAAGTTATGGTTAATCTATACAAAACACTGGTTACGCCTCAGCCGGAGTACTGCGTCCAGTTCTGGGCACCTTACTTCAGGAAAGACATTAAGGCACTGGAAAGGGTGCAGAGGAGATTCACGAGAATGATACCAGGAATGGAGAACCTTAGCTATGAGGACAGGCTGGAGAAGTTAGGACTTTTCCCATTAGAGCAGAGAAGGTTACATGGGGACCTGATAGAGGTCTTCAAGATTATGAAAGGTTTCGACAGGCTAGATAAGGAAAAGCTGTTTCCGCTGGTAGGTGTGTCTGTGACCCATGGTCACAGTCTTAAGATATCTACCAAAAGAAGCAGAGGGGAGGTTAGAAGATTTTTTTTCACTCAGCGAGTTGTTCGAATTTGGAATGATCTGCCTTAAAGGGTAGTGAAGTCCGATTCGATAACAGCTTTTAAGAGAGAACTGGATAGGTATCTGGGGAAGACGGGTTTGCAGGATTATGGGGAGAAAGCTGGTGATTGGGGTTAGTAAAAGTGACTTTCTCTGTCAAAGGGCCAGCACAGACTCAATGGGCCGAATGGCCTCCTTCTGTACCGTAACATTCTATGAATCTATGAAAAAATCAAGGATCGTTTCCTAGCCTAACTGAATTGTGTACGAACTCCTGAATGGCTCACAGCTGTTTGTCTCAGTGGATCAATTATCATCCACTTTCTTTCTGGAGACTTGTTGTCATATGTAGGTTTGCAGCTCTGTATAAATTGCAAAGCCACGTGGAAACAGGAAGACGGATCAAAAAACACCTGTGACAGTCATTGATTTATCAGTGAGGATGTTTCTTCATACAGGGAATCTTTGTGCATCGGAAGCAGGAAAAACTGGGAGGGGTTTGATGTGTACATGAGATCTCTCTCTGTGTCTCATTGGTAAA
The DNA here is from genome assembly GCF_018977255.1 of Callorhinchus milii. Classification (NCBI taxonomy): domain Eukaryota; kingdom Metazoa; phylum Chordata; class Chondrichthyes; order Chimaeriformes; family Callorhinchidae; genus Callorhinchus; species Callorhinchus milii. The sequence continues at coordinate 117,103,905 of NW_024704743.1, read as the reverse complement.
ATAATGGAAGCTCTTCCATTGCATTTTGCCACTTAATGATCTGAAGAATGCTATGTGAAGAAACGGAGAGGTGGGACAAGACAGGTTGGGAAAGAAAAGGAAAAAGAATGGGAAGATTGATGCTCGAAATGTTAAATGTCTTTTTAAGGTCAAAGAAGATTTCTTGAAATCAGTTTATGAGCATATTTGGTATAATCCTGGGTTAGCAAATAAATGACTCATAGACTGTGTCCTATTTGCAGCAAGACATAGCTGTTTATCAAACAAACAAACTGAAGTATTGAATTGCAACATGCAATATCTCCTAGGATCCTTGCTAAGATTCCCCTAAATAAATTGCCCATTCACTTCATCACTGCATGCAAATTGGCTGCGACGTTCGTCCACAGAGCACACAGTCACTGCACTTTACAGTATGTCCTGTGAAATGCTTTGAGACGTGCTCCTGAGGTGAAGGTGCAGTATTAAATGTAAGTTGTATTACAATTATCATTCCCAGCAATAATTATCATATCACCTAAAAGTGCGATCCAGACATCTTTAATTGTCAAGAAGCTTGGCATTGAGCATTGACTTTTCCATTGACTTTGGCACAATAATTAGCCCGAAGATGAGTCAGTTCTCTGCGGTTCCATATCTTTGGTTTTGCTGCCTGTGATGGCTGGCTTTTACTCCCAATGTACGAAATACAATGGATCAATGTGAATCAATCGGTGTTGATTGCTTGACCCACTCTTCACTATTCTACCTATTATATATATATAGATAAAATCTTCTGTTATTTTTTAAAGTGCTTCACCATTTAGCCTGGACATTGAAGGTAATGTCCTTTCTCACTCCCCTTTTGAAGTCTCCCTGTTCTGATTTAATTCTGTTCACTGCTTGGGTTCCACGTGTAATAGTTTTCATTTATCAGTGTTAAATTTCTGTGTGCAGGAACTGTATATGAAGTTTACAATGGGGATGTATTTCTTGTTGCAAATCTTGGGTAACATGGTGCACAGCTGATCTGCCTTCCACAACATGAGAACTCCTCTACACCTTGCTTCATGCAATGTCCTGGCTTTACACTTCTCATCTGCTAAGGCTACGAATATCAGGAACAAGATTTATCCTGCACTGGTTGACTGCTGGCATGTCTGGCTGGAAGGCTTCAGGTCTGAAATGTCTAGCTAACCGGATGGTAGCAACATAGATCAGGCAAGTTGGCAGATAAGCCTTTCCTCTTGTGAAAGGTGAAACTGTGAGTGTTGCAGCCTGCTGCTAAATTTTCAGGGCTGGCAGTATGGTCTTAATTCAAATCAGATCGTGAATCAGCTCGGACTATAAGAGAATGAGGTAACTGACTGTGGTATACTAATGAGTTGTGAATACTACTCACCCTGATCTTCAAAGCAAAGTACAAAGCACAGAAAGTAAACTTTAGAGGAAGGGAGGTACAAGGAGCATCTCAAATATAGATAATCACAAACAGTCTAGCTCTGGTTTTAAACAACACAGCTGTTTGTAAATGTCTTTGTAGTTCTAAACAATGAACATTGAGTGTTGCAGTAGAGCCCTGTTATTGGGTGGTGTATAATGTTGGTTTGCTTATAACTCTGGTGTTTTATGGACCTCCGTTTCGTTACGTGCAGAGCACAGGTGGTGATGTTAGTGACAACATGATGGATGGGAAGTTGGCCATTTTTCAGTGTGCGGGAAGCTGGATAACTTTCTGCGTTCACGCACACTGATGTAACCACCAAAAGAACCGCAGAGCAAGAAAGCAACTTTATCTGGAGGATTGTTAGTCAGGACACTGGGGAAAACTTGTTTCTCATTTCCAAGTAGTGTCTCGAGATTTTTAATGTCCACCTGAACAAGCAGATGGGACTTTGGATGAACATTTAATCTAAAGGATTTTCAACAGCACATACTGAGCACTCCACTGGAGTGTCAGCCTATGCTTTGTGAATTCAAAGTCCCTATGTGGACGAACTTTATGACTTAGAGGCGAGAGTGCCACCAACCACCCCAGTTACCAAGGTTGAGTGGATACATTTCTCTCTGGAGTTGAGATGATTGAGAGGGAATCTAATGGAGGTGTTTAAGATTTTGAAAGGATCTCATAAGGTTGACACTTTTAAAGCTGTCCCACTTGTTGGTGAATCCCAAACTAAAGGACATTAATATAAGATAATACAAGTGGTAGATCTAATAGAAAGTTTAGGAGGAACTTCTTTACGCAGAGGATAGTGAGAAATTTCCAGGGTACCTTAAAAAAATATTTTTTAAAAAGCCTCGACTGATCACATGCACAGTAGCTTCGCATTTGGGAACCCAGCTGAAGGACTGTCTGTATATGCTGTGTTTGTCCAGGTTTTGTTTACCTTCAAAAGCACATTGCAGACGTGCAAAATCCCAATGCCCCCTACAGGACTTTATCGTCCACCAGCAGTGAATTATGAATGTTTGATTCATAATTCAGTGGCAGCTGCTCTGATATTCCACCAATTCTTTCTTAAACAACGACTGATATCACTGAATTCTCTGCTTACCGACTGGGCCAGGCTCCATCTTAGCTTTTCTGCTTTGAATTTGCCGTCTCAGTCTCAGAGCCTTTTACAGGCAGCTTTTCATCAAAGCTCCAGCCCCTTAGAACTGGTAACAAGCTGGATGTTGCCCTTGAAGGTAAGGGCGAGTCCTACCTCACAAACCGCCAGCAGTACATTTGCACAAACAGCTTCTCCTCCCGCTCTCACCCGGTTACCTGCGTGGTACCCCAAGGATCCATCCTTGGCCCTCTCCTCTTTCTGGTTTACATGCTCCCTTTTGGGGATGTCATCCACAGACATGGGGTACACTTCCACATGTATGCAGACGACACCCAACTCTATTTTTCCACCTCTCTTTGCGACCCCCAGTCCCCTGATGTTCTGTCAGCCTGCCCGTCAGATCTCAGGGGCTGGATGAGTCCAAATTTCCTTCAGCTGAACATTGACAACTCCTCTGCACCCCCCTACCTCTCTGACCTCCTCTCTCCTCAAAACAGTACCCGTTGCCTTCATTCCTCCGGGTCTGGCCTCCTCTTCGTCCCCCGAGGTCTCCGCTCCACTCTCGGCGGCCGTGCCTTCAGCCACTATGCCCCGAGGCTCTGGAACTCCCTTCCTCACTCCCTTCGCCTCGCTCCCTCTTTTCTTATTTTCAGGTCTCTGCTGAAGACCTTTCTTTTCGACCGCGCCTTTGGTCACCTTCCTTCCCCTCCCCCGGCTCAGCCCCGGGATCCGTTACTGTGAAGCGCTCTGAGATGCCGTCCGGCGTGGAGAGCGCTATATAAATCCAAATTGTTGTTGTTGTTAAAAGCTTCTTCCATCTAAGACACAAGACCAAGGCAGCACGTTTTAAATTAATTTTGTATTCCCCTCCTCTCTGTCAAAATGTCTTGATTTCTTAGAGAATTTCCTGTTATCCAACATTTATCTCCTACATTTTTTGTTCTCTGAACTCCTATCCACCCTTTCCCCACCCCCATACTTTTATGTACAGAACCCAGACTTCAGTATAGTTTTGGAGGAAATAGACATAGATAGTTATTTGAAAATAGGTAAGTTTGATCATTTTGGAAGAGTTTTACCACAAGAGTCCAATATGCAATATTTGCAAAGAGGATGGAAAGTGTCAATCACAATGTTCTTCAGCTAAAATGTTAAACCAGTGTCCTCTCTGCCTATCCAGGTGGACATTAAAGATACAAGGGCACCATTTGAAAAGAGAAGTGAGTTTCTCCTGGTTTCCTGGGCAACAATCCACCAAAATAAAATTGGTCATCCACTCCATTGCTGTTTATGGGACATTGGCTGCTGCATTCACCTACAAATACATAATAACTGCATTTCACTGTAAAATCCTGTGAAATGCTTAGAGACATCTCAACAGAGTGATAAAGCGCTGTATCAAACACAAGGATTATTATTAACAGGTAGGAATCGAGCCGGACAGCATGTCGTTTATAAGGATTTTATGGATCACCCCTCAAAACAGGGCTCCCCTATATTGTAGTAGCTTCTGTGATACTTGTTTGAAATAGCTTCTCAGGAACATGCAGATGAGTTTGGATCACTTAGGCAAAGAGAGAGAGAGAAAGTTTATTGCTGCTTTTTAAGTTGTGGAATCTACAATTTGTGCTCCTGTAACTGTTTTGATCAGAAAAGCAGCATGATTGAGAACAGGTTTGGCAATGAGCTTCCCAACAACCTGCAAGCCATTAACTTACTGAAATAACTCTCAAACTTTGGGAACAAATCAAGCCATTTGAATCACTTTAGTCTTGGATCATGAAGCGACTGCTACTTACAAAGTTCAGATTCCTGTAGTGCTGTTATTCGTGAACGTTGAGTTACAACGAAAATATGAGCCTCCATAATACCTTTTGCAGTTGTTATTTTTAATATCCCAGCAATTTTATGTGGATCCTTTCACACTGATGGTGAATAATGGTGAACGTTGCCTTCCCTGAGCTGGATGGTTCACAAGATCACAAGATCAGTTCAGATGATGAAGGCCCTTTGGCCCATCTGGTCTCATTCCAGAACACTCACCCTATCTTCCTCCCGTCATAGCATCAGAGCTGCTTTTTAAATGAGTCCGATGTCCTGGCCTCAACCACCCTTCCTGGCCACCTGTACCAATCGTTAATTACCCTCTGGTAAATAAAATCTTCCTAGTATCTGTCATGAAATTGCCCTTTACAACTCTAAATCTAGGTCCTCTTCTTCTACCATCTACCACATCCAAAAGTATTGTTCTGGGTTTACGATTCAATTCTATTTAAAATGTTATGCACTGTTGTATTGGAAATAAATCTGGCTTCGTCCATTCAAAGTAGACTATGCACACTGCAGAATATATAACAAAAACAACTTACATTTATATGGCGCACCTCATGCATTTTGGCTCACAGTGCCCATATACATGCAAGGAATAAACATGACAACTTTCCTGGCTATCTTAGCTGGAAGGGCAGGGTGTGAATGGTACGGGGGTATGCTGAGATCTAAAAGCAGAGAAAACCCTGGCCAACAGTCCCCTAGATAAAAATGGACTTTCACTTCATGGCTATTTGTGTAACATTGACAAATTAGTTACCATGTTCACCTACAAATGACACAGTCACTACACTTTACAGTAGAATCTTGTGAAGTGCTTTGAGATGTTTCGACAATGTGATAAGGCGATGTATCAAATGCAAGGATTATTATTATTATTACTTCAATGTTTGAAATATGGCACTATATTTAATAGGAAAATCATAGAGAGACAGCAGTTGATTCTTGTGAAAGAAGACAGTTATACATTTTATTAAAAATATGATTTAACTTTTATTATGATGTAGGTAATGAGGCTGATCTGCAACATTAGACAGATGAGCTATGAAGAACAATTAGAAAAGCTAGAACTCTTCAGCATTGATAAGAGACATCACAGAATCATAGAATCATACAGCACAGAAAGAGGCCATTTGGCCCATCGCGTCTGCACCAGCTCCTAAAAGAGCATTCCAACTCAATCCCACTGGCCCGCTTTCTCTCCATAGCCCTGCAATCCTGTCCTCCCCAAATACCCATCTACTTCTCTCTTAAAAGTTGTTATTGAATCGGTTTCCACTACCCTTTCAGGTAATGCATTCCAGATCTGAAACAACTCGCTGGGTGAAATTTTTTTTCCTAACCTCCCCTCTGTTTCTTTTAACAACTATCTTAAATCGATGTCCTCGGATTACTGACCCACATGCCATTGGAAACAGTTTTTCCCAGTTCAGCCTATCAAATCCTCTCATGATCTTGAAAACCTTCATTAAATCCCTTCTTAATCTTCTCTGCTCTAGAGAGAATAATCCTAGTTTCGCTAACCGCTCCTCATAACTAAGGTCCTTCATTCCTGGTACCATCCCGGTAAACCTCCTTTGCACCCTCTCCAATGCCCTAACATCTTTCCTGAAGTGCGGTGCCCAGAACTGAACCAGTACTCCAACAGAGGCCTAACCAGCATTTTATAAATATTCAACATAATCTCCTGATTTTTGAATTCTATGCCCCTATTTATAAAACCTAGTATCCCATCTGCTTTTTTAACAGCATCTGAGAGGAGCTTTTTTTTTTGCTCAGTCTGTCCGATGCATACGGAAACCCATTACCATGCTTAAGAGTATCCAAACCAAATTGAGAATTCCATGCGTCCCACCGACACATGGAAATTTCAGAGACAGATTGTTGGAATGGAATGCACACTCTCTCCCAGGAGGGACGCATCCTGCTTACCTAATTCCGGAAAGTATTAGGCGCAGGTCGGCAAGAGCCAAGGCTTGAGGACCCCAGAGTGTGTGTTGGAATACTGTTGGAGTGTAACCAGCTAAAACCTCATAGCTTGTTATAGAGGTGTATGATGCTAAATTGGATTTAATCTCACCCTGCATGAATAGTTCCCATTATAGCAGTAAAAGCTTTAAGACATCATCACCTCAACACCTTGAAACTCTTTGAGACATGTTCCCAACAGGAAAGGCTCTATATATCTGTAAATTATATTGTTAAATGAGGTCAACATCTTGGAAATAGCCCTTCGTCACTTTAAACCCGTTCCCTTCTTGTCCTGTTGCCTTAGATTATCTTAAAATGTTGCTATGGGTTTACTTTCTCTATTTTCTACAGCAATTCGATATCAAAACTGATTGGGAATAAAGAACATTCTCAGAGATGAGCACTTGTCATCAGAAATTGCAGGTGGTTTACCTGGTGTTTTAGAGAGAGGGAGGGGCCAATCCAATATAATCTGTTTGTTAATAAACTCAGACCTGTGAATTGTGCAGTCGGAGCAAGCAAAGGCAGTAAAGCATTGCTGACTAGACTTGACTGTGTCAAGGGTGTTAGATGTCTTTAAGGCATCTTGCTGACGTGATAAGGCGCTATATCAAATGCAAGGATTATTATTATTGTAGAGCTTTTGAGATGAGCAAGTGTTTCCATGCTACGCAGAAACTCTAATGTTTATGCAACATCATTTTGTACTTTAAGACTTTACTCCTCCCGAAAAACCCTGATGATCGTGTGATTCTAATCAGAGTCAGCAGGACTGTGCTGAAGTTTGAGACACTCAAAATCCTGAGGAGGTGTGTTCTGTGTCATCTGTCTCAGAACTTTACAACAGACTATCAAATCCACATTGGTGTCTTTCGCCACATGAGCCACCTAGTCTAATCCAATCCCATCACTCCTCACACCCTTCAATAACTTCTTTTTCAAGCATCTTTCTGATTTCCCCTCGATACGATTGACAGACTCTGCCTCAACATCGGTTCTGTGGCAGAGTACCCCACATTCTGGCAGCTCATCTCCTCTTTAATTCTGTTAGTGCCTGGGCTGATTTTTGAGTTGCTGTGCTGCCTGCCTCTACGTGATTTCTGAGTCAAAATTGACACCCAGGGTGCATCAACCTCTCACTGAGAAGTGAAAGGATCAGAGGCCCACAGTCTTAGACTGGGGTACTGTTGGGAAAAGTCCTCACAGTCTCAGCCTTGAGATCACTGCCTTCAAATTTCACAATCCGACAGAACTTTGGAAGATTCTTAATTGCAGACTTAATTTGGTAGTCGCTTTTTTCTTGAGAAGAACTGCGTAAAACTGCCTTCCAAATTAACATTGGTTTGGAGAATTCTCAAAATAAATTCCACACAATCTCAAATGCTACAAAACATGGCCTGAAGTAAGACAGTGAGTGTTTTGTGCCTCAGATGCTGATGTATCCAACGAACTGTAGGCCAGATCAATTTGGCAGTCTAATTTGACTTCCAACAAAAGATTATACTGCAATTAGGAAATGAATAAAAGCAAGTTTAGCTTGTTTCATTACAGAAAAATAATAAAATTGGGGGAGAAATTTTAAACGTACTCTTATTTTTCGCAGCATTTTAGAGCGCTCAGAATTTGGCAACTTGTTCAACTCAGCCTTGACTTTGATGTTCATTTTCCATAGCTTCTTAACAGAAATTTACAGATAAACCGGCTTTAAAATCAAAGCCGTGTCTAAGAATTTACCAAATTCTAGACGTTCTAAAAAGTGAATAGAGTAAATCTAGACCCGGGTTGAATTTCTCCACAAGTGAGACCATTGTACCTTATACATCACACAGTGTGTTATGTACAGGGTGATCAAAAAGTTGTGATAACTACCCTATTATTTTTAAAAATCATAATTTCTTTAAGACTTATTGTAATGGTACACAACTTTTTTGGTCACCCTGTCTAAGGTACAAACAGTCTTACTTGGGGAGACGTTCGAGTGAGTTCACAAAAGAAACAACAATATTTTTAAAGCTGTTTTTCACCACAGCAGCAAATGAGAAGTCTGCAGGCACTTTTTCACTGTAGACTGCAGTGTCAGCAAACTTGGGTTTATAGCAACACCCCAGGGAGGACTCAAAGAGAAAAAAAAAGCTTGTGTTTTTGAGCATTTTGCTAAGACTCAGCCAGTTCCTCTGCTAATATTATAACTACATAAAACTTATTTGCCTATTTTTTATTTGCTGCCCCAGAGATTGGGACTGTAATGTCACTTTGACTCCTCGCATGATGGTTTTAAGGCACGGTGGCGTTTGGAAGTGATGTGTGGTGACACCTTTTCATCCAAGATTTATTGCAAGCAGCCAAATATTTTACGCTTTGTTTTCATTTTTGATCCCAGGAGTACTTCTTTTTCTTTTTTAAAAAATAACACATGCTGCTCAAAAATGCAAACTCGGTCGTTAACATAGTAAAATAGTATTACATTTGATATAACACCTTTCATGTTGGGAGCACGTCTCAATTGCTTCAAAACCTTTATTGTAAAGCATAGTGTGTGTATTTTGTAAGCGAATTCAACTGCCAATTTGCACATAGCAATATCACACAAACAGTTATGAAGTGAATGATCATTTTTTTATTTGGGGGATTGTTGGCCAGGAAACAGAAGAAACTCCCTTCTCTTTCCAAGTAGTGCCACAGGATCTTTAAAGTCTCTCCGAACAGTCAGACTGGACTGACAGCGGTAAACATGTAACATGTACAAGTCAAATGCTTCCTATGTTTCAAAAATTGTCTGCACTTGGCAGAATTTGTCACCCAATTCATTTAGAGAAACACATTGTGGGAGGTGAAAATTGGGAGGTGAAAATTAACACTGGGTGTTTAATAATAATCTTAAAATGCTCCATAGGATATATTGCAAAGTGGATGACGGTGTGTTTTGTGACAGCCAGTTGCACACAGCAATGACCCACAAACAGCCATGGAGTGAGTGACCAATTTTATCTGGAGGATTGTTGGCCAGGGCACCGGGAGAAACTCCCTTCTCTTTTTGAATAGTGCCGTGGGATCTTTAACGTCCGTCAGAACAGGACTTTGGTTTTTAACGTCTCATCTGAAGGGCAGCACCTCTGAACAATGCAGTACACCCCCTGTTAGCTTAAACAAAGTGATTCCAAGTCTTGATGTGGGGCTTGAACCCACAACCTTCTGACTCAGAGGTGAGAGTGCTAGCACTGAGCCAGGCTGACACACTGTCTGTTTATGTGAGGTTGGACTTTGCTGGAGCAGAGCTATACTTTTCTTTATTTGGCTACGCTTTACCAAACCTGAGTCACTCTGGTCGACAGAAGAGGACAAACTGTTCTAGTCACAGGGGTTCTACATCCTTCACTACCACAAAAAAACTTCACTTATATTTTATGAAATAACTACACTAAACCACAATAAACGTCTCTCTGATATTTCACTGACAGACCAGCTGCTCAAGCACTTTTATGTCTCACTTGCTTTTTGCAGCCTTCAGTCAACAAGTCTGACTCACTGTTGTCTCAAAAACATAAGTGAATAGCCACCGTCATATGCCTCTCGTATCTCCCATTAGCAATAAGGAGCAGAGATTATCATCCAGAATAATTAGTTCTTTAAATAGGGATTCGTAGTCTGTTAAAAATGAGTCTGTCACTGTGGGAATGTAACTCCAGCATGTGATTGATTGTGATGCCAAAAGAATTTACACTTATACAGTAAACCCCCAGTTTATCAGACTCTGGGTATCCGGAATTTGAACCTAGCCGGACAGGGCCCAAAGCCTTAAAATTAAATAAGCATAATTTTATGGAAGCAAAACAACACTTGCTAACATCCTGTTTCTCTCACAAAATATACAGTCAATGCACTTTACAGTATATTCTGCGAAACACTTTGAGACGTCTCGAAGACGTGATAAGGTGCTATATCAATTGCAAGGATGATGATCATTATTAGCGTTCAGACACACACTTTATTGCAATTAACATATGCTTTCCATCATATCGCTATCATAAACTCTGTACCGAATGCAAGGAATTCCTATTATTAGTGGGTGTAACCGGGATATAAACATGCTTTGGATGAGGAACCCATCGTGTTCTGCCCTCTTATTAAATGGAGAAGCAGGCTCGAGGGGTCTAAATGCCTACTCCTGCTCCTATTTCTTATGTTCTTATGTTCTCTGTGCCACTGGTACTGCTATCAGTCTCTTCCATATTTTTGTCTGTTGAGGCTTTTGTGAAAATGGAGGCTTCAAACAAGACACTGGCCAACATGTGGCTGCCAAAGTCAACCGTTGTGCTGAAAGCGTGTGAGATACATTGATCACACAACTAATCTGCTCTGACCCACTTTATGTCAATCCTAGAGGCGAGGTTTATAAAAACATAGCATAGCATTACAAGATTGGTTTACAGCCCTCTTAATACTTAAATTAAGTCACTGGAAACCCGGACACACACTCCTGTTACGTTCTGTTCTGAATCATAAAGTGTTACAGCATATAAACATGTCATTCAACCCATCAAATCTGAGCTGGTGTTTTTCCTCTATATGAGCCACCTAATCTAATCCTGCTCTCCTGCTCACTTTCCCAATGAGCTTTAGCACTCCTCCTTTTCTGCTACTCCGCTTCCCCTCCCCTCCCTTACCCCCCCCGCCCCCTCCCCACCCACCAACCCCAGCTCGTGTCTGAAATGCTGTACTCTGTCCATTGCCTTGAGACGTCCTCCCGACGTGAAAGGCGCTATAAAAACGTAATCTTGTTGTCATTGTTTTCGAGCATGTACTTCATTCTCCTTTAAAAGAATTGATGGAGTCAGACTCATTTCAGCAATGGTTTATCATTGGAGACTTCTGTAGTCCACACCCTTTGTAATGATTGTAAAATTGGTGGGATTTTCTTCTGGTTGGATAAAATTATATATTTTTTACTTTTTCTTATCTAACACTTTTTTTTTTGCCAGCTACCCCACAGCCTATCCGTTACTTTACCACCTTTCACTGGTCCACAGGCTCCACCCTATGTCTTTATTTTGCCACCCCCTATCCCCACTCCACTTCTTCTGAAACATTTATTCTGGTCTATTACTCATTTCCCGCTGCCTTCACTCCACCAGACACCTTTTCCACGTGTGGGTGGGATACATGTGTGGGATTCTCAGTTTAGTTCGGAAATTCTTAAGCAGGGTGACGGGTTAAAACAAACCACAGGAACTGACGTCAACAACAACAAATTACATTTATAGAGCGCCTTTCACGTCGGGAGGATGTGCCAAGCATCATATCGTAAGGCATTAAAATACCAATTTTGTCTCCAAAGATGGACTTTTGATTCGTCAATCCCTTGGACTCCACATTGCGCTATCTGATATTTTTTGCTGTACATAAGAAACAAGTTAATAATGTTCCCTCAACCTATTTCCTGTGCTACTTAACACGAGGAACAGATCACTTTGATGCTTTGAATTCAAAAGTGGGCAAATTATGGGTCAGTCTGAAAGAGTCCATCCAAAGTGCTCAAACTCTGATGAATTGAGATGCCTCTGGATTTGGCATCTCCCTCCCAATGGAAAGTGTGCTGCTGATGATCTGAAGTTAGAGCTTTAGGGTGGGTTTATTTTTAAGACCTTTCGCCCACCATCGTGCCAAGATCTACATCTGTTTACAAAGGCACACGTAATGAAAGGAATTAAAGATTGCACGCAAATTAAATGTCACATCTTGATCCCTTTACGATCGATTTCTTGCGTTGTCACTCACTTCTTTGGCAGAATCGGGGAGTTTCCACTCGGGAAGCATGCAGTGGCCATTTGTGTGGAAAACATGAACCCAACACTCACTGAGATTAGGGCCAGGTTACCTCATGCCCTGATTGACAATCTACCAAGTTCAGGTGTCTATTTAAAACTTTTTTGGCTCAGTTCTGCATTCGATCCTGGTCTGCGCCTGAGTGTTCCATGGTACTTGCACACACATACACACACCCTGACTCAATGATGCACAATAAAGTTTCAAGATACTTTCCATTCCACGAGGGTTCTGAAAGTGTCCTGTAAGTAGGTGTAAATTACAGTATTTCTGAAACAAGATTCCCTAATTTACTTAATGCCTTTTTAATATCTGAGGACCATCAGAGAACTCCACTCCGAAAAAAGATTGCATCAGAGGGAAGTTCCTGTGGGTCAATGAGATGGCGTCGTTCGGATGAGATGTTAAACCAAAGCTGTTCAAGTGCATGTTAAGCACTATTGGGAAAAATTAGTGCCATCGTTGTTAACATCCGCCGGCTTCTCCACCCACCCCCATTCCCCCCCATCTTCATGCTGTTTGTGGGATTTTGCTGTGCTCAAATTGTTTGCTATGTTTGCCTACAAATACTCAGTTCACTCTAGTTACAATGAATTCTGTGAAGGATTTCTAGTAGAAATTCCCTTCTCTCTTCAAATGGGATCCTTAACATGCACCTGAATAGGCCAGGCAGGAACTTTGGTTTATTGTCTTAGCAAAAGACGCACTCCTAGCACTGCAGTGGAGTGCCAGCCTAGACCTGGGACTCCACAATGTTATGACATAGGGCTAGAACCCACTGCATTGCGACTCAGAGGCGAAAGTGCTGCCAACCGAGCCAGGCGCCCACTGGTGACTGACAACTTGCAACCATTTAGGGGAAAAAAGCTGAGCTTTCGCCTGCATTTAGCTCACATGGGGAGTGCGCATCGAGGCAGGAAGCAAAGCAACTATCCAGACAAGTGAAGCATTCTTACCTTATCCATGTGGCAGCACTATTGAAACTCAGGCATATTTACATCAGACTCATTAATCTCTTCCAGGCGGCTTAGTAAACAACAAAAAATATTTGCTAACTGCAAAATATTTGCTAACTGTGAAATACTGTGAAAGCATTAAAATGTCACGCCATAATTCCAAAGTCTGTGTAAGTTTTATAGTGTCTGCAACTTCAATGCACTGTTTGTTTATAATGTGGTTCCTTCACGCAAGCTCTAGTGTTGGATATTTCCCTAATAACCTCATAACAATTGTAATAAAAAAACAAAATACAAAGATTTCATTCTACTGTTAATGAACAATGTGCCTGCAACATTCCAGGTGCTTTCACCTGCAAGTTCTGACACGAGACTTTGAATTATTATTAATAGGAAAGAGGAAAGTAACAAATTTCTTTCTTTAAAGAACTTACACTTTTATAGCCCTTTATCACGTTGAAATGTCTCCAAGCTCAAAAGTCTTCGCAAGTAACAAAGTGTGGTAACTTTATTTTTCTAACCATTTTTGGCCACACCAAATTCCCGCAAACAGCCTAGAGGTGAATGGTCAGTTTTTCTTGAGCATCGTTGTCCAGGACAATGAGAGAGTCTCAATTCTCTTTGACATATTGTCTTGGGATCTGTAAAAGGCAGGAACAGGCAGATAAACTTTGGTTTAGTATCTCATCTGAAATAAGGCAACCCCAACAATGGAGCACTGCCCCAGTACAGCACTGGAGTGTCAGCCTAGATGAGGAGCCCTAGTCTTCCATGTGGGACTTAAACCCGCAACCTTATGACCCAGAGGTGAGAGTGCCACTAACTGAGCTAAACCAGCTCTGTCTTTACAATAGCAGAGTTGCTATTATTAGTCTGCATTAAATAAATTGTTCTCAGTGACAGTCAGGTATATGCAATTGGCCTCAATGTTTTCACACAAGATCATAAGATTGGTTTGGATGATCTCTTCCACTTAGAATAGCCATCCTACCTTCCTCCAATCACACCATCAAACTGATTTTTTAATTAGTCCATCCAGCGACCTGGTCTCAGCCAAGGTGTCCTGGCAAATCAACCACCCTTCCTGGCAATCCAAGCAAGAGAGGAAGAGTAGGGCAGAGATCGCATTTCTGATAACCATCCAGTGATTGCTGATGGAAAGGATATATATGAGGAAGTCAGATTCAGACAGAATCAGACTTGGCTATCACACGAGCTTCCTCATACTTTCCAGCTTACATATAAAGAATATCAATTTGGGCAAAATGATTTGGAGGGTGGAGTGGGGTAACTCTATCATTCTATGGTTCTACTGTGCACAGAACTACAGAGCTGGGAATTGGGCTATGGTTTTATGGTTCTATAGTTCTTGCGCTTGCGCAGCTATGTCCAGCTGAGACACCTCCTTCATGAAAAGATGGGAGAAAACTGTGGTATCATTTTTAAAAAAATTAAGCTGGTGAACAAACCAGACCAGAAAGTTGCAGGTACGGACTCAGTGCTAAGTTAGCTGATCTCAGCCTGAAATGTTAAGCGTTATCCCAGCAGACACTACCCGACTCTTGCCAACCAGCCCTAATACTCGACGGAATTAGGTAAGCAGGGTGTGTCATTTCCAGGGAGAGAGAGTGCGCATTCCATTCCAGACACAGGGAAATTTTTATGTGTGATTGCCATACATATGTGGAATTCTCAGTCCTGGTTTGGATACTCTTAAGCAAACTGATGGGTTTCTGGATGTGCCAGCATCCGGCTGAATCAAACAAAAGAGAGATCCCATCTGGAAAGTGCTCAGGTGTGGATATTGGACACAAGTATGACACGCCGTGCAGTGGAATATCCTGCCAACATTCTCCATCCAGGCTTACTCAGGAATGCCCCATGGAGTCAGGTAATCAGAGAGCAAGCCGATACCTGTAAAGAAAGGGAAAGGGGTGGGAGGGGAAGGGGAAACAGTCAAATGCCTTCAAGAAAGGAGCAAGGGGAAAAACTGGAGGAGAAAACTTGGCAATAAAAGCAAAGGAATAGTGAACAAAGATCACAAAGGAAAAGCAAACTAACGTGATGCAGATGTGAAGTGATATCACATCATATAGGAATTGGCAGCGGTGTGTTGTCATGAGAATAATTGTGGAATAACACGCAGGAGCTTTACAGCTCAACGTGTGCTGAAAACAGAGACGATAATTTGGAAAGAATTTGCATTCTTATGGTGCCTGTTAACATTGAGAAATTTCTGAAGCCTTTTCACAGCAATTGCAAGAAAGTGTGGTGACTGTTTTCGTTTTGCGCATTGCAAGCTCATGCAAACAGGCAGGCGATGAATAATAATTATAAGAATGACCCATTAATCTGGAGGATTTCTGGCCAGGATATTGAGACTAGCTTCCTTATCTTTTTGAAGAGCGTCATGAGATTGCCAAACTGAAATAAGGCTAATGGGTCCTCTGCTCAGCATTTCATCCAAAAAACATCACCTCCTCAACAATGCATCACTGCACCTGACATGTCACCTTAAACTAAATAATTTTGATAATAATTTTTGACTTGATGTGGTATTGGTGAAGTCAAAGTGTCTCAAGGCTTCCAAGATGTTAAGCCTGTGCAGGTTGGCATGAATGTGGCACAAACAGCCACCCAGTGGCTGTTTGTGCCACATTTTGCTGCGTGCAAATTGACTGCCACACTTGCCTGCAGATAGGAACATAAGACCATAGGAATTGCGAGGTGAAAAAAGATCAAGGCCATCTTGTTCACCTTCTACCATCCTGGTTGTCTTATATTACAATAATGGAGATGTTGATAGTAATTAATTCTGTATGGATTAGTGTACCATCACGCTTTGGCAACCTTGGGTCCAAAGTTGCCACATGGAGTCCTGTAGCTCAATGGTTAGAGCACTTGCCTCGCAGAGACCTGGGATTGATTCCTGGCAGGGTGAAATGTTAGGCAAGTTTCCTTACTCTGCATAACTCTGTTTACCTAGCAGTAAGTAGGAATCTGGTTGTCAGTCGATTAGCAAATCATTTTTTCGGGGGTAGTAATTCCTTCAAAAAAAATAAATTGGTCATTTCAATCTAT
Source organism: Callorhinchus milii (assembly GCF_018977255.1). NCBI lineage: Eukaryota > Metazoa > Chordata > Chondrichthyes > Chimaeriformes > Callorhinchidae > Callorhinchus > Callorhinchus milii. Next base: position 117,087,710 of record NW_024704743.1, on the reverse strand, counting down.
GACTGTTTGTGAGACACTACTGTGCGCAATTGGCTGCTTGTTGACATTAAAGATGTCATATTAAATGAAAGGATCTTTATTACCTATGAAAATAAATGCAGCTAAGAAATGAGTACTCCCGATTTCCAATTGTTGACTTCTTTTTTACAGGACGAAGAAAAGGTGGAGATGGAAGAGGCATTCATCTATGAGGAGGATTTTGATGTGGCAGACAATCCCGAGGAAGGGGGGACAAAGGAAAACATTCTTCGCAGGATTGCAACATATGCATCAAAATTAAAAGAAATTATTGGCAATATTATAACGACCACTGGAAAAGCAGTTGTTACCATTTTACTTGGTTTAACAGGTCTGTACCGATGTGCACTAACCACTAAACTGTGTAACCAACAATAAGGGCATCTGCTGCAATTTCATACAGCACTAATATAGCACAGTCCAGGGAACCCCGACCTCTCCAACATGTTCAACATTTAACATAAAATCTTATTAATAGGGATCCATTATGGGCCATGTGCAAATGCATGTCCATTGTGCACCATGTGTAAAGCATACATGGGCACAAGTAATTTCAAGTATTTATTCAATCATGAATATAATTGGTTGTTGTCTACATAATTAAGGATACCTGTAATTCCCTCCGTGCACATCCATTTAAACACGCGTTTACACACAACGCATGATAGATCCCTGTAGATTGAAAGAATGGAGAGCGAGTTAAGGACTGTAATTCAGTCTCAGTTGTTAGGCAATTGTACTGTTGTCGAACCGTTCAAATTTCATTCCAATCCTTGAGGACATTACTGCAATTCCCTTTGATTGGGTTGCTGCCTATAAAATGCCTTCAGGTACCAATTGCACTTTGTTAAATTAAATTGGCACAACTATATCACAAAAAACAGCTGAAAACTTGCACACTGCAGTTCAGGGTAAGTTGTGCAGCAAGAGATGATGAGAAAAGAATGAACACCTGCATAAATAGTCTTACTGATGGAATCGCAGACCATGTTCGAGCGCACAATTTTATATAGATTAATTCCTGCAATGAAGCGAATGTTCAGGGAAGCTAACTGCGATTTATATCAGTGGGAGTTTTATGCAGGATCCCAAGTGCCTTTCCAGATGGTGTCTGAATGGACATTTTTGCTTTCCGGCAAAACTGTGAAGTAACAAATGATTAATGACTGAATCAATTCGGACTCAAAAGGCTCTACCTGTGCAGGAGCCTTTTATTCTCTTCTGCATTTGTAATCTGTGTTCCCAATAGCACATTATATATAGGGTCTAATTGGTGGTGTTTCTTAACAGGATTCCTTATTAAAGAATCTCCTAATAAGGAATCTCAATCCCTTAATAAGGAATCTCATGATAAGGATTTCCCTTCTTTTAAAAAAAAATCCCTTAATAAAGTATTGGTTTGATGTGAGTAGGAATATTCATCAGTGTCTCCAGAGTTAGCGTTGTTGGCTCGATCAAAATCCTTAACAGCACAAATCCTTCATGGACAATTCAATTCACTTCCCTGTCAATGCTGTTCTTCATGTCCAGCCCTGCCCGCCTCATCCCCTATCTCCCTCCGCCCCACCTTTAAAGGCCACGTGAAGATCCTGCTTTTTGATTGCATTCTCAGTCATCTTTCCCTTTCCCCCCACCCCACCACCCCAACTTTCCTCAGCTTCCCCGAACCCCCAGATCAGTCTCCTAGTTAGCTGTGCTGAGTACTTTGAGACGTCCTTTGAAGCGCTCCGAGATGCTGCCCTGCGTGAAGGGTACTAAATAAATGTAAGTTGTTTTTGTTATCCTCCTGTAATATATACTTTCTATTCCCCACTCCCCTCCCCCTGCAGGTATAATGCTGCCATCACTGACCTCGGCAGTTTACTTCTTTGTATTTTTGGGGTTGTGTACCTGGTGGTCTTGCGGTCGACAGTTTGATCCGCTGATATTCAGCTGCTTGTGTGTATTAATGGCCATATTCAGTGCAGGACACCTGATCGGACTCTACCTTTACCAGTTACAATTTTTACAGGACCTCGTCCCTCCAGGTGACTTCTATGCAAGGTAAGAGCGCCTCAGCACAGTGATACAGCAGCTGCTGTCTTTCATGTGCCCTTAACTGCAACCTTTAAAAATTCCACCCCCCACCCCAAAAAAAACCTGTTCAAACGTGCTCACTCTACAACCTCTTCACTTCCTTTCTAGATTTTTTTCTTTTCGTTTTCTGCTTTTGCTTTGCATTTACCCACTAACACACAGTCACCACACTTGGGTTAACTTGATCAGGGCTCATACTGCATTATAATGTCATTTCCTCAAAGAGCTGATAGAGTTGGAAGTACTTTGAATTTTAAGAACTCTTCCCTTTCCTTTTATCCCAAACACTCTCAGTTTGGGACTCTGTTAGGTTCGACAGTCAATTCGCTATTTTACATTCCTAATGTGAGCTCAGATTTGCATATACAGGGTGCCCCAGCTGGACTATTCTAATCCCCTCCTCGCTGGTCTCTCCAGCTCCACCATACATAAATCCAATTAATGCAAAACACTCTGCCACCCGGATACTCACCCACACAAACTTCCGTATTCCCCCCATCACACCAGTCCTTGTCAGGCTCCTCTGCCTCCCAGTCACCGAACGGAGTGATGTCAAGATCCTCTCACTCGTTTTCAAATCTCTTCATGTCCTCGCACCTCCCTACCTATCTGACCTGCTTACCCCCCCGACCCCCACTCCACCACCTACTGCCTCCACTTGGCTGGCACCTGCCTCCTGTTCATCCTTCGTCCCCTCCGCTCCACCATCGGTGGCCGTGCCTTCAGCCACTACACCCCGAAACTCTGGAACTCTCCCTCAATTCCTCCACCTGGCCCCCTCCCTCCCCACCTTCAATTTCCGCCTAAAGACCTTTCTTTTTGATCATGCTTACGGTCACCTTCCCCCCCTCTCTCCCCTGGCTCGGGGTCAGACTCCGCCACTGTGAAGTGCTCCAGGATGTTACCCCACGTGGAGGGCGCTATATAAATGCAAGTTGTTGTTGTTCCTCGCTTCTATAATGCTTCCCTGTACATTGCTGCCTCACTTATAATGCTGGTATCCTATGGAGCTATGCTGACCAGAGCATGACACACCTGACTTCCGGCACTGATAGCGGCACTGATGTAATTTCCTGCACGCTGCACGTATACAGGAAGCAGTGCTGACTTTATTTCCCACATCTTGCGGGATACAGGAAGTGCTGACCATATACAGGAAACACTACTGCTGTGAGGAGTGACATGATGACCTGGACATTAACCATGTTTTAGCGCCTTTGTTATAACGCTGACTCTGGGCGATCAGACCCAGAAAAACGTGTTATAACAAGGTTCCTCTGCAACATGGCAGAGAAACTGAATTTCAATAGTGATGTGAGTCTCAATCTCAAAGCGATCACTGAAAGCGTTCTGATATTTGCAGCATTTCATATATCGCTCTTCCATTACTCCAGGGTTAGTCTGTTCCTCATATTTTTTCCTCCCCTCAAAACGGAGGCCCATGCAGCTGCTAAGTGCCCCATCTAATGGCCCAAATTACAACTGCTGAAACTCTCCTGATGAGAGGAGCTCCATTTGAATGGCAGGGGAGTTCAGGAGTCAAACGCTCCACTGCCAATAAAATATGTATTTACCAAAATTGCACTTGGCAGAGGAGAAATTGTTAATATTGCAGAGTGCCGCTGGGCTGAATCCTTCCTTATAGGACACAGCTGCAAAACCGTGGGTGCAAGTGCTGCTTTTGCAAGAAATGCCAGGTGAAAACAGTGTTAGTGCCAGTGTAAATAGTGATCACAGGGCTATGCCAGATAGAAAACCAGCGCTAGTGTGAATAAACATGAAAGCACATGAGATATGCTCCTATTTGGAGCAGGGTATGAATAAATTGAAAGAAGTGCTTAAACTTGCAAATTTATTTCAAAATAATGCACTAGGGTGTTTTTTTTTGATGACCATAAGTTCTCTATCTCATTCTGTCAAAAGTTCTGTAACTGGTTATTGTCTTTCCCTGGCACCAGAATTAATAGAGCAGGAATGAGAGTAACAAGGGACACCTTTCAATCTTCGTTGTCCAGGTCTTCTTTCATAACTTCTGATTCCAACCCACATGAACGAGCCTTGGAGTCTCTTTAATGTGTTTAAAGTTTCACCCTCAGTGGGGCATCTTTCACCTCGGCAGGATGTCCCAAAGTGCTTCACAGGATATATTGTATAGTGTAGTAACCATGTGTTTTGTGAGTGACCGCAACAGGCAATTTGTGCACAACTACGACCCACAAACAGCCATGAAATGAATGACCAATTTTACTCTGGGGGATTGTTGGCCATGACATGGGAGAATCTCCTATCACTTTTCAAATAGTGACAAGGGATGCTTAGAATGCACCTGAATAGGTAGACGGGGCCTGAGTTTAACATTATCTATTAACCTAGTAGCCATTATCCATCAGGATATAAAGTACAAGAAGCTCTGTATTCTTAAAGTAGCTTATTTCCTTCACTGGATTGCCCAGTTGTCTGAAATTTAATTTGAATTTACTAAACGAAGGGACTATAATTTAAAATGATTCAGATGAGATGGAGCTCACTGGCTGAGCACCCAGGAAATGTTGATAGCACAACTTCACCATTTCTCATGGAACCAAAGATTTGTCTTCGCATATTTTGTTATTATAAATGGTGCCGTGGGATCTCATGTCCTATAAGTGGGAGATTGGTGGGTAACATAGTTTGTAAAATGGGGTATTGAACTATACAGAGCTTTCAAGAGCTAGGTCACCTGGAGATGTTTCCAGATAAGATGGGAATTAAAATTAGAAAGCAGTGCTGAAGGGGATAAATGACCTTGCTGTTTCCCACAGTGAGGTCTAAAATGAGCACTGGGTTAACAGCCCATGACCTATTTGAAACCATTGAACTAACCTGCAGTGTCTAGTTACATCTTACTTTGGAATCCTACAGAATAAGCAAAGTAGCCTGTGTTCTCCATTCAAATTACATATTACATATGTCATATAAATGCATTGGACTCACATTTATAATAATAGCTTTTGCTTTTGCTTTTGCTTTTGAAACTGCAACATAGAAAAGTTTCAAAGTGTTTCACAGGTAATCGATGAGAAGTGAATTAACGGTGTATTCGATAGTGATGTTGCTGTATGTGTGGGACATCGCTGTGTGCAAATTGACTGCCAATTTGGACACAGCATCGTAATGAATAACCAATTTTATTTGGGGGATGTTGGCCAATGCTGCCGGGGATAGTCCTTTCTCTTTCCTCCCTTTTCCAATAGAGCCATTGAATCTTTAATTGCCACTTGAACCTGATGGTACACAAGAAACTGTTAGCCGGATATGAGCTTAGTTCAATCAAACCCACTATGGCACCGCTGTATAACCCAGCCTGCCCTTTTATGTATTCTGATCACCATGTTTTAATCACTGTATTTTCTTGGCAGAAGCAGCTGCCTATTTCCACACTGCAAGGTTATGCAAACAGCCATGAAGTCAATCGTCGGTTTATCTGGGGAATTTTTGGGAAAAGCCTCTCATGGTCTGAGCCTTAAGACCATTGTTTCAGAATTTAAGATGGTACAGAAATTTGGACAAGTCTTAAATTCAGTCTGAATGTGCAGGTTGAATTTTCGGCAGGACCCACCCAAAATGGACTGCAGAAAAAATTCCTCCAAATTCAGGCTGGAGTGAAGAATTTTCCAAATTAGCACAATGCTAGAACAACGATCTGAAGACCATAAGGAGGTTTTAGTGTCTTATTGCCACCTAGTGTCTCCTGTTGAAACATCGGCATGTGTAAATATTGGGCAAGGATCAGAATCAGTCTTGGGTTTTGATGACTGAATTGCCTGCCAGTACTCACTGTCTTGGCTTATAAATGAAAGACTCCTTCAGCAAGGTACTGGACAATGAACAGCATTTGTGGAGTTGTTCCTAATACGAGTTCATCCCTTCACAGAGTAGAAAAGGGGGAAAAGAAGACATGGAAGTCAGGTGTTAGTCTTTCTTGTTATTAAAGAGCCTGCTTGTGTTGGAACCAAGGATCCAGAGGGATATGTGCTGCCTCAGACCCCATTTACACAGCACGTATAGCAGTGAATCACAACAATTCGCCCCCAAATAAGCACCATAAAGATTCGGACCAAGAGCTGAAATCAATATTACGCAGCAAATAGTATTTTCATGCAACAGTGATTCACTTAATGTATCTCCAACTTCACAACTATTGATTAAAGTTTTATGTGCAATTAGCCTCAGTCAGGCAGTTAAAAACACAAGACTGTAGATCATAACCAGTGCAGTTCAAAGCCATCCTGCTTCAGTTTAGTGTGATGCATCTGTCAAGGGGACATTTTAACATAGATAAGAGTAATATAGAGGAAAGCAAATTATAGATGTATAATGAACCTCTGACATCCTCTCCTTGAAAGGGGAGGTGGAGGGGCAGAGAGGTAACTACCATAGAAACATAAAAATTTACAACACAGAAGAAACCCATTTGGCACACTGTGCTGGCTCTTTTAAAGAGTAATCCTATCAGTCCCAATAACCAGGCCTTTTTTTCCAAGCCCCTGTTGTTCATTTCTGTTTAACTATCTCTCTAGTTGCCTTTAATATGGATTCTACCTCAACCACTGCTCCCGACGGGGCATTCCATATCCTAACCACTCGGTGCGTGAAAGAAAATCTGCTAATCTCCTCAATTTGTTCGTTTACTAACTATTTTAAATTGATGCCCTCCAGTCACTGACTCACCGACTAGTGGAAACAATTTCTCCCTATTGGCTCTATCAAAACCTACCGCATCATTTTAAAGACCTCTATCAATTTACCCCTCAAACTCAGTTGTTCCAGTAGAATCTCCCTATAGTAGGATTAGGAGTTGAATTGACTCCAAGGAGTCTACAGGCTACAGTAAAGCAAAGCATTGTTGATGAGGCTTGGAGATGTGGACATGTTTTTCAACCCTGTGAATAAAACCTTTAAGTGTCAGGGTAGAGTTACTATAGTTACAAGTTACTATAAAATACACCATTTCTTTGTGTTGCTAAATTGTGCTACACCATTAAACTTCTGACACTGCACTGTTTTGTTATTTTCCCCTAAGTAAGTAATTCCAGATATCCATTATTAATGAATAATGATAAATGGCAAACAGAATTGGAATGTGTGTGTGCGTGTGTTTAACCGCGAATCATCTTTCACCATCTTTCTTCAGTTACAATTGAGCCTTTAACATTCAGCTTGACCTTTGAGTCCACCATTTAGAGTTTATCTTTAATGCCAGCCAACGACTTAGTGGAAATTAGTTTGAAAGCAATGAGCAGAATGGGATTAGATGAGATGGCTCAAGTGGAGAAAAACAGCAGCGCGGGTATGAAGGGCCAAACAGCCTATTTTTGTGACTGTAGTGCTCCAGGATTGTATAACATTCACTGGTCCTTACCTAGGCTCTTGGGTCCCTGCAGTTATTATTGCTGAGAGCCAGAATTAATTTTCCTCCTGGCTTTCCTCCCATCTAACTTCTGCAAAAGTTGCTCCTTTGTGACTAGTTACCAGTTGGCTCAGTTGAACCAAGAGATTAAAACAATAACAATATTGCTTTATTAAATCTGATGAAAATAATAAACATGTTTAATTTTAAAAAAGGAGTAGTTGAGACTGTCAATAAAGTAATAAATAAGATGCGGTGCTCACCAGGTACTCTACACTTGTGGTGTGAGATTGCTCAGAGACTCATTTCTGGTTGTGCACCTTAACCCCAGCTTCAGGAGTGCAGTCCCTTAGCAGCTCTCTGACCTCTCTGCTTCTTGTAATACTATGGCTGTTCACTTCATAGCTGTTTTTGAGACATTGCTGTGCATAAATTAGCTGCCACATTTGCCCCCGAAACATATAGGATCTTCACTTTACAGTATATCCAGTGAAGCACTTTGAAACATATTTCCAACATGAAAGGCGTTATATCAAATAAAAGAATGATTATTATTATTACTCTTTGTGCTTTTGCGGAATCACTGTTTTGTACTAAAATATGGACTATTTTGTTCTGTGATATTGGCAGTCTACTTTCCACTAAGTTGAAAAACAAATTTATAGCATTTTCCAATTGCAAAATTCACCTCCCACAAATCTCGAGACCAGTAAAGTCCAGGAAAAGGTGGCTGTTTTGTTCGCTGGCCTTTTTCCAACTCAGCAACTTGTTTGGAGGAATTTCGCAAAGCGGAAGTTATTTCCAAATATTAGCTGTGCTAATATTTGGAAATATCGTAAATTGGAGCCCTTTGTGTCTACTTGGCAGTCAGTGACTGTGATCAACAGATTTCACAAAATTGAATTATTGATTGTGTATCAGAGAGGAGTTGTGTGTGTTCCATTTGTTCAACTCCATTTTGTTACACAGTTCTTGTGACTTCTGACTGGCAAGAACTTGCCAGTCAGAAGTTTTAGGTTTCTTGATCAAACCTCTGAATGGAAGAACTACAATAGAAGAGCAGCCATGAACATGCATGTACATGTAAGATGGCAACATATTTGTCTTCAAAGTGGTTTTATTCTCCCTGTTATTAATGAAAGAGTAAGGATTGCAAACTGATGGAAGCTTGCTTGTAAACTTACTCATACTGCAGTGTTGCCCATTAAGGTTGTTGGTTCAAGCCCTACATTTAGGCTTGGAACTCCTATAGTCTAGATTAATACTCCAATGCAGTGCTGGGAGTGTGCAGCATTGTTGAAGATGTTATCCTTCAGATTAAATGTTAGACCACCTCTGCCTATTCAGGTGGATGATAAAGATCCCATGACACTATTCGAAAACAGAAGTGAGTTTCAGGGCTAACTGTCCCCCAATAAAACTGATCATTCACTTCACCCTTGTTTGTGGGACATTGCAAGTTGGCAATTGTGTTCACCTACAAAATACACATTGCTCCACTTTACAGTAACATCCCGTGAGGTGTTTTGAGATGCCCTCTCCTAACATGAAAGCCTCTATATCAAATGTAAAAATTATTATTTATAATGCAAACACAAAGTCTGTCTCTTGCTCCTTTGAATAGGTTGTTTGGTGTATCACCAGTGATTCAGACAAACTGTTCAACTACATGGAAGATCATATCCTATCCGAAAGTATCATGGCCCCAACATGTCAATCCTATCATGCTGTTGATGCTCTACTATATTTTGGCAACACTCATACGTCTTTGGCTACAAGAGCCAGTTAATGAGGTGAGCAATATTTCAAGTTAAGAGGTACTTGTGCCCATATAGTATTTATTCCGATAGCATCTTAAACCTGCCATATTTTCCATGTGCTTGGCTGTTTAATGTTACTTTGATTTTATTGCTTTGCCTCACCACTCCCATCCTATCAGTAGTTTAGTGTTTCTATGTCAGCTATAGCATAAAATGACATAGTGATGGGTTTCCATATAGTGTCAGCCTGTCTCAGTGGGTCGCACTCTTGCCTCTGAGTCAGAAGGTTGTGAGATGAAGACCCACATTGAGACTTTGAACTCACACAGTGTAAGATGATACTCCAGTACAGTGCTGGGAGTGCGCTGGATTGATCGAGGTGTCATCCTTAGGATGAGATGTTAAACTGAGATCTCATCTGATTCTTCATGTGGATGTTAAAGATCCTATGGCACTATGTAAAAAGAAAAGGGAGTTTATTCTGATGTCCTGGTCAATAATCCCCCAAATAAAATTGATCAATCAAATCCTAGCTCTTTATGAAACAATGCTATGTGCTGGGGTCTTTTGCCAACACGTAAACAATCACTAAACTCTGCATTAAAATCGCTGGCAAAGTTAGTGATCAGTTCACAAGTTTTACCCCTGTGTTTCCGTGAACATCTTCTGTCAAGTCACCAAGTTCTGTTATGTTTTGCTTTTTTAGATGATAGAGGAAGGGGATTGTGAAAGAGCAGAAGAGGAGGAGGAGAAGCAACCATTTGGAAATAGCTCAGGCTCACAGGTCACAGCGGAAATGAAACGTAGTATGTGGTCTTCAGCACACTATGCAACTGATGAGCGAAGGGTAAATGACTTTAGAACAACAACAACAAATTACATGTGTATAGCGCATTTCACATCAGGAGGACGTCCCAAGGCGCTGGAGAGTCAGGAATCTGCACCCGAGCTGGTAGTTGGAATCAGGAGAGGTGAAGGGCGGGGAGGGTAGGAGGGTGACCGAACAGGCAAAGAGGAGGGTCTTGAGATGTCGTCTTGAAGGAGGCAAGGGAGGGGGGCAAGCCAGAGGAACTGTGGGAGGGATTTCCAGAAGGTGGGAAATCTCAGAAGGCTCAAATCTCAGGTTGAAATGAACAGGCACAGTCCACCCTCCGTCTACTGTTAAGCTTTCAGTTTAGCGAAAAGCTGGGATACCAGGTAACTGGCAATTGAACGTCTCAGACGTAGCGATTGAAAATGGTGCTGGGGTGTTCATCTCCATTGCACACAGCGACTTTGGATGTGATGAATATTGATCGTGCTGCTGAATAGGCTCCATCGTGACTAAACAAAATCGAAGTGCCATCTCAAACCACCAACTAATATCTCTAATATTCATGGAGTCCTTTAGCTCAATAGTTAGAGCACTCACCTCGCAAGCGAAAAATGTGGGTTCAATTCCCGACAGGGCAAAATGTTGGGCAAGTTTTCTTACTCCACGCGCCTCTGTTTACTTAGCAGTAAGTAGGAAACCGGATCACTTTTGGCGGATCGCTTTTCCGGGGCGAATAAAGTAACATTCTGGGGTTAATAATTCCTTCAAAAACACACAGAAAAAATTGGTCACTTCAATCCACGACTGTTTGTGGGACACTGCTGTGAGCAATTGGCTGCCGCATTTCGCCTACAAAATGCACAGTCAATTCACTTTACAGTAGATTCTGTGAAGCGCTTTGAGACGTCTCGAAGACTTGATAAGGTGTTATATCAAATGCAAGGATTATTATGATTAATCCTTGGAGTCCTGTAGCTCAGTGGTTAGAGCACTCGCTTGCAAGCGAGAGACCTGGGTTCGATTTACAGCAGGGTGAAACCTTGGGCAAGTTTCCTTGCTCCACACACCTGTTAATAATCCTTCAAGTAAAAAATAATAAATTGGTCATTTCAATCCACGACTGTTTGTGGACACTGCTGTGCGCAATTGACTGTCGCATTTCGCCCACAAATATACAGTCAATTCACTTTACAGTCTATTCCGTGAAGCGCTTTCAGACGTCTAGAAGACTTGAAAAGCGCTCTATCAAATGCAAGGATTATTATTATTATTTTTAATGCCACAGTCATACGTTACCCAAAGGAAAATGTTACTGTAAAGGTTTATTCCACCGCATTTCATGCTTTACAAAAATCATGTTTTACAGATTATCCTTTTGAGGGATAATCTTATGTGTGGTGTTGACTACTAAACCAGTATCTCGTGGAGGTAGAAGTTTAGGTATTTTAAGAGTGCTACTGTTGCTGTATTTTCACCCTTTATTATTTATCTGACTTCTCAACTCTTTCCGCATTTACCTTAATACATTTACTGATTCTGTTGATCAAGCCTTGATACAAACGCCATGTGCTTTTGAGTTGGAACACTCTGCTGGTGACGATTGGGTTGTTCTTACAGAATGATGTCCACTCGCTGCTACTGTGGATCGGAAGGTTGATTTACAGGCAAATAGAGGAGCTGTCTTCTTACTTTTAACTTGGTCTCTGCTCAGTTTTGCTGTGTTTTCCTCCTTTTCTGTCTCTCCCTCCGTCTCCGGGCCTCTTTATCTCCTCTTTCTGTGTTCCTTTTTCCATGGTCTGTCTCTGCTTTGGCTTCATCTCCCTGCCCTGACTCCTTACAATTCCCAGAAGAAAGTCAGGCTTGACACAGAGTACAACATTGAACAACCTCTTCAACTACCCTCAGGCCTGTTTTACTGTGCAACTAAGCCTCTTGCCACCAAAGTAAGTTTGCAAAATGTGGGCAACATTTTATGCTAGAAAATATGTTAACCTTACTATCTCCTTCAGGTAATATTACTTAAGCATTAAGAAGAATTAACAAGCAATGGTTAATCCAATAGCAAACTGTGCCGTCCACCTCATGTTACTTGATGGTTTAATCTTGTTGTAAAGCATTGCTTGTTTAAATGGGGATATAGGGATAGATGGAGAAAGTGCGAGAGCTTCCTTTACGCACTTTCATGTGTATGTTCTGGTACTCTTGGATTGAAAGCATATTAACAACAACAACAACTTGTGCCTTCACGTCGGGACGACATCCCAAAGCACTGGACAGTTAGTTTTGGACCCAAGCTGGGGGTCAGGATTGGGGAGGGTGGAGGGCAGGGGGAAGAAACAGTGTGATCAAAAGCACGGTCGAAGAGGAGGGTCTTGAGATGGGTCTTGAAGGAGGCATGGGAGGGGGCGAGGTGGAGGGACTGCGGGATGGGTTTCAGAGGGTGGGGGCAGAGTGGCTGATAACCCATCCACCAAGGGTGGGGGGGTGATCAAGCCGGGAGACGTCAAGCAGGCTGGAGCCCACTGAGCGGAGGAAAGGGGCAGAATTGTAGGGGGTTAGGAGGTCGCAAAGGTAGAGGGGAGCAAGGCCATGGAGGGCGGGTGAAGGCAGAGAGGGTCATGACATGGATGTGGGGTAGAAAGGATAGTTGAGGGTCAAACAAGATGCCAAGGTTCCGGACTAGCTTAGTAAGGTGGTGTGTGCAATCATGGATGGTCATGCTGTCAGGGCCTGAGGTGTGTGAGGTGTGGAGTCGCTGACGGGAGTCAATCAGGAGAGCCTCGGTCTTGTTGAGGTTCAACTGAAGAAAGTTAGCTCTCATCCAGGACTTGATATCTGACAGACATTCTGTCCTGGAGATCCTGGAGTCGAGGGTGAAGGCAGAGAGGTGGAGTTGGGTGTCATCCGCATACATGTGGAAGTTGACCCCATGTCTGCGGATGATGTCACCAAGTGGGAGAGGAGCGCACCAAGGATAGAGCCCTGAGGAATGCCGCACGAGAATGCCGCTAGAGAAGAAACCATTTGTGGAGATGAGGTGGAGGCGGTGTGAGGGGTATGATCTGAACCATTCATGTACTGAACCATGAAGGTTGGGGTGAGAGGAGAGGCAGTGGATGAGGATAGAGTGGTTAACGGTATCGAAGGCAGCAGAGAGGTCAAGGAGGACGAGGAGGCAGAGGGAGTGCTCATCACAGATGGACAGAATGTAATTTGTCACTTTGACTAGGGTTTATCTTGTGCTGTGGACGGCATTGAAACCTGATTGGTGGGTTCCTAAAGGGACGCAGGAAAGGAAAGAGCAAAGCTGGGAAGCAACGGCTTTTTCCAGGACCTTGGAGAGTAAAGGGAGGTTGGAGATGGGGACAGAGGAGGAGATGGGGAGGGGTTAGTAGACGGAAGGGCAGCTGAGCAGATCCCCTCAACTTTGGATTTGAGGAAGTCCAGCATCGCGTCGCAGTTGGCATTGGAGGTGAGGATGGGCAAGGTGTTAGAGGGTGGGCGGAGGAGCCGGTTGGTGATGGAGAAGAAGAGCTTGGAGTTGTCCTTGGCCTCCAAGATTGTCTTGGCGTAGAAGGATGATTTAGCGGTGGCGAGGGCGGTACGGTAAGATTTGATAAGATCCAGCTAGATCTGCCAATGGACCGTTAGGTTCGATTTAAGCCAGGTGCGTTCAGCGACATGTACTTGTGCTTTACGGGAGCGGAGGTGGCTGGTGTACTATGGGGACTTTTGTGAGTAAGAGATGGTTCGGGAAGAGATGGGAGCAGGGAATCGAGAGTGGAGGAGAGGGAGCTGCGGAGAAGAGTGACCAAGGAGGATAAGTCATTGCGGGAGGAAGCCCAGAGGGGAAGGAGGCCAAGGAGGTGGACGCATAACATGTAGATATGAGGCTCTACAAGCTTGATTCTAACATTGTTTTCTTTCTTTGCTTCTTCCAGCTGCTTACAATCACCCAGGATGACAGCAACTCCTCTGATGTTAGTATATGTAGCTAGTGTCTGTACTTACTTTGCAAATGCAACAACAACAACAACAACAAGATTCCATTTATAAAGCGCCTTTCACGTCAGGAGGACGTCCCAAGGCGCTCCCAAATGCAGAGTGATTATCAAAGCTAAGAATTTTCAAAGCTGTGACTTTTAAAATGCTCGTGACTGTATGAATCCACATTGCTGTTTTTGTTTATCGTACCACAGGCCTTGCTGGTGACAGTAAATGGAAACCCTGTGGATTACCACAACATGCAATCCGCACTGCAGGCTGAGAATTGTCCCAACTCACTGGAGATGTACTCTATGCCGCAGTATAAATGGGAAATGACCGATGAATCCCCAGGTAAGTAAGACTTTAATTCCTTCTGAGCTCCCGCTGAGCATCAAGAACTGACCTGAGCCTCTCTTTGATCAGAACGGAAATCCTCTCAAGTATTTGAGTCAGGTGAATTTCTTTTTTCTTTGGTCAGACCAGTGTCTGACATGTGCTGACCAAAGCACACTCTAGGGTCCCCAGACCTTGGGTCTCTCCAACCTGCGATTAATACTTTCCGGAATTGGATAAGTAGGATGCGTTCCATTTCACCATGCTTAAGAGTATCCAAACTAAACTGAGAATTCCATGCATCCCACGAAACACATGGAAATCCCCAAGAGAGATTGTTGGACACAGGAGAGTCACCACCCAACAATGAAAGAGCAGAAATTTAATTTCTCCTTATGCTGCACTGTTTTTTGTGTGTATTGTTTGCCGACCAGGAATCACGTAAATTATTAATTGTTCCGCTTCTTTACTGACAGACAAACAGGAAGAGGCAAAAATTGCAGAGACGCCAGATACCAGCAAGAGTAGTAGTCTCATTATTGTCTTCCGTTTCATCATGAAGCAGAGTTACATCTGCGCACTCATTGCTATGATGGTAAGTGCACAGGATGGTAACTATGACTCTACATGTACCATAAGTGACAGCATTCCCAGCTCCACATTATCTTGAGTGCTACAGTGCAAAAATCCTATCGTGCATTGATTCACTGCGAGATGCTCTCTCACCATTTTTACATTGTACACTAACAAAGGAGGGGATCGAACAGGGTATTTGTTGTTCATTAAACTGACAATTAAAAGTATGGTAACAACAACAACTTGCACTTATACGGTGGCTCTCATGTAGGAGACCATTTCAAAAGTGCTTTACAGAGATACAGCGGGAACCTGAGCAGAGTGGGGTGGTTAAAGGAGATAGACAGATGTGCCTTCCCTCCTACAATTACAAACAGCAAGTTTTTACCATCTTGCTGATTTTCTCTTCTAGGCTTGGAGTATTACTTATCACAGCTGGCTCACTTTTGTGCTATTGATCTGGTCCTGTACACTTTGGATGGTTCGTAACCGACGGCGATATGCAATGCTCTCTTCTCCCTTCATGGTCTTTTATGGGAACATCCTCCTATCCCTGCAATATATATGGAGTCTCGATCTCAGAAGCAATGAACTGCCTGAAATATCAGGAGTCTTAAAAAAGATGAAAACCACAGCTTGTGTTGAACTTGGTTCAAAGGTTGGTTTTAAATTGATCTAAGACTATTTTATAGGATGTTTAGCAAAAGCATGTTGGCCTGATTCTTTGGGGCCTATTTGCTTTAGGTTTACAATAGAAACACAATAGGTATTTGCGTTTAGAATAGACACAAATCTCAGTTGTAAAACAATCGGTTCCTATTGAATCGCAATTAAAAGTTTAGATCTTACATTTAGAGGTTAATAATTCAGGACCAGAAAGCTTGAATTTAATCTTGTTTATTTCCACTCATCCTTTCAAGATTGAAAAAAGCAGATGCCTGGAAAGAAATTCCAACTGAGTCTAGATTTACTCTTTGTTATGTAGCATTTTAATGTCCAGAAAATCTAAAATACAAAGTAAATGTTGTGGGTCAGCCTGGCAGAAAGTCTCAAAGCATTTCACATAAACGATATAGAGCACTGAGCAGCAAGGAGGAAAAGGAGAATTTAAGGGTTGACCAACTGCACAGTCAAAGCGACATTTTAAGAAGGATTTAAAGGCAGTCAGAGACGGCATAAAGAACAAGGAATTTGGGAGAGATTTACATAGAGTGTGCGCACAGCAGTTAAAGGCTTGTCCACTGATGGTGGGATGGAGGGAGTAAGGAACAAGCAATCAGTAGACCAGAATAGGATTCTGTTGTGGAATAAGTAGCAACCTGAACAGAATGTTAGCAAAATGCAATGGCACTTCTCAAAACATGTAGCAGTTGACTATTTCTATTAGTAGAACGGTTGAAACGTGTTTTGTGTTTCCTGCTGGACAGGCTCTGTGTATGCTGACATTCTGGCTGCTCCTCCGGCAATACATCACGGAGCTTCGGGAAGTGGAGAAATCCAAGGAATCTACTTTGTCAGAGGTCAAAGTGGAAGAGAAAGGTCAATCACAGTCATTACATTGCTCGTTTACGAATACCTTGGAAGAGTTGTTCTTAGAGGGAATAATGATTCGCTGCTATTGTCTTCTCAGTGTTCTTTGCAAAAAGAAGTGGATTAGAAACTCTGGAAGATAAGTCAGGTGGAGAAAGCTATATATTTTCTCCCACTGACCCCAATTTGGTCTGACTACATATGGTCCTCATTTTGGCAAATGTGTGCTAAACATCTCCAGTAACCACTTAAACATTAAATGATAAATGTTACTTGGTGACTTGCTTTGCTGGTCAAATGCTCCAGAAAATCCCCTCTAACCAAATCCCTGTTAAAGAGAATCCTGCACTTGCTCCTGATCAGATAAATCTACTCCTTTTCTATTTTCACCCCTTGAAACTGCCTCCATCTGTCTTACCCCACCTCTCACTCTCTATGGGTAAACTAAAACAAATCTTTAAAAGACACAGAACATAAAAGGAAAAGACCTTGGAGATCTGAGTCTATGTGTAGTTTACAAGGCTGTAATTGACAGTTTGCTCACTGGGTTCAAATACTTTTGAAAAATAAAAGACATAAAAATAGATTAAGTCAGTGTTTCTCAACCACATCGATATCAGGGACCTGCTGAGTTTCTTATTAATATATAAACAAGCCTGTCAGATCATTCAGAAGGTTGTCGGCTCAAGTTTCAATTCATAACTTTGAGCTCACAGTCTAGGCTGACACTCTCGTGAAACCGAGGAGAGCGCAGCATTGTTAGAAGTCCTGTCCTTCAGATGAGAGGTTAGACTGATGTTCCGTTTGCCTGTTCAGGAGCTAAAGATCCCATGACACTGTTCGAAAAGATAAGGAGTTTCTCCAGGTGCCCTGGACAACAATTCCCTAATAAAACCGGTCATTCACTTCAATGGCTATTTTGGGGAAATATAATTAGTTGCCGAGTTCACATTTAAATACACATTCGCTACAATTAGCAGTAAATCCTGTGAAGCACTTTGAGATGTGATAAGATGCTATATTAAATGCAAGAATTATTATTATAATTTAATCTAAAGAGATCACTGGTATGGGCCAACTCTGGGATTATCACAGATCAACACTGGTCATAGAGAAACACGGCATAAAGCAATAGAAGACCGTTGGCAACACAGAGTGACATTTTAAAATTTTAATATGTCCTTTAACACTACCAATGTTGTGTTGCCTCATAGAAGATGACCAGCAAGGGAAGGAGATAATGAAGGTGGTGGGAAACCTGGTGATGGGAATGTTTGTCAAGTATTGGATATACGTTTGCGGAGGAATGTTCTTCTTCGTCAGTTTTGAGGGCAAGATCGTCATGTACAAAATTATCTACATGATGCTTTTTCTGTTCTGCGTTGCTTTATATCAGGTTAGTATTGCTTCAAGCAGCCATATGACATTATTGGGTATTGATTTTTTTTATTTTCCCCCTTATGACGTTTATTGCTCTGCGCTTTCAAAACCTTTTGAAATATCTACCTCTTTGACTGAGCCTTCGGTCACCTCCCTACTACATCTTGCACTGCTTGGGCTCTTGCTCCTACTGCAGACCCTATCCTACTCAAAAAGGCGCTAGAAAAGTATAACTTATTATTCAAAACCACAACCCTAAAGGGTGAGAGAAATTTCTCAAATATGTTTGGACTTTTTGCTCAATTTTACTTAAAAAAATGGCAGAAAATGGTATGGTTTTGGAGAATCTGAAGTGATATTATACTTGTAATCTTGTCAGAAATTCTAGCAGTGTACAATTTCCCATCTTTTTGTTCAGGTGAACGTTAAAGATCCGATGGCACTACTCAAAAAGAGAAAAGGGTTTCTCCCAGTGCACAGACCAACAGTCCCTCAAATAAAATTGATCTTTTATTTCATGGCTGTTTGTGGGACATTGCTGTGTGCAATTAGGCTGACAAGTTTGCCTACAGATACACAGTCACTATGCAGTAAATACTGTGAAATGCTGTGGAATGTCCACCTGACATGAAAGGAATTATACCAAGAACAAAAATGATTATCATTATTATTAAATACACAGTTACTACACTTCACAGTATATCATGCAAAGCACTTTGAGACATCCTCCTGCTGTGAAATTGGCAGCATAAAATGTAAGGATTATTTTTAAGGATTAATGTCACTTAATTTGACCATCTTAATTACATTGACTTCCTCGGCTCACTGTAACTATATTCTGTGTGTTTTTCAGGTGCATTATGACTGGTGGAGAAGGATCCTGAAGTACTTTTGGATTGTTGTTGTTTCCTATACTATGCTAGTGCTCATTTTTGTCTACACCTATCAGTTTGAAGCGTTTCCAGGCCTTTGGCAAAACATGACCGGAATGGATAAGGAAAAGTGAGTAACTGAGAAAACCAAAGAATTTATTTCTAAAGATGGCTTGGAACCTGTGCTGAAATGTTGTACTCAAACCTCAGTCATTTTTTTTTAGAAAGGAACTCCAGTGCATTGCCACAAATCTCGGGATAGTCATGAAGAGAAGGGAGTTTCTCCAGGTGTCCTGACCAGCAATCCTCTGGATAAACTGGTCATTCACTTTGTGGGTGATTGTGGGATCTTGCAATGCACAAATTTTGTCCAAAATGTGCAGTCACTACACTTGTAGCAATTACCTGCCAAATGTTTTGAAGTTCTCATAACAATCCTTGCATTTGATTTGATATAGTGGCTTGTCTTCGAAACATCTCAAAGCGCTTTCCAGGCTTCACTGTGAAGTATAATCAGTGCATTTTGTTGTGAGGCACCAAGGAAAATGCAAGTGTTATCACATCCTCACTCTTCCATTCCATTGCACAGTGTGCTGGAGTTTGAAGGATGTATTGCTTATGTCCACAGCAGCATGAATGCATCAGCTCCTCTCCATTTTCCCTCCCATATTGAAAGAAACCAATACCTGGGAAGATCAGAAACGTCAGATCAGTTGGGATTGGCGGATTACGTAGAATTATCACGTGAGATATGTGGGATACTGTAGAATTAGCAGATGGGAATTCTCAGATAACATTCTGTCAGATCACACAGAATTGTCAAATCACAAACATGAGATCATGACGTAACATTGCCAAACTGTACATGTAAAATCATTAGCAAATCAGATCCCGTCCCAAAAAAAGATGAGACAAAGTGACACTTTGTACTTTGAGGCCACTCTGCTTCCAGCAAAACTGTATAAATTAAAGTAATTTGTGGAGCAAATTGCAGCTCTGTTCCTTGTTGATGAGCTGAACTTTTCTCGACAATGAAATAACACACGCATCAACTTATAATTTTGAAACGCTTTACGACTTTATTCCATAATATTAACCTAACGAATGCCAGTCGGACTTGATGTGAACATCTTGCTGTTGATGTGCCTTCTTCGCAGCCCTGTAGATTGCTTATAACCTGTAACTGGGAAATAAATTACTTAATGAGAAAACTTTATGGGAAACTAACTAGTTATGAACCAGCTAAAATAACACTGAAAATGATTACCACACAGGCATACGCAAACACACACTGCTAGATATGTGAAGCTCTATCCTTCAAATTTACAATATTGATGAACGCATTTCTTCTATACATTTTCAGCACAGAGGTCAAAAGGCAGCCACGCACATATATTAAAACGTAATACAGTAGAATTTATTGTTGGCCTCATGATTCTCATGTGAGGAGGATGTCTCACTGTGCCTCATAGTGTGGGCTTTGTGGGCACCTGAGCTGGTGTTGTGTGTGTGTGTGTGTTGGGTGCGGGAGGGGTGGTGGTGGGGGGAAGTGGGGGGAGGGGGGCAAAGGGGTAGAGAGGAGTAAGAGGGCCAAACAGCTAACCTGATCAGAAACTTGTGCTTTTGGGCCTGACATCATTCAGCAGCCTCCCATTGCATCTGTGATGGGGAGCTTGGTGTTGCTATGGAATGGCTGAACCTGTGGCCCATCACTCCAGTTTCATGTTGGTTTACCGAGTACTTTGGCTCAGACCGGGGCGAGACAGCTTAGATTTACCCTGACTATGAGGTGTCACCTCAATCGTGATCCTGCTTGTTATTGCAACAACACATCATCAGGAGTAAAACTAATCTATCCCTCAAGGGTCTAAACCAACTCACGTTCCCTATTAGTGGGTGAACAGTCCAACACTTGGTGAATTCTGCTTCACAAACTCTAAAGTGTCGCACTTCCGCCAGCTCAAAAAGTGGGCTATAAACTTCCATCGTTGTAGCAAGTGCGAGAATCTGTACTTTATGCATGTTATTTCTCCTCTTATTAAAGACTGAAGGACCTTGGATTGGAGCAGTTCTCCACCACTGATCTGTTCACCAGCATTTTCATCCCCACATCTTTCTTGCTGGTCTGTATATTACATCTCCATTACTTCCATGACCGTTTTTTGGAGCTTACAGACCTTAAAGCGGTTACCAGCAAACAGGAAAGCACTATCTACAGGTGAGAGCTGCGCTGTTCCTTTGCTTTTTTATTTAACTAGTTGTTATTTTCCGGTCCTGTGCATTCCTCTGTTCCTCACCACTTAAACTTCTAAATAATTTTTACTGTTTCAAGTGAAATGCCTCATGAATGAACTCCCTGGTTACTCCTCATCTTGGGGTACAAATTCCATTGAGTGTTACACAGTGCGCAATTGATTATAATGAAATCCATTTTCGTGTCTACGTTTAAGTCTCACAGGTTGGAATTTGGGGTGCTAAAGCAGAGATATTCCTGTTGATCATAGTCTGATTTACCTTTGCAAACATTCAGTGTTTTCCATTACTTCTGAAGCTCTGTGTGCTACATTAAGTTTACTAACCTCATTCAACTGTGTCTTGTGTTGCATTGGCTAATTCGTCATGATTCTTAATGTTCTTCCTTTTTCCTCTGCCTCTTATTTCTCCATCATCTCTGTGCATCTGTGTGCTTCCCATTTCTTCATCTTCCAGCCATGCCAAAGTTAATGGTCGTATGTATCTGTTAGTAAATAGGTGGGTACTGCTGTGCTTTCCATTATTAAGCGTAGAAGTCATTGCATTATCTATTATTTATAAACCTTGGCATGCAAATCTTACATGTATTTGGGGGAAGGTTTCATCAAACGCTCTTAAACTCCAGCAATTCCAAAATTCCACCTAGTCTTAGCCCGTCAGATATTTTGACTTAACATTTTAAAACTGCAGAATTCAGCCTTAATTTGGCAAATGGATTTCCGCAGTTGTTAAAGTGAACCGAATTTCCAAATTTAAGAATTCTCCACCATTCTGCACAATCTCACATTTCAATACAGAATGGTCCTTCAGCGAGGACCAGGAGAAATTTGAGGCCCCATGAATTTGCATCCCCCAAAGTTAAAGGGGTTGTGAAATACGTCCGATGCCTACAGTAGATTTTACATGAGAACATAAGAAATGCTAGATGAAAAAAGACCAAGGTCCATCTAGTTCGCCTTCCACCTTCCTGGCAATCACAGACACATACGTCCCGAACTACCTATGTACCGTATCCCATAATGTTATTTCCTAAAAGAAGACTATCTAATCTGTGTTTGAAAGATCAATACTTCCTGCTTCAACCATCTCCTTAAGGGATCCTGTTCCACAGGTTCCCCATTTTGAAATAATTTTAATAATTTTTAAAGAGGCCTTTTTCTGATAGAGGTTATCGGCTTATTGGTTTGAAGGTTTATATTTCTTTAGGATAGTTATAGTGTCGAGTTATGTGTTATAACCTGGGGTGAGATTCTAAAAGAAACTCCCCAGAAATAGGCAGAATTAAAATACACGCAGCTGGTTACTTGGCTGGTATTCAGTTTGGGAACCAATGACACCAATGGGCAAACATCCAGGTACTGAAGAGATGCTCGTCTCTCACCGTCTATGAGTGCAGTCTCTCTCTGATTGTGTCAGGGTCTGACAACTGAGCACATCTCTGGGATTAACCTGAAGTTTAAGATAGCTCAAACTAGGAAGACCGGCCCAGTAATGTCTAGGGCCTAAAACATAGGATATTTTTCTTTCAACTCTGCATGCAAGGTTTTATATGGGAGAGGTAGTTTGCAATGAATGTGTACAGTTATACTTTGTTTTGTATAGCTCCACTTGTGTTCTGCTTCAACAGAGTTAGGGTTACAGTGAAAATGTATTATTTTAAAACACCAACAAACAACAATAAATCATATTTGTATAGTGCCTTTCACATCGGGAAGACATCCGAAGGCACTGGTTGGTCAGGGATTTGGATCCGAGCAGGAGGTTGGGATCAGGAGGGGTGGAGGGCAGGGAGGGGTAGGAGGGTGGCTAAAGGTGGGGTTAAAGGAGAGGGTCTTGAGACGTGTCTTGAAGGAGGTAAGGGAGGGAGCGAGATGAAGGGACTGTGGATGGAGTTCCAAAGGGTGGGGTCAGAGAGGCTGAAGGCCTGATAGTTGATAGTGGGGCGGGCCGGGCTGGGCAGGGGATGTGGAGCAAGCCAGAGTTTGCTGAGCAGAGGAAGCGGACAGATTGATATGATTTTAGTAGGTCACAGAGGTAAGACAGAGCAAGCCCGTGGTGGGCTTTGAAGGCGAGGATGAAGATTTTGAACTCTATCCTCTAGAGGATGGGGAGCCAGTGGAGCCAGGGGAGGGTGGAGGTGATAGCGTCACGGAGCCTGGTGTGGGAGAGGACACGAGCTGCAATGTTAACTTATGGAGAAAAGAGTTGGAAGACCAACAAGCAGGGAGTTGGCATAGTCGAGCCTGGATGTAATAAATGTTGTGGATAAGGGATTCGACAGCCTGAGGGTAGAGGCAGTGGCGGAGCCATGCAATGTTGCAGAGGTGGGGGAAGGCAGACCGGGTCAAGGCATGGATATGGGATAGAAAGGACAGTTGAGGGTTAAACAAGACGCCAAGGTTTCAGACAGGCTCAGTGAGGTGGAGAACAATTCCAAGATTCCAGGTAAGTAAGAGGAGGGGGAGGGGGTGAGGGTAGAACTTCTACCTGGGTTCAGACCTATGTTTCACCCACAAATATACAGTCAATCCACTTTACATATTCTATGAAGCACTTTGAGTCACCTCAGTGACGCGATAAGATGCAATATCAAATGCAAGGATTATTATTATTGCACTATTTTCTTAGCATTTTGGAGCATCTGGAACTTGGCAAGTCTCTTCAGTTAAGTCTCAATTTTGAAGTCGATACTGAAGAATATCCAAGAACTGTAGAAAAATGGCTTACAAATTAAAACTGAATTGAAGAATTTGCCATGTTCTGGATGCTCTGAAATGACAACAAACCCCCCAGCTTATCAGACTCCAGGTATCCAGAATTCTTACGCAATCAAACCGAACCGCTGTAGAACCAACGTATAAGATTATAACTGCTGACATCTCTACAATTGCTGTTAGGGACTTTTGCATGGTAGTCCCCAATGTATTTTGGTGATGTAACATATGAGGTCTGTTGTGCTGTATTGTTTCATGGAATTCCACGATTGGGAATCTAATGTCATACCGTCCACAACAGGAAATATATTACTGTGACCCATGGGAATGCTGCTCTGACCCCAACTCATTTGACAAACAGCTGCAATACAAGATAGTCAAGTAGATAGTCTAGTAGTTTGAGATCAAGGCTCTCAGGCTTGGGAGAAGACTCAGACGGTATCTTGTAAAGGTGCAAAAATGTTTAAATGAGATTGAAAAGAAAATCCAGAAGACTTTGGGATTACACCATGAACAAAGTTTAGAGTTGCAAACAGCATTTCAGGACAGACACCAGATTGGTTTCCTTTACTCAGAGGGTAATCAAAGGCTGGATCAGGTAGCCAGGAAGGGTAGTTGAGGCCAGGACACTGGACTTATTTAAAATGCAGCTTGATGCATCATGGGAGGACGGTAAGGTGGGTCTTCTGGAAGGATCTTGTGTCAAAGGATCTTCTCCATCCGAATCTCTCTTGTGATCTTGTAATCCACTTTTGGAGCAGTGTTCCCACAGGAATGTGAATGGGGTTCTCTATTGAGAAAGTTTATTATAAAATAACACAAATTAGCCTCACCACCATGAACGGAATCGATTACTTTGCTCTTGGGTCGGAAGAGAGCGGCAGAGTTCAATACATTCGCTTGTGAGGTTTGGAATGACAGTGGATGCTTGAGTGAGCTGCTGGTTTGCAGATGTCAGCGATGACTGATCGGAGCTTGCATGCCTTATTCTACTGAGAAATGCACGTTGCTTCAGCATAGCAAAGGCTGCTGCACTGAAAGGAATACAGCACGAGAGGCGACCTTTAACAGGAAGGCTGGCAATGATGCACTTTGTGCAAAATCTTTTTTTTTCACATTTTGAAAACAAAACTAACATTCTTTCTGTACTCATTCCTCTTTTTCTTCCCATGTGAATTACTCTGTACAGACTCAAGCAATACCTTTCAAACCGCCAGAACGAGTAAGTCTTTCAAAGACATGAAATGCTTGCACTGACATTTCATGCTCACCGGACTTGAACTCTTTGACAATTTTCTTTCACTTTGGAAAATGTCATGTTTAAGTCCAACTCATAAAGCAACTGCAGGCTGCCCATTTTGTAGCCGCCTCTTAATGTGAACCTGTCTCGGACAATTGCTTGATCTGGCTAGCGATTATCCTCCTCCCAAAATGTAACATGCTCGTGTGGGAAAAACATCAAGGATAATAGCATCAAGTGCTTGCCATTCTATCATGCGAGGTTATCGAAACCCATGCCACGCTTCTGACTGAATGCAATGCAGACATTTTCTGGGATGTGTAATGCAGGGGCAATTGCAGCGGGATTCGAAAAGGATTTGTAAAGATCGACTCCTCCAGGTTACCAGACGAGTGTCGATTCCGACCCCGTGGGAACTCTGTCACATCGATGGCCTGGGAAGACAATGGCAATGGAGCAGAGTTCCCACAGAGGTTGGCGTGACATGTACCTGGTTGCCTGCAGGAGTTGATACACAAAGAACTCTTTTCCAGCCCCGTGGTGACCACTGCGATTACTCCACACCTTCTTCCCCCTTTTTGCCATCGTTAACCTGTCTGTTACCTGCAAACAGGTTAGTCAACCAGGATGGTAGTCTCCCAGACATCGGGATGATGAATATTCCCACTGGCACGCAGGTCGAGGAAAGGAACGAGGATAAAAAGGGAGAGGAAAACGAAGAGGAGGAAGAGGAGGATTCCACGGGTAAACATTTTTTCATATGCTCTCTTCAGCTTCAGGGAGGTCAGGCGATTCAACAACAACAATAACAAGATTCCATTTATAGAGCGCTTTCACGTCGGGAGGACGTCCCAAGGCGCTGATTCATCGCTCAACTCTCAATCCAAGTTATGAGAGCAAACCAGAAGTATGAAATTACCCACCCAGTCCATCTAGTCCTGTGAGACCATATTGTTTGAAGCTTAAGAAAGTGTTGAAAATGCTTAAATTCAGTCTTAATTTAGAAACCTGTCCTTTCTATAAGTTGTAGTGGGGGGAAATAGCTTCTAAATTAAGACCTTGTCATTTTGCACAATCTAAACTTTTCGAGGCAAAATGGTCTCAGTTGCTTAAGATTAGGGGGAATCTCAGGTCTAAGTCTTGATGTAGCCTGTCGGTAAAATGGGGGCAGTTAGCAGCACGCCACAGGCACAAAGGGCTTCTCCTGTGCTCAAATGTCTCTAATTCAGTGAAGAAGAATTTGGGCCATTCTTCTTAACCCACTCTTTGTGTTAATAACCAGCACAATCCACTGTGGGAAGAAATGTTCTCTGGTTTCCATCTCTCACTGTCCGTCCGAGCTCTGCACACATTATTAATAAAACGCCATCTCCATCCTATCCCATCTGATTGACTGATGGGCTGCAAATATGCCTCCGTGCTTGTTTTATAGTTGATGACTTGGTTCCTGCTTTCCTGTGTGTCTCTCTGTCTCTTTAGAAGAAAAGACCAATAAGTGGCACCTGGTCATTGACCGGTTGACTGTCCTCTTCCTGAAGTTTATGGAGATCTTTCACAAGCTGCAAGTTGTGGTCTGGTGGATCTTAGAGCTGCACATCATCAAAATTGTATCATCTTACATCATTTGGGTATCGCTGAAAGAGGTTAGTGAGAGGTCAGGGTGCGTTAATGCTTTTAATGCTTTCTAACTTTGATATCTGCTGTATCAATCGAGGGCCTAGTAATTCTCAGATTGTTTCCTGTAAAATGCAGAGTCACATTGCTTTTCGACCCATTCTAGAGCACAGAGCTCAACACCAGAACCACAACAACTCGCAATTATACGTAGCATCTTTCACGTGAGAGAACGGTTTGAAAATCCTTTACAGAGATGGAGTGCGGGTTCGAGCAGAATGGGAGATCAGGGACGGAGGGTTAAGCAGGAGGTGACAGGAGCTACAGTTAAAGAGATGGGGTTTTTAGATGAGTTTTGAACACAGAGAGGAATGGTGCTAAGCGGAGGGATTTAGAGAGAGAATTTCAAATGGTTCAGAGCGTGTAGTGGCCATTTTTCATGAGCAAAAGTGACAGCCAATTTGGGAAAAACAAGGTCCCACTTCAGTAATTAAAGTACATGCCATTTTATTACAGTATGTGTTCCACTGTTAATGTTGTGCCGCTAAAACGAAACACAGCAAAGTATTTCTTCTGCTTCGTCTGCAGGTTGCTCTGCTTAATTATGCGTTTTTGATCTCGTGGGCGTTTGCTGTGCCATTCGTAAGATTCCGTCCACTGGCGTCCAGTGTCTGTACTGTCATGACCTGCATCATTATTGTGTGCAAAATGTTGTACCAACTATCAACCATCCAGCCCTCCAATCACTCGGTGAACTGCACAATGGTGAGTACGCAGTGTTCAGCCTTTCGCTCCTGTTGTGTGTAATGTAACTTCAAGCTCCAGTCGCTTAGTTTGCTACCTGCATCGCGCTTGTACTCTGTGGAATCCTGCAAGTTGTACTGCTCGAGATCAGTTGGGGTGCACACGTGGTGGGGGGTGAAGGAGCAAAGGTGGCCACTTTGGAGCTGGAGCTAGAGTCTTTGAGAATGAAAAGGATAGCAGTTGGATCCTGAAAAAGCTAAACACACAGGTATCAACATAATCTCTTGGTATTGCAGTGAAAGAGATGAACCATTATGGACAAAGGATACATTTGTGGACTGAATTGTTCTGCAATTGTAGACGTAACGAGGCTTGGAAAGTAATTATTGCTCTCAACGCTCGGCATAACAGCCAAGCCTAACCTTAACCCACCCAGCTACCATACACATTCATTACCAGTAGATAGTTCAGGACTGAAAGTAGGAGTATAAACCATGGCTGCTTTTCCTCTCTGTAAGCCAGGGAACAATTTAACCTCCTCATGCAGCCCTGTCTGAGACCTGTAATCGAACCAGTCAGCTTCTGGTACATAACTACAGTGACAACTTATATAAGATTTATATAGCTCCCTTTCCACG
This sequence comes from Callorhinchus milii, assembly GCF_018977255.1. Taxonomy (NCBI): domain Eukaryota; kingdom Metazoa; phylum Chordata; class Chondrichthyes; order Chimaeriformes; family Callorhinchidae; genus Callorhinchus; species Callorhinchus milii. The sequence continues at coordinate 117,059,772 of NW_024704743.1, read as the reverse complement.
GGTGAGCGTTGCGAAGTGCTGAGATAAGTTGCAGCACTATCCACCACACCATCGGGGCTGCCACCATCTCAGTCATTTTCAAAGGGAAGGCAAAAATCACACAGTGATGTTGGAATGGACATAGCAACATGAATTATCGATATTGTCAGCTCTTTCATTTGAACAATTTATTTCCTCAGCCACAACTAAATCAAACAAACATACAAAAAGAGGCTGAATTGATCAATTCGTTACTCTACTACGGCCCTGTCGATCCAGCGAACTGGATTGGACTCAGAAAATTTTCTCCTCTTCTTGTGTACCTTAAGGTAAGAATTCCTATTTAATTATTGCATTTGACATTGAACCTTTTAGGGCAGGAGGACGTCTCAAAGTGCTTCAGAGGATTCACTGTAAAGTATAGAGACCGTATTTTTTTGGGTAGGTTATACGATGTTGAATGCTCACAAAATACACAGCCATTCCACTTTACGGTATATCCTGTATGGCACTTTGCGTACAGTATATTCTTGTAAAGCCTTCCTTCTGACCTGATAGGCACTACATCAAATGTACGGATTATTGTTATTCTCATCTGCTACCTTTTGTGACCTTCTAAAACCCTACCAATCCATCCGCTCACTCCACTCAGCATGCACTGACTTGCATCACACCCACACCCCCCTCCACACCCACACACATACCATACTTCCATCAGCAGTCGGGCCTTCAGTCTATCTCTGGAACTCCATCCCGGAATCCCTTCAGCTAGCCCCTTCCTTCAGCCCCTTCAAGGTCCATCTCAAGACCTTCATCTTTGACTGCGCCTTCAGTCACTTCCCACCTCCAACCTCCCCTTTTGGCTTCAACCCCCAACTTGGACGCAAACTCTTGACTGTCCAGCACCTTGGCACATCCTCCCTACATGAAAGGTATTACATCAATACAATTTGTTGTTGTGCGGCCAACCAAAAAGATAAGAAACATCATGATTCTCAGCATAAACTCAACAGAATGTTCAGAGTGATATGAAGTGGAGGGGGTGAGCACCAAAGCACTTGGTATGTGATGGCACAAGGTCAGATAATGATGTTAAAGCCTCCGCACAGAAGAGCAGGCTTAGGAGTGAACAACAACCCCTCCTGACATTGAGGGAATGGCCTCGCCCAAGTCCACTGAAAATTCAACATGGACGCATTGTTCTGACGGAGTGAGAGATTGCTGCGCAATCAGCCGGCCATTAGGCACTCAGCAGGCACAGCAGAGACTGATTCACTCCCATGCTCTCTCTTCTCCTCTCGGTGAGGAAACTCTTTGCTCCATTGACTCACTTCCTGTGCGCAACTGGCTGCCGGGTTTCGCCCACAAAATACACAGTCAATTCATTTTCCAGTATAGTTTGTGAAGCGCTTTGAGATGTCTCGAAGACGTGATAAGGCGCCATATCAAATGCAAGGATTATTATTATTTAACAAGATTAAGCACTCGTTCAAGGTGTGTCTGAGTGTTTGTGAAGGGAGCAGGTGAGATAGTTATATAAGGGTAATATATCTGGCAGGGGTGTGGGGGTGGTCAACGATTTTATATCAAACCAGAATATATTTTCCCTTCTTCAGAACATTTGAAAAGTTTAGTCACAAGATTTTCTTTTCAATAACCGTTTTCCTTTTCAGAACAATCTACTGATTCTCGCTATTTTAGCCTTTGAAGTGACTATCTACCGGCATCAGGAATACTTCCGATTGCGAAACAACCTGACAGCCCCAGTGGCGAAAACTATCTTTCACAACATCACCAGACTCCACCTGGACAATGGGCTGGTGCACTGTGCAAAGTATTTCATAAATTACTTTGTTTACAAGTTTGGGTTGGAGGTAAATATCCGCAAAAAGTCATTTTAAATTAAAAAGAAATATAACCGCAGCAATTTACATTCATGTAGCGCATTTCATAAAAACAAAACCATTTAATAAAAAAACAAATAATAATAATTTGGTCACTCAATCCACTATTGTTTGTGGGACACTGCTGTGCGCGATTGGTTGCCGTCTTTTGCCCACTACACTTTACAGTATATTCTACGAAGCGCTTTAAGACATTGCGAAGACGTGATAAGGCATTATATCAAATGCAAGGATGATTCATGTATGGAGAATGGGTGACTGTTCCCCAGCCATGAAAGTGTATTTTACCTGTGCAAACAGACGTCAGTGGAGTAACAAGGGGCTGAGAATCAATATTGAAGATGTAACAGTTTCTGTTTTAAATTTCGATTCAAGTTTTTGTTCTTATAATCATTGTGGATTCAATTGGATTGGCCCCTTGTTACTTGTCTGTAATGACATTCCTCTACTTGTGTTTAACCTGGCCTAGTCTGTAGCACGCTCGCTTCTGAGTCAAAGCTGTTTGGGTTCAAGCTCTGCATCAGGACTCTTAACGCATGTAGTCAAGGTTGGCACTTCAATGCAGTGCTTAGGGGGTGTGTTACTTTGTTGGAGGATGAGATCTTAACGCAAAGTCCCATCTGCCTGTTCAGGTGGATGTTAAAGATCCCGTAGCACTATTCGAAAAGAGAAGGGAATTTCTCCTGGTGTCCTGGCCAACAATCCCCCAAGTAAAACAACACAACATTAGAAACAGATATGTATGGGAGCAGGGATTAGGCGGAACGTAGTCTCATGTGGAGTTTGAACACTGGTACGGATGAGTTGGGCCTGTTCAGTGCTGTTCAAAAGTCTGCGTAATTCTGTGAATCTTTCTGAAATTAGCATTTGTTGGGGCTTTTTTTTTTTGCAGATTTGTTTTTTGATGACAGTAAACGTGGTCGGCCAGAGAATGGACTTCTACGCCATGATACACGCTTTCTGGCTGTTCGCACTGCTCTACCGAAGGAGAAGGAAAGCCATTGCTGAGATCTGGCCCAAGTACTGCTTTTACTTATCGTGTATCCTCACCTTCCAGTATCTGCTCTGTATTGGCATCCCACCCGCAGCCTGCAAAGGTACAAGTACCACCTTTTAGTCTCTGCTTTTAGTTTAATAAAAGTCACCAAATGCCAGAAAAATGTTAAGACCACCTGTCCAAGTGTTGCTGGTGAGACAGGGATGGCTGGGGCTGTGATCAGCAGTACCCTAGATTAACTGTCAACCCGCCTGACTCAGGAACCCAACCACCGAGAGCGCCACAGAGGGTTGATCCAATTCCGACATTCTGTTGCCCAGCATGTCACCTTGGAACCTCAGCTCCAGAGAGAGACCCTGCTTTCCGCACACACAAACACACACACCCGACCCCAAAGAGGATAGTTAGTGGCATTGATGTGACTCTTCTGGGTCTTTTCTCTGCTCCTGACACTAATGACAGTGATTTATCTTGCTTATGGAAAGTATTTGTCAAGCAATTTGTCAGACAGCTCTGCCCCTGATGAATTGTTATTCACAAACATTGTTATTTTGTTTGTGTTGCAGAGTATCCATGGAGGCATCCTGGTGCCAAAATCAACTCAAACTTTATTAAGTGGTTGTACTTCCCAGATTTCATCACGAGACCTAATGCAATCTTTCTTGTCTGTGAGTATTTTCCACAGGGATATTTAATCACTTTACCCAGAGAGTGGCAACTACACGCAGTGCGCTACGTGACAGAAATAAATATTCACTGAAATAAAATATCGGTCAAAAGAAGATGCAAGTTGGGTTTATTTGCTTCCAGATGACTTCATGCTGTTGCTGATGGCCGCTCTGCAGTGGCAGGTGTTTGAGGATGAGAACAAGGCTGCTGTACGGATAGTGGCTGGGGACAATGTGGAGATCTGCAGAGATCTGGATGCAGCAACGTTCAGTCAGCACAATCCTGTACCAGACTTCATTTACTGCAGGTGAAGGAGGGGCCCTGGCACATATTGTTCAGGCCCAGCAAGAAACACAGCTTTTATCATTGCACGTATTAGACGTGAATGCACTAAATTTGTAGCACTAATACTGCTACTAATAATAATGATCCTTGTATTTGATATAGCACCTTATCATGTCATTGAGACGTCTCAAAGCGCTAACAAGATATATTGTGAAATGAAGAATTGTGTATTTTGTGGGCGAAATGCGGCAGCCAATATTTATTATTTGATACTGATCCCTATCACTAGCTCAGAAAGGAGAATGATCAGCAGAAGGACACAATTTATATAAGGAGGAGAAAGGGACAAGGGGGCAGATCGTGGAAGCCGAGGGGATTACTCCTTATTGAACAGTAGCCCCTCCTGATTGTTAGAGCAATAAGCAAGAAACTAAACATCGTTTGAGATAGAGCTTTTTGGTCAAAGACCACTTGACAAGATGCCAAGTTTTTGAGTTATGCAAAATATAATCATGCTAATATTTTCTTAATTATGGGATGGTTTAATGATCCGCTTTGTTCTTTGAAATGGCACTGACCGTGAATTTAATTTACTCAGTTCTGCTATTACCATTGAGCTGGAAGGATTGCTTACAATATCCCAGATTAAACTGCTCAGAAAGGAGAACATACTATAAGAACCCCTATACTACAACTAAAATCAATAGCAGGAAATGATGGCCTCACACTGACTGCTTAATCCATTCCAATCCATTCTGAAGGCGTCCTTTAAAAATATTATTTTGTTGAGCTCTTCATCCTCTCACATTGTCAGTGTAATAAATAAGAGATGTGGGGCAATTTACTGTTTAACAGAGCATTCCTTTCATATAAATGTTTCCTTTCACTCTCTCCATTTGTTTCCAAAAGCATAATGCCGGGTCTGTAAATTGCTCACCCACAAAATACAGTTACTACACTTCACAGTGTGAAGCCCTTTGAGATGTCTATTCTGACATGAAAGGCGTGCATCAAATGCAAGGATTATTATTATTTAAATCATTATTTTATTAAAATATAATGATATCATCAAAAAATATTTTTTCTCCCTTAACACACATACATAGATCCTACCTGGACATGGTGAAGGTGATTGGATTCAGCTATCTCTTCTGGTTTGTTCTTACCATCATCTTCATCACTGGCACTACGCGGATCAGCATATTCTGTATGGGTTATCTGGTTGCATGCTTCTACTTCCTACTTTTCGGTGGACAACTCTTACTGAAGCCGATTAAAGTGATCCTGCAGTTTTGGGACTGCCTCATCGCCTACAATGTGTTTGTGATCACAATGAAGAACATTCTCTCCGTAAGTACCGGCTGCAACTTTTCAAGGCACATTGAAAGGATGATACTGGAGTATCTTGTTTGTGAATTAACACATTGTGTAAATATCTCCCACAAAACACACTTTACATTGTATTCTGTGAAGCGCTTTGAAGAAGTCCTTCTGATGTGAAAAGCCTTTTGCTGTTTCTGAGACATTTGCTGATGTAAATTAGGCAGATAATAACACCACTTCTATGTTTTATGCCCTAAATAAAAGTTAAAGAGTGAAAAGTCAGCAAGATCAGCACGTGGAGTCCTGTAGCGTAGTGGTTAGAGCACTTGCCTCGCAAGAGAAAGGACTCAGATTCAATTCCTGGGCGGGGCAAAACCCTAGACAAGTTTCCTGACTCCACACACCTCTCTTTACCTAGCAGTATTAGGAACCCAGTTGTTAGACAATTGCAGATCGCTTTCCGGAAGTAATAATCCCTTAAACAAAAATAATAATAATTTGGTCACTAAATCCACGACTGTTTGTGGGACACTGCTGTTCGCAATTGACGTGTTTCACCCACAAAATATACAGTCAATCCACTTTACAGTATATCCTGTGAAACCCCTTGAGGCGTGATAAGGCGCTATATTAAATGCAAAGGTTATTATTATTATACATTATTTGCAAAATAAAAATGTTAAAGGATGTGAAGGGAAAGCAGTGAAGTGTGATTAGAGGAGGTGATGTTGCATCGTGCTCTGGAATGGTTTCTGGCAGAGTGGGTCTGAAATGCTGTACACTGTTCAGCACCTTGGGACGTCCTCCCAACGTGAAAGGCGCTATAAAAATGTGATCTTGTTGTTGTTGTTGTTGAATTCCTTGTCTTCCTCTTGTTTTCTAATTGTGCTCGCAATGAATTTGCTCTTGAATTGCAGATCGGAGCGTGTGCCTATGCTGAGTCTCTGCTCAAGAAAGCATGTTGGATAATCCAGACTTTCGGCCTTGTCTGCACTGTAAAGGGGTATGATATGCGTAAGTAACGTACTTAATCCACTTCACCATAAAGGCAATGGACCTGACTCTGGACTTTCAACTCTGGGCATTGATATGAATGCACGCCAAACCGATTGGGTGACCGTATCTTCCGTCTCCTGGCTGTGTGAAACGAACAGTGTGGATTTCAATCTATTGCTTGGTTGAAATAATACCTTTTGTTTTCCCCTAGCTCCTGATAGTCGTGAATGTCCATTGCCCAATGGTGAAGCAGGCATTATATGGGACAGTATCTGCTTCTGCTTCCTATTGCTACAGAGAAGAGTTTTCATGAGCTACTATTTCTTACACGTGGTGGCCGATATAAAATCAGCACAGATCCTTGCATCACGGTAAGTTCAACATTGAACAATCTTTATCAGATCAAATACCTGATCAGCTCATTTTATTTGGTAAAAAGGCACAGGCAGGATGGGCCGAATGGCCTCCTTCTCTGCTGTAATATTCTATGATTCTATAACAAGGGCAGTAACAAGAGAGGTTTGGATGTGGAAAGCTCTTCAGCCTATCTGATCTCTTCTTTCCTGAATATGCCACCTACCATCCTCTCGTCACTGCACCAAATGAATCCTCAACCATCCTTCTTGTGATGCATTGCCTTTATAAGCACTTTGAGATGTTACCTGACGTAAAAGGTGCTGTGTCACACAAATCCACGACTGTTTGTGGAACAGTGCTGTGTGCAATTGGCTGCTACGTTGGCCTACAGTATATCCTGTCAGGCATTTTGAGATGTCTCAATTATGTGATAAGGCACTACATCAAATACAAGGATTATTATTATATGTATCAATAGAAGTTTTGGTTTCAGTAAACCTCTTATGTTAGTACTGATTTATTTTTCACCCACACCTCACATAACCTAAACAAGAAGGATTAGCTAGAATCACTCCCAGGTGATTCTCAGGGTAAAGAGGCATTTATCAGTTATTGCCAAAAGATCATCTCTTATTCCTGTTGCAATACAATATTACTCGTTGGGGTGTTTCTGAGTCTAATTTTCGAGTAATGAAACTTGAGACAATGGGGTTGTGACAAAAACTTGTGATGCAGTTAAAATCCTATATATCACACCGACCCATGATACCTCAGGCCCGAAATTCCACCTTGTCTTAACCAGCGAGAAGATATTGTCCTAAAATTTAAGATTGTACAAATTTGTGGAATTCTTCAATTCCATCATAATTTCGAAGCCAATTTCTTTTTAAGCGTTGTGTAAATTCGCTTTCCAAATTAAAAGTGGCTTGAAGCATTTTCTTCGATTTCAGTCAATATTCTGCACAATTTTAAGGTTTTAAGACAAAACAGTATTGGCAGGCTAATGCACCACAGCCCCATTATAAGATGCCTTTTTATAATGCAAATTTGCTTATAACGCAGTTGCACTGTGCACCCAATTTACTGTGTATGCATGAAGCCAGCCTGCTCACTGCCCATGCACCAACTGGCTTTCACACTTAACATGGCCAACTGGCCATGAATGTCTTTGTACATGGCCATTTGACCGTCTCCAGCATTACTTCCTGCTTTGCTCAAAGGAGTAAGTGACCAAAGTAATAACATAATGACCTGGACGTTGTCCATTTTAGCTCCATTCGAACATACGCACAACAAACAGGAAATGACATTGGGATTCATTCGATTACCCAGGAGTCGGCCACACAGGTGGTGGAATCCGATTCGATAACAACTTTTAAGAGAGAAGTAGATCATTATTCGGGGTCGACAAGTTTGCAGTGCTATGGGAAGAGAGCGGGGGAGTGGGATTGAATTGGATAGCTCTTTTCAAAGAGCCGGCACAGACACAATGGGCCGAATGGCCTCCTTCTGTGCTGTATAATGATTTTGTGTAGGGATTTTGGGGGCCTTCATGAATCACAACCATCCCATTTATAACAATTGCATTAGGTGGAACTTCAGGTGCTCCGCTTAGACCCATAATTTTCTCAGAGTACAGTGACAGAAATGTAAGTTTATGTCACGAGCATTCTTTCCATTGCGAGGTGCCATTAAGCACAACGGTTTCACTGTTCGAGCACTTCTTTGAACCCTATGGTCCTACTATGAACCTTATGGCATCAACTATACTGTTCTTTAAATATAATAGAGGTTTTGTCCAACACTTCTCCTCTATGTTCTCCCTCAGAGGTGCTGAGCTGTTTCAGGCCACAATTGTGAAAGCTGTGAAGGCCAGACTTGAAGAGGAAAAGAAATCAATGGATCAGCTCAAGAGACAGTAGGACCAAATTTTAAGTGACAATTGGCATGAATGCAATAGTTTTTTCTTTGTCACGTCCTGCTCATGACGTTTTGCCGAGTACCGGTTCCACATTAATTGTCAGAATAATGTCTCTTAATAAGACTGGGACGGTATGTAGTGAGTGCTGTGTGTTGACTAATATTGCTCCACTCACCTGGAAGACATGCTTACCATTTTCCTTCTCGCAAACAGGATGGACCGCATCAAAACACGGCAGCAAAAGTATAAGAAGGGCAAAGAGAGAATGCTCAGTTTGACTCAGTCAGTAGATGTAGAGAATCCACCAGTCAAGCAAGAAGATGAGGATGATGATGAAGGTATCTTAACAGCCATTGTGGGAGATGATAAGATGTGTCTTTTTTACTTGTGGGGGCCTGGGAGTGGTATGCTGACAAATACCATTAATATCCTGTTTTGAGTATCAATCAGTTGACTTTCTTTTGTTCTCAATATTTCTACTATTACGTTATGGACTTAGAATATTCAATACTTCGGGAAAAACAAGGTAATTTATTTTAGCAACTCACAGCTCAGGGTTTCTTAACAACTTTGCCAAGTGCTTTTTGGGGTCCAATTCGCAATATCAGCCAACCAGACTTATTGCGGTAATTGTGATTTCCCCTTTTGAAACCTTAAATTGACAAAGTCTGTGAAAGAGAACAGGCTGGTGTCCTGGTCTGCAGACTACTTTTTGGACTTTGCCATCGTAGTGAGCTATAGTGGGCTATTTAAGGTCCAGAATACACAAAAGTACAAAGGTGAAATACAGTATCACCAAAGAGCTTTGCTGAGATTGCACTTTTGTCACAATCTAAGTCACTTGTTATCTCACTCAATGGTAACAATACTTTCAGGATAAATTTCTTAGCAACCATTAATACTATAATACATTCCATTAACAATACTGTGAAAAATTGTTCATCCTTCTGCTATATTGTAGGAAAATGGGTGAAGGAAGAGTGAGTATTTTATAGTATAGGGTAACATAGTAGATGCTCTTTCTCAGAGTGAACATGCAATTCTGTTTGCATGATATCAGGACAGATTGCTCTACCAATGCAAGCAGGCCCTGAGATTGAATTGTCGACTTATATTCTCTGTCTGGCCATCAATACCCATTATAGCTGTCTGCTCCAAACCATTGTTTAGCAAGCATTGAGAGGACAGTAACGGTGATAACGCTGTAAGACCTGAGGTCTGTGCTATCGCTTGGCAGGTAATAGAATATTCTATACAAACAGTTGGCAGTGGTTTACTGGTCCATAAGGTATTCAATACATATTGCTTTCTACGAACGCTGATGCAGACTTGATGGGCCAAATGGCTTCATCCTGCAAGGTAAATTTCTATGATTTGATACTATATAATAACATATACTATAATTATAATGGATTAGTAGTCATTTTAAGTGGAGTAACTACAGCCAAAGTTCATATGTTGACATATCGCAGTGAACAAAACCTTGCCTTTCTGTTGTGAGTGTTGGGTAAGAATGACAGTTTCCTCAAGCCATTTTGAGAAATTATTTTTTGCTGCTGCGTTCATTACCCTTCTTGTGAAATACTGACGGCGAATGTGCCCTGCTCTTCAACCTCATCCCTGCCAGGTACACAAATCCGCCACTCATCCCCCACTTTCACCAACCCCCAATGACGTCTCATTGCAACAAAACCAGTGTCACACTTGAGACTCTCTTTCATACAGAATCCCTGCCGCGTTCAGTGTAGCCGACACCAGTCTGTTGGGTGCAGCAGTGAGATGCTAGAATTTGCTACAATGCCTGGCCCAGGCCATGCCCTGCAATGATGTCTGGTATCACAGTGGGAAAATATTCTGCCCACCGATAAGCACCAATTCCTAAAAGATGAGATTTATAGAAAGAAAGACGTGGAATTTGTGGACTTGATTAGATGGACTAGAGAGCAACCCACTCTCCCCAACCCATCCCTGGATCAAAAATAACTTTTAGGGGATCATCAGGCGATATTTCTTACAAGTTAAGCAAATGGGAATTCCTTCTGGTAACCGAAATACATCCGTGTACTTCCGAAGTGGAATTTCCAGCAGGATGATAGGGATTCAAATAGAATTCCTTAAGGGATCCTCAATGAAAAGGTTGGCGAGAAAGGATGGCTTATTCTTCTTGGATGGGAAATTGACCAACATTTACCTTTTAAGTTTAATCCTGGCCAAAGGAGAGATAGTCCGAGCGATGAGGTTTGAGACTTCCCTCCGTCCCCCCGAACACACACACACACACACACACAAATATAGAACGTGCCCTGTCTGATTTAATTTTTTTGGTTCTTTGCTTTGCTTCACATAATTAACGTTTGGACCTATTTTGTTTTAGGAGAAGCAGACAAAGAAAAATCCAAGGGCAAAAACAAGCAGTGGTGGAGGCCTTGGGTTGACCATGCTTCCAGTAGGTTTGCCTCAGTTGTCTGTCCGTTATAGTTGTTCAACACGAACCTGATTTCCTTGAATAGATAAACGCCATTTTGCTTTTAGTTTAAAAAAGAAAAAAAAAGTGTGTTTTATTTTAACCAAAAAGACTTATCCCGACTTTCCTCCAAGCATGGATTTACTTTAGTCGAGTGCTGTTGTTTGGATGGGTTTTATGGGTCAGTTCTAACGGTGCACATGTGTTGATTCAATAGAGCCTTCTCCACTAGTTCATTCCCACAATCAATGTCCATGTTAAATCCATATCAATTGCGGATTTGGGTGTAAATTGCATTGGGTGACTATTTCACTTAACAATGACTGTCAACTGTTAATGAAACTCATCATCTCTGAATGATTCATTATCCCAACCCCACCCACACCCTTGCCCACACCCACTACCCACCAACATCCCCACCCAGAAACCGATCCCCACCCCACCAACACCTCTATACTACACCCACCCATCCCATACCCTCACCCATGTTAGAATTTTATACTCAGTGACAGGCTGACACTCCAAAAGACTACTGGAGATGAGATGTTAAACCAAGGTCCTGTCTGTCTGTTCAGGCGGTATTAAATGTCCATGTCACTATTCAAAAAAGAATGGAGTTTCTTCCGGTGTCTTGGCTAACAATCCCCCAGATAAAATTGGTCATTCACTTCTTGACTGTTTGTGGGATACTGCTATGTACAAAAACTGGCAGATACTATTCGTGCAAATTAATTTAACTGATGTGAAATCTAAAATAATTTTCACTTCGTACAGGTGAATTAATGCAGATTATTAAATTAGAAATTGGCTGCTACGTTGGCCTAGACCCACAGTCACACCACTTTGCAAAGGCTCCTCTGAACGTAAGTTGCTATTTAGCAGACCTGCACCACTCACTGACAATCTATTGTGGATCGAAGATGGACATGAAAATTGATGGTTGTTTAATGAAGAATGTGGCAAATGAGGTTAACTGGTGTAATTTTCTGACCTGTAATGCCCTCTCCCCCACGACTAATGTTAAATCTAAATTTCCATATGCATATGAAACATAGCAATGTTATTCTGCCAGAGAGTGCAAGAATCATCACTTGCAGCTGCTTGACTAGCTTCAAACAGCATTTTTTTTATCGATGTTTCCTTGTCTTACTCCTAAAAGTCCCTTTTACTAAATGAGGCATGAAAGCATTGGGAATCCTTATCTATTCAAGGAAACAAGGTGTCTGTTTAAATATGTGATACAAAACCAATTAGGAAAAAACTGTTTTAATCATATCTTGGAATCTAAGGTCAGTTCTGAGGTGGAGCAGCTTTCACAAAGAACATTACCATCAGGACCACATGTAAAATTGAGGATCTTCTTCTGTCTATTCTTGTCATACCTCCTTTCAGAGAAGTGCGTGAGGGGTGCTATTTGCTCGGTAGTGCAAAGAAGCTGAATTAACATCAGAAAAACAAGCTTCCAGCTAGTCTTATCCTACAAGACCATTTTGTCTTAACATTTAAGATCACATAAAATTATGGAAATTTCTGCAATTCACTTCTGATTCGGAAAACCTGTTCTTAAAAAGAGACGGCTTCCAAATTAAGACTGAATTTAAGAATTTTTCACAATTTTCCACGATATTGAATTTAAAAACAATATGGTGCTGCAGGCTAAGACTGTGTGGAATTTCAGACCTCAGTCATGAGCATCTTGTTCAGGAATCCAGGATAGCTCCGTGATGGTGTCATTTCAATTGCATGTACTAATTCAGCCCCTTTCCATTGTCACCCTCAGTAACTCCTGCGAGAGAGTTCTTCCAATCATTGGGGGTAGAAATTCCACTAGAATCCTATATTTACTCTACTTGCGTAGCATTTCAGAAATCGCAGAGCTTGACAAACTTGACAACTACATTTCTGTAATTCCATTAAAGAAAACAGAATCTAGAGAAAACCAGCTTCAAAGTCAAGGTTGCGTTTAAGAATTTGTCAAGTTCTGGACCCTCTGAAATGATACATAAATAGAGTTAATCTAGTCCTAGGTAGAATTTCTCTCCTCTTGTCGCAAACATTTCCTGCTGATTGAGACATGCAGAAATAGACAGAACAACGTGAAATAGTGTTGGAATCAACTGTATCTTTCATTTCCTTGAATTTTTGAAGGGGATACCGCATTGGTCGATATTAGCAAAGGTTACGTAGTGTAAACTGTACAAAAACGTACATCAGATATTAGCAGTGCAGTTTCTGACAGAATTATCAATTTGTTAAATTATTTTTTTTAAAAGTACAGCGTGGGAATCGTCCAGTGACTGCTTTTGTTTTAGTCTCCGTGCAAAAAAAGAGGAACAAACTGAACTAGAATCGCAGTACGATTTGCAAATATTCAGGGCGGGTCTATTGCAACCTGAATCCACATGTGGGTCGTACAAATTTTTTTTGGGGGTGTCAGCCGGATGTCTAACACATGCAGCATCCCATCACCATGCTTAATAGTATCCAAACCAAACTGAGAATTCCATGCATCCCACCTACACATGGAAATCCCTGAGATAGATTGCTGGAATGGAATGCACACTCTCTAGCCATAAAAAATCGAAGCTCATCAAAGTGGGAGGAACGAAATCCACTACAAACCTGAATTAAAATGCTTCCTCATATTATGTCATCCTTCAGGCAAATTAGACGTGAATTCTTGACCTTTTGAGAAAACGTTCTTCAATCTGGTTCCGACAGTGTGTCGGTTATACGTGAATGACATTTCGGAACAATTGGGATGAAGGAGCACTCAGACATCCCCAGCAGGGAGTGAGGCTCCCAGCAGCTTTAGTGTAGCACTAAAATCTCGCCTGTCCGCGTAATGTAGGGAGGGGGAAGAGGGATGGGAGAAAGCAGGGGCTCAGGGCATTTTTTAACAAAAAAAGTGGTGGGGATTTCGCCTAGGAATTCCTCAGCAGTAATTTCAAAATTCCCCACCAGTATATTGTCCTTCCATAATAATGATGATAATAATAATGAAAGTAGTAATGATTTTGTCGGCAGTCGGCAAAGTAGTCACCTTTTAGGCAGTTTTTACACAATTTTAGGCAAATGTTACAGAAGATTATTTAATCATTAAAGAAGTATGATTATTACTTATTGGATTCCTGCTTTCGTATTTTTCCAATCATTCTCAGGTTTGAAACAAATACATGAATCATTGCTAGAAATCTGTCTTAACGTTTCTGGCTGTGGGATAAAGGTTCCCCTTTGAGTTCAGTCCCCACCAGCGACAATTCCTTAAAAAATGCCCTGGGGAAATCCCTGCAGTAAACATAGTTTACATCTCAGGCACTTTTTCAACTCCATTAAGTATGAGGTTGCTTCAAAATAATCAATTTTATCTACCTCTCTTCCCCAGACAAACTTGAATCGAGCCTCAGCAACTTCTCACTTTCTCTATCACACAACTATGTTGTCACTTTCCGTCATACCTTTCTCTGTTTCTCCATCCTTTTTTTTACGTGCTTCAGCTATAACCATAACTTTTCACTTGGCTTCTTCTGCCTTGTTTTAAGCTGCTCTGTTTTCCATTCTGCCTCCTCTTCTTCACTTTGTTTTGCATTTCCCTGTGTTCTGGACATTGGCATTAAGTGAATAACCATTCGGAAAGTTTAGCACTGTACATTCCTTACACTCTGTAACACACTAAAACCACCACTGTTTGTCCTATTAATATACGTTACTGTGTGCGTAACCGTGGGATTAAGAAAATTAAAGTGATGACTAAATATGTGATGAGAAATCCGTAAAAGTGCACCTCTTCGCTCATTTCATTGTGCCGGTTGTGTTATCTTCTGCTCAGTGGTTCGAAGCGGAGACTACTATCTCTTTGAGACAGACAGTGAGGAGGAGGAGAATGATGAAGAGTCGGTAAAAAAACATGAAGAAGTTCCCAAAAAGTCAGGTTTCCAGGTAATGTTGTGGAGTAATTTTCCTCTGTGTCCTGAAGTTGACATTTGGGTGCTCTGTGTCCGGTTAAGTACATGTAGTTATTTGGGCCTGAGAGTGTGATAGACGTAATAATTTTATATTGAGAATGCCAATGAGATCCCCTTACCAAGAGGTATAACTTATAAATGTAGCTCTGAACATTTAACTAATCTTTTTTATCGTCTTTGTAGGTACTGTACAAAATTCTGCATTAATGTGTATTTTTTTCCCCCAATTTTGAGTCGTTTGCAGGCTCTTGTGTGAAGGGACTGCAATATAGACCAGAAAGTATCAGCATTGACTCCCAGTCTGTGAGCTGATCCTCACCTGGAGCAGCCTACAGTTCGGATACTTGGATTGCCCTTAGAACCCATGCATTAGTATCTCTAACCTTTATCTTCCCTGCTGAAAAATGCGGGGGAGCTGATGTCAGAGGCCCTAGAATTTCACCTTCTCTTAGCCTTAACTCCTTTGTCTTTGTATTGAAAATCTTCAAATTCCGACTCAATTGGGAAGTTGCTTTTTCTGAGCTGTGTTTTTTTTTGAAAAAAGCCAGTTTCCAAATTGGAATAAATCGGAATTTTAAGATTATTCCAAACGTGTGCAGCGCCTTTAAATTATAAGGCAATAATTTTGAGACTATTCCTAGGACTTCCATGTGGAATTAGGAGCCTGAGGTGAGGGCAGCATTGGCCTGTGAATCCTCCACAGTCTTAAGACCTGACGACACTCATTGTCTGGGCTTCCACATGGGCCACCTACCGACCACACATTAGGTTCCACGTCGGCTTAGCCCGTAAGATTATTCTGTCTTGCAATTAAAGATGACGCAGAGACATGCAAAACTCATCAATTCAGTCTTAATTTGGAAGCCAGTTTCTTTTTAAGATCGGTAAAAAAAAGGCTTCCAAAATAAGGCTGATTTTAAGAGTTTTCCTTAACTGTTCCACGTTACATCTCAAGGCAAAATAGTCTTACACAAGGTTAAGATTCGGATGGAATTTTAGGGGCATGTGAAAGGAGGTGGAGTGCTGGGGGTGCGGGGGAGGCAGGGAGATAGAGGAGAAAATTGTATAATGAAGAAAGAAATTGCTTGCCTATGATAACTGTTTGCCTTTGTTGCACCCGATCCAAGCCGACAAAATGGGATGTAAGATCTTCTTCTTGCCGAGTCGAAAACATGAAAACCAAAAAAGGTTTGGGTTAAATCTTTGTTTTCATGTGTGCAAGATATATGAAGAAGAACAGTAAATAATCCCTTACATCAATTTTTGGCGTTGCTTTCGGATCGCTTGTACCCCTGAATGGACATAAATCACTGCAGATATCTGACAAATACGAAGCAGGATTTTGTCAAAGTTTTCGCAGCACGCGATAAGTCATCTTGCTGTATATATGTGTATTTTGTTTTTAAACTACCTACTTTGCTTTATGGTTTCAGTAGCACAGCGTCCTGGTGAGAAAATGTATGACATTCTCACATCCCTCGCTTCCATTCTGCTGAGGTGCAAGATTAATTGAATGGATGCTTAGATAAAATCCAATCAAAATTCTTGGTGATGCTGATGAACTATTGCACTTTCATAATGTTAAAAACTTGATTGTACTCTCATGAATTGCGAGAAATCTGCGGTGTGAAGATATAAATTTGCCGGTGTTATCGCTGTCCTCATTGTTCCCTTTCACTTTTTCCCTTTGTTGCTCCTTCCCCTGAGGACACCACACTAACAGCACTAACTAATGTTCTTTTCACATCTGTGCTGTCTGACTCTCACATAGATTTCAGAAAATAACACGCTTTTTTTTGGAACAACATATCTAAAGCTGTTAGTTTGCAGGGGGAAAGGGTGAGAGGGGAGAAAGGAAGAAATTCTACCCAGTGTCCAGGCTTACACAATTTCCTAGCATTTTGGCGGGGGCAGATTTAGCAAGTTCTTATATTCAGTCTTAATTTCAAAGTTGGTTTTCGGCAAATTCATATAAAAGCCACAAAAGAAATTGAGGGCCGTGTGATAGGAATTTGGCAAATTCTGGACGCTCGAAAGCGATACATAAATAAAGTAAATCCAGACCTGGATGGAATTCCTGTACACTTCATTTAAAGCTTGATGCCATACCCCAGAACTCACCTGTCTCACCCTCCGCTCAATGAACTCTGGCCTGCTCCATGTCCCCTGCACTGCCTGCTCCATCATCAGCAGTCAGGCCTTCAGCCTTTAGGCGCCTACCCTTTGGAACTCTATCCCTTGCCTCCATCAAGGCCCGTCTCAATACCTTCCTCTTCGACCGCGCCTTCAGTCACCCTCCTACTCCCACCCTCTTTTGCCCTCCACCCCTCCTCAACCAAACCACCAGCTTGGGTCCAAATCCTAGACTGTCCATCGCCTTGGGACATTCTCCCGACGTGAAAGGCGCTATACAAATGTAATTTGTTGATGTAGTTGTGATGGGACAGTAAGGGAAGGTTGTTCTGGAGGTATAAGATCAGAACCAGTCTTGTGACTTTTGGCCTTCCAATGTAGACCAGAAATATGCTAACCTCAGGAATAAATGTGACACTTTGAATTTCTGATTTGATTTTTTTCTCTCTTTCTCATTCTCTCTCTCTCTCTCTCTCTCTCTCTCTCACAATACGTTTAACTAACTATCAGACCTCCTCCTCTCTATTAACAATTGCTTCGCTTTGTTCCTTCTTTATAGAGAGCGGCTCGGAAATTTGCTTCAGCCCTGTTAGCCTTGCCAAAGTCTATCCTAAAACTGCCAAAAACCATACTCCAATTGATAGTCAGAGCTGTAAAGGTATTTCTTAGACTTTTCGTGGGTGTGTGCAACAAGCCTCATTCTGTAGTGGTGTCAAGTAACGCAACACAGTACAACCCCTTCACCCTGACAGCCGTTCCATTGCTAAATTTGGATGTGTAAACGTAATTTGAGTGGCCGCCATTTCTCTTTCCGAAATGGTTGCACTGCTTAGTTTCTTTGAAGACTTTTGTCTTTTGAGACGACTCAAAGATATGATAAGGCGCTATATCAAATGCAAAGATTATTGTTATTATTATTTGTGGAGTCCTGTAGCTCAGTGGTTAGAGCACTCGCTTTGCAAGCGAGAGACCTGAATTCAATTCCAGGCAGGGCGAAACCTTGGGCAAGTTTCCTTACTCCACACAGAGCCTAATAATAATCCCTCCAAAACCAAAAACAATAATAAAGATTGGTCATTTTCAATCTACGACTGTTTGTGGGACATTGCTGTGCGCAATTGGCTGCCGCGTTCGCCCACAAATATACAGTCAATTCACTTTGCAGTGTGTTCTGTGAAGCACTTTGGGACGTCCTCCCGACGTGAAAAGCGCTATATCAAATGCAAGGATTATTATTATTATTATACACTCCAAAAGTGTTGCTTTGGAAAAGTCAAAGGGAGAGGGAAGAGAGGTAGAAGGAACAATGCTTTCAACTTCCACTCTCCTCATCGGCAATGCCTGAAGCTAACCCAAAGTCTTGCCCCAACTCCCGAGAGTGCAGTGGGTGTACTGTCCTGCCTTATGTTAGTAGCGCTCTGTCTCATTGTGCAACTGGGAAGTCTCGCTTTTTACCTGCATGATTTATTATTCATTAGGATTGTTCCAGAGGTACACTCAAAACACAAAGGGATTTGAAACCATCTAAAACGCTGAATTGTTTAACAGCAGATTCAAAACAAATCTTTTGCCCCCCCTCCCTCCCTCCCTCCCCCCCCCACCCCCCCAAACAACATTGTGCTTTCCAAATGTATCTTTTGCAACTTTTTGTAAAAAAAACACAATATTGATGAAAGCCCTCACGCAAATGCGCAGCTTAAGTGATCTGCCTCCTGCAGTTATGATAGCAGCCCTATTGCTAAACCTGCAATGAGCACTTTGTGCCTTGAAATCACCATTATTAGTGGCATAGTTGTAACGCCTTTGAAGATGTCACCCAATAATGGGATTTTGCCCGTTATAATCACACATTGCCAAAGGGGCTTTGCATAGCAACCGCCCAGAATTTCAGCCCAAAGTCCCCAATCATCAGCTCCAATGCGATCTCGGATCTGACTCCGTGTGCCGTGGAATACATGGGATTCCCCACCAAAAACACCGTGGACACGACGAGCATTTTTGCCAAACAAACACTCTGTAATTGTGTCACTGAGTTTGTGAAGCCGCTAGAATCAAACCTCTTTGTGCGTAAAGGCTTAAAAATATCCTAAGGAATCACAGAACACCCAAAATAGAACCGGGGTTTGACAGTAAGAGCAGTGCTCAGGCAGATGGGGAAACGGGAATAAGAGATTTAGACTAAATAGTAGGTTAGATCGTTCAATAAGGCGAGGGATTTAAGTAGCAACAAATGGTTGAACCATAATGGATTTAGTATTTGTGCTTCTGAGCTTGTGCATTGCCAGCAATTATATGTCATGCTTGCTCGTAACCAAATCTCCCAGCTTTCACTGCTGTTTGGTGCCCTTTGTACCCCCACAACACCTCTGACTTGCTGTGTTTTTTTGCATGTGTGTGTGGCTGCTACTGGTGATATCTGTTGTCGAGTACAAACCAACCTAGCAATAAAAAAAGGAACATTTGCAATTCCAATCGAATACGATTTTCATGTAACAATTCATGCCAGAGGCAGAAACCAACAGCTAGTTGGTTGAATTATTGCTGCCGGCAAATTATATTCAGAATTGTAATTTACCACTCACTCTTTTATAATTACCCAACAATACTTCAAAAATAAGATGACTGGTATTCCACTGTTTTCTTTTGTTCTCTCACGAAATACGACAATTCTGTACGTACTGTTGTTGGGTAGTGCTGTACTTTGGTATCCAAAAAATCTTGTGAAAGATACTCACAACATTGCATTCCTGCTATTTGTGGGGCAAGGTCACAGTTCAGGCTGACGCTCCAGTTGCTGTGCTGTGGGTGCGCTACATTGTCTGAGGTGCCATCCTTCGGATGAAACACTAAATCAAGATCCCCAAACTTTCCAAACTGCTGTCCGATGAACCACTTGTGACTTTCCTCCTTTTCCTAGTAGATTTGCTTTAGTGATCGGCCATGGGCTGACCGCCTGATCTCAAACCCTGCAAGAATTGTCCCAGTCAGAAAAGATTGGAATCCGTAGCGTAGTAACTAGCATGCTCACCTCGTAAGCGAGGACCCAGGTTCGATTCCCAGGCAGGGCGAAACCTTAGGCAAGTTTCCTTACTGCACATACCTCTGTTTACCTAGCAGTAAATAGGAACATGGTTATAGTCGATTGGTGGATCACTATCCGGGGATAATGATCCTTCAAAAAAATATATATTTGGTCACTCAATCCACGACTGTTTGTGGGACACACCTGTGCCCAAATGGCTGCCACGTTTCGCCCACAAAATAAACAGTCAATTCACTTTACAATATATTCTGTGAAGTACTTTGAGATGTCTCAACAACATGATAAGACACTATAACAAATGCAAGGATTATTCTGCTATTATTATTTTGTTCCCTTCCTGTCCTCAGCCAGAGACAATCTTTTGTTCCTGGCTTCTCTTTGCTGGGAATGGGATGAACTCTGGAAAGCATAGAGTGCAGCAGATCCAGAAACCTATGGTGTATCCAGGGGCCAGAGATTTAGATCAATACCCTTGCTTCCTCTTTCTGTAGTGTTGGCCACAGTTCATTGATAAACCACAGATACGTACTTATATCGTATGTAGATCTGTTCTCTGCTTGCCCATGGATTTAAACCTATTTTGCTGATAGTTGTTGGGGAAGTAAATGCAGACTCCAACCAAGCCTCGATCAAAAGTTGGCATACTATTGAATTTGGCTTCACTTTGAAGCCAATTTCTTTTAAGAAATGTGGAAAACAGTCTTCAAAGTTAAATTCTCAGCCGAGTTCATCTAGAATCAGACGTTAACTTTACCCCACACGTTGCATGTTAGTGCTTTGACGCAGTGCCTGTTTTGTGTACCAGTACAGCACTACCTTCAAAATTGATACTAACATTCAGAAATAAATTGCACAGCAGATTCCTGACTGTTCTTGCTGATCAGCTGAGTGGTTCCGATTTATTGTGGTACCAGTGCTTTCACATCTCTTATGTTCAGTTACATTCTTAGATAGTGGGTCCCTTTCTCTCTGTCTCTCTATCATTGTGTGATTGGTTGTGTATTGCGTTGGGTACTGAGTACTAACATGTAAATTGTCTCCCGCCAGTTTGTTTACCAGACCTGGATGTCCGAGTCAAAATCAAAGGAAAAGAAGAAAGAGCGCAAAAGGCTTCAGAAGGAACGAAAGGAATGGGAATCACGTAAAAAAAGAGAAAAACGCGGTAATGTTTCCAGGACTATTATTTTGTAGCCATGTAAAATACTGCACTGCTCCGTCAAGTATTTCAAGTTCCACCATCCACTGCATTGGTTTTATCAAGTCGGACGTTTTTCTTATTGGGTCATTTTGATTGGATTCAGGGTTGTCTGTCCTTTAAAAAAAAACAGAATCAAAACCACAGTCTACATGCAAATACTGTCTGTCCCTATGAAAGAAAGTGCTATTCTACATTTTCCTTCCATAAATTTCCCGAACTGCTGGTCTAGTTTGGGGGTATCATAATCCCCGGGATTGCCTGTGACTCTCAATGCAAGTAGTCTGATAGAGGGGTCCATAGCCCCGGATGCAGTCCATTCATCTGACTCAGTCGTTGGTCACTTAATAGAAGCGAGACTCATGCTCTTGGTCCACAGGTCAATGCGTTGCATGAGTGATGCTAAACCATACACAGCAAGAAAATCTGTGGCTCTCTCATCTCCAGTGAGTTATGTGATCTCTCCCTCACCCCCCTCTGCCCCAGCTTCACCAATGAGCAATGGTCTCTCAGGTCAGAGACTAAAGAGTTGCTGATGTCTGTGGAGCCCAACCAGTGTTTGAGCCGTTACCCTAAGAAAACAAAGGGAAAATATTAAAGTAAATTGTGGGAGGGGAAAGAGAACATGTAGTGGTCATCGAGATACTATTAACGCTGCAGTTTTCACAGTGAGCACTGTTGTCAGAAGCATACAGAGCTCAGCATCTCCCCTCTCCTTTGTTCAGATCACATTGCCATTGAATGTGAGGAGAATGAAGAACCACCATCAGAAGAGGTGAAGAAGCCAACGAAGGCACCAGGTATGACAGGTCCTTATCTCAGAAAGGAGACGGAGACATAAATCCTTCAAGCAAAGTAACCGCTGAGTTTTAAATTGTGTTTTTGTGTCTGTAAATTTAAGAGGGAATTAGATAGCTTTGGGCGAATGAAGAGACCCATTGAGGTGAGATTAATTGAAGCATATGAACCATATGGGTCAAATTGCGGTGTCCCAATTTAACACAACCATAACAATCACCCAACCCACTAAGTGGCAACACTCTCCTCCAGCTCAGTGCTTCCTTCCTTTCCAGATACTAGTGTCCTCCATTTATATACCCCCTGCAAAGGAATAGTGAGACTAGTTGGGTCAAATGACCTGTTCCCTTATTGTAGCATTCTTCATGACTCTGTAATAATATATAATAATAATCCTTACATATTATTATTGGGAGGATATCCCAAGGTGTTTCACATAATAAATTGTAAAGTGCGAGTGACTGTTTTTTATGGGGAAAATTATAAACAACAACAGCAAAATTATATTTGTAAAAAGTCTTTCACATCGGGAGCACGTCCCAAGATGCTGGACAGATAGTTTCGGACCCAAGCTGAGGGTCGGGGTTAAGGAGGGTGGAGGACAGGGGGGGAAGCAGGGAGATCAAAAGCACGGTCGAAGAAGAGGATCTTGAGATGGGTCTTGAAGGAGGCAAGGAAAGGAGTGAGGCGGAGGGACTGCGGGATGGAGTTCTAGAGGGTGGGGGCAGAGCAGTAGAAGGCCCGCCCACCATTAGTGGGGCGAGCGAGGTGGGGGACGTGAAGCAGGTCAGAGCCCGCTGAGAGGAGGGAGCGAGCAGGATGGTAGCAGGTTAGGAAGTCGGAGAGGTAGCAGGGAGCAAGACCATGAAGGGTTTTGAAGGTGATGACCAGGAACTTGAACTGTATCCTCTGTGTGATGGGAAGCCAGTGGAGTCAGGCGAGGATGGGGGTGATAGGGTCACAGAGCCTAGTGAGGGAGAGGACATGGGCTACAGAGTTCTGAATGATTTGCAGCCTATGGAGGGAAGAGTTAGGGAGGGCGACAAGCAATGAGTTTGCATAGTCAAGCCTTGATGTAATGAAAGTGTGTATGAGGGTTTTGGCGGCCTGTGGTGTGAGACAGTGGCAGAGATGGGCGATGCTGTGGAGGTGGTCTATTCTGTGAAGCGCTTTGAGACGTCGAGAAGACGTGAAAAGCTCTATATCAAATGCAAGGATTATTATTATTAAACATTATTGTTATTGATGTCCGACAGACATTCTGTCAAAACAACTACAAAATTTACATTTATGCAGCGCATTTATATAAAAGAAACATTTTAAAGTACTTTACAGAATGAGATTAGTTAGCAATGAAGTGCATGTTATGCAGCAAACACAACAGCTAATTTGCACCAGCAACAAGGGGATTTTTATTGTATAAATTTAATCTTCATTAGATATACATTTTCCAGTGTTGATCTGCAGAGGAAGCCAAAAGCTTCACATTTCTTGACCAAAACTTTATTTATTCTTTATTTATTCATAGACCGTAAGCCTAACCTGTTCTTTTGACAGAATGTAAGACTAATTGGATCTAAGGAATCAGGGGATCAGTTCCAACAAAAGATGGGGGAAAGATTTATACTAATCTCATTGCTGTTTATGGGACGTTGCTGGCACTAATCAACAGTCACGTTTGCTACAAAGCAATCACTTCATTGTTAAGTAATCTAATTCTGTAAAGCGCATTGAAATATTTCCTTTGTGTAAACGTGCTGCATTCGTTGTTATCGAATTAAGCAGAATTACAAAGAATGCTGCAGTAGAGAAACAGGTGATTCGGCCCAACTATTCTGTGCCAGTGTTTATAGTCCACACAAGTTTACACCCCTCCTAAACCCCTCTCCCATACCCTCTATTCCCTTCTGTCTCAAGTATTCATTAATATATAAGTATATATTGATGTTTTCTGCTTCAACCATAGATTCTGACAGGGAGTTCCTTACCACTCTTAGCATAAAGCTTCTCTGAAATTCCATTTTAAATCTGCTGACAGGTATCTTATATTTAAGAGAATGCTGTAAATGTATATTCTACAATAAATGCTAGCCTAACCAGGTTAATGTCATTTGCTATATTTCTTAGGATTCCTTAATTTGTGTTAGGAGAGAGGTGATCAGTTGATAAAGTACTAAGCTGTCTGTCTCTCAGAGCCTGATGATTGCATAATACAATTTCCATTTAGATAGAACTTTTCACGACAGGAGCACATCTCAAAGAGCTTGACAGTGCTGGCTGGACACCCCGAGTTGGGGGTGGGAGCCAAGGGGAGATTGGGGAGTAGAATGATGACCGAAAACCTGGTCAAGGAGGTACATTTTGAGACAAGCCTTGAACGAGCGGAGGGAAGGGAGGGAGGGAGTTCCAGAGATTGGAAACACCTCTGAAGGTCAAATGTTAGCAGTATGTTTTCATTTGGTGTTCAGTCTTCAATGATCCTCTTTTGTTTTCCCCCCTTTGATTCCCAGATAATGTTATCAAGCGGGTGTTTAATATTCTGAAGGTGACATGGGCCCTCTTCCTAGCCTTGGTGGATAGCTTCACCAAGTGGCTCAACTCAATCTCAAGGGAAAACATCGACATCTCCACAGTGCTGAGGAATGAGAGGTGCATGCTTACCAGGGAAGTAAAGAAGGTAACACCGTTCTTCTTACAATTTGGGGAATTGATCAAAAACCCTTAATCAGCGAAAAGAAATGCTGGCATCTGATGTCTGAGGTTCTGAGCTTCTTGCTTAATAAGTAAACCCATCATTTTTTTAAACCAATTTTTATTTTTTTTGTGGGCACGAGGGGAGATTTAATGTGATTTACTTTTTATATATTAAAAATACAATACGGTACACTGTCCTGGGAAGAGGTTGAGGGAGGGGCTGGGTGAGGGGTCTCTGAGAAAGAGTAGGAGGCAGGGAGGGTAATGCATTTTGTAACTGGTGTAATCCCGCACGAACAAAAGAACATGTGTAACTCAAGAAGAATTTAGCGACAAACGGGGGCCTCCTTCCGATAACCGGATGTGCATCACGACGACTGAAAGTCCGCTCTGGCAACAACAACAACTTGCACTTACATAGCGCCCTCCACTCAGAGGCATGAGCTACTGGGTTGACGGGAATTCAAATGGGATTCCTTATTAAGAAATCCTGTTAAAGAAATGCCGCAAACTAAGCCCCACTGTAGCAAAACTATTGGAATCCATCGAATCCACCAAATCGTAGAATGTTAGACTGTCTGAGAGTATTGTTCTGGGTTTACTTTCTCAAATTGTCAATTGTATATCTCCTGTGAAGTCAACCAAAACACAAACTGCTTTCACTTACTGGAAATCCGGACAGAATGTGTCTTTATCCAGCTTGCATTTGATAGCTGAAACACAATTTAATCATTCCATCACCTGTTGTTGCTCCTTTGTCCCTCTGCTGTAGGGAAACGTCCCAACTCGTGAGAGTATCCATAACTACTACAAGCACCAGATGAAGATACACGGGTCACGGGAATCTGGCTTGAACAAGAACTGTGCTGGTGCCGGATCCTCTGCATTAGCTGTCCGTGAATCAAACCGAGAGGTTGCTGCTCAGAGAATGGACAGCACAGACTCTGTAGCTTCACGTGATAGTCTGTCCAGGTAGATGCTTTTGAGAATCCGCCACTTTCTAATACTTTACTGTTTCTGTTAAACATGTGAAATGTGTGAGAATAATGTTTCGGTTCAGCCATTTTACATCTGTCATTGATCAATTCACAGATTTGAGCTGGGGATGCGAGGGAGCATTAATTAAAGTCTAAGAAAGCCTGAAGGGTTCGCCCACAAAATACGCAGTCTTTACAATATATTTTGTGAGCGATTTGAGAGATTTCAATGATGTGATAAAGGGCTATATCAAATTCAAGAATTATTCTTAATATATTATAAAGTAAATGAATCAGGGGGTATAGTCTACAGACCTCAAACTAGCCAGACTGTCTGTCGTTAACTGAGTTTGAATAGGTAGCTCCTTCTTTTGGTGAATGCTCTTTAAGATAAAGGGCATTAACACTGGTAAAAAGCCATACTTTGTTCTTCTGTGCAGTAATGTCAGTACATCATTTAACAGGTTAGTTGTTGGCTATAGCAAAGTTACATGCGTAGCAAAGTTTTCTCTATAACTTCGCTCCCCCACGAGCCCCCTCCGCATCCCCTAAATAAATGCCCCCTCAGCCTCCTTCTCCCACTTCTGATGAGGGCTTTATTCTGAGTGACAATTTTTCAACCTCAGCTCTGTGTGGCTATGGCTTCCGAGTTAGATTGACAAATTGGGGCAGTTGTGGGCTCATATAATAAAAATAATAATAGTAATAATAATAATAATTCTTGCATTTGGCATACTGCCTTTAACATCAAAAGGACGTCTCAAGGAGCTTCACAGGATATACTATAAAGTGTAGTGACTGTGTGTTTTGTAGACAAATCCATCCAGATCCGGCAAAACTCAGGGCTGAAATTGCCAAAATCACTTAGAGCAATACAGCAAAAGGTTGTGAAAAATATCGGCAATGAAGTAAGTCAATGATACTCCAGGTATTAATTACAAATGTTCAGTCAACACTCAACAGGAAGGGTCACTATGTTAGCTAGACTGTATTCAACTGGAATGCTGACCATTAGCAAGTTGAAGAAAGAAAAGCAAGTTGAGACTTTCTATTACTTAATGAAGAATAAAAGAATAAATGACTGAATGTAGGTATGTTTGTATGTATTTATGTTAGTGTGTGTGTGTATGTCCCAAGTACAGTTATAAGGTTTTGATGGGTTAATTTTGCTAAGTTCATTTATCCATTACTTCAGTTTCTTTCTTAGAACGTTTCAGGATCCCATATGTAACCAAGTGAAGAATTCAGCCCTTTTTAGACAAATTCTCCAGGAGACTATAATACTGGGCTTTTTTTTTGTTTGTGTGTTTTGCTTTTTACTCTGTGTTTTTTTTTAGTTAAACATTAATGTTATTTCTAAGTGTTGTACGCTCATTACACCTAGAGCCTTGGTGATTCCGCCTTTCTTTTTACCTTGTGTGCATGTTTGTGCAGTTTTGTGTCTAATTGCTGTGTCGTTTTTAACTTTTTTACACTGCTAGCTGCTACACTGAAGCCACCATGCTGTTCTCACGGCAGTCAACACTAGATGATATAGATGATATTCCTAAAACAAGTGAGCGTGCTCGACCTAGGCTTCGTAAAGTGTACAGCGTTGATATGTCCTCCTCATCGGTTGAAAGTGGCAGTATAGTGTCAAGGTGCCTCATTCCTGCATGCTTAATTTTAACTAGTTACTTCAAATATATATATATGATATATTGTATTAATATATATATTATATATAAAACACTTGTGCATAAGATGTGCTTGCATGATTCCTACATTCAAACGCAAGGTTGGAGGTTGCAAACCGTGAGCAACAATGCAAATAACTTGTTCCTTCATGTAATACAGGGTGACCAAACAGTCTTAATTTTTCACTTACCCTTTTATCTAAAATAATCATCATTTTGTTAAGACTTATTAGACATTGTAATGGTATCTTGACTTTTTGGTCACCCTGTATATTTTATGTTAGACAATGGCAAATTAATGGGGGTGGGGCTCTTCACCTTTGGAGAGATATTACCACTTGTGCTTTCAAGCTCTGGATTCTTCACCTGCATTTTCGGAGCATATCACATTTGCACTGATTTAGTCTGCAGTTAACAAAGGCTGTTGATTTAAGGAGTCTTTGTCAGGGTACTTGAATCAAGAGCTGCCTTTGTTACACCTGCAGCTTTAAATGAAAAGGATTACATGCCCATTTCCTAAAGGAGCTTGTGTAGAATGTATCCCATTCAAAAATGCATAGGTTGAATCTTGTATTAGAACCAAGTATCTATTGGGTAAAATTTGTAGTGTTCCTTAACTATTGCCCACTGATCAGCAGCAAAACATCTCCAAGTGAATAGTTCATTCCTTTTCAGACCCCAGTGCCCAAAAATGTTAGTGAGCATCTCAATCCACAACTGTTTGTGGGACACTGTTCTGGGCAATTGGCTGCTGCGTTTTGCCCACAAAATATACAATCAACTTTACAGTATGTTCTGTGAAGCACTTTGAGACGTCTCAAAGACGTGATAAGGCACTGTATCTAATGCAAAGATTATGATTATTATTATAACTGATTAAATTGTAAATTGTTGCATGGGGGTGGATAGAGCATTGATTTTCCTCCCTCCACTCTCCTTCCCTTCCCTTTCTTCCCGATCAGATCAACGCTAGAAAATAAATGTTCTACAAAAAAAAACTTCTAGGGCCTAAAATTGACAAAACAAAAACCCTCACTCATTTCTAAATAAAAACGGTGGACATTGGGATCCGAAAAGGAAGAAACCACTTATCTGGAGACGTGTGCTGTCACCCAGTGTCCGTTGATTCAAAAAGGCTGCAGTCTGTATCCCCATATTCAGTGATAGATTTCTTATTGAATGTAAAAAATCTTAATAATTTTTATAAAATGAGTTATCCCACTTTTAACTTTAATGTCTTCTCTAATATTTCTTCATCCACCAACATTTCGGACCCCAATGTCGAATTATCTCTTCCATGGTTAATAAGTCTCCAAACAGCTTGTTTTCTACTTTCATGCTGAATATTTCTTTTTTCCTAAACAACTCTTACATCTCTCCAAAGCTCGAGTTTATCTGAGACCTGAATTGTGCTCCTGTACCTGGAGAGGATCCTCTAATGATTGTGATCCTTCTCTTATTTCTGACCTCCATTCTCTTTCACTCCATCTTAACCATTCCTTTCTCTTTCATTGAAACCATCACTAATGTGGTAACCCATCATCTGAACTATCTGCTGCAAAGAGATTTGTAACCAGTGAATCACTGATGTATCAACACTGGCCAACCATATGGAATTCTACTCAGACGCTGGTCTTGATTCTGTCACCATTGTCCCACATGTCTTTCCTCCTCCTTGCACCTTTTCTCAATCTAAACTCATCAGTCTGCTTCATTCTTTCTCAGGGCTTCAAGCTACTTTCCTCGCTCAATCTTCCCTCTCTCATACAACCTACAGACTTATAGAGCTCAAGCTTAGCATCCATTAACCATTTACTCTTGACTTCTCTTCTTCCTTTGGTATTCTCTTCAGGCTTGTTTGAGTACTGCGCAATGGTGCTTTGGCCCTTCAGGTTGGTTCTGAATAAGAGAAAACTCCCAAATCAATCTGCTTGAACATATTCCCTTTCAGCTGCAACGTGGAGTGACCAGCCTGCTCCTTGGTCTCTCCCAATATTCATCCCACCTTTGACTGCAGCCAAAGGGGTCTAATTTGCACTATTTCTTCACTGGAGTCCTTAATGAGGAATCTCCTTAGAATTCCTGTCAACCAGCGGTGGTCTGGGACATTCCCTTTGGTAAAAAACGGGCATTCAAGTGAAGACCAGGGTATAAGAATTTTCCAAAATTCTAAAAGTTTAAAACTCATGGTCTTTAGCCATGAGATATTGGTGTCTCTGTTCAAACCAGATTGGGTCTCCTGTGATGCCAAGCCCCTATCTCCCTTCCACACTCCGTATGAATAGCTCGCTTGCACTCACCTTGAGCCACTTGAGCAAGGGATGTTTGCTGCAGTGGTTCCAGAGCTCAGTGAGCTTTATTGTTTCAAGAAAAGAAAATGGATGCAGTTTGTAACGCAAGCGATATGAAATGCCATCCAAAGCTACTCTTTTGACCTTGCACAAGTTTTATTGCATTCGTCTCATTTCATTTTTGACGACACACATGCATGAACTGGAGAATATATATACTACATCTTGGTGACTTCAGCATGTGGGATGAATGTATGCATGAAACTGGTTCAAAATACAATGAAGACTTTGTGCTAGCCGAGATTGGCAAAAATCTGTTGCAATCTTTTTGGATGGGGGGACAGAAATGCGACATGTGATATCATGTCAGGTAAGAATTATCACATTGAACAAAAATGCAATCAAAGACAGCCAATAAATATCACCGGCTTTAAGGTTGAAGTCCTCCTTCTGTCTCCCTTGACCTCCCCCACCCACTACCACCACGACCCATCATAGGATCATAGGAACATAAGAACAGGAGGAGGCCATTCAGCCCTTCAAGCCTGTTCCACCATTTAATTAGATCATGGCTGATCTGTACATCAACTAATCCTTTCAATTCCAATTTCCCGCTTTCTCCCCATATCCCTGAATACCCTGTCATACCAAAAATCTATCAACCTCACTCTTGAACGTGTGGATGGATTCAGTATCCACGGCCTTTTGGGGGAGAGAATTCCAGATTTCTACTACCCTTTGAGTGAAAAAAAACTCCATCCCACATGGGCCTATGATAACTACATTACCTTTGATTGCATTCTTGGGCAATAACAATTATCACGGGCGAAACAACAACGACAAAATTACATTTGTATAGCGCCTTTCACGTCGGGAGGACGTCCCAAGGCGCTGGAAACTATCACATGCCGCATTTTTCCCCTCCTCCACCTTGTGTTGAAAAGAAGGTAAATTCCTCCTATCTCGAGGGGAGAAGGTTACGCATCTAACTAATATCTCACGAAAGGGGCAGCGATGGTTTCCCAGCCATAAGATCTTATTGAAATCTCTAACCGCTTCCTTCTCTTCCTTTACTTGCAGTGAGCCAACACAGTGCACAATGTTGTATTCCCGTCAAGGGACCACAGACACAATCGAAGAAGTGGATGACGAGCAGGACGAGGAGGCGAGAGGGGCCATGTACACTGGAGACATCCTGACAGAGGAAGTACCTCCCTCCTACAGTAAAGCTGTAGCCTCGATCGTATGTCTTTTGGCTCAGACTCGGCTGGTGAAAAGCACTTGATGGCACTTACCCCAGAAGACGATAGTGCAGCAGACAGGCTGGAAGACAATATCTTTCCACAGATGAGCCATGAACTGACAGCTAGCGAACTGCTCCTCAACAAGTAAGGCAATTTCTAATGGGGTTTGTGGAGGTTCCATTCTGCTCCCCAATAATAGGCAGTGGAAAATGCCCATGTTTCACGACAAATTCAGTCTGATAATTGTCAGTGGAAATCTGTAAATGAAACATTGTATTTCCCTCCCATTCCCCCATCCAGGTTTCTTTTCACTGAACTTGTTGTTTACAGGCCATTCTGATGTCTAAGCAATTCTCAGTTCACATGTACTGTACTCATGAACATCTGCCCTGCACATTCAGTGAATTCAGCGTGAGACCCGATATGAGATGTGGCCCATAGGAAATAACTGCATCTCATTGCAAGGATTAGTACATAATCTAAAAGCGTGCCAAGAAGATTACTTTCACACTAGCAAATTATTATACTATTATCGAATTAATACCCTCATTTACTAAGGGACATGCCAAATTGTTATTTTTACGTATAGTATTATCTCTCGTTTGCATTTTCATAGATTCGAGCTACAGCGGTCATGTAAACTTGAATTAAAATAATGAATTGCAATAATAAAAATAATCCTTTCATTTGATAGAGCGCCTTATGACATCGTCGAGACCTCTCAAAGTGCTTCAAGAATATACTGTAAAGTGGTGTGACTTTGTGAGCAATTATAATGTTTGTGGTAATTGTAATTATAAAAATAATAATCCTTGCATTTGATATAGCGCCTTATGATGTCACTGAGACGTCTCAAAGCACTTCACAGAATATATTGTAAAGTGAATTGACTCTGTATTTGCCGGTAAAATTGTAAACATAATTGTAATGTCAAGTCTTCTTCTTTCAGGATGTTTTATGACGAAGAATTGGAAGAATCAGAAATATTCTACGGACACCAGCCTCGAATTCTCCTCCTCTTCTTCGCCCTGTACAACACTCTGGTGGCTCGGTCAGAAATGTTGTGCTTCTTTGTCATCATACTGAACCACATGGTCTCAGCCTCGATGATCACCCTGGTGCTTCCCATCCTCATTTTCCTCTGGGCCATGCTCTCTGTACCCAGACCCAGCAAACGCTTCTGGATGACAGCCATTGTGTACACTGAGGTATGCAGGGGGTTGTCCCCTCTGTGTTTTTGTAGTAAAAAAACATTTTAATAATGCATCAAATGTGATTTATATGGGGTTAGGTTATCATTAATAATATGTAGTGATATTAAGTTGATGCAGAGTTGTGGATGATCTGGAGCTTGTGGAGGGTAGAGTTGGGAGCCCACAAGCATGGTAATAGAAAGTGGAATTATACTTGGTGAAAACTCTAGAGGTGAAAAAAGCATGGAGTATTGCCTGTGTCAGAGGATCAAATGAGGGGTCAGAAACTGTTTTTCCAGTTATTACACTAAAAATAAATTTAAAAACAAAAAGCTAAAGTTGCAGAGCCTCCCTGGGAATAGAAAAAAGATTGTCCCTTGCTAAACCAAAAAAAAAGACATTTAGAAGAGAGAACCTATTTCCTCTGATGTGGGAATCCAGAACAACAACAACAACAAGATTCCATTTAGAGAGCACCTTTCACGTCGGGAGGACGTCCCAAGGCGCTGTACAGTTGGGTCAGGACCCGAGCAGGGGGGAAATGGTCAGGGTGAGGGGAGGGAAGGGAGGGAGCGAGGAGGGGGAAATGGTCAGGGTGAGGGGAGGGAAGGGAGGGAGCGAGGAGGGGGTAGAGAGTCGAGAGGGGAGCTGAAGGCACGGTCAAAGAGAAAGGTCTTGAGACCGGCCTTGAAGGAGGAAAGGGAGGAGGCAAGGCGAAGGCACTGGGGGATGGAGTTCCAGAGCCTAGGGGCTGAGAGGCTGAAGGCCCGGCTACCAATAGTAGGGCGGTTGGGGCGGGGGATGTGGAGCAGACCGGAGCCAGAGGAACGGAGGGTACGGGCAGGTGGGTAGGGGGATAGTAGGTCAGAGAGGTAGGAGGGAGCAAGGCCGTGAATGGCCTTGTAGGTGAGGATGAGGATCTTTAACTCGATCCTCTGGGGGATGGGGAGCCAGTGGAGGTGAGCGAGGGTGGGAGTGATGTGGTCGCGGTGTCTGGTGCGGGACAGTACACGAGCTGCAGAGTTCTGAATGACCTGCAGCTTGTGGAGGAGGTGCCGGGAAGGCCGGCGAGGAGAGAGTTTCCATAGTCCAGCCTTGAGGTGATAAAGGCGTGGACCAGAGTTTCAGCAGCGTGAGGGGTGAGGTAGTGCCGTAGTCTGGTGATATTCCGGAGGTGATGGAAGGCGGTGCCAGTTGTGGCGCGGATATGAGGGAGAAAGGACAGCTCAGGGTCGAACAGAACCCCGAGGTTCCTGACTGGCTTTGAGAGGTGGAGAGTGCAGCCTTGGATGCTGATGCTGTCAGCGCCTGAGATGCGGAGGCGCTGACGCGAGCCAATCAGGAGGGCCTCAGTTTTACGCACGTTGAGCTGAAGAAAGTTGTCTCTCGTCCAGGGGGCATAATCTTAAAATTAGAGCTAGGCCATGTCGGAGTGAAATCAGGAGGCACAAAGGGTAGTGGAAATCTGGAACTCTCTCCCCCAAAAGGGTGTGGATGCTGGATCCATTCACATCTTCAGGACTGAGGTGGATAGTTATTTGTTAGGTCTGGGTATTAAGGGATATGGGGCAAGGGCAGGTAATTGGAGTTGAGATGCAGATCAGCCATGATCTTATAGAATGGTGGAACAAGCTGAATGGCCTACTCCTGTTTCTGTGTTTCTGTTGAGAGGGAGAAAAGCCATGTTGTTGTATTGTGTTACTAACACTTTATTGTATTTTTTTGTAGGTAACAATTGTGATCAAGTACTTTTTCCAGTTTGGCTTCTTCCCATGGAATAAAGAAATACATCTGTATATGGACAAGACAGATTTTCCACCAAATATAATTGGCATTGAAAAGAAAGAGGGTTACGTGCATTATGACCTGATACAATTACTTGCACTGTTCTTTCATAGATCCATCTTAAAGGTAATGTTCTGTAATGTCTGTAGTAAAGCATGCAACTCCTCAGTGCTGTGGCCTCTTCTTTTATAGGTACAATACAATACAAATTTACATTTATATGGAGGCTTTCATGTCAGGAGGATGTAACAGAGCGCTTAACAATACTGACTTGGCATCCAAGACAAGGGTAGCGACCGAGAGGGGTGGGGAGGGGAAAGATGACGAAAAGCTCAGTCAAAGAGGGAGGTCTTGAGATGGTCCTTGAAAGAGCTGAGGGAGAGAATGAGTTGGAGGGACTCCAGTGTGGAGTTCTGGAGAGTGGGGGCAGAGCCCTTCCACCAACCCGACAATGATGGAGCAGTTGAGACGGGGGACATGAAGCAGGCTGGTGCCTGCTGAGCAAAGCGAGCAGCTGGGTCAGTGTGGTTTGAGTAGGTCACAGAGTTAGGGTGGGATGAGATCGTGAGGGTGGGAGGTGCCCAGTCCCTCACTCACACACCCTCTGATCCCAAATCAATCTGGTAAAAAAAGAAATGGAAAGTCAAGGCATATATTACTGATAGACTGATAGATTTTTTAAAAAACAGAAGGATTAGGGGATAGGGCAGGTAATTAGAGTTAGGTCTGAAGATCAGCCATGATCTTATCGAATGGCGGGGCAGGCTCGAGGGGCCGAATGGCCTACTCCTGCTCCTAATTCTTATGTTTTTATACAGAAAATGGAGGCACTAGGACCCCGAAAGGAATAACAACAACAACAAGATTCCATTTATAAAGCGCCTTTCACGTCAGGAGGACGTCCCAAGGCGCTGCACAGTTGGGTCATGAATAAACCACCTACTTAATTTGCCACCCGCTGGTGTTCCTTAAACCATTCCTTAATTAAGTTAAGAAATGCTTTAAGGAACTCTGCAAAGTGTACCCAAACCTGTGAGTCTTATGCTAAGGTTGAAAAGTTGATTTTCCTGATATTAAGCAGCAGATAAATAAGATAGCATTTTGTGCGTTAAGACTGAGGTGGATAGATTTTTGTTAGGTAAGGGTATCAAGGGATATGGGGCAAAGACGGGTAAATGGAGTCAAGGAACACATCAGCCATGCTCTAATAGAATGGTAGAACAGGCTTAAGTGGTTGAATGGCCTCCTCCTGTTCCTATGTTTCTATCTTAATTGTTGGTCAAAGTGCATCCTCATGCTTCATGTTGTATTTGATCCCCAAGTGTCATGGTTTATGGGACGAGGATGACCAAGCTGATAAAGCGTCTGATAAGGATGAAATGGAAGAGAACCAACTGCACGAACTTCAGAGGAAGGGCTCTGTGGTGTCTCTAAAGTCAATCAATCTGCAAGCCTCCATGGATTCCATACACGTTCATTTCCCCGAACAGACAACAGCCAGAAGAACGAGTTCAACAGGTTCACAGATTTCCAACAGATCATCATACAGATCCCATCGAGGTACAGTCAAGCGCGTTGGAGACCTAAAGTCCCTCATTGTCTTAGCCCTTAAGACCATTGTCTCTAAACTTAAGATGGAATGTTGTAAAATTCTTTAATTGAGTCTTGATTTGGACAATTAAGGTTTTGCACAATTCTTGCAAAGAAATTAAGACTGAATTGAAGGTTTTCTTGGTCATAATTATGGCCAATCTTAAATGTTGAGGTCTAAAGGCCATGTGGGTAACGAGTTTCAGATGCCCATGCATCTCTGAGGTATGATGAAAAGATGTTTGACATTCGATAAATCACTTAATCTTTCTGAAAATATGCAGGTCCACAAAATAGAATTGCAGCGCAGTTCTGCATGCACTCAAAGTCATAAAGAAAATCGTACCATACTTCATCTCTTTGTGTGGTAATATCAGTAATATCAAGGAGAAACAGAAAAAAAATCTGACTTTGAAGGAGGTAGAAACTGCTCTTTGATCTTACCAAGCTCAAATGTAGTTCAGTTGAAAAGTATCGCCCACAAAATATACAGTCAATTCACTTTACAGTATATTCTGTGAATCGCTTTGAAACGTCTTGAAGACGTGATAAGGCGCTATATCAAATGCAAGATTTATTATTCTTATCAAAATCTCTTCATGGTGACTATTCTCAGTGGGATGAGTTTGCCTGCTTCCAACGCTATATTCCCAGTATTCATCATACAGATCACATAATAAATAATCATAAATATCCCTTGCATTTAATGTAGTACTTTATCATGCCATAGAGGCATCTCAAAGCTCTTCATAGGGTTTCACAGTGATTGTGTTAGCCAATTCGCACACAGAGATGTCCCACAAACATCCATGAAGTGAAATAGTGTTGATAGCACACAGACAAACTGGGTAATGTTCTGTAATGTCTATATGAAACATGGCAACTCCAAGTGCTGTGGAGTTTTCATTTAGAGATGCAATACAATACAAATTTACATTTATACAGAGCTTTTCACATTGGAAGGACGTCCCAAGGCGCTTAACAGTCCTGGCTTGGCACCCAGGCAATCTAGGAAAGGGAGTCAGTCAATAAAGGTGTGGGGAGGGGAAAGATGACCAAAGCCATGATCAAAGAGGAAGGCCTCGAGAAGGACTTTGAAAAAGGTGAGGAAAGGGGCAAGCTGGGATGGAGTTTTAGAGAGTGGGAGCAGATAGGCTGAAAGCCCAATCACCACTTGTGGGGCGGTTATGGCTGGGGACATGAAGCAGACCAGTACCCACTGAGCAAAGGGATGGCTGGTTTGAGGAGGTTATAGAGTTAAGGTGGGGCAAGACTGTTAAGGAATTTGAAGGTTAGGATTAGGATCTTGAATTCCATCCTCTGGGAATAGGGAGCCATTAGAGCTGGGCAAGGAATCCACGACTGTTTGTGGGACACTGCTGTGTGCAATTGGCTGCTGAGTTTCACCCACAAAATATACAGTCAATTCACTCCAGGCTGACACTCCAGTGATAAGGTGCTATATCAAATGCAAGGATTATTATTAAGGAATGGGCTGATAGGCTTATGGAGCTTAGTATGGGGAAGGACTTCAGAGACTTGAACTTGATCCAATCTTAGCCTTAGGACCATTGTCTTAAAATTCTATAATGTGCAGTATTTTGGCACCCAGAAGGCTCCAATTGCAATGCATAAGGAAAACTATGAAGTCATCCAGAGGGGCAAAGCAATGGCAGTAGGCTCATTGGTCACTCAATCCACGATTGTTTGTGGGACACTGCTGTGTGAAATTGGCTGCCGCATTTCGCCCACAAAATACAGTCAATTCACTTTACAATACACTCTGTGAAACACTTTGAGACGTCTCGAAGATGCGATAAGGCGCTATATCAAATTCAAGGATTGTTATGAAACAAAAACAGAAGTCACTGGGAACCCTCAGCAGGTCAAGCAGCATCTATGGAGAAAGGAAAGTGAGTCAACATTTCAGGTCCACGACCCTTCGTCAGAACTGGGGCATGTCGGGAGCGAGGACCTTTAAGGGCTAACATAGAGGGGGGAGGCAGGGCAAGGAAGACAAAGGAGAAAATGGGATAGAGGGCAGGGGGTAATGGGTTAACGAGCTGTTGATGATGCAAAACAAAGGGGTGGGGGGATTGCAACAAAACAGGAGAAAAGATGTGTTAATAATGCAAAACAAAAGAGGTAAAACATTATAACAAAATAGACAGACCAGAGAGAGAAAAGGTGTGTCTGGGACCCAGATGATGCGGTATTGGTAGTATTTTGTATTTTGTCAAGGATTATTATTGCTTAATGAAGAATCTTACAACTGATCAGTGCAACCCAAACACTGGAGCAAATGCAACGATTTGAATTCAAGTAAATCATTTCCCTGTTTTATCTTCCCCCTCGTCCGCCCCCACCCTCTTCTTCCCTCTGGTGGACAACAGGGAGCACTAGCACTCGAAACAGTTACAGCCGGAAAGGAAGTGGCTCAATAAGTGTCCAAGCGAAGAGCAAAAAGGAGATTCTGCTGGAAAAACTCAGAGAGCAAATGATTAAGGCAAAGGCATTTACAATTGCAAAGTAAGTAGTTTAGTTTTGTGTGTCTTCAATAAGACAATGAATCCTGATCTGTCTTTAACAGTGATTTTTAGTACTGCAGACCCAACTGGCTCAGGAACCAGACTACCAAAACTGCTACAGATGGTTGTCTCAATTCCAGCACTCGATTTCCAGGCACATTACCTTGGAGCTTCCTCAGTCCCAAAGAGGTTAAGTTCTCACAGGTTAGCATGAAGTACATGGGGTTGTGGAGGAAACTCACTTTATATCCCAAGGTGCTTTCTTATGGTATCTCTTTTTTTGTCGGTGAGCACTTTTTCAACGCACTCGTTGGCTCAGAGAAGGTAGGCGGTCTCACCTGCACTTCCCTTTTGCTGCACTTGAGTCTCAAAGATGCGATGGAATTTTTACCCTCAGTTGCCTATTTGACTTCTGAAGGCTAACAGTCACATTGTCTTCTACTTTTCAGGACTCTTCAGATCTACGTCCCCCTCAAGCAGTTCTTCTATAACATTATCCACCCAGAGTACAGCGCCGTGACAGATGTGTATGTGCTGATGTTCTTGGCAGATGTTGTAGACTTCATCATCATTATCTTTGGGTTTTGGGCCTTCGGGGTATGTTAATTATTTTTGCATACAGTCACTCCACTTTACAGTATATTCTGTGAAGCACTTTGAGATGTCTCAATGACATGATAAAGTTCTATATCAAATACAAGTATTATTATCTAACTATGTCAGATGTGCAGGTACAATTATCTTTTCAATTCATTTCAAAGGATCAATTTGCATATTTGAACAACAACCACCACCAAAAGATTACATTTGTATAGCGCCTTTCACGTCGGGAGGACGCCGCAAGGCGCTGGACAATGTACAGCATTTCAGACATGAGCTGGGGTCAGGGAGGGAGAAGGGAGAGTGGCTGAAGACTCTCCTGCCAATGGTGGGGAGGGTGGGTCGGGGGACGTGGAGCAGGCCAGAGCCGGCTGAGCGGAGGGAGCGGGCGAGTTGGTAGGGGTTTAGGAGGTCGCAGAGATAGATTGTGAACAATCACAAAGAATGTTTTATTTTTGTCATGGAAACTTAGCATTCCTGCATCACAGCATAAACCCCTCGCTTGTTTTTTTTAACAGAGAATTCGTTTTTACACACACAGTAGGTCATTGGAATTAACATAAGAGCATAAGAAATGCTAAACGCAAAAAAGACCAAGCTCCATGTAGGTCGCCTTCCACCTTCCTGACAGTCGCATGCACATATTTTCCGAACTATCTATGTACCATATGCCATCATGTTATTAGGGTTAGGGTATTGAATACCCTATCAGAAAAAAAAGTTGAAGCAGAATCCATATAGGTTTTAAAAAGAAATTTGATAAATGTTTAAAACTAATGGAACTATTAACGCTATGAGCTATCAACAGGCACATTTTATTTTAAACTGTGATGTGAGGTGTGTTGTGCAAGACAGTAATATCCCCCTTATCTTCTGTTCATTGCTACAGAAATATTCAGCAGCTACCGATATCACATCATCCTTGTCAGAGGATCAAGTGCCAAAGGCATTTTTGGTCATGTTAATAATTCAGTTTGGAACTATGGTGGTTGATCGGGCACTCTATCTCAAGAAGACAGTCTTAGGCAAAGTTGTCTTCCAGGTCATCCTTGTTTTTGGAATCCATTTCTGGATGTTCATCATCTTACCGGTTGTGACTGAGAGGTAAGATCTTGTTTTATTATTAACCAAATAGAAACTCACTTTGCATTCACTTAATTTAATTGTGTTCTTTATTTTACTCCTTAACTATTCTGCCAATCCCACAGCAACCACACATAGTGATAATGCAGTGTTAGCATTGTGAAAGGTTAACCAGGAAGTCACAAGATTGGTTGGGATGAAGAACACCTTTCGGCCCATTTAATCTCATCCTTCCAGAATACCCATCCTACTGTCCTCCCATCCACAGCATCAGGCTGTTTTTTTTATTAAAATGAGTTCAGCATCCTGACCTCAACTACCCTTCCTGGTGCCTTGTTCTATTCAATTACCCGTTCTGTACATAAATATTTCCTGGCATCCGTCCTAAAATATTCTTTTACACCCTTAAACCTGTATCCTTAAGTAATTTAAAAGAGCCGAGCATTTAATAATAATAATAATAATAATAATCCTTGCATTTGATATAGCGCTTTTCACGTCGGGAGGACGTCCCAAAGCGCTTCACAGAACACACTGTAAAGTGAATTGACTGTATATTTGTGGGCGAACGCGGCAGCCAATTGCGCACAGCAATGTCCCACAAACAGTCGTAGATTGAAAATGACCAATTTATTATTGTTTTTTTTTTTTTGGAGGGATTATTATTAGGCTCTGTGTGGACTAAGGAAACTTGCCCAAGGTTTCGCCCTGCCTGGAATTGAACTCAGGTCTCTCGCTTGCAAAGCGAGTGCTCTAACCACTGAGCTACAGGACTCCACTTAATTTAGTTATTTAAATAACTAATATTTACTCCCAATATCCATTGGCTTCATCTTAGTATTAGAAATCAATGCCAGGGCTATTTCTGACTGTTTATCGGGAATATATATTTATATTCTGTTAATACAGAGTGAAAAGTTCAAGCTTGGTCGTTTTTTTCTTCGTAATTTACATTCAGTATTGTATAAACGTGGAGAACATGTAATGCACTGAGAAGGAGCAAGATACTTAATAAACTTACCCGAAATAATGTGCAAATTTATTTATGTATGTATGTGTGTGTGTGTGTGTGTGTGTGTTTTGTTGGACATCATAATTATTTATTTTTTTAAAAATCTGAATTTTTTTTTCCTCTTTGTCTTTTTCTTACAGAAAGTTTAGCCAAAACACCGTTGCCCAACTTTGGTACTTTGTTAAATGTGTTTACTTTGGGCTGTCAGCGTATCAGATACGCTGCGGTTACCCAACTCGTGTGCTCGGTAACTTTCTCACAAAGAGTTACAACTACATCAACTTGTTCCTCTTCCAAGGGTAGGAGAAATTTGTGGTACAATACTATACTGGTTTACATTTATACAGCACCTTTGTCTGAAAGTTTAAGATTGTATGGAAAAGTTGGAAAATTCTTAAATTCAGCCTTAATTATGGAAGCTGCTAACTTCTTAAGAATTCAAGAAAAACTGTTTCTGAATGGAACATTCAAAATTTTACTCAACTTCACATGCTAGGGAGTTATTTCATAGAACAGTGTTATTTCCACTGGTGAGTCAATGACTAGATAGCATCGATTTAAGATTATTACCAAAAGAGGAGATGGTGGAGCAGGCGAGGCAGGGAACGTGAAGCCTGCTGAGCGGAGGAAGCGGGCAGGTTGGTAGGGGGTTAGTTGGTGGCTGGGGTAGGGAGAACCAAGGCCATGGAGGGCATGGAGTCAGAACTTATCCATCATCCACAATGTTTCACAAGCAAATATTTAGCCAGATCTTTAAAACCATGTGCTTTAGTTTCATGGCAGCCACCAAAGCCAACCTACTATAGTTCCGTCTCACTCCATTTTAAAGTTCTTTGATCGGGTGCCTGTGATTGTTTCTCTCTCTCCCAACAAAAATTAGGCAAAAATAAATTAGAATTTTTTAACAAATCAAAATTGTAACTAATGCCCAGTAATTTGCATTGACATGTTTGAATGGATTTGACGAGAATTAATTCATAATGAGTGTATGTGGGATTTTAATGCCTGTTTAATCCTGGGGCAATTTGATCTCCTGACCAGATTCCGGCTGGTGCCATTCCTGACTGAACTCAGAGCGGTCATGGACTGGGTCTGGACGGACACCACTCTCAGTCTCTCCAGCTGGATCTGTATCGAGGACATTTACGCCCACATCTTTGTCCTGAAGTGCTGGCGTGAATCAGAGAAGGTAAAGGAGCACGATCCACATCTGCAAAATTATACTTTAAATCTGACCAAGTTCTGCGATTGGATATTTTTTTGTTCAACAACAACAACAAGATTACATTTGTATAGCGCCTTTCACGTCGGGAGGGTGTCCCGAGGCACTGAACAGTGTACAGCATTTCAGACCCGAGCTGGGGTCAGGGAGGGGAGGGGAAGGGAGGGGTGTGGAAGGGAGGGGAGGGGAAGGGAGGGGACAGGAAGGGAGGTGACCAATGACATGGGCGAAGAGGAGGGTTTTGAGGCAGGATTTGAAGGAGGCTAAGGAAGGGGCGAGGCGGAGTGACTGGTGGATGGAATTCCAAAGGTTGGGGGCAGAGTGGCTGAAGGCTCTCCCGCCAATGGTGGGGCGGGAGGGTTGAGGGACGTGGAGCAGGCCAGAGCCGGCTGAGCAGAGGGAACGGGCGGGTTGTTAGGGGGTTAGGAGGTCACAGAGGTAGGGTGGGTGGAGGCCATGAAGGGCTTTGTACATGAGGACCAGGATCTTGAACTGGATCCTCTGAAGGATAGGGAGCCAATGAAGTTGGGTGAGAATGGGGGAGATGGGGTCACGGAGTTTGGTGCAGGAGAGGACACGGGCTGCAGAGTTCTGGATTACCTGCAGCCTGTGGAGGAGGAGTTGGGAAGGCCGACAAGCAGCGCGTTTGCATAGTCGAGCCTGGAGGTGATGAAGGCATGAACAAGAGTTTCAGCGGCCTGAGGGGTGAGGTGGTGGCGGAGTCGGGCGATGTTACAGAGGTGAGGGAAGGCAGAGTGGGTCATGGCTTGGATGTGGGGAAGAAAAGACAGTTGAGGGTCGAACAAGAGACATTGGTTCCTGACTGGCTGGTGAGTTGTAGTGTGCAACCATGGAGGTTGATGCTGCCAGAGCCTGAGGTGCAGAGACGCTGGCAAGAGCCAATCAGGAGGGCCTTAGTCTTGTTCACATTCAACTGTAGGAAATTTGCCCTCATCCAGCACTTGAAGTCTGACAGGCAGATGTCAGGACAGTACAACAACAACAACAAAATTACATTTATAGAGCGTCTTTCACGTCGGGAGGACGTCCCAAAGTGCTGAACAGTCAGGTGTCGGGGCCCGAGCATGGGGGAGGGGTGGTGTAGGGGTGAGGGAAGGCAGAGAGGTGGGAGGGAGACCAAAGGCACGGTCGAAGAGAAGGATCTTGAGACCGACCTTGAAGGATGCAAGGGAGGAAGCGAGGCGAAGGGACCGTGCGATGGAGTTCCAGAGTGTGGGAGCAGAGAGGCTGAAAGCCCGGCCACCGATGGTAGGGCGGGTCGGGCGGGAGACATGGAGACTGATGAACGGAGGGAGCAGGCAGGTTGGTAGGGAGTCAGCAGGTCAGAGAGGAAGGAGGGGGCAAGGCCATGGATGGCCTTAAAGGTGACGACAAGGATCTTGAACTCGATTCTCTGGGGGATGGGGAGCCAGTGGAGTTGAGCGAGGGTGGGAGTGATGGGTTCATGGAGCCTGGTGCGTGAGAGTACACGAGCTGCAGAGTTTTGGATGATCTGCAGCTTGTGAAGGGAAAAGTTCGGAAGGACAATGAGGAGGGATTTCGTGTAATCGAGCCTTGAGATAACGAATGCGTGGGTGAGGGTTTCGGCAGCCTGAGCCGGAGCTGGCAATGTTGCGGAGGCGGTGGTAGGCAGTGCCGGTCATGGCGCAGATGTGGGGGAGAAAGGACAGTTCAGGGTCAAACAAGACACCCAGGTTCCTGACTGGCTTAGTGAGGTTGAGTGTGCAGCCATGGAGGCTGATAATGCTAGTGCCTGAAGTGCGGAGGCGCTGGCGCGAGCCAGTCAGGAGGGCCTTTGTCTTGCTGATGCTGAGTTGGAGAAAGTTGGCCCTCGTCCAGGACTTGATGTCGGACAGGCAGTCGGTCAGGACCCCAGTAGTCTTGGAGTTCAGGGAGGCAGAGAGGTAGAGTTGGGTATCATCCGCATACATGTGGAAATTTACCCCATGTCTGCGGATGACGTCACCAAGGGGGAACATGTAGAGGGTGAAGTGGAGGGGACCGAGGACAGAGCCCTGAGAAACACCGCACAAGACAGTGCAGGGGCTGGAGGAGAAACCGTTTGCAGAGATGAAGTGGAGGCGATGTGAAAGGTAGGACCTGAACCAGTCAAGGACACAACCTTGAAGGTTGAGGTGGGAGAAGAGGCAGTAGAGGAGGATTAAAGTGGTCCACGGTGTCAAAGGCGGCGGAGAGGACGAGGAGGCAGAGGGAGCCCTGGTCACACATGGTC
This sequence comes from Callorhinchus milii, assembly GCF_018977255.1. Taxonomy (NCBI): domain Eukaryota; kingdom Metazoa; phylum Chordata; class Chondrichthyes; order Chimaeriformes; family Callorhinchidae; genus Callorhinchus; species Callorhinchus milii. The sequence goes on along the minus strand of NW_024704743.1, from coordinate 117,015,594 downwards.
AGGATGTCGTTTGTAATCTTGACCAGAGCAGTTTATGTGCTGTGGGCAGCACAAAAACCCAATTGGAGGGGTTCATGGAGCGAGTGAGAGGAGAGGAAAGAGCAAAGCTGGGAGGCAACGGCTCTCTCAAGGACCTTGGATAGGAAGGGGAGATTTGAGATGGGCCGGTAGCTAGATAGCTGTGGTGGGTCGAGGGAAGGTTTTTTCAAGGTGGGGGTGATAGTGGCTGTTTTGAGGGGGGAAGGAACAGTGCCAAATGACATGGAGAGGTTAATGATGTCGGCAAGGAGGTGGAGCTGGGATTTAAGGAGAGGGGTGGGGATGGCGTCGAGGGAGCAGGTGGTGGATTTCATGGAGGTTACCATGTTGAAGACAGAGGAGAGGGTGACAGGTTCAAAGGTATGGAAGAAGGGATGGGTAATTGTCGGATGAGTAATTGTGTGGGGTGGGGGAAGGGAGGGGTTGGAAGTTGGGAGGGCAGTGGCAGCTGAGCGGATTCCCTCGATTTTGGACTCGAGGAAGTCCAGCATTTTCTCGCAGTGAGAATCGGAGGAAAATATCTGCGAGGCGTGTCGGGGAGGGGGGTAGGAGCCGATTAGTGGTAGAGAACAGGAGCCTGGGATGGCCTTTCGCCTCCAGGATTAACCTGGAATAGTAGTGATCCTGAAGTTGAGGACGGATTGAAAGATAGAGTTCGGTGTCATCCGCATACATATGGAAGTTGACCCCATGTCTGCGGATGATGTCACCAAGGGGGAGCATGTAGATATTAAAGAGGAGAGGGCCAAGGACAGAGCACTGGGGGACGCCAGAAGTGACAGTGCGGGGGCTGGAGGAGGAACCGTTAGAGGCAACAAAGTGGAGACGGTGAGAGAGATAGGAATCGAACCAGGCAAGAGCAGGTCCGCAAAGATTAAGTAAAGAGGAGAGGCGGTGTATGAGGATGGAGTGGTCGGCAGTGTCGAAGGCGGCAGAGAGGTCGAAGAGGACAAAGAGGCAGAGGGAGCCCTGATCACAGATGTTCTGAATGTCATTAGTGACTTTTCACATTAATAGGCTCAGACCGGCTTACACGCTACGTGGACATCTTTGGCAATGTGACTGGGCTCTACCATGCCCCCTGGTATCCTTGTCCAGCTAACAGTTGCCCACTGTGTGAAGAAACAATTCCAGATGTCTGTCCTGAAATTGTTCTTCACAATCTTGAGCCTCAAACCTCTTGTTCTGCTTCCTTGGTGTATCCAAAAGTAATTCACGATACCAAGATCACTCGAGAGGAGATCCAGTGTAACTATTATTTGCATCTAAGTTTGTCAGGTTTTCAGAAGCACCAAAGCACAAAAGTTGTTATAAGGAATTATAATCATATATTCCATTTACATCCAAGCCAAATCATTGGTCTTGTTACAATCTCCTGAATTGCTCTAACATATATCGTTAGGGTTTACTTTCTCATTCTTATTTAGCAACTGATAACAACAACAATAAAATTACATTCCCTTTCCTGTCCAAGGTCCTGGAACGAGTTGTCGCCTCCCAGCTGCGCTCTTTCCTCTCCACCCATTCAGTATTTGAACCCCTTCAGTCGGGTTTCCATGCTGCCCTTAGCACAGAAACTACCCTGGTCAAGGTCACCAATGACATCCTGACCATCTGTGACCAGGGCTCCCTCTGTCTCCTCGTCCTCCTCGACCTATCGGCAGCTTTCGATACGGTCGACCATGCTATCCTCCTCCACCGCTTGTCCTCCCACCTCAACCTTCAAGGCCCTGCCCTGGTTTAGGTCATACCTCTCCCACCGTCTTCACTTTGTTTCCACGAATGGCTTTTCCTCCCCCCCCCCCCGCACTGTCTCGTGCGTTGTCCCTCAGGGCTCTGTCCTCGGTCCCCTCCTCTTCACCCTCTATATGCTCCCCCTTGGTGACATCATCCGCAGACATGGGGTTAACTTCCACATGTATGCGGATGACACCCAACTCTACCTTTCCTCCTCTACCCTCAACTCCACGACCACCGATGTCCTAACAGCCTGCCTGTCCGACATCGAGTCCTGGACGAGAGACAACTTTCTTCAGCTCAACGTGCGTAAAACTGAGGCCCTCCTGATTGGCTCACGTCAGCGCCTCCGCACCTCAGGCGCTGACAGCATCAGCTCCGCACTCTCCACCTCTCAAAGCAGCCAGGAACCTCGGTGTTCTGTTCGACCCTGAGCTGTCCTTTCTCCCTCATATCCGCGCCACAACTGGCACCGCCTTCCATCACCTCCGGAATATCACCAGAATATGGACTACCTCACCCCTCACGCTGCTGAAACTCTGATCAATGCCTTTATCACCTCAAGGCTGGACTATGGGAACTCTCTTCTCACCGGCCTTCCCGGCACCTCCCTCCACAAGCTGCAGGTCATTCAGAACTCTGCAGCTCGTGTACTGTCCCGCACCAGACTTCGGGACCACATCACTCCCACCCTCGCTCACCTCCACTGGCTCCCCATCCCCCAGAGGATCGAATTCAAGATCCTCATCCTCACCTACAAGGCCATTCACGGCCTTGCTCCCTCCTACCTCTCTGACCTACTATCCCCCTACCTACCTGCCCGTACCCTCCATTCCTCTGGCTCCGGTCTGCTCCACATCCCCCGCCCTAACCGCCCTACCATCGGTGGCCATCCTTCAATCTCTCAGCCCCTAGGCTCTGGAACTCTATCCCCCAGTGCCTTCGCCGCCTCCTCTCTTTCCTCCTTCAAGGCCAGTCTCAAGACCTTTCTCTTTGACCATGCCTTCAGCTCCCCTCTCGACTCTCTACTCCCTCCTCGCTCCCTCCCTTCCCTCCCCTCACCCTGACCATTTCCCCCCTGCTCGGGTCCTGACACAACTGTACAGCGCCTTGGGACGTCCTCCCGACGTGAAAGGCCCTCTATAAATGGAATCTTGTTGTTGTACATTTGTATAGTGCCTTTCACGTTGGGAGGATGTCCCAAGGCGCTGGACAGCCAGTGTTTTGGACCCGAGCTGGGTGTCGGGATTGCGGAGGGTGGATGGCGGGGGGGAAGCAGGGTGGTTGAAAGCACAGTTGAAGAGGAAGGTCTTGAGATGGATCTTGAAGGAGGCAATGGAGGCAGCGAGGCAAAGGTACTGCGAGTTCCAGAGGGCAGGGGCAGAGTAGCAGAAGGCCTGCCCGCCAATGGTGCCTCAATTAGGTCCCCAATAAGGTACCTCTTTTTGAGGCTGATTCGCCCTGCTTATCTGGTTTTACCTTGTGGATCATCCTTTTAAAACTAGGCATCATTTTTGTTATTCTTTTCAATGCCTCTAAGGCTTGGGTATAATAACTGTGGTTGGACTAAATCTGTGTTCAAGGATATGATGCCTACAAATACACAGTCACTACATTAGACAGCAATTCCTTAAGAAATATTTTAAGATAGTAATCTTAACATCTCAGAGTGCTGCACACTCTTTTATGTAAAGTGTAATGCAACAATCATAAAAAAAATTTGTATAGGGCCTTTCAAATCTGGAGGGTGTCCCAATTCGCTGACTCCCAAGACTGCATATTTCTAGATAAACAAACAGCCCATTTTCACATAGCAGTATTCCATAAACAGTGATGAAGTGAATGAACAATTCATCATGAGGATTGTCAACCAGGACACCGGGAGAAACTCCCTTTTCTTTTGTAATGTTGCTTGCCATGTGTCTCATCCAAATGATGGCCCCTCCAACAATACAGTGCTGACCCCAGCTCTGCACTTGAGTGTCAGGTGGCACTTGTCAACATCGAGCTTTGTCCTGTCACTGTAAGAGGTGTCACTGGTGGTTTGTCTTTCATTGCAGAGGTACCCTCAGCCACGTGGGCAGAAGAAGAAGAAGGTAGTGAAATACGGCATGGGCGGCCTTATTGTCTTCTTGTTGATCTGCATTGTCTGGTTCCCGCTTCTCTTTATGTCCCTGATCAAATCTGTAGCTGGTGTGATTAACCGGCCTGTGGATGTTTCTGTCACAATGACTATTGGAGGTTACCAGGTAAAAATTAAACTCTCTTTACTGCCTCCCAGTACTGCCTTCTGTTTCACAGAAAAGAAATAAGGAGAGGTTATTTTGTTAATATTGTACTAAGTTTGCATTGCAACCAAAAGTGGAGCCGGGAAGTGGGGGGTGGGGGGGGGTTAAAGAAAGTATTTTTTGCATGGGAGATGTTCACAATGTGGAATTCTCTGCCATAAATAATTTTAAAAGAGAATTGAATAGATGCATTGAACTGAGTATGGGGAGCAAGTGGGATTAGGATATGTGAGGACAGAAGAATACCAGTATAGATGGGCAAAATGGTCTGCTTCTATCATGTAGCATTCTATTTGTTTTATTCATGTGGTAAGTAGCAAAATCTGTTGTATCAAATGCTGAATTTATTTTCCAAATTTGTTATTAAAATGAACAAAAGCAAATCACATTCTATCACCAACCTCATGGAGGGAGGGAGGGATGGAGGGGAGGAGGAATGGATTCAGGGAGGGATGGATGGAGGGAGAGGGAGGGAGGTTTGAATGGTTTGTCATTTTTTTTACAGCCCATATTTGTAATGAGTGCCCAGCAGAAACAACTGAGGAATTGCACTGATGAAGATTACAGGAATCTTAACCAGAGATTTAAATACAAGTCTGTAAGTCCATTTTTTGTTTCCCGTCAATTTATGCAAATAGATCAATAGGGAAACATCAGTGGCCCAACAGTTCTTAGGATGACAGGTTGAAATGTTAAGACTGTTGTATATTACAGAAAACTCTTAAATTTAGTCATAGTTTGGAAGCCAAACTGTAGAAAATTAGCTGTACACATTAAGATTGAATTTAAGAAATTTTCTGACCAGCCTGGAATTTTAAGACAGGCTGACACTAGGTGGAATTTCAGTCCTTTGGTTAATGTTAGCTCCATTGCACCACTGTGCAGTTGGCCACCTTTCCCTTTCCCCTCCACACACCCACAGCAAACAATAGGAAGTTTACACATCATGCATAATGGGTGCTCACCTGTCCTCTGGCCAGTTTCAGCCATTATTTCGAGGCTTGCAGGCTTATGCAGTGCAAGAGGTGCATTGTGTTATCAGAGGTGCCATCCTTTGGATGAAACGTTAAACTGAGGTCCCATACATGTCTGTTTAGGTGGGCGTTAAAGATCCTATGATCCTATTCGAAACATTTGGTGTCCTGGCCAACAATCCCCCAGATAAGTTTGATCATTCACTTCAAAACTGTGGGTGAATTTAGCAGCCAATTTGCACAAAGCAATGTCGCATAAACACAGTTCATACAGCCACTGCCCTTTAAATTCCTATGAAGGGTTTTGAGATGCTATTGACGTGATGAAGCCTGTATGTTAAATGTAAGGATTATTATTATTTGCCTCTTTGCCATCTGAAAATGGAGACGTGGACATCGTGGTGGAATGATAGAGTTAATTGCGCCTCCTTCGTTTCAGGACGCTATGCAATTTCTGGAAGCGTATTTGAAAGAAGACATTCTGATTGTTGAACTTGAAGGCAATTCAAACACTCTTTGGACGATTAGTCCACCGAGTCGAGCGAAGATGATCGAGGTGTTAAACGATAATACATCAACGGTCCACTTTGTCATTTCTTGGATTGTTCAAAGGTAGGTTGACTCAAAACGTACCATCTTTACCCTGGCTGAAAACGTGAGACTTGAACTCCCTGTCTGAACATTAGCCTGTTCTTTTTTACTCTCTGGGATTAGATAAGAAGGATGCATCCCTCCAGGGAGAGAGTACACCTACTATTCCTGAGACTCTCAATCTGATTTTGGTTACTGTTAACGCGGTGGTGGGCTTCCAACAACAACAACAAATTAAATTTGTACAGCAGCGCCTATGACGTCAGAAGGACGTCTCAAGGAGCTGGACAGTCCGGAAATTTCCACACGTGTAAGACATCCAGCTGACCAAATAAAAAGATAATCCACGTAGGAATGTTATAATTTAGACGGCAGTTTCTTTCCTTCCCCACGTATCCACCAAGGTTTTTTCCATGTAAAGTGTGTTTTATAATAAAATTTTCCACACTTTACATCTTGCAGAAATCTCGATCTCGGTGGAAAATCAGAATTAGCCTCTGATAAAATGTTGTTCGAGATACCAACAAAGACTAGAAGCGCTCTGGCCTCAATGATGAAAGAACAAAACCCCAAAAATGTGTAAGTCTCTCGCATTTTCCTTTTGTGCTCATGTCAGTTCATTGAGTCTCCCACGGATGTCATAGGAAATCTATGGAACAGGCTCCCCAGTGAGACAGTGGAAGCAGAAAATGTCGATTCTTTCAAATATGAATTAGGTTTATTTTAGGTAATAATATTCTGGGATACAATATATGATTAGTTCAGGACATGACATGTGCACACGACTGCCAGGATGGTGGAAGGCGAACCTGATGGACCTTGGTCTTTCCTCATCAAGCGTTTTCTATGTTCCTATCTCTCAGCTTTAAGACCATCACCATAGTTTTTAAAGTTACTCGGAAAACCTTTTTTAAAAAAAATTCTTAAATTGAGTCTTAATTCGGAAGCTGGTTTTCTGCAGCCTTGTGCGAGGGTTGTTGGCCTATCAACAACTACATGTTACCTTTGTATAGTGCCTTTCAAATCCAGAGGACGTCCCAAGGCGGTGGATAGCCAGGCATTTGGACCTGAGTTGGGGGTTGGGATCAGGCAGTGGTGGAGGGCAGGGAGATGGGGATAGGAACGTGACCGAAGGCATGTTCGAAGAGAAGGGCCTTGAAGGAGACAAGGGAGGTGGCAAGACGAAGGGACTGTGGGATGGAGTTCCAAAGGGTGGGGGAAAAGAAGCTGAAGGCCTGATCGCCGATGGTGGGGCAGGCTGGGCGGGGGATGCGGAGCAGGGCAAAGCCCACTGAGTGGAGGGACTGGAATATCACCTAAAATAGAGATGGTGTGCAGTACAGAAGGGAAAAGGGTGAATAAAATAAAATCACTCAGTAACAAGAAGAGATATCAAAGCATCAACATAAAGGCTTGTTCTTCCTTAGCCCAGATGTGAAGAATTAAAAAAAAGTTTGTTGCCCCAATTTTCGCATCATTTTAATATTGACTTGCTCCAAAAATCCTATGTTTTAGTAGACGGTATGAATAAATCGTCTGTATTTTTGCAGGATACTTGAAAGGGTATTCCCAAACTACATTCGGGCAACCAGTGGTTCTAGCGCGAGTTTTGTGCCGCAACTTTTCTCAAGTAAGTGTTATGTACTGAACGTCAGTCTGGCTTCAGTCAGGAGCACACTCATCTCTGAGTCAGAAGGTTGTGGGTTCAAGCCCATCACTGGGACTTTGAACTCACAATGACGAGGCGGACACTCCAATGGTGTCCTTTGACTGGATGTTAAAGATCCCATGGCACTATTTGAGAAGGGAAAGTAGCCCCCCATGTTCTGGCCATCAATCCCGCAAACAAAATTCACTGTTCACTTTATGGCCATTTGTGGGAAATTGTTTTGCGCAATTTGGCTGCTGCTTTCGCCTTCAAATAAATGCTCAGTACATATTTCACAGTAACAATTTTGTGAAGGACTTTCAGACCTTTCATCAATGTGATAAAATTATATCAAAATGTAAGGGTTAATACATCATTGTAAAACATGAACCGACCGCCCATCCTATAGCTCAGTAGCTAGAGCACTCGCCTCGCAAGCGAGAGGACCTGGGTTTGATTCCCGGGCAGGGCGAAACGTTGGGCAAGTTTCCTTACTCCACACGCGTCTATTTACCTAGCAGTCCATAGGAAACCCGTTTTTAGTCAATTGGCAGATCGCTTTTCCAGGGGTAATAAATCCCTTAAAAAAAAAAAATAATAATAATTTGGTCACTTAATCCACGACTGTTTGTGGGGCTGCAACTGGCTGCCGCGTTTTGCCTACAAAGTATGCAGTCAATTCACTTTACAGTATATTCTGTGAAGCAGTTTGAGACGTCTAGAAGATGTGATAAGGCCCTATATCAAATGTAAGGATTATTAATATTATTATTATTGGTCTGGACCTGAAGATGTCTATCTTGTTGTGGGATGTGGCAGCTGCAGGTTAGCTGCCCACAATGGTCACTGCACTTCAAAGTAACTCATTGCGTGTAAGGCTTTTGAGACATTCCCAGGTGATATGTGCTGCATTCGAATTGCAAAAAGGAGCTAAACTAAAAGTGTAAAATATTACTATTATTATTGCTACCTCTTTTGCAAAGAATACAATGAACTTTCCTCACCAGGTAAACTTGACTACCGGAATCTCAGTGTACAACTGGTTCAGGATAAGAACACCACAGAGAGTGTCCGGGAATGGTGGAATGTCAATCAACTGAACAAGGTGGTCATTGATAATGTGAGCACCAGCATCGAACTTTTTGTATTCAGTGATCGAGTCAGCCCTCCAAGTCTTGGGTTTCTCGCTGGATATGGGTAAGTGTAAAACAATAGCGGTTTGACGGCTTTGCACATAAAGCATTGGGTCACTTATGAGGGACAGGGAGAAGTGTTTTTCTTTGAAAAATGCTTCTTTGAGGCCTTTGAAATGAAAATTGGGAATACCTCATCGAATTGACCTCAAGAGCTTCGCCCCAGATCACACATACAACATACACACAGAACCCCTATACACACACAGCCCCTGAACACACTAAAATCACACACACACAGAATCCTTACACACTCGCACAGCCCCCACACTCATGGAACCCTACATACAACTCCTTACATATACACACGTGCACAAACCCAAATACAATCCTGTACACATATAACCCCCAAACGCACACAACCCCACGTACATATACAATATAAACCCCACATACAAACAAACGTGCACATTTAATGATGCTCCCCCCCTCCATACACACATACACACACACCCACACATACAAACAAATCACTGATCCCACATTTGCAAAATAACAACAATATAATAATCCGATTGCATCCGATTAAATCTGATTACGTTTAATGGTCTTGCTCCCCCCTAGCTCTGCGACCTCCTAACCCCCTACCATCCTGCTCGCTGCCTCCGCTCAGCAGGCTCCGGCCTGCTTCTCGTCCCCTGCCTCGCTCGCCCCACTATTGGCGGGTGGGCCTTCTGCCACTCTGCCCCCACCCACTGGAACTCTATCCCGCAGTCCCTCTGCCTCGCCCCCTCCATTGCCTCCTTCAAGACCCGTCTCAAGACCCTTTTCTTCGACCGTGCTTTCGATCTCCCTGCTTCCCCCCCCTGCCTCCACCCTCCCCGACCCTGACCCCCAGTTCGGGTCCGAAACTCTGTCTGTCCAGTGCCTTCGGACGTCCTCCGGATGTGAAAGGCGCTTTACAAATGTAATTTTGTTGTTGTTGTTTAACGATTGATCAGTTTACCTTTCCAGGGTCCAGTTCTCTTTCTTTGTTTGATGCTTGACTTTCATTCCTTTTCAGTATCATGGGTATGTACGCTTCAGTGGTGCTAGTGATAGGGAAGTTCGTGCGTGAGTTCTTCAGCGGCATTTCCCACTCCATCATGTTTGAGGAGCTGCCGAATGTGGACCGAATCCTGAAGCTGTGCACTGACATCTTCCTGGTGCGAGAGACCGGGGAGCTGGAGCTGGAGGAGGATCTTTACGCCAAGCTCATCTTCCTGTACCGATCGCCGGAAACTATGATCAAATGGACGCGCGAGAAGACAAAGTGACCGCCTCCGTTTCAGCCGAGGCGCAGTAGTTTTCTTTTTTCTTAACAAAAAAACTTACAATTAAGAAAGAGAGAGAGAGAAGAGTTAAAAGAAATAAAGCACAATATTAAGCAGAAAAGCTGAGCTGCTGCTACGCGGTAAGGTATCAGATGCTTTTCTTGGTGGGAAGTCACAGGCGGTCGGTCGTGTGTGAATTCCTCAAAAGTACCTTTCTTGCCGACACAGGCATTAAAGACTGGATGTGGATATACTATACTTATTCAGGACCAGGTATGGAAACAATGCTGCATTGTAACTGGATCAAGTTTTGTTTCATTGTTGTCGGCCAAGTCCAGGGCTTCCTCAAAGTTCACCTTCCTGTGGACATCGGCTTTTGCCCTTCATTTTTCTCTTTAGTACAACAACTTGTATTTATATAGCGACCCTCCCACAGGGTAGCTTCCACAAAGCACTTGGGAGTCCTCCATGACCTCGGACAGCACAATACACTGTCATGACAATCCAAGTTCCTGAACAACGACAAATAGCGAGGACACGACCTATGTGTGAATTCCTGGCTGTCCGAGGTCTCTGTGATGATGTACGCCTGCGCTGACTGGCACGAACAAGGAAAAATAAGTGGACAATCTGTCTGAAATGCCTTATTCTACTTCTACAGCCGACTGAAAAAAAGTTATCAATTTTGTCAGTGACCTTTCTCAGGGGAAAAAAAAAGTTCCTTCGTCAAAGGCTGTTATTGTTTCTTCTGCATCTTCATTTGCATTATGTCGTTAAAAACAAAAAGAGAGATGCACCGTACATTATTGCAACACAACCAAGCCATCTGCAAAACCTTTCCTCAATTTCTCCTTCTTCTCGATGGAGCATGAACATACTTGAAATTAACAATGTCTTTCGGACCTAGTTACGCTAAGCTGGAGGTAGCAAAACTTTCACAAGCGTTGGCTGATTTTGCCCCACGGTATTTTTAGTGTTTATTTTTTACACACCGGGATGATGGGCCGCTTTCTTGTGAGGGAGAATGAAAAGAAACCATAGCTCGCTTGTTGGCTTCCCCACCTCACCCCTTTCCTATATTTATTTATTCTCTTTAGGTACCCTTCCCGGCTGAGAGCAAGCAACCAACTCCACGCCATCTATCAATGCTGCTCTTTAATTTAACTTCTAGGAAGTAAGCAGCATGGTCCAAAGAGGCTCACTCTCTGGTATATTCTCCCTCCCTCCCTCCCTTCATCCCTACTGGAAGATCCTTAGCAGGGTAGAGATTATATACCTGAAACAAAACTTTCACATTAACTAAGGCAAAAGGACAAGAGGTAATGGGATTAGGGTTATATTTCTTTCCATCAACAGCTGGAACAGGTTACTAGGAAATTTGATAGAGCCCAGGATCCTGGTGTCTTGTAAGACACAACTTGATGCCGAAATAGGAAGATGGCATGTGTGCATTTCACAAAAAAGGCTGAAGGACCTTGTTTATCCAAACCTCTCCAGTGATTCCTGTGAAGGCAGGTACCCTCTTTCTGGTGCACTTCTGTCCCCAACAGTTAAGGGGGGGCAGCTAAGAGAAATTACTGGTGCACACTCAAGTCCCACCACTTTGAGTCAGTGTGCTTTGGGTGGGAGATAAGCATTCTGATTTGGCAAAGTCAACTGGAAAGGCAAGTGAGAGAAGGTCAGAGAGGCCCAAGTGAAATCCAAATGTTTTAGTGGAATTTTTCTTCAACCAACATGGAAGCCGTGTGTATTCAATTTTAACCATAGAGTAAATGGTCCACAGTTACCTTTCAACAACCCGATGGGCACAATAGTGGTGAAGGTGGCTGCATAGTTCGAAAGCATAGGTTGGTCCTCCTGCCCTTTGTTCCTCGTTAACTCCATAGATATTGGCATTGCTGAGAACATTGTATATAATGTGAACTGACTGGAGTTGATTTAAAATAACTTATGTAGTTGGAAATTTGTCAGCCGTTCAACACTGCAATTTTCCAAATAGTGCAATATCTTGTGGAAAGCAGTGGACTTCTGGATCGAAGCAGATTTAGTTGACTAAATCGAACAGTTAAGCATAATAAAGACTTTCCGTATACAAACCTACCATTGTCAAGGTAAGTGTAGTACAGTAAACCATCAGTGAGAAACAACATAACAATTCTCTTTGGCTCCTGAACTCAAACTAAAATCTTGATATTTGGCACCAATGAAAAAATGGCGGTACACTTCTAAATGCATTTATAAGGGCTATGTGAATGTTATTGGTAGAGTAGAATCATTTAAGGAATTAATTTCCAATCAAACGCCTTCACCAAATTTAAAGCGAAAGATTGCTTTTAAATAAAGTTATGTTTGTAGCGAAGTCTCATACACCACAAAAGTTTGCATTACATCATAGTGCAAATAGTTTGTTGACTCATGAAAGATTACCACTAGCCCAACAAATCACTTGAAATGGTAATTTCCCTGAAATATTGTGCCTTTTATTTTTCTACATTTATTTAGAAGAATCAGTTATTACATTGGGGAATGTCCTGGAAAAACCATGTTCCTGATACACTGCAGTTGGCCTTTCCAGAGATGAGTTTGAAATTCAGCTTGCCTTTGGGCAGCTTGTCTATTGATCATATTTAATAGTTTAGCAACTGGGGAGGTGGGAGGAAATGATTGAATAATCGTTCATCAAAGCTTTCTGTTCAATGTTAAGCTACTGTCAAACAACGCAATGTAATACTAAGATGAGCCTTGAAATGAAATAAGATGTTCTGAACTTGTTTCGTTCACTGGTCAGATGATATCTGTGTGCTGTTTTCGGCAGCTCACCTTCAAAGGACATTGAGGCAGTAGAGTTAGTTCAGGAAGAGTAGCCAGACAATGATGATTTTGTGCCTTCGGCCACCCTCCTACCCGCCCCCCCCCAACTCCCTGCCCTCCACCCTCCCCGATACCAACCCTACCTCCTCCCCCACCCCCCCGGCTCGGGTCCTAATCCCTGACTGTTCAGCGCCTTGGGACATCCTCCCAACGTGAAAGGCACTTTACAAATGTAATTTTGTATTGTATTGTATTTCAGAGTTTAGAGTTTGTTCTCATTGGGAAATAAAATTCAGAGGAGACATGGTCTTTAAAACAATGAGATGTGCAGTTAATGTAGGTGCAATTAACTGCTTGACCTTTCTCTATAGGAGCAGAACGAGAAGATATAAGATAATGATTGAAAAGCTTCAAATGGAAATAGAGACGATGGGATATCTAATTGCCACAGTGATGTTTAGGAGGAGCAATGGAAGCAACTCCCTTAACATAACTGGATAAATATGTGACAGAGAGCACTATCAGAGGATTTCTGATCTCCAGGGAGTAGGAGGCAGAGGAAGTGGTATGTTCACTGTCGAGGGAAGGAAGCCAGCTTTGAGTGGTGTCAGTGTACATGTAGGACTTTTCCTTGGTTATGTTTTGAGTGACAGGGAATCTCTGTGTAGATAGAGTGGGTGGGACAAGGTCCATAACAGGTAGGTTTTTACATACATATACTATACAGTGGGGAAACAGGCCATTTGGCCAACTGGTCCCTGCCGGAGGTTACACCACATGGGTCTCCCACCTTCTGCTTACTCCCTCCCATACCCTTCTCTCTTATGTGTGCAGTGTGGAGGGCTCAAGTAGACTTGGTGGAATTTTTAGTTGCAGGAACCTGTTTTAATGGGCTTTTAAATACCAAATCCCCCCCCACACCCCACTTAGCAAACAGGCTGTTTAATAGGGATTTCTGTTCTTTCTGAAAGAGGTGAGCAGCAGTTACAGGCTGCTCAGAAAGTCACACCAAAAGGCATGGAACAGAGAGCAAGTTTTGGCACAAGACAGAAAGTAGAGTTGGATGACTTGTTTTCTGTTTGTCTTTCTGCATTTACTTGAAGCATTTTAATGGAATAAAATTCCTTCAAACCTAATAACTGAGATGCTCCAGTTCCAGGGTTCACCAACTACAATCCTTGTGGACAATTTTCAACTGAGCAAACGTACCCAAGGAGGCAAACTGTGGCTGTTGTGACCAAGTTTTGTATGGATTAATAAGAGTTGCATGTTGTTCCACAATGGATTGAAACACTCCGACCTGTTGCAGTCTATTTGTAGTTCAGTATATATTCATATATTTCTGGAGTTATTTTCTACAAAATATGCAATAACCTATGCTCCCAGGTGGATTGTCCTTGGTTTCCTTCTGAACTGGAAGCTGACAACCATACCAACACCACGTGACTTCACTATCAACGGTTTGTCGGTGAAACCATGTCACTGTTTTATATGCATTTCTAAAACGGCTCACTCGGTGATGAACATTTTCAATAAAGTTCTTGAAAACTGCATTTGTTCTCACCAACAACCTGTGTGACGTGTCGTGAACCTAACCTGAATGAGTCATTTTCGAAGATGATTATGATGGACATGGGTGGATGTAATTCAGGGTCCAGTACAGTACAGTAAACCTAACCCATAACAGTTGCGACCATACATTTCATATGACTTATGTGACACTTAGAATAGGAAATTCAACAGGACTTGGGCAGACTTAGGCGATTATTACAATTTATACAGACTTACACAAGTTTTACTGTATATCCACACTCGGAATTTCATAAAGCATTTCAAGAAAAACTCACATCAGAAGGCATGGAATAGTGCACAACATTTGGCACAAGATAGAAAATGGGTTTTAATAGAAGGAACAGAAGATAGGCATAAATGGAAACTTTTCAGGCTGGGAAAGAGTACCTGACACATGATTGTTAAGTCTTTGCTGTGTGTTTTTTATGACAAGTGATTTGGACAGTTATCCCAAGTAATCAGTTATATAAGAATAGTTCGGGAAAAGTCTTCGCAGTCCATCAGAGGTCACAAAGTAAAAGGTTTAAGCCATAATAAAAATAACACCATACCGCTTGGAGGAGTATCTTCCTCAAAGTTTCTACCTGGCCTCAAATTGCATTGTGGCATATCTACAGTAATGGAAATTGCACGCATTTTTGAAGGAGTTGGATTGAGCATCAAAATGACATATATACATTTCTGGTGGGTGTGAGTCCGTAAACCCAAAACACTCCTGATTTAGCAAGCTTGACTCAAAAGCTGAAAGAATTTACCGATTATGGGAAATCAATATGGATAAGGAGAAATTCCACCTTGATAAGAGATTTACTCTTATTTGTGGCTGTAGCATTTTAGAGCTCCAAAATGTGGCAAATGTTGAATTCAGTCTCCACTTTGAAGTTGCTTTTCTGTAGTTTCTTAAAAGAAACTTGCAGAAAATAGGCTTCAAAATTAAACCTATGTTCAAGAATTTGCCAAATTTTGGGCACTCGGAACTGGTGCACGACTATAGAGTAACTCTAGACCTTGATGGAATTTCTCCCAGCAGTTACTTTGCTTTCGTGTGTTGGTTTCAAGTGCATTTATCAGGGCAGTGGTTATATATTGCATGCATCTTAGAGTTGGGCACGATTGAATAAAGTTATATTTTGAATTTGGAGATCACGAACCTCATCTTTAAATCCCTCAACTGTCCCGCCCAATCCTAACCCCGCGACCTACTCAAACCCTACCGACCCAACCACTCCCTTTGCTCAACAACCTGCATCCTTCATGCCAACCCGCATCTCGGAATGAGCACTTGTCCCTTTCCATGGTCAGTCAAGCTTCATTTTGAAGAGAGTTTATAGTCATTGTAATCACGAGAATGGTTGTTCAGTAAAAGCACTCGTACACAGGTTCCAGGTAATTACAATACTTTACATTGCACAAGATTTCAAATGTTGCACATAGAACAAAGCAGTTTTTCTTATACATTTACACTGCTTCATCTCTAGATACAAAGATAAATAATCAATAGCATGCAGTTCCTGGTCTGCATGGTGTCCTCTCACTGCAACAATGAGCTGAAAAAATGACCATCTCAATCCTTAGGAGATTCTGCCTTCAAAAGTTCCAGTGACTTTTAATGATGGTTTCATTTAAAATTATTATAACTATAAATTCATATTTGGAAAATAGTCTTATGGAATTTTTAAATCAGAATACATTAAAATGATAATTGCAGAAACATGCAGACACTATTGTTTGTCAATTGAATTAGGCAAGACTTCAGAGAAATATTGACACTCATTCAACAGTCAATTCATGAGCATGTGCAAACATCATGTGTATTTATATTCAGGGCCACAAGTACACAGAACACTTTACAACTAGCTCTGTACAAACTTAAATATGTAGTAACTCTGTATGAAGTCTACAACTGTATGTCAAATTTCAATAGAACTGGAAAAAAAATGATGAAGCACATTTTTAAATGTTTCCTTAGCATTCCTTAAATGTTGGCTGCCATCATTAAATAACTCAATAACCTGAAAATCAGATGTAGCATCTTTCTTGGAATGGTACAATACATAATAAATTATTTTGATTTCAGTGTAGATTGACATTTGTGAGGAGCCACTTTTAAACCCAGATTTTCTTTTCACTGATTTGAAATACCCTTATTTGGAACCAAAGGAAACCACACCTTTAAGGTTATAGTTGAGATATAATTCTGAATACTATTATCTGTGAAATTATACATAAATCCACAATTGAGCAAATGGAAATGGTGGCAAAAAAGTATGGATCCTTCACAAGGTTAAAGATGCCTCTCTTATATCATTATTACTCAAATCAGAATATCACAGGCAGCAGGTTGCCTGAAGGGACAAAAATACACAACAGCTTTGGCCTTCCTTAAAAACAACTCGATGCAACCCGTTATGTCGAACTGGGATGTCCACGACTAACACAATCCAGAGGAATACTCGTCGTCATCTTCCGCAGCGTGACTTGCAGCCTTTCCCGTTGTTCCAGCAGCTTCTTGAGGTGATGCAGGAGACTTCTTCACTCCCCCTCCTGGGACTCTCAAACTCAGGGCCAGCTTAGCATACTAGGGAAACACATGAAATAGTTTCAGGTCTACAAAATGTTCCATGTCTAATATAATCAGATTTTTTTTGTCCCCCATACACGTCATCCCTGGTGTCATTCTCGGGAATCTTTGTTGTACATCCTCCATGTCCTATTCTGTAATGAACTGCCAAAAACTGCACATGAATACTCCAACTGAGGCCTACCTAATGCCTTGTACAAATTTAGCATTTCCTCCTTGCTCTTGTATTAAATACTTTAATATTTAAACCTAGCATTCAATTTCCTTTTTTAAAATGCTACTATGAATCTATACTTTTAGGTCATTCTGTTTCCCATCCATTAGAATATTGCCATTTAGGTCACTTTTCAGTTGTTTGCCCTCTTTTCCAAAATGCACTACTTCACATTGTTCTGCCTTGAATACTGCAGACACTGATGTGCCTGTAAAGAGGTTAACATTGAGGGGTGGAATCACTCTGATTCTAGTCAAGCTCGTTCAGTTGTACACTGTATAGCATAGTACTTAAATTAATTGTTATAAGATATAAGAGATCAGTTTCAAAATATCCAGGAAAGTTTATATTGGAAGCTCTGTGAGAGTATGCTGAAGTTCTAGCTTATAATTTTGACTAAATAATGACTAAATGATGTAGCTTACTATGAAGTTGATAAAAACTAGTGCATTTGGAGATTCAATAATATTCCCTTGTTCTTTCCTTTACATGCTTCAAATTAGTGTTTAGCTCGGTTCAGTGTATTGCTACACAGGAGAGGAACAGAAGCAAGCTATACTTTTAACAAGAAACATCACCACACATTAAGACGTACATCATTATCCATGTATTTGAAGAGAGGCGAGTTACAGATTGCAGAGACCTGGTCCTGGTCTTGTTCATCAAATCCTTCCAGTAACTGTTCCAGTGCAATGGCGTCTTCGCTTCCATTAAACCCAGGTATACTGTGTGTGAAGGCAAAAATTATACATTACATTTTTTTTGTCACTCGGCCACAGAAGCAATTCCTTAAAAGCCAGCAGCAATCTCATCAGTGGTTGCTCTTGGCGAAAGGGAAGGCTTTTCGCAACCACAACCTATCTGTCCTTCAAGAACTGCAAGAATTCAACTTCTACATTTAAGATTATTCTCAATTTCTGGACAATTTTAAATTGTAAGATGATGGTTTCAGCGCCTTGGGACGTCCTCCTGATGTGAAAGGCAAATGTAGTTTTGTTGCTGTTTAAGGATAAGACTAAGATTTTCAGACAAAACTATATGGTATTCCCTGTGCTACCTCTTCACTCATCTCCCCACCAGTTACACTGTACTAATTCACTTAAAGTATCCCACACATTAAGAGTTAACAAAAACGTATATCGTTATCCATGTATTTGAAGTTTTCCACCCTAGAAAACGCACACAGATGCTTACCTATAACTTTCTCGAACACATTTGTCTGCAGCTACATAGTCATTCCTGTGCAGTTGAACCAGGACTTGTGCAATTGTTTTCTAAAGAAAATAAGCAGGAACACTTAGAACTTCTGGGTGGGGAGGAAGGAGAAAGAACCTTAATGATGCAACAGGTTTCCTGAAGCAGTTCAAACACCTGGCTGTAAATTGACAAAGATGAAACAACCAAGCTACCATTTAAAAAAAACGCAAAAAATTACAGTGAAGATGCCATAATTCTATAGCTCTATCAAATTGACGTGATGCTTTCTTGGTAGTATCACCATTCTGTACAATTTGGCCAATGTAGAAGAGTTTGTGCTACAGTAGGGAATGTGTGGGTTAAGGTCTCCACTGGTGGAAAGAGTTTCACAACTTACCTGGAAGCATGGCATTAAAATAATAATCCTTGAATTTGATTTAGCACCGGTAATATCATACAGCACTTCACAGGTTAAATGTAATAACTAAAACACAGAAGCCAATTTACATACAAATCCCATGACAAGAAGTGAATTACCAATTTATCTAAAGGTATAAAGATTCTAAAGAATTCTGCTGCTGTTAGGTGACGAACAATAAAGTGAGTTCTGAAGACCAGACTCTTGATTGTGAATTTGTTTTTAAAATAACTAATCTGACCCAAACCACAGAACAAGATAAGCCCCAATATGAAAATACTTCTGCTCACCTTAAAACAAGTTGGGTAGTTCTCGATCTCCTTATACATGTTCTTTTCCTTCAGAAGTGATACTGCAGCCTCATCAAGTCTTAAACACAAAAGATTTCCTGAATCACCCACAAATATAAAGTGGTTTTTCATCTCTACATTTCCTTTTAAACCTGCATCATTAAACAACAATTTGCGTTTATACAGCACCCTTCATGCAGGATACCATCTCAGATTGATGAGCAAAGTGGTGGGATTGGACACTGAGTAAGGGAGAAAAGGTAGCGGGAGATGACTATAGGTAGTTGAAGTAGGAAGTCTCAATGTGGGATTGAGGTGGAGGGATTATCAAGGATGATATTAAAAGTTCCAAATCAGCAGGTTCCACAAGCTATGTTTTACAGGCGTAGAATGAAGTGAAGCACGCTGTGGTAAAAATGTAATCATCAATTGCATTCTCAAGCACTTGAGCAGCACATACCACACAGTACGATACGTACCTGCGAGACCTGACCAGCAGACGTGAGACTTTTCCCAGCAATTCAACAGACTGACGCAAGCGCTCTTCATTCTGCCAAATAAAAGGTTAGTTTCCAAATTGAATTGTAAATTGAATACATTTTGCAGCAATTTTACTCTTGATATAAAACTGGAATGCAAGGGAACACTGTTCTCTCTCAATGCTATTTAGAACTCACTTCAAACACTGAAGCAGCCTGTTGGTAAAGCTCCACAGCTTTGTTCAAGTTTACATTCTCTATCAGTCTGAAACAAAGAGAAAAATGCAATAGGTTAGACCATTCTCCTCTACAATTATTGAAATAGAGGACAGACAGCAGCTGTTTGACCTATAGATTATGCTGGTGTTAGCTCCTCCACTAGAGCTATATACTCTTAACTCAATCCCCTGTACACTTTCTAGAGTTTCTTTTCAAAGGCCCCCTTCTTTGAACTCAGATCGGACAAGTGTAATTCAAGTATTCCTTTCCCAAAAGCTGGGTGGGTCCCAAGTAAAAAACCTGAGGAAGACCGAACTAATTTCTAACTGGTTGTCATTCCACAGCAAAAAAAAGTCTTAAAGAGTCACAGCAGAGACAGCTTTACTTGGTACCTGACTAAGTTATCCTGACCAAGGAACAAATGTGAAATCCCTCCTAACGTTAAAATTCATACATGTTTAATATCAAACACTGAGGAAACCAAATTAGTTTATGATGAATTAATCTCCTCCCTCAATAACAACCAACCCTCTCCTTGGAATTCCTTTAATTTTTCCATTCAAAAGCTAAACCATAGTAAAGCTTTAAATAGAACAGTAACAAATAAAACCTGGGTCACTCTGGTTTAACTGAATCAGTACCTGATTTAGTACTTGGCGTTACCTTACCCAAAAGGAAGACATTGTAAATTTATTTTCATACTTCAAGATTTGCTGCTCTTCCGACTTGCTTTCTGTTGAACGCGTAAGAGTAGATATAATAATAATCCTTGAATTTGATATAGTGCTTTTCACGTCGGGAGGACGGCCCAAAGCGCTTCACAGAACACACTGTAAAGTGAATTGACTGTATATTTGTGGGCGAACGCGGCAGCCAATTGCGCACAGCAATGTCCCACAAACAGTCGTAGATTGAAAATGACCAATTTATTATTGTTTTTGGTTTTGGAGGAATTATTATTAGGTGTGTGGAGTAAGGAAACTTGCCCAAGGTTTCGCCCTGCCTGGAATTGAACTCAGGTCTCTCGCTTGCAAAGCGCGTGCTCTAACCACTGAGCTACAGGACTCCACAAAAGATATCGAAACATGCTAGGTTGCCAAACCTACATTTAGAAACAAGCTTTTTAAATGGTCACTACGGTTTTGAAATCTGTAAAGCTTAGAGCAGGAGAGCTACAGCTTTTATAAACTGATAGCACAGAGATAATTCAGATTGGTAAACTATATTAGCAATAGAAAGCGCACAGCAAGCCTCATTGCCCCTAAGATAGAAAGTCTTCCACAGAACTAAACTGAACCGTATGCATCCAAGTGGAGTAGACTAAATTTCTAAACTATGTTTTTATGCAGTAATCGGTCTAGAAACATTTCTAAAAGTAATATTTGAACCACAGTTCGGCACCACCAATAAGATTCCTTCAAGCTCTTACTTTCCAGCGCGGTCCAGTGCCATGGCAGCTGTGTCTGGGGTTCCGTTCTCTATGAACATCATACTGGCTTTCTCAATAAGAAGAACTGCCTCTCCCAACTGCTGCATCTCCTGCAAAAAAAATCACTATCTATGTCCATGTGTACATTTGCTTCAACATCTTTACATTAAAGAAATGGTATTTGCAGCTCAATTTCAAGAACACCAGGGTGCATCGCACCGATTAATAGGAGGATAAACAATGGGTGGGGAGGAAACTTTTAATACTGAGTTTGTTTAACAATAATAATAATAATAATAACAAGGGAGGGAAATCTGAAACCTACAACTATGGAAGCTGTGCCCAAGATGAAATGTTACCTAGCATGTAGTGAAATATTAGGTTAAACATTTCTGAGAACATTTAACCTCTTTACCCTTGCACAATTCATTAGCAACTTTTGTGATGTTATTTGGTCAAAGTCTTGGGCCGATGAATACCTTTTTCAGCCAATCAAAAATTTAAACTTAAATTTTGATCCATTTTATGGATTGTGGAAAAAAGTGAAGTTAAACTCTGGATAAAACACTTCAACAACAGGTTCAGATTAGTGAATGGTGTTCATCATTATGCTGGGTAGAGGTGGCTGTGAAAGGATATATTTTGTAATAAGGCTTGCATTTGATATAACACCCAATCACATCTTCGAGAGATCTCAAAATGCTTCGCAGAATATACTGTAAAGTGAACTGACTATATTTTGTTGGTGAAATGCGGCAGCCAATTGCGCACAGCAGTGCCCCACAAACAGTTGTGGTTTGAGTGACCAAATTATTATTATTTTTTAATATCCTATGTCTCCAGTCTGCAGACACACTGCCTCATCCTAGTGACATGGTCTTTACACGTCTCTTTTGCACACACACACTCACTCCAGCAAGGGTCACTGGATAACAATCAAATGCAGGAACCCTGGCAGATTTGGGTTTCTTTCTTTATCTCAAGTGCACCCGGACTGCTTCTCTATCTTAAATTAGCTCACTCAATACTGACTGATTCCCCATGATTCAATGTGCCTTGCCCTGTCACCACATGCGCACTTACTCATTGGAATCACATTGAGTCTCGGGAAATACATTTCTGCTACGTATGCATCGACGGATCAAGACTACGTTTCTCGCGATTCAATGCAGCTGGACAGCAAGTGCACATGTGTCAACACGTCATTTTCCACGACTCAATCAGCCGGTAATTACTCGAGTAATGGAGGATCGGAAGCCGTGTTACGAGTTAGGAGGCGATTAATATGAGTAGTGCAAATCAATCTAAGTGGTTTGGTTAGGAAACTGAATGGAACTCAGGTGAATGTAAAACTTAGGCATTTATATAATTTATAAAGGTAAGCCTCATGTGAATTTTACTGGTTATACATCAAAATGGCAAATAAAATATATAAAATTAAGCTTGGTGAAATAGGGAAATGCTGAGTAACATATCATCTTGCGCCTAGTGGGCTAACAACTATGATAGCAGGGTGCAAACCAGCGTTACAGCTGCCCTACCTGCTTGGATGCCCCACGCTTGGAGAAGACCTTGCTCTGTGGATTGGTAATGCCAAAAAGCAAAAACATGCCTTGAAACTCAATACATCAAGCTTAGGAGAGAACTAAATGCAAGTCACCCTGATTCTGGATCAAATGGCATTACATAAGAACTGTATATGGGTTAAAACAATGTAAATCAGTGAGAATAGTATGATGTGAAGCCCCACCCTGCTAGAGTACAAGACATAGAAGAGAGACGTGTGGGTCTGAGAACTGTGAAATACCATCATCTGGCATAAAAGGTAATGAAAACCCGAAAAAAGTTCATCCTCAATGATGCATCCATTTTCCCAGAGGAGGAAGCTCACAGTATAAGCTCCACCTAGAGTTGGCAAAAGACCTTGCGAATTGCAGAAACGCATCTTTCAGTCACGCATTTCTTTTTTAAAAAAACCTCAAACAGATCAGTATTAATGCATTTTACACCCACGAGACAGATTTAGCACAAACATTTCAGATGTATCGGCTGATCGTAAAAAAAATATGCATTTTAAAAGCTGCGAAGAAGCAATTAATATTTGGAGGTGGCGTGGGGGAGTGGTTCAAAGAATAAAGAAAAGCATTGCACCCTCTACCCAATTCGGATAATATGGATGTAAGCCGTGTGACAGACCCTGGTTACAATGACCGACAAGGCACTCTTTTGCTTTACCATTAGGTTGTGTTTGAGTGACAGAAATACTCTCAGCCATACTCCTGCTCTTTCCGCCCAGCAAGTCAGTAATCAAAGTAATGCAGTTTTCGTTTTCAGATTTTTACTGGTCTAAATTCAAATCATTCCAGTGACCCCCACTGCACCACTTTTACCAGTATAAAATGTTCCAGTGACACACGAACATCAACGCAAGGAATTAGCCAAGAATTGTATGAACAACAAATCACATTTGTATAGCGCCTTTCACGTCAAGAGGACATCCCAAGGCACGGGACAGTCAGGAATCCACACACAAGCTGATAGTTGGGATCAGGAGGGGTGAAGGATGAGGAGGTAAGGTTAGAGGTGTGACCGAAGGCACGGTCGGAGGAGGGTCTCAAGGTGAAATAATAATCCCTCCAAAACCAAAAACAATAATAAATTGGTCATTTTCAATCTACGACTGTTTGTGGGACATTGCTGTGCGCAATTGGCTGCCGCGTTCGCCCACAAATATACAGTCAATTCACTTTACAGTGTGTTCTGTGAAGCGCTTTGGGACGTCCTCCCGACATGAAAAGCGCTATATCAAATGCAAGGATTATTATGTCCTCCTGAAGTGAAAGGCACTATACAAATGTAATTTATTGTTGTTGAGATGGGTCTTGAAGGAGACAAGGGAAGGGGCGAGGTGGAGTGACTGTGTGATGAAGTTCCAGAGGCTGGAGGCAGAGAGAGGCCGGCCCTCCAATGGTGGGGCAGGGAAGGCGGGGGATATGAAGCAGGTTGAGCAGAGGGAGCATAGGTTGGTAGGGGGTGAGGAAGTTGCAGAGGTAGGGAGGAGCAAGGCCACGGAGGGCTTTGAAAGTGAAGCTCATTTCTCAGTGAATTTGCAGAAGACGGACGATGTACTGCAAATAAACAGCTTTACTCTTCTAGACTGTCATTTAAACTTGAATGTTTCAAACTATATTCATACACACACACAAGGAAAATTGACTCATAAAGGGTGTTAAAATTAGGTGAATAAAACTAAAGCACTGACCTTCAACATCATTCCAGCCTGTTCATATGCTCTAGGAGGCAAAGGAGAATAAATCATCAGCACTCAATATAAAACAGTCAAAATTTTGCCCAACATTGTCATAGTCACTTTAAAAAGTCACAAAGAAATCCAATGCAGTGAGTTTTTTCTGCGACTACTGTTAAGGTACACTAAAGCAGTGTTTGGCGAGTGATCTTGGGACACCTGAATTAACGTATTTAGGCATGATCACTCTAGAATCCTGCCTTGATAACTGTCCCTAGTGATATAATTTCTATTCCTGTGATGAATAACTCCTACAAGCCATTTTTACCAATCAATTTTGTCAGCTTTCTCAATTAAAATTTACATTGGATTAAATTTGTAATCCTTTTTTTGATCTCAATGCATTTTAAAAACTATTAAATTACCTGTAGTTCCTGCACTGTTGCACAACAAATATAAAGCAGACGGAGGAGCACACGAACTCATTACTGACGTAATTTCCAATTTTTGCAGAAATTCAGCTTTTTAAGAAACAGCAGTATTTATGACTTTTTTTTTTACTGCTTTGCGATTCAAGTTACATTGGATTTGTATAAACTGTAATGAATATGGTCTTTGTTTTGCAAGGCTAACTCACGCTTTCTAACCAGCCCAGACATACTTCACCCTTGAGTTTTGGGCAGGAGTGAGAATGAAACTACCCAAATCGTTGCAAGTCCTTACCCCAGCGTAAAGAGTATGAGTTTTTGAACATGATCATGGTTAATTTTCACATTGCCAAAATTTAAACACCTTATTAACACTTGCTGCTTAAAGTTCAAACATTAAGAATGATCTCTTGGGTGATCTACCAGAAGCCAACTGGCACCGTGGAATTGTACCCCAGAACAGGTCAACTGCACAAAATGAGAAAATCAAGAGAAAAATACCAAGGCAACAATGAAGTGAAGTACAATATTGTGAAGCTCTGCAAAAGTACTTACTTAGCAGCATGGAAAAAGCTGGAGTGAATTGACAGTTAAGGAAGATACAGTTCAGCACCTAAGACAAATCAGTATTACCATGAACAGGACACAGTGTTTTGGTTTAAGTTAGAAAACTTCTGTTCCCTCAGAACATTAGCTCAGCAAACACTTAATAAGCCAATCAGTATTTTCCTTTACGGATCACTGAATTTAGAAAAAACATTCCCATCACGATGCTCAGTGCAGACTAGTGTAATGTTATAGCATAAGTTGAAACTTTTTAAAAGCACTTTTCATGAGGATTTATATAAATGTTACATTTCGGTCCAGGAAACAAAGTTCTGGATTAGGATGAAAATGAAATACAGTACATATGAGGTATAAAGCAAGTAGGAAATGTGATTTGCAAATATTTATTTAACGGAGCACTAAACGTCCTGTACAGCTTTCAAAAAAATCTTGATATCCAACACTTTTAAAAGTAGCTTTCTGGAGAGTTCCAGTGTTGACTATGGCAACACAAGGCAGTAACAAGAGGCGAGTGTCAAGTGTTTTAGTTAAAATTCAGGTTTCCAGCCCATTAATTTAGATGATGGATATAAACAACCATTCTTGTGAAGCATCTATACATATATATTACACAAAATCTAGTGCATGTCTTGGGTTCTAAGTGTTCCAAATAGAAAATGATTTGTTTTATATGTTTTTGTGTTTTCTCAAAAACTGACTGATGCCGAGTCCAGACTTTGCAGCAGGAAAAACACAGAACAAGAATTTTTCTCTTTTAAACTAATGACCTTTCCTCGTGTACATATAACAAAAGGATACGCTCGATTGTTCTGATGTGACTCAGCTTCTCGCAGGTATGCATCCTTCGCTTGGTCGTACTGCTTTGCATTTTTGAAGGCGACGGCTGAGGGGAAATGGAAGAGTTAGATTAAAAAANTTAAAGCAATTCATGTGGCCCACTGATTATACAGTATTCTAGCTCTAACACAGCAATGATGCACAGGACGAGACACTGTCCCTCCAAGTCCAAGCAGGAGGGCCAGGCTGACTGGTCTAACATCAGCGTGCCCTGGAGTATTGTGGACCTGTCTGGCTCAGGAACCAGACTACTGAGACCACCACAGAGGATTGCCTCGATTCCAACATTCTGTTGCCAGACATGTCACCTTGGAGCTTGTTCAGCTCCAAATACACCACGCTTTTCTACCCCCACCGCAAGAAGAGAATTCATATTGAAAAATTCACATTCAAGCAACCCTTGAAGTTTTATACCAGTGAACAGCACATTGCTCCCGAGAATCCTGTTCCCGATAGGATCACATTCCATGATCAATTACAGTAGTCCTTGGCTCAAATTATATATCATAAAATGCTAACCCCATATATCAACCTGTCCACTTCCTCCGCTCAGCAGGCTGCGGCCCGTTCCACATCCCTGGCCGGCCCTCCCACCATCGGCGGCAGGCCTTCAGCCATTCTGCCCTCATCCTTTGAAACGCCATCCTACATTCCCTTCACCTCACTCCCTCCCTTGCCTCCTTCAAGGCACGTTTCAAGACCCTCCTCTTCGACCGCGCCTTTGGCCACCTTCCATCCTCCCTGATCGAGTCCAAATCCTCCCGACGGGAAAGGCACTACACAAATGTTATTTCGTATTATAAAATGCTTCGTTAAATACTTGCTGGATAAAACTGACTGAATTTTAAAATAAATGTATTCTAATAGAACCTCGTTATAAGGTATTTCACTGATGGCTTCATGGCACAGCCCAGCCAGGTTCCTACAGGCTAAAAATGCCCCACTTCTAGACTCACATCACGGTCATTTCGGGCATACTGCACATGCGCAATATGCACAGAAAGTGCTTGCGCATTGTACACATCTGCAGCAGGTAGGAAATATGGAAAACATTATAATAATAAGTGAAGTGTTGGCAACAAGCTGCCTGACAATGCAGTACAAAGAAAATCGCCACTTTTTTTTTTAATCTGTAGCTACATTCTGAGTTAATGAGCTAAAATACTTATTTGAACTGCACAGATTTTTGAATTAAAATTTACAACTAGGAACGTTACTTCGGATGCCAAGGTTTTTTTTCCCTTACCTGCTTTGGCATACTCAGACGCTGCACTGTCATAGTCAGGTTTCCACTTCATAAAGCTGGTTTTCAAACTGAAAATGTAACAAGAGTTACAGAGTAAATAATAGAGTACAACAACAACATGCTCCCTCCACGCAGGGTAGCATTTCAGAGCGCTTAAAAGCACAACTACTGTACCTAAGTTGTATTTCATTTAATTCTCCTTCTACAAATTCATTGCTGAATTAATCCTTCAGATTCTAACAACGTCCATTTATACAATGCTTTCACATAAAATAAATGAAACTGTACAAAATAACATTGATTAAAAGTAAAATGAATGTTATAACTGACCTACACTAGCAATACACTAGCAATGAGTATCAAATTAATTTTAAAGTTAGTGGCAATATTGGATTAGAGGGGACAATATGGCAGGATAAATGAGAAAAATTCCACATTTCTTGCAAACTCAATAGGAAGAAGGTGTCCCTTATAATGTCTATCTGCCTGTGTATTTTGTAGGCAAATGTGGCAAACAACAATATCCCACAAACAAAATGAGTAAACAATTTTATTTGGGAAATTGCTGGTCAGGTCACCAGGGAAACTCCCTTCTCTTTTCAAAATGTGCTGTTGGATCTTAACATCCACCTGACCAGGCAGACGGGCCCTTGGTTTAACATCTCATCCAAAGGACACCCACCACCTGTGTCAAATTCAGCGATTCCCAATTCCCAATTCCCAATTGTGAGTTCAAAGTCCCAACATGTGGCTCGAACCCACAGTCTACAAACTCAGAGGTGAAAGTGCTGCTACCAACTGAGCTACGCTGACACCTGGCGCTCTGTCATTCTGACTTCAAAATGCTCTTACATTGATATATTATTATTATATATAACTTGGTTAATGATGTCAATTATTTTCCTGGTTCACCAACCCAAGATTAACTTTCTCCAGATCTAAATTCTAGTGCCCAAAGTACTGATAAATAACAATACTTGCATTTGACTTAGCGCCTTACCACGTCTTCAAGACGTCTCGAAGTGCTGTATAGTGTATAGTGAATTGACTGTATATTTTGTGGGCAAAATTGTGATGTTATGTTTCTGCATAGCCCCACGTCTCTTTAATGGATTTAGTACAGGCCTACCTGAAATTATAATTATCTTGGTTGTGAAAAGTCATCTCCAGGCACTGTACCACTCTATAAATAATGCAACAGAAAATATATTTGCAGTTGCAAAAATAAATCTTCTACAATTGATCTGCTTGAACTACAGAGATCCAAGTTCCTTTAATCTTCTATTTCCCTTAAGAATGACTATTTTGATTGATATCTGGTTTTACAGCTTCATCATTTTACACAAGCGGGCGGATCATTTTTCCGGGGGGGTTATAATCCCTTCGAAATTAAAAAAAATTTGGGCACACAATCCATGACTGTTTGCGGGACACTGCTGTGCGCAATTGGCTGCTACGTTTCGCCCACAAAATATACAGTCAATTCACTTTACAGTATATTCTGTGAAGTGCTTTGAGATGTCTCGAAGGCACGAGAAGACATTATATCAAATGCTATATCAAAGGATTATTATTATTAATATTGTAATTGCATTTTAAGATTATATCTGATTTACTAATAAGCAAAATACTATGAGCTTACATATTCCGTCTAGTGATCTGAAATTTGGAGATTAAAAGGCAAGTGTGATTAAGGTACATATTAAACAGACACTGCAACAAACAAGAATAAGATTGATGCTCAAAATTAGTACACTAAACTGATCAACATTAGCAGGTACAGTATTTAACCAGCAAAATAATCTTTTTTTATATAAGTCAATCTAAATCTACTTTCTCATGTAACTGCAACTACTGCAAAACACCATCTGTTCCAATGTAAAAGCCAACCTACACTAAATCTAATAAAAGGTACAAATGATTAGCTGAAGCATTTGAAACACTCCTAAAAAAAATAAAAATAAATAATCCTGACAAATATAAATCTTTCTTTGAAGGTCGAGTGGCTCTACAGTCTTAACTTCAAGGCTTACCGCAATACAACGTATTGCACAGCTTCACGTTGTTAAATTAAGGCATCTGAATGATTATATATTGACACTTCATTTTGTTCAGTTGATAGGATGGACCCACCGAGTCAGGCAGATCAGATATTAACGCAGTCTGAGACTCTCACTATAACATAAATTTAATCTAAGACAAGGAGGGATCTTACAGAACAACTACAGCAACACAACCAGCACAGAGGGGTGAAGGCACTTGAGCACCCCCTTATAATCCTGCACCCCACCGTTATAATCCCGCAGCCCCCCCACCCCACTATCCATCAACTATCCTGGGGCCAGCAATGCGGTCTGGCACTCACGCTCCCTGGCCGATGACCAGGCCAGGCACTTGATCCTTCTCAGCCTTGACCCAGCACCAAGAAAGAGATGGGGGGGGGGGGGGGGGCGGTGTCAGCAATAACCCGATCATGTTAGTACCATCATCGGATGTCAGTCTCTGCTGATTGAATTTGGATTAATGCCCAAAAAAATCAAGAGGCAGCCATTTTAACTGAAAGGGAGGGACTTAACTTTGAAACCAGATCCTCATAATGATTTTTAGTACAAATCTGAACACGTCACTTTTAAATCTCAAATCCCTTTCAAAAACAAAATAAAATATACCTGAACATACCAATATGTCTAGGATTGGTTGGTGAATCACTGACTTATCTCCCAACTTCACCCTCCCAAAGAGCAAAGTAATATTGACCTTTTTTTAAAAAAAAACCCATCTTGATTATGCAATACTTAAGTAGAGAGCCTTCCGAAGCAATTTCAAGGTATGGAGCCTTTCATTTCAGATTCCTTTCTCGGCTGAATTATTCAATAAGATAATTCAAATACAGGAAGCAAAGGCGGTCGGGTCCGCATATGAACATTTATCCAAACAGTCAACAGTCCATCGAGATTATAAAAACAGTAAAAAAAAATGCCACACAAAAACAAAATGCACAGCAGTTCGGCCTGTTTGGGGTTTAGAAGAGGAAGGGGTCAAGCGGATCAAGGCTTCAGTTATGACGACTCCCTAAATCGTCTGAGATGCTGATTGGCGTTGCTGCGGCCAACCTCCCAGCGATTTACACTTAAACGTCACAGCTCTGAACTCTGCCCTCGTCCCCGCACAGTTCATCAAAGCTGGAGCCTTGGCCGGTTATAACTAACTGCGTCCTCCTGCAATTAAGCCTGGCCGAGGTTTCACAAAATAAACGTTTATTGTGTACTGTATGCACGAGGTTCACTCTGAACGCCCCCCCCCCCCCCCCACCCCCACCCGCTCCCCAACATACTTACAAAGCCACCAAGCCAGAGCCAGACACAACACGTGAGCCGGGGGGTGGGGGGGGGTGGGGGTCAGTCCCCTCTCCCCAGGCTCTCAGACGAGGAGAGACGATGGGCTTTGTGACTGCAACACCCGACAGTGGGTTCACAGGCAGTCAGTTCAGTTGGACCTCGTTTGACCCCCACACACACACATACACCACCCCCCCCAATAATACACCCCCCCCCAATAATACACCCCCAATAATACACCACCCCCCAATAATACACCCCCCCCAATAATACACCCCCCCCAATAATACACCCCCAATAATACACCCCCCCCAATAATACACCCCCCCCCAATAATACACCCCCCCAATAATACACCCCCCCCCCAATAATACACCCCCCCCAATAATACACCCCCCCAATAATACACCCCCAATAATACACCCCCCCCAATAATACACCCCCCCCAATAATACACCCCCCCCAATAATACACCCCCCCAATAATACACCACCCCAATACCCCCCCCATAATACACCCCCCACAGACACACACATATACAGACACAGGGCGTTAATATCTCGGCGGAGGGGAGTGAGGCCTCGGTCCTCGCCCCTGATGCAGCAGAAATGGGATTTCACCCCCTCCCCCGGTATTTACCCTCTCCCCGGTATTTACCCCCTCCCCCCCGGTATTTACCCCCTCCCCCGTATTTACCCTCTCCCCCCGTATTTACCCCCTCTCCCCCGTATTTACCCTCTCGCTGGTATTTACCCCTCCCCCGGTATTTACCCTCCCCCCGGTATTTACCCCTCTCCCCGGTATTTACCCCTCCCCCCGGTATTTACCCTCTCCCCCGGTATTTACCCCCTCCCCCGGTATTTACCC
This sequence comes from Callorhinchus milii, assembly GCF_018977255.1. Lineage (NCBI taxonomy): Eukaryota > Metazoa > Chordata > Chondrichthyes > Chimaeriformes > Callorhinchidae > Callorhinchus > Callorhinchus milii. Next base: position 116,984,131 of record NW_024704743.1, on the reverse strand, counting down.
CCTCCCCCCGGTATTTACCCTCTCCCCGGTATTTACCCCCTCCCCCCGGTATTTACCCCTCTCCCCGGTATTTACCCCCTCTCCCCGGTATTTACCCCTCTCCCCCCCGGTATTTATCCCCTCTCCCCGGTATTTACCCCTCCCCCCGGTATTTACCCTCTCCCCGGTATTTACCCCTCCCCCCGGTATTTACCCCCTCCCCCGGTATTTACCCCCTCCCCCCGGTATTTACCCCCTCCCCCCGGTATTTACCCCCTCCCCCCGGTATTTACCCCCTCCCCCCGGTATTTACCCCCTCCCCCCGGTATTTACCCCCTCCCCCCGGTATTTACCCCCTCCCCCCGGTATTTACCCCCTCTCCCCGGTATTTACCCCCCTCCCCCCGGTATTTACCCCCTCCCCCCGGTATTTACCCCCTCCCCCGGTATTTACCCCCTCCCCCCCCGGTATTTACCCCCTCCCCCCCGGTATTTACCCCCTCCCCCTCCCCCCCCCCCGGTATTTACCCCCTCCCCCCCCGGTATTTACCCCCTCCCCCGGTATTTACCCCCTCCCCCGGTATTTACCCCCTCTCCCCGGTATTTACCCCCTCCCCCCCGGTATTTACCCTCTCCTCCCGGTATTTACCCCCTCCCCCCCGGTATTTACCCCCTCCTCCCGGTATTTACCCCCTCTCCCCGGTATTTACCCCCTCCCCCCCGGTATTTACCCCCTCCCCCGGTATTTACCCTCTCTCCCCGGTATTTACCCCCTCCCCCGGTATTTACCCTCTCCTCCCGGTATTTACCCCCTCTCCCCGGTATTTACCCCCTCCCCCCGGTATTTACCCTCTCCTCCCGGTATTTACCCTCTCCTCCCGGTTTCCCGGTGTTTACCATTTCTCGGCGGTGGCGATGTGCTCCAACGCTTCGTTTATCTTCTGAGCCATTCCCTCCGCTCAGGGGGTGTGTGTGTGGGTGTGTGGTGGGGGTGTGTGTGTGGGGGGGTGTTGGGGGGTGTGTGTGGGGGGGTGTGGGTGTGGGGTGTTTGGGGGGGTGTGTGGGTGTGGGGGGGTGTGTGTGTGTGGGGGGGTGTTGGGGGGGTGTGTGTGGGTGTGGGGGGTGTTTGTGTGTGGGTGTGGGTGTCGGGGGGTGTTTGGGGGGGTGTGAGAGGAGAGAGTGACGGGTTTCGGGGCAGTGCGGCGCCGCTGCCGCTCAGTGGGTCCGGTGTCCGGGCGGCGGCCTCTGTCCGTCCACCTCCCGCCCCTCTCGGCCACCGTCACCGCACTTCAAAATGTCCCTCACAGGAGCCCCAGTGCGCACCCGCCGTCCCCGACCCACAGCGCCACCTGGTGGCCGAGCGGAGGTACACCATCAATGGGTTTCCTGCCGCCCCCAATAATAATAATAATAATAGTCTTTGATACTCCTCCCCCACACCATTATAATGACTGTATAATAATCCTCGCCTTTGATATTTTATTATAATATCATTTATTATGTAATTTCACGTATAATATATGACGTATCATTTATTATAATTACAATATAATCGTAAAATTCACTTTGCAGCATATTCTGGGAAGCGCTTTGCGACGTCCGGAAGAGGTGAAAAGCGCAATATCAAAGGTGTATTATTGTTGTTGTTATTATTGATATGGCACCTCTCAGGTTAGCACAACGCCTCAAAGCACTTCACGGGACTTACTGTGAAGTGTAGTGACTGGTTTGTATTTCTGTGGGTGAACGGAGCAGCCGATGTGCGCAAAGCGATGTCCCACAAATAACGATTGATGAGTGGATCAATTTTATTTGGGGGATTGTTGGCCGGGATACCGGGAGAAACGACCTTCTCTTTTCGATCCGAATAGGTAGAGGGAGGCCTCGGTTTAATGTCTCATCCGAAGGACGTCACCTCCTCAAAGCGTTTCACAGAATATACTGTAAAGTCAATTCACTGTATATTTGTGGGCGAAACACGGCAGCCAATTGCGCACGGCAGTGTCCCACAAACAGTCGGGGTTTGAAGTGACCAATTTTTTTCAAAGGACTTATTACCCCTGGAAAAGCAATACGCCAATCAACTAACAACCAGGTTCCTACCTACTGCGAGGTAAACAGGCGAGTGGAGTAAGGAAACTTGCTCAACATTTCACTCTGCCGGGAATCGAACGCAGGTCTCTCGCTCAGGACTCCACAGTGAGTTCCAAGTCCCAACGTAGATCTTGAATGCATAACGTCTAACGCCCGTCTGAAGAATAAGCAGACGGGACTTCATCTTAATATCATATCTTAAGTGCTGCACATAGCACAGAAACTGCCCTGGTCAAGGTCACCAATGACATCCTGACCATCTGTGACCAGGGCTCCCTCTGCCTCCTCGTCCTCCTCGACCTATCGGCAGCATTCGATACGGTCGACCACGCTATCCTCCTCCACCGCTTGTCCTCCCACCTCAACCTTCAAGGCCCTGTCCTTGAGTGGTTTAGGTCGTACCTCTCCCACCGTCTTCACTTTGTTTCCACGAATGGCTTTTCCTCCAGCCCCGCACTGTCTCGTGCGGTGTCCCTCAGGGCTCTGTCCTCGGTCCCCTCCTCTTCACCCTCTATATGCTCCCCCTTGGTGACATCATCCGCAGACATGGGGTTAACTTCCACATGTATGCGGATGACACCCAACTCTACCTTTCCTCCTCTACCCTCAACTCCACGACCACCGATGTCCTGACAGCCTGCCTGTCCGACATCGAGTCCTGGACGAGAGACAACTTTCTTCAGCTCAACGTGCGTAAAACTGAGGCCCTCCTGATTGGCTCACGTCAGCGCCTCCGCACCTCAGGCGCTGACAGCATCAGCATCCAAGGCTGCACTCTCCACCTCTCAAAGCCAGTCAGGAACCTCGGCGTTCTGTTCGACCCTGAGCTGTCCTTTCTCCCTCATATCCGCACCACAACTGGCACCGCCTTCCATCACCTCCGGAATATCGCCAGACTACGGCACTACCTCACCCCTCACGCTGCTGAAACTCTGGTCCACGCCTTTATCACCTCAAGGCTGGACTATGGGAACTCTCTCCTCGCCGGCCTTCCCGGCACCTCCCTCCACAAGCTGCAGGTCATTCAGAACTCTGCAGCTCGTGTACTGTCCCGCACCAGGCTTCGGGACCACATCACTCCCACCCTCGCTCGCCTCCACTGGCTCCCCATCCCCCAGAGGATCGAATTCAAGATCCTCATCCTCACCTACAAGGCCATTCACGGCCTTGCTCCCTCCTACCTCTCTGACCTACTATCCCCCTACCTACCTGCCCGTACCCTCCGTTCCTCTGGCTCCGGTCTGCTCCACATCCCCCGCCCCAACCGCCCTACCATCGGTGGCCGGGCCTTCAGCCTCTCAGCCCCGAGGCTCTGGAACTCCATCCCCCAGTGCCTTCGCCGCCTCCTCCCTTTCCTCCTTCAAGGCCGGTCCCAAGACCTTTCTCTTCAACCATGCCTTCAGCTCCACTCTCGACTCTCTATCCCCTCCTCGCTCCCTCCCTTCCCTCCCCTCACCCTGACCATTTCCCCCCAATGCTCGGATCCCGACCCAACTGTACAGCGCCTTGGGACGTCCTCCCGACGTGAAAGGCACTCTATGAATGGAACCTTGTTGTTGTTGTTGTTGAAGACCATCCCCTTTGACAATGCAGCACTCCCCTGGCTCATTCAGGTTCACAGCTAATTTCACAAGCAGAAAGTATGGCATTTCTAGTCAAATTCATTGTGTATTTATTAGAATTTGTAATAATAATATAATAATAATCCTTGATATGCCATAATAATCAATAATAATAATCCTTGCATTTGTTAAAACGCTTTTCACATCTTCTGGACGTCTCAAAGTGCTTTACAGAATATGCTGTAAAGTGAAATAACTGTATATTTGCGAGCGAAACGCGACAGCTAATTGCGCACAGAAGTGTCCCACAAACAGTCGTGGATTGAAAATGATCAATTTATTATTGTTTTGTTTTGGAGGGATTATCATTAGGTGTGTGGAGTAAGGAAACTTGCCCAAGGTTTCGCTCTGCCTGGAATTGAACCCAGGCGTCTCGCTTGCAAAGCGAGTGCTCTAACCACTGAGCTACAGGACTCCACACAAGGTATAATCTTCAAATAAGCCTGAATCCTGTGCCTGAATTTTCTTTTTACATAGAGAGATTGTTACTGAAGTAGAGTTTCCAGTGCTGATCTATATTCATCTCTGTGAGTGTCATCTTTTATGAGAGTAATGTGGGTGATTGTATGTAAAAAGATTCGATTACAAGTGAGCCATAGCCTTGCTACCCAGAGATGAGAAGCTTTGAAGTTGTTTGTGGTACATTGCTGTGCACAAATTGGCTTCTATCTTTTCCTACAAAATACAGTCAAACCTGTTCAAATAACCTCCTCAATTCAACAAGCACCCCCTTTAAACAACCACCCTCAAAGAGCCCGGACAAATTTTGCACAATAAACCACCTCTATTCAGCAACCACCTGCCTCACGCAACCTGTGGTTAACTATTTGTTACTCCACGCGGGTTAAAATAGCGAGCGGCCACCAGAAAACAATTAGGGCCTCCTTCAGCAAACAGTAACGACATGTGATTGTAATTTAGTTATATTTCTAATTATTTGTAATCTTTAATTTGTACATGAATTTGTTAAAATTAATCATTTTAATGTATGGGTTTGTATATGGATGGTATTTTTCTATACACTTAGATATTCACCAACAAACCCTTACTCAGAGGCCACCCTTATATAGAGGCCACTTTGGCCTAATGCCCTAAAAGGTTGTTGAAGACAGGTACACCATTTCTAAATTCTACAGTAAATCTTATGAAAATCTTTAGTTTTGATTTGTTTTGGCACAGTGATAAGCCGAAACTACCAAATTCAAGGATTTATTTTTATTCTTACTTGTCAGCCTCCCCCACTCCTCCAGAATCATCCAGAATTCTGCAGCCCGTGTCCTCTCCCTCACCAATCTCCGTGACCCTATCACCCCCATCCTCGCCCGACTCCACTGGCTTCCCATTACACAGAGGATACAGTTCAAGATCCTGGTCCTCACCTTCAAAGCCCTCCATGGTCTTGCTCTCCTCTACCTCTGCGACCTCCTAACCATCTACCATCCTGCCCGATCCCTCCGCTCAGCGGGCTCCAGCCTGCTTCACGTCCACTGCCTCGTTTGCTTTCTGCACTCTGCCTCACCCTCTGGAACTCCATCCCGCAATCCCTCCCGGTTGTCCCCCTCCCTTGCATCCTTCAAGACCCATCTCAAGACCTTCCTCTTCGACCATGCTTTTGATCTCTCTGCTTCCACCCTGCCCTCCACCCTCCCCAATCCCGAACCCCAGCTCGGGTGCGAAACTCTGACTGTCCAGCGCCTTGGGATGTCCTCCTGACGTGAAAGGCGCTTTTGAAATGTAGTTTTGTCGAGGTTGTTGTTATTTTGATAAAGTACTAGCTTCAGTCATTATTGTTGCATAGGATAAACAACAGATTAGTCGTCAAATCTCTTCATTATAAGAGAAGGTAAGGAACAGGCAATCATCAACATGCTTTATTCTGAGGCAGGAACAACAGATTGTGTTATAATACAGTAATACAGTATGAGCCAGTTTATGTGGTGGGATAATTATGTTTGAAAACCTCAGTTGGATAAAGAGCTGGTTCTTCTGATTGTCAGCAGGCAGTCGAGTGGAGACTGACTTGCTGTGTTCAAACCAGTTTAAAATTGGAGAAAGTGTAGCCTTGCAAGAATTTGGTTACTCAATGAACGACTGTTTGTGGGTCACTGCTCTGTGCAATTGGATCCCACATTTCGCCCACAAAATGTACAGTCAATTCACTTTACAGTATATTCTGTGAAGCGCTTTGAGATGTCTCGAAGACGTGATGAGGGGCTATATCAAATGCAAGGATAATTATTATTATGCAAGGATTATTATTATTATTAATTATAATCCTAGCAATTGATATAACACCTATTATCCTCCCGACGTGAAAGACGCTATATAAATGCAATTTGTTGTTTTTGCTGTTATTACATTGAGGATTACATTGGAATATCTAAATGTGCTGCACAGGTAATTGCTGTCAGAAGCAGTGAAAGTTTAGTGTACTCTAATGTTAATTTATAGGTCTTTGCTGGCACATCAATTGTATGTATTTGTAGACAAACACAACAGAAAAGTTGCCAGCAGCAAAGCCCCCAAATTAACAAAAATAATGAGAAACATTTGTTTTCTTAAAAAAACTTATTTTGATAATATTTTGTGATCTTTTAAAAATTATTATACAAGAGAAGACGACTCCATTTTTTCACAGGACACCACAAATACAGGGAGGATATTGTTCTCATCCTCGCTTTTAAGTCCCTCCATGGTCTTGCCCCACCCTACCTCTGTGACCTTCTAAAAGTCTACCAACCTGCCCACTCCCTCCAATTGTGGACCTGCTTCACATTTCCCACCCATCATCGGTTAATTCAGCCTTTTTGCCCCCACTCTCTGGAGCTCTATCCCGGATTTCCTTTGTCGCGCCGCTTCCCTCAATTCCTTCAAGGCCCTCGTCAAGACATTATACTTTGGCGAACTTCAGTCATCTTCCCACCACCACCCCCTTGTCTCCCCCCTCTCCTGAATCTAGCCCCCAGCTCAGGTGCAAACTCTCAACTGTCCAACGCTTTGGGGCGTCCTCCCAATGTCCTGAGAGTCCTGTAGCTCAGCGGTTAGAGCACTTGCCCTCGCAAGCAAGAGGCCTGGGTTCGATTCCAGGCTGGGCGAATCCTTGGGCAAGTTTCCTTACTCCACACGCCTGATAATAATTCTTCAAGAAAAAAAACAATAATAAATTGGTCACTTCAATCCACGATTGTTTGTGGGACACTGCTGTGCGCAATTGGCTGCCGCGTTTCACCCACAAATATACAGTCAATTCACTTTACAGTATATTCTGTGAGGCGCTTTGAGACATCTAGAAGACGCGAAAAGCGCTGTATCAAATGCAAGGATTATTATTGTTATTATTATTATAATGTGAAATGTGTGATATTATTTTTGACCAAGCCTTTAGAATGCTGAAAGTGATGTGTCATGTGTAATATAATTCAACACAATTCTCCAGGGGCCCACCATCAGTACTCAATATTGTCTTATACTGTAGTTTTGATGCAATTCAATACAGTGCAACACAGCGCCACTCAGTGGTTAACATTCTGTATAATATTATTGTAATTCAATATAGTTCTTCACACCACCTCTCAGTATCTGATATTGTGTCTGATAATTACCTAAGTATTGGAATTCAATAAGTCTCTGCAGCATCATTCATAATTACTAATATTGTAATAATTCAAATACAGTTCTCCACAGCTCTGTTCTGTGGTAGACTTTTTGGTCAACTGGGTTGACACAGCTAAGAATAATAATAATAATCCTTGCATTTGATATAGCTCCTGATCACGTCTTCGAAACATCTCTAAGCACTTCACAGAATATAATATAAAGTGAATTGACAGTATATTTTATGGACGAAAGGTATCAACATGCATAAGAGTATCCAAAACCAGATTGAGAGATCAGCAAATGTAATTGTTAAATTTGTACTTACTGACCTGTGGAAATAATCCACTGTATTACTATTTACCTTATCATAACTACAAGAACTTGAATACATATAGCATCCTTCACACAGGTTAGCATCTCGGAGCACTTAAATCCATCATAATTGTGAAGATCTCCACTAGCTCTTTCTTTAACATTCTGAGGTGCAGTGAACAAAATTAACTTCTCACTTTTCTCTCAAATCAACTCCACATGTGTGGGCTTTTTTGTTCCACCCTGAGGTTACTCCTTCATCAAACCAGTGACTAGTTAAGGATTTTTAAGTCCTTAGACTCAGCAGCACATTGTATAATATTCCAATAATGTGAGACTTTTGTAATGGTAAAAGTAAAGTGAAATTTCAAGAGAAAATTTTAAACCAAGACATAACATCGAGGGATGAAGACCCGATCAATTAATTGAATTAAAACCAGGAACTTAGTTTCAATAAAGAATGAAACAGATGAGTTAAATTTATGGTCTAGTCAAGTTGCTAAAAGATATCTGATAAATACAGTGAACTCTACAATGGTACAACTCTTTATAGGCAAACAGAGAAGCCAATTAGTGCACATTTGACCAAAAAATAATGTAATTAATAATTATTAATGTAATTTTTTTTCACGCAAAGTGTGCAAAGATGTTTTGAGATGTTCTCCTGATGTGAAAGGCACTATAAATGTAAATTATTGTTGTGGGATATTGCTGTTGCAAACTGACTGCTACATTTGCCTACAAAAATAGCCACCTTCCAGCAGGAGTCACTGGAAACCCATGGAAACCCCTCCCTAGCCCAGGGACATTGATGCCAGTTGTAGAAACCCCAATTAAGATTATTTTACTTCACATAAGTCAGGGAAAAGCAAACCTGAGATCTTCCTGGTTTGTATGGCTCGTTTTCACAGCGTGCAATGCCTTCACCTGCTGAGCCATCACAATGTTGGAAATGGGAATGATTTCACTAGTTGCTATATTGTGTGGAGTTTGCTTCCATTTTGTGACATGTTCCACTTCACAGCCAAGCTCTCACATATGACCTAATTGTCCAACTATTTTACTTCACATGTGTGCCAGGATTGGTTGACTTCCTGTAAAGCACTCTGGGACACTATTCTGTGTGAGGTGCACTATATAAATGCAAGTTGTTGTTGGTGGTGGTGTAAAACACAAAGAACAACCTGGTTTCTGCTCTACTAGGCTTCAAGGACAGTTGAGTCAGTGTAATGTGACCAGTAATGTGCAATCAAAGGTGGCCATAAATTTTGGTGATTGACTTCTTTTCACCTAAACTTCCTCTGAGCAATCTAAGGCCACAAATAGAAAGGATACTTCATTCCTTTACCTTGACCATCTTTGCTCTCCTTTTCTCTTCGCAAGCAAAACCTTAGCTTTTTTATCCCGTGAGGGAATTAAGAATATTTGGAGCATTTGCGAAAACGCTTTTGCTAAATCTGTCACAAGAGAAGGCTTGGGTTTCAACACAAATCCATGGCTTCAGGCAATGAGTGTATGAGGTTACTAATGGTGAATGTGATGGCATTCGCCTTCACAGAGAGTGTGATGATGGTTGGTGATTGATGACTTGCAGGTAGCTGAGAAATGTGTGCAATGAGTATCCGTTACGGTCGCTTGGACTTCAGATGCACGCCAACATCAATAAAAAGAAAGGCATCGACAAGCATGAACTCTTTCTTTAAAAAAAAGCCATGCCCAACTCAGTTTACCTCATGCATAATACAATAGTTTTGTGATGATCAAGTGGACCTTTTAGCGAGACTTCTTCTCCAGCTTTTCTCTGCAGATTTATTTCTCCGCACCGCGATCAGCAGCATTGCCATTACAGTTGGTGACTGTCCCCCACTGGCTTATATCGATGGGGAAGGGGGGAGCATTTCATAAAGCCCCCTTATGAATCCTGGCTCTGTGGTACAGTATAAGGTATCAGCCTATTTTTTTTAGACCGGTGACGTTTAATACTTCGTCTCACAAGTGTGGAAATGTAAAACAAGAAGCTCTATGCATTACAAAACAATAGTGACATTGTTTATTATTAGTCGCTTAAACCTACAAATACACAGTCACTACACTTGACATCAATTACCTGTGAAGCTCTTCAAAACACTTTGACGTTATAGGCGCTGTAATCATATGCAAGAATTATTACAATACAATTTACATTTATACAACAACTTTCATGTCGGGAAGTTCAGATAATAATAATAATAATATTTGCATTTGATATAGCGCCTTATCACGCCTTCTGAGACATCTCAAAACACTTCACAGGATATATTATAAAGTGTAGTGACTGTATTTTGTGGGCGAAACGTGGCAGCCAATTACGCGCAGCACTGTCCCACAAGCAGTTATAGATTGAGTGGCCAAATTATTATTATATTATTTGAAGGAATTATTATCCCTGGAAAGCGATCCACCAATCGACTAACAACCAGGTTCCTATTTAATGCTCGATAAACAAAGGCATGTGGAATAAGGAAATTTGCCTAAGGTTTCGCCCTGCCCTGGAATCGAACCCAGGTCCTCTCGTTTGCAAAGCTAGTGCTCTAACCATTAAACTATAGGATGATACCGATATGGGTCTCATCCTGCCTTTGTGTGTTGTTCAATGCTTTTTGGCACTGGCGTCCCGCATGAATCCCTTTACATGAAAATCACAAGTGCTTTCAGGGAGCCAGTCCGTCACTATCCTTTCTTCAACCACCATTCCTAGTTACCCATTCCAGCTTCTGCTCTGTATAAAGAAATATTTCCTGGTGCCCTTCACAACCCTGAATCCATGCCTTCTTGGCCTTCTGCCTTCAGCGTATCTGAAAGTATTGCTCTTGGTTTACTCTAGATCAGGCACTAAGGTGAGGGAGGATATATCTACCATTGTGGTTGGATGATAGAAAGTCATTGTGTCACTCATAAGAAGAAAGCGTCTGTGACAATGACCCAATAACACCTGACGATATTTCACCCTTAGTTACTAATGTAAGAAGGAGATGTTACTATATTTGGTAATACTGGTAATATTAAGCAAATCAAAGAAGAAAAACATTCTGCAGGTTATGTGATACACTGCTGCTCTTTGGAAAATTACTCACTCCACCCACCACACCCCCCCCACACCCCACCCCTCAACTCCACCTCCCCCCCGTGTGGTTGTTTACATAGGAACAACTGAATATTTGCCTGAGAACGAAACCACCTTTGAGGGAACAGAGCTTGAATGCTCCTGTGGTTTTACTCGTACATCAGGTGTGGTTTTCAGACTCCGATAGTTTTCGTTTGGTATAATAACACTCCCCAAACCGCACGATTATGAAATGGCTACCACAAAGTATTTCTTTTCCAGTTAATAAATAAATTAGCCTTTCGTTATACTGAGTTATTTTTTCCAGTCTATTTCAGTGGGTTGAATTGTTTAACTTTCCTGGTCCTATAAAGTTTATTTTGGGAGTCCAATTTAACCTTAATAGGATCTCTTAGTAAGGAATCCAAAGTACGCAAATGTGGACTCCTTTCAGTAATAGAAGGTACTTCAGGCCAACCCATGGGAATTTCCTGCTGACTTGTCAGTGTTTTTGTTGCTGTCTGTCTGAACCCAAATCTAGCTCATGGCTGCCACCTGACATTCTGATGCACATTACAGCGCCTTTCACCAGGCTAAGAACTCAATGTTAAAACGGACGTTGACTGAGATGTTGACGGTGATGAATTCAAGCAATGTGATAATAATTAAAGGTGACAATTGTCACATCTTCAGTCACATCCTTCACCCCTTTTGTCAGCTGGATCTCAACCTGGTCATTTGGGTCCATGCCTCTCATTCTTACAGAGAATGCCAAGACATATATGGGGGCGGAGGTGTAATTTGCAAGATTTGCAAATTGCTTTGTAAATAGACATTCCTATCTACTCCAGCTGTACTCCAACACACGCTCCCGCTCCCCAAGGCTTGGATCTTGTGAAACCGTGCCTACTACACTTTCAAATTATGTGAATTATAATCCTTACAATACAATTCACATTTACATTTATATAGCGCCTTTTTTCTCAGTAGGACATCCTAAAACACTGGAGAAGGATTGCACCCAAGCTGTAAATATATTGTTCTTTGGAAGAGACGTTAAACCTGTTGACTGTGTATTTTGTGCGCAAACTGGCTGATGCATTTTGCCCACAAAATACACAGTCAATCCACTTTACAGTATATCTTGTGAAGTGCTTTGAAGCGCGTCAACGATGTGATAAAGCACTATATCAAATGCAGGATTATTATCATTACATATATATATCATAATATAATAATAATCCTTGAATTTGATATTGCGCTTTTCACGTCGGGAGGACGTCCCAAAGCGCTTCACAGAACACACTGTAAAGTGAATTGACTGTATATTTGTGGGCGAACGCGGCAGCCAATTGCGCACAGCAATGTCCCACAAACAGTCGTAGATTGAAAATGACCAATTTATTATTGTTTTTGGTTTTGGAGGGATTATTATTAGGCGTGTGGAGTAAGGAAACTTGCCCAAGGTTTCGCCCTCTGCCTGGAATTGAACTCAGGTCTCTCGCTTGCAAAGCGAGTGCTCTAACCACTGAGCTACAGGACTCCAATCATACATACAATTGACATTGCTTCCAACACTTCCCTCCTCTCCGACAACTCTGACCTGCATCATGCTCCTGGCTCGCACTCCAACCCAACATTGGCAGATGAGCCTTTGGCCACTTTGAAAGATACTGTGTGTCACACCTCACATTGCTGTTGTCGTTGCTTCCCTCAACTGGGCCAAACTGATACCTACTAAAACAAGAAGCACGAAACATTAACTGGATATTTAAAGCAAAATATGTAATTAAACAAGACATCCCATCAATTAAGACAAAGCATATGCTGAACTTCAGCAGTCAGCATGACGCTATTGATCTCTTCACTCATTAGATTTAGGGCATTACTTGGCATTTCCACTCTTGTTGTTCAGTCTCATTGGAAGAAGAAAAATTGCTTGGACACAGAGCCCTGAGTGAAGCCTTCTACCTAAGCTGTCTTTCAGAACATATGTTGAAGCGGAAAGCTCTCAGCACCAATTCACTTCAGGGCTCATGAAATAGCCAGGTGTCAGTCTTTCACTCACATTTTCGGCCAACATATTTCCCTGACAATGAAAAACAGAGGAAAAGTTAATCCGGGGTCTGGAGAATTCTTAAGATATTTTTGGGGAGTTGGTGGGTGAGTGTGGGGGGGGCGGGGAATTCAAACATACTTACAAATGTAGTCTGGCAACTTGTATTATTTATTTTTATAGATATAATTCGTGCCTTTTTATTTGAACAATGTGTGTCTGCCTCCATATTGTCAGATCCCCGGAGTACCTGAGAATGTTAAGGCAAAGTGTTTTTCCTTTAATTTGCGGTAATGGCATCATCAATACGCACACAATATGTTGATTACACATTTATTTTGGCTCAATTTTTGCATTTATTGGCATGGATTTTTTAAAAAACATTTTTATACATTTCTTTCCATACCGTTCAGGGCACGTGGCGGAATTTATCTTGAGGAAATGTAATGCAATTGTTTTTATTAAAAAAAGAAACACAATTTTCCTGTTTTCTTAGTGCCTTGCTTTCTGGCAGAATTGGAGGCAAGATATTAATTTTAAAATTATATCCTTCATTCTACAACAAAGATAAGCACAAAATAAATCCATTCGACCTTCCTCTTATTTAAGATGTTTGTTAAAGGCTTGGCTCCCCTTTGTTTGGTTTTACATTAGTATTGTCTTATTGGGTATGGATAATCTTGATTCTGGAATAGAGATCACTTTCGGATATAGATGATATTGACTCTAGGATCAGGGGCATTTATGATAATAAATAATCATAATCCTTACATGTGATATAGCGCCTTATCAAGGTGTCAAACTGTCTCAAAGTAGTTCACAAGATTTTATTGTAAATGTAATGACTATATTGATGGGTGAAAATTCAGCCATTTTTGCACATGACCGTAAAATTAAATGACCAATTTCATCTTTTGGCCAGAATTTAGGGAGAAACTTCTTACTCTTTTCAAATAGCGTTTTGGGTTCTTTAATGTCCATCTGAACTGGCAGACAGGACCTTGATTTAACATCTCTTCTGAAGGACAGTACCTCTGACAATGCACTCCTCCCCCAGTGCTAATTTGGAGTGTCAGGTTAGACAATGATCTCAAAGTCCCAATGAGGAACTTACAACATTATGATTCAGAGATAAGAATACTACCAACTGAGGCAGGTCGGCACCTTTATTGGGTGACATTGCTTCTGGAATAAAGATCACTTAAGGTAAAAACTAACATTAACTCTAAAATAGGGATCATTTATGGATTTTGAGAACAACCACTTGCATTTATATAGCGTCCTTCACTCAGGGTAGCGTCCCAGAGTGCTTGACAGTGGCGGAGCAAGACACCGAGTAGGGGAGGGAGAGGTGACTGTAGGTACAATAGAATAGGAAGGTTTTAGGTGCGACCTGAAAATGGGGAAGGAAGGGAAACAAGAGAACATTGACTCTAGAGTAGGGATTATTTATGGATGAGGTTGACCTTGATGCTAAATGAGGAATCTATAAATGACTCATTCGAGATGCTGCTCCAGTAACACTTCTAAAACAGGGTCATTATTCTGTTATGAATTATCTATATACTGGAAGAGAGACAACAGTTCAAGTATCACAGACACATCGCACCCATGCTGAATTGCTCACACAAACATGTGTTATAGTTAATTGTGTGAGAGGCAGCAAGTGCTCAACTATTGGGCTGGTATATAATATAATAATATTATTATTATTATTATATAATATGAGGGATGAGAGTTGAGCAATGCTTGATGATCACAGTTAATGCTTGATCACACCAGTCCTTGCCAGGCTCCACTGGCTCCCTATCACTGAACTGATCAATTTGAAGAACTCTGCAACTTTCTCCTTCAATTCCTCCGCCTTGTCCCTCCGTCCCCACTTTCACCTAAAGACCTTCCTTTTTGAACATACTTGTGGTCACTTCCATCCTACCTCTTCCCTTGGTTCGGTGTTTAGACTCCGCCACTGTCAAGCACTCCTGGACACTACCCCAAGCGAAGGGCGATATATAAATGCAAGTTGTTGTTGCTCTGCTGTCTTGTCTCATATTGTTGTTAAAAATTGTATATAATAAAAATAATCCTTGCATTTGATCTAGCACTTCTCACGTCTTCTAGACGTCTCAAAGTGCTTCACAGAATATACTGTAAAGTGAATTGATTGCATATTTGCGGGGGAATATACCTTATTTTCAAGTGCTTTGCTTGACCGCCATGTCTCAAAAGAAAAAAGAAATTTGCGCTTTTGCAGTACCTCTCAAAGTATTCCACAAATAATACTGTCATGGGTAGCAGCCAAATTGAATTCATTCCAGTTAATTCCCATCCCCTGAAAGTGATTTTGTGTGCTAAAGTCGATAAGAAAAGAAGAGGCATCTCCTCTCCCTTTTTTTACACTGTTTGGAGCCTGTGTAGTTAACATTTTCTGCTAACAAGTACTCTTATCATTGCAGAACACATACATTGTGCGATGACCTTTACAATGCCCTGACATTTGCAACTGCATTCGGCTGGTTTGGGGGCTGAATGTAACGCTAGTTATGACAAGAAAAGGCACTGGGAATTGCTTTGAGGGAAGTGCAGAGGACTGAGTGTAAATCAGTGCTCAATATGCATGCTATATCCACTCACAGGTGGTATGTGTGTGTGTGTATACATGTGAAATGGATACAAAGAGTAAATGAACAGCTGGGGTGACTTTCAAAGTAGTAAATGAAGCAAGTGATCCAGGTGAGGTCCGTAAATAGCTCAACCTGCATTCCCACTATTTACTTTGTTAGAAAGCTCCACAGATGAAGTTACTGCCTTGCACAAGCTGTTTTGACCACATTTTAATGCTATAAGATGTTCTAGCCCTACAGCAAGCTTTTGGTAGTAGCCACCTTGAAGATTTGACAAGATCTATGCAACACAGTGTTTATAGTTCGTGGAGTACGTGGGGTCCTGTAGCTCAGTGGTTGGAGCACTTGCTTTGCAAGCGAGAGGACTTGGGTTTGATTCCCGGGCGGGGCGAAACATCAGGCAAGTTTTCAAACATATACCTGTTTGCCTAGCAGTAAGTAGAAACCCAGTTGTTAGTCGATTGGCGGATCGCTTTTCCAGAAATAACAATCCAATCAAAAAGCAATTTGGACACTCAATCCACGACTGTTTGAGGGCCACTGCTGTGCGCAATTGGCTGCCATTTTCACCCACAAAATATACGGTCAATTCAATTTACAGTATATTCCGTGAAGCGCTTTGAGACGTCTCGAAGGCATGATAAGGCAACCGCATTCGGCAGGTTTGGGGGCTGAATGCAAGGATTATTATTATTATTTTCCAATTCCACTCCAAACAGAGGGAGAGAATGTCCAACAGTAAGTCCATTTGGGAAATTTGGGAAATTGGGAAATTAAATCAAAGGGCACAGCAGCATTTACGTCAACAGACTTACTACAAAGGCTGCAGAAATGTATTCAGCAGGCAGCACAGTATAAAGAGTTCATTAAAATGCCTGTCTTGCAATCATGTCACAATATTGTCAAGTGTTTCACAGGAGGGTACCAAACATTGCAGCAATTATGTACCGTTCTGAAAGAGAACTGAAAATATATATTCGCTCGACTATTCATTCACGTCTTCTCTGTTGTACCGAAAACGATTTAGGCTCCCAGATGGGTTGAAAGCTATTAAGGCTAATGTTATGTCAGCACTGCTCAATGCATCGCAGATATTATCCACTGGTCAAGTAGTTTATGAAACTGCATCCCATTGAGAAAGTATGCGCTGGGTGAACAGTTGCCTCCCCCACCCCCACACTAAACCACTTCACATACATTCCTGTCCATTTAATGGAAGACTATGCGCTCTTCTTTGCCTCCAGGGAAGTAGCAGTGAAAGTTTCCAGTGCATTGTTAACAGTGAGCATTACATCATCAAAAGGACTTCTGAGAACTTGCCACTGGTGCGGATGAATTGCATACCACTTTAAACTCCTCGTCAGAAATGATGAGATAGCTTGAAGGATTTTGGGGCAGTGACTAGACCGTATAACATACTGAGCCAATATTTATAACACAGAGAATTAACAGACAATAATTCACATTGCAGTACATTACTAAACAAGCACTATCCACTGAATGCACTCCCCATTTAGTTTTGTGGCTGATACAGACAGTACTTTCTCATGCCAACCTGGATCAGTTGGTACCACTCTGGTCTCTGGCTCAGAAGGTTGCAGGTTCAAGCCCCACATTGGGAGCTGAGCTCATAGACCAACCTGACACTCCAGTGCATTGCAGAGGTGCAGTCTTTTCAGAGAAAACATTGAATCAAGGTCCCGTCTGCCAGGTAGATGCTTAAAATCCCATTACTCGAAAAGAGAAGTTAATCCTAGTGTCTGGGTCAAAAGATCTTTAGATAAATTGGTTAGTGTTCATATTGTAGTGGGTGTGAATTGCATTGCTCCTGTAGCAACTTCCTCCAGATAGAGCCAATGTATTTCACATTGCCACAAACTCCGGTTTGTGCTGCGTGAATGTTGATACATCATTGTGAGGATGATGGGACATTTAATAATATCCTGCAGCAACAGAAGGCACCCAGTATTTACCAGGTAGAATTTCCCACAAAAAAATTAGATCCAGAACTGTAAGGACAAAGTAAATAGACCATTAAGAGTAGGACTGAGGAGCTGGGGGGAGTGGGCCAATGTCAGAGCTGAACATTTCTGACTGCTTTTAAATCATTAAGTCATCCTTAAGTACCTTTCACATCAGGAGGAAGTCTCAAAGTGATTTACAGGATATGCTGTAACAGCAACAACAACTTGCACTCATATAGCGCCCTCCACGCAGTGTGGCGTCTCAGAGCGCTTAACAATGGTGGAGCCCAAGGCCGAGCCAGGGAGAGGGGGAAGGTGACTTAGGCGCGGTTGAAGAGGAAGGTCTTCAGACTGTTTTTTGTAAGCAAACGCACAGCGTACAGTTTTACACACAGCAATTTATCACAAACAGCCATGAAATGATTTTATTTGGCAGAAGATTGTTGGCCAGAACACTTGGAAAATTCTCTTCTTTTTTGGAATAAGTTCTTTAACATTCAGCTGAACAGGCGGCACACCCCTATGTCACTGTATTGGAGTGTCAGCCTAGACCATATGAGTTGAAAGTCCCGAAGTGGGGCTTGAATCCAAAATCTATAGTATAGTTGCATAGCAGATGAACCAGTACTTACTGAGCACTTAGGACATCCCTGGCCAGGATCCAGTTGCCTAACCCAATGATTCCACAGCTGCTGTGGTAGCTTAAAAATAGAGGCAACCAGCCACTGTTTGAAGATTTTCGACAATTAAGTTCTCCGATTCAATCCCATCCAAAGGTTTCCAATGCTCTTATTCCCAAAGAATTTAAGGAAGGACACAGGATACGTTCATTTTTCTCATCCTATTTTGTGCCTTTCCAACAATGAAAAATAAATACGAGGCATTTCTAAGTTGTCGTGTAGACATATAATTCCTCCAATATCTTAAATGTTTTGTGGTGTTTTAAATTTCACTGAGTGGAAAGATGCTATAGACTTAGAACCCCCAACCTCACCCCACCCACACTCCTAAGAGACAACAGCTGATTATTTGAATATGTGAGTCCACTGCTTGCCTTGATTGAACTTTCAAACAAAGCATGTTAAACTCTCCGCCAGCTACCCCTCATGTGCTGACGACTGGACATGACTTTACACTACAACCATCAGTGTGCAACCAGGGTGCTTTGCTTTGTGAAATATTTTATTCATAATAATAATAAATCTTACGTTTGATATAGCGCCTTTTACATCGGGGAAGGTCTCAAATTCTTCGCAGTATTTACTGTAAAGTGCATCGACTGTTTATTTTCTGGACAAATACACAACGCACAATTTTACACATAAGAATGTCTTACAAACAGCCGTGAAGTGAGAGACCAATTTTATCTGGGTGATTGTTGGCCTGGATACCGGGAAAAAAATTGCTTCTCTTTTCGAATCATGCCACGGTACCTTTAACGTCTAAGGGGCCTTAGTTTACCATCTGATTCGAAGGACATATTTCCATCACATAGATAATTTTCTTCTGATGTTTTAATAGGTGGTGTTCCTTTAACCCTTGATCCTCCCTCTGATCTGCTGAACAGGATTATTTGGCAATATGCATCTTACGGGGGTGATGCACAGCATTTTATAATGCAAACGCAGCAGCATTTACGCCATAAATAAAATTCTATTGAAGGCTGAAATTATAACTCAGGAATTCAACAGTCAGCTTTAAGGTGATTATTTTTCTTTATTCCCTGTTCATTTTTCGTGCTTCATACAAGTCTACTTATTCCTCCAGTATCGGCTCCAGCTCCGCCGATATTCTATTTTTCGTGCTTCATACAAATTTACTTATTCCTCCAGTATCGGCTCCAGCTCCGCCGATATTCTATTTTTCGTGCTTCATACAAATCTACTTATTCCTCCAGTATCGGCTCCAGCTCCGCCGATATTCTATCAGCTTGTCTGGCAGACATCAGGGCCTGGATGAGTGCAAACTTCCTGCAGCTGAATGTGGACAAGATGGAAGCCATTCTCCTTGGCTCCCATCAACATCTTCACTCCTGCGGAACTGAACTCCTCAATCTCCCTGGGCTCTCCCTCAAACTCACCAAACCAGTACGCAATCTAGGCATCCAGTTCAACCCCCAGGTGTTCTTCCTTCCCCACATCCGATCCCTGACCAGGACTACCTTCCTCCACCTCTGCCACATTGCCCGCCTCTGACCGTACCTTATCCCAAATGCAGCCAAAACCCTCGTGCATGCGTTTGTCACCTCCTGCCTGGATTATTCAAACGCACTCCTCGTCGGTCTCCCCAACTCCACTATTCAAAAGATCCAGCTCATTCAGAACTCTGCCACCCGCGTATTTACCTGGACCAAACTCTATACTCACATCTCACCAGTTCTGGCCCAGGCTCCACTGGCTCCCCATCATTGAACGAGTCGACTTCAAGATCCTCACACTCGTGTTCAAATCCCTTCACTCCCTGGCACTTTCCTACCTCTCCGACCTCCTCACTCCCCAATCCACTACCCGGAGCCTCCGCTCGACTGATACCAGCCTCCTGCTCATCCCTCGCACACTCCGTCCCAACATTGGATGCGTGCATTCAGCTACTTCGCCCCGAAATGCTGGAACATTCTTTCTCAATCCCTCCGCCTTGCCCCTCTCTCCCCTTTTTCAAGTCCTGCCTGAAAACCTTCTTTCAGCCATGTTTGTGGTCACCTACCCTTCCCCCAGCCCACTGCCAGACTCAGAGTCAGACTCCGCCACTGTTAAGCGCTCTGAGATGCTACGATGGAGGGCGCTATAAGTGCAAGTTGTTGTTCACACAGTAATTCTCCATTGTTCTCACTTGTGGAGTCCTATAGCTCAGTGGTTAGAGCACTCGTCTTGCAAGCGAGAGACTTGGGTTTGATTCCCAGCAGGGCAAAACCTTGGGCAAGTTTCCTTACTCCACACGCCTGATAATAATCCTGGTCATTTCACTTAATAGTATATTCTGTGAAGCCTTTGAGACGTCTAGAAGATGTGAAAAGCGCTATATCAAATGCAAGGATTATTATTAGTAGTAGTAAACAGGTATGATGTAATTATGTGCTTCAAATGTGCAAGTCCAGAGAGGTAAAAGCCGAATTGCAGAAAACATGATAATAATAATCCTTGCATTTGATACAGCGCCTTATTATGTCTTCAAGACATCCCCAAGTGCTTCACAGATTGTACTCTAAAGTGAATTGACTGTATATTTTGTAGACGAAAACTCGGCAGCCAATTGCACACAGCAGTGTCCCACAAACAGTCGTGGATTGAAGTGAGTAATTTTTATTATTGTTTTTTTGAAGAATTATTACCCCTGGAAAAGCGATCCGCCAATCAACTAACAACCAGGTTCCTACTTACTTCTAGGTAAACAGAGGCGTATGGTGTAATGAAACTTGCCCAACGTTTCACCCTGCCCAGAAATCGAACCCAGGTATCTCACTTGCGAGGCGGGTGCTCTAATCACTGAGCTACAGGACTCCACAAAATAAATGACAGGTGTAATAAGAATGCACTCTATGAAGCCTTGTGTTGATGTTGCTGATGTTATCAGGCATCCTCCTGGAATCTGTGAGGCCCAGAGCTCACACAATAGATGGGTTATTCTGTTACATATCAACAGTGGTGCAAACTCTGATAGGACAAGAGAGGCGGCTGAGAAAAATGGAAGGAACGCAGGTGAACAGCCCGAAGATTAAAAACCGCTGAAATGATGAACTTATCATTTTACCATCACAGTTAATTATACTGCATTTTTTGGGGGCTGCTTAAGTCGGTCAAAACCGGATTTGCTTTCAGCGTGGTCCTTCATAGCAAACCCAAGCCAACAGAACTTAATCAGTATTTCTGACATTCACAACCACAGCAGCAAATTACATAAGGTAATGTCTCAGAGAAAGGTGTTGTTTAAAAGATATGAACTAGAAAAGGCCAACAACAACTTGCATTTATATAGCCCTCCTCACGCAAGCTAGTGTCCCAGAGCACGAATCTTCTTAAGTGATAATAAAATTCTGGGGTCTAACGTGCTTTTTTTAGTGGAATTCCTTAAAAACAATCTGAGTTGGGAACTCAGGCAGATCAGACTGACCCACAGGGATTTAACTCAGACGTAGATCACATAGAAGCAGAGTCAGAGTGATGTACTCCAGGTTTCATTAGTGAACAATCCTGTCATTGGGTATCAGACACAACTGTGTGTATTACAGTTCTGTTGTGAAACATACATTGTACCTAACTGCTGAGGCCAGCAAAAGGAATAAAATCTTTTCACTTACAAAAATTGACAATTATGCTGCAATTCCCAGTAATTGCTGTACCTACGAGTCATTGGCTGTATATTATCACCACACTGTGTCCAGACTGTTACTGCTTCTATTGCTGGTTCGACACGCACCTAATCAACAATCTATTAAAAGGCAGCTTGATGTTGTGATGGAAGGACAGTAGAGTGGATATTCTGAACAGTTGTTATCAGATGGGTCGAAGGGCTTTTTTCATCCAAGACCAATCTTGTGATCTTACAAAGCAACAACAACTTGCATTTATATAGCGCTCTTCACATGGTGGCGTCTCGGAGCACTTGACAGTTGACAGTCTGACCCCGAGCCAGGCGGACAGGGAGGGGGAAGGTGATTCAAAAGGTAATGTCTCAGAGAAAGGTGGTAAGCATATTCCAAAAGGAATATCTTTAGGCGGGATTTGAAAGTTGGGAGGGTGGGGGCAAGGAGAGATTGAGGGAGAGAGTTCCAGAGTTTTGGGATGTAGTGGCTGAAGGCATAGCCAAAGTTGGTGGAGCGGAAGGGATGAGGGACAAACAAGAAGCTGGAGCCAGCCAAGCGGAGGCAGCGGCTGGTGGAGTGGGGGTTAAGCAAATCGGATAGGTAGGGAGGCACGAGGGCATCAAGGCATTTGAAAACGATTGAGAGGATCTTGAAATTGATCCATTTGGTAATTGGGAGCCAGGAAGAGTAACATGCAACAAGAGAAGGTTGTGAGGAGGTGAGCTGTCTGACTCAGTTGGTAGCACTCTCACCTCTGAGTCAGAACATCACAACTTGTAACTTATATAGTCTATGCTGATATTCTAGTATAGTGCTAAGGTGTTCTGCATAGTCGGAAATACAGTACTTCAAATGAGACTTTAAACCAAGGTCCCGACTGTGTCTACAGGTGATTGTTTAAAGATCTCATGCCACTCCTTGAAAAGAGAAGGGAGTTTCTCCAGTGTCCTGGCTAACAGGACATGGAGGCTTTTTCATTTGGCTCCTGCTTTCACCTTGCGGCTAGGTGGGGGTAAACCCAGACAAATGCTTCACCAGCCTCTTTGGCCTCCATGCCACAGCAATAATAATAATAATAATAATAATCCTTGCATTTGATATAGCGCTTTTCACGTCGGGAGGACGTCCCAAAGCGCTTCACAGAACATACTGTAAAGTGAATTGATTGTATATTTGTGGGCGAACGCGGCAGCCAATTGCGCACAGCAATGTCCCACAAACAGTCGTAGATTGAAAATGACCAATTTATTATTGTTTTTGGTTTTGGAGGGATTATTATTAGGCGTGTGGAGTAAGGAAACTTGCCCAAGGTTTCACCCTGCCTGGAATTGAACTCAGGACTCTCGCTTGCAAAGCGAGTGCTCTGACCACTAAGCTGCCTCGGTGCCTTTACATCCCATATATAAATACAATGACTCCAAGTCATAGGCAAGAAAGGAGTTTATCCAGAAAATCTCTTGATCCACTGAGGGACAAAGGTGGATCTATTTCTCGGTGGAATAAAGTCCACCCACATGCCGCGAGCCAACTCCCCTCCCAGATGGATTATCGTTACTTTGTTTTCCCTATAAGAACACTTTTATAACCAAGAGTGCCCACTCTTGTGATCCACTTCCATGACTTTATCAGTGTGTACTAGCTGGAGGCACAGCAGCTGGTGCCTTTCATCTGCTCCTCGTTTCACTCCACAAGTGTTTGCGTGTGTCAATCATTTCACTCTCTGCAGCCCTTGGACCATCACAGGTTCCACAAACCAGGAGGTCAGTTTCCACTCTTATTAATAATAACCATTGCATTTGATACAGGGTCTTATCACATCTTCGAGACATCGCAAAGTGCTTCACAGAATATACCGTAAAGTGAATTAACTGTATATTTTGTGGGTGAAATGCAGCAGCTAATTGCGCACAGCAGGGTCCCACAAACAGCTGTGGATTGAGTGACCAAATGATATTTGTTTGAAGGGATTATTACCCCCAGAAAAGCGATTCACCAATCGGCTAACAACCAGTTTCCTCTTCAACAGCGCTCCTACCTAATCTCCCTCACTGGCTTAGAGGAAGCCTCCGATTTTGAAGTAGAGTTGCGAGATTTACAACCTCTGCCTAAGCAGTCTAGGAAACTGTCTTAAACCTTTGGGAAATGATCTTACCTATTCCAATTTCACCTTGCGGCAAAACAGAATCAGATACATCTGCGGGTACCAATTTGCAAAAGGTTTCTTGTTACATTCATTAACTTTTTCAGGAAAAGCGTTCCGCCTTTTTTGTTAGTCGAATTAATCATTTCAAAAAAGAATTTGATCGTCCAGTGATGCAACAAGCCAGTGCTGTCTGGTCACTACTTCTTCATTCGCACAGGATGAGGAGCTACATAACGTCCTGGGCTAGAATTACATCCCTTGGGCAGAGTAAGCTCGGCGGTTAAGAAAAAAGTACATGCCTTTGATAATCAGCTCCAGTATCTCTTTCATGTCAGTAATGAGATGATACGGCAGCCTCAAAGAGTCTAATTCAGTAAAACAAAACTGTTATAAGTCCGCTGAGGGAGGGGGTGATGAGGGAGTGCTTGGAGGTCATGAAGGAGGAGCATTGGAATCAGTCAGCACTTCGGGGCAGGGAAGAAAAGGAACTGAGAAAGCATTATTGCAACAATCTGAGCCTGCAAATACTATCAAAGGGATCCCTCCTTTTTGCCATGTGTTGCTCTGATTATTTGGGACTAAGGGCTATTGCCAAGAAATTGCTCTAATTGCTCGATGGCTAGAGGCTGGGCTGGGTTTTAAGCTTTGAACTGCGGAGATTGAATTTCATTCCACATCTCTATGTATTTTTCCTAGTTGATACTCTTCATGTGGTTCTGCCACGAGCTGCTTCCAATGATAATTATTGGGAATGGCTAATAGCTGAGAAATCGCTCCTCGTTCCTTGCGATTCTTGACTCTGAAGAAGCAACGGGCTTTAAAGTAAAAACAAAATGATTGGAATCGGGTTCACCTGCTCAGACTTCAAACACAAAACACCGTCGCACCGGCTGCTTGGCAGAATATCCCTGAAGCTATCACTGAGAAGACACCGTTTTCTGTTTTCATTGGCATTTGTCATTCACCATCTTATCTTTTGAGGGGATGGGAGAGGGGAAGGAGGAAATGAGACAACACATTGCATCTTATGTTCAGCTACCAGCCAAATACTGAACAATAACAGCAGTAACTTTTACCTAACTCCTGATAACTTGACACTGACTTAACTTGTCACTATTACTTAAGACATCACACTGTCAATATCTTGGCTCCATTTATTGATGTATTTATACATATGCCTAACTTGCCACTCCGGATAACTCTGAGCCTTTTTCTCTTGGAGTGTCGAGTTAATAATAATAATAATCCTTGCATTTTATATAGCGCCTTATTGCGTCATTGAGACGTCTCAAAGTTATCACGAGTTTATTGTATCTAGCACCCATCACGGAGGCTAACATTTCAAAGTACAGAATTATACAGAAGAGACGGCATGGAAACCTAAGCAGGGTGGGAAATGTGGGGCAATGGGTGGTGAGTGTGTGGGGGTTGGATTAAGTTGACCCAAGACATGGCCAGAGTGGTAGGTTTTTAGAAATGTGTGGAAGGTGTGGAAGGTGTTTGGGAGAATTTTAGCACATATTGTTGGCAGAGTCTGTAGCTTACTCATCCATCCTTCAACGTGACTCCTTCAGGAGTCCTGTAGCTCAGTGGTTAGAGCACTCGCCTTGCAAGCGAGAGACCTGGGTTTGATAACTGGCAGGGCGAAACCTTGGGCAAGTTTCCTTACTCCACATGCCAGATAATAATCCCTCAAGAAAAAAAACAATAATAAAATTGGTAACTTCAATCCACGACTGTTTGTGGGACACTGCTGTGCGCAATGCGCTGCCTCGTTTTGCCCACAAATATAGAGTCAATTCACTTTAAAGTACATTCTGTGAAGCGCTTTGAGACGTCTAGAACACGTGAAAAGTACTATATCAAATGCAAGGATTATTATTATTACTTATTATGAATTGAGTAGACTTCAGGAGAAGGGGGAAGGAACCTCAGGGGAAAAGAATCAGAGGGAATTGCTTAAATCATCATAAACATCTTGTAATGTAAAACATCCTTCTCTGACATTGAGTTGGCAGGTCATGGTGGAGGGTGGGGGGAGGATTCACATATTCTACTTTATTTTTATTTAAAAATGTTACCTCAAAGCTACTTAGAACCTTTCATAGTGTACACAGAGGAGAATATTAACAACCTGACAGCTGTCCTGGCGCCTTACTGTAATGAATGTTCATATGTTGCTGGAAAATCCATGTAATTTTGCAATAAGAGAAGAATTATCTGCAGAAAGTTGTGTTATGTTAGGAAAACTAATGTGTCTTAAATGGATCTAAATACACTGTTTTGGTCTGAGCTCGACAGTGGTTTCTGAAATGTAAGTACTGTAAGTATGCTTGGCCTGATAGATTAAGGGGCAAGGATTGAATGGATGGCAGATGTTCTTAAATAAATAACAGATATTCACCACAATCCTGCATGAAAAATATTGCAGTACAATCTCCAACACCCACCCACCCACCCCATCTCCCCCACACCCGCCTAATAAAAGAAACCCATAAATTACAAATTGCTAGTCAAACATTTATAATAAGCTTTGAACAAGTAAAGTGGATCCTCACTTCTATCAGCTCTCGGAGAAATGAAAGCTATAAATTATTTCACAGAACAGTCTCTGTGATTGCTTCAGGGCAATAAGCAAACGTTTAAAAGGAATAGTTAAATGCTTCAATTTTTTTTGGTTGAGGTGAGGCATAAATACTGTGGGTTTAATTCTCCATATGATATATCATATTGTATGTTTTTATATATTTTATGTATAGTATATTGATATATATATGATATGCATATAAAATGGTAACTTCCAATGAAAAAGTACCTAATAAAATAATACAGTACTATCAGATCAAGCAAGCATCATAATTCTCTGCATTGATATTAAAAACGACTTCACGTCTGCCCTGCTCGAGTGGATATTAAAAATATTGGCACTACTCGAAAAGAGAAGGGAGTTCCTCCCAATGTCCTTGTCAACAATCCACCAGATAAAATTAGTCATTCACTAAATGGCTGATTGTGGGACATTTCTCGGTGCAAATTGGCCACAATCACATCACTTTACAGTAAATTGTGTGAAGCACTTTGAGACACCTTGACAATGTGCTAAAATGCTATATCAAGGCAAGGGTTATTATTGTTGTAGTTTCCTCCATTTCATGTTACTTTGAATTGACAGTATGGCCAGTGAACAAGGCTCCTAGGGTTAAGAGCCCATTAAAACATAGGTCTGATACCAGCCTAGCCAGTGAGGGACGAGACTTGGGCTGAGTTATTTCAGGGAGCAGAATTCTTCATCGACATTCAAATCTATCACCTTTAACCATCACCTTTTTAAAAAATTGTTCACTTCAATCACCAACTGTTTGTGGGACATTGCTGTGCGCAATTGGCTGCCGCACTTCACCCGCAAAATATGCGTAAAAAGCGCTACTTTGTTGTTGTTGTACGCATGTTGTTGTTGTCGTTGAACCTAAAGGGTGAAAGTTATGACCTGTGATGTGCTAACTATCGCAGATGTTAATTGTCACATTGTTGAAAAATGTGGGCAGATACTCACTACAAGAGACCATCAGGTACGCAAGTTTGACTTGACTTCCCTTCCCATTCACAATGGGTGGGTCTGAAGCTTCCTTGCAGTGCCTATTGGAAATGCAACATTGGAGTGTTGATTAGTGATATGCCGGCTTTATCCACACATACATTCCAGCCTGATGCATGTGCCAGCTTCAGGCTTTTATTTCATCCATTTAGAAGGTTGTGGGCAGCAACCTTTTCGAACAACAAGGGAGCTTTAATGTTCCCCCGTAAAGCCAGACAGGACGAAGTTCAACACTTAATCTAAAGGATGGCACCTCTGACAATGCAGGTTTCTCATACACTTTATTCGAATATCAGCTAAGCATGTCAGCTCAACTAAATCAGCCTTGACTAAACGGGGCTTGGACTGAAAACCATCTGATTCAGAGGTGAGCGTGCCATCTGTTTACACCCCCACTCCATTACTCGCCCCCTTCACTCTGCTAAACGAGCCAATCTGACACAATAGTACTGAGGAATAGTATCAGCTTGCAGTGGGCCTAAGTTCTTGAAGTGGCCCGAAGGAAATAGAGAGACTAAGTCACAAGAAAGGGATGTTCCTTAGTAATTGACACAACTCAAAGAAAGGTAAGGAAGTTCATGCTTCAAACTTTACAGCTGACTCTTGATTTACTACCTAGCCATTGCGTTAATTGAAAGCAGACTGCAGGGCAATACTTAACATCAACGCCACAATTTAATTCCTGTAACATATTCAGCATCTGTATTAATGTGCTTCTACATGCACCTATGGGACAGGCCTCTGAGGCCCGAAAATGTCCCTAGAATAGCCTGCGGCACCATTTCTGCAGCACCAAATCAAAGAGGACAAAATTCTTATATTCATCCTTTGTTTCAGAACCAGTCTTCTGCAAATCTTTAAACAAATTTGTTTTACAATTTCAAGACTTAATTTAAGAATTCCCCGGCTTAAATTTGAAGTCAATTTTTTTCTTACATTTTGTGGCACTTCCAAACAGGATTGCTTAATACAAAATCCCATTGGAATTCCTGTCAAATGTACTCCACTCCGAAAATAGTGTCTATCAGAGAAGAGCCCCTATGGCCAATGGGTTATTAATGAATAGAAATATCAAGAAAAGGGTGTCTCCCAGCATCCTGGCCAACAATCCCTAAATAAAGTGAGTCATTCAATTCATGGCTGTTTGTAGGACATTGCTGCGCATAAATTGGTTGTCATGTTCGCCCTCAAAACACACAGTTACTCTACTCAGCAGCATATCCTGTGAAGCCCTTTGAGACGTTCTCCTAACGTGAAGCTTTCTCAGTGTAAGATAGTTAAATTTGCAGATGACGCCTAGTTGGGGAGGTGGGGAACTGTGGAATCAGAGGAAGCAGCATAGGTCCTACAAAGATAGTGTATGCACATGGGCTGAGAACTAGCAAATGATGTTTAATACTGATAAATAAGTTCTTCTTTATGGAGAGGGTAATCATTGACTGGAATAGGTTTCCAGGATAGATGTGAAGGCCCGGGACTAGACTAATTTAAAAAGCAGCTTGTTGCAGTGATGAGAAGATGTTGGGTGTTCTGGAGGGATGAGATCAGATGGACCAAAGGACCTTCTTCATCCAGGACAATCTTATGATCTTGTGAAAGGCGCCATATTAAATGTAAGGATTATTACTATTGTTATGAATAATAACTTAGCCCCCAATATTGCATGCATTTTCATATAGCAAGACAACACAAAGCCCTAAAACGATTTATTATTGTATCATAGTAACACATTTTTGTCCTTTTCTACTTCACAATAGATACAAGTCTAAAAGAAAATATAATATACAACAACAACTTGCATTTATATCGCGCCCCTCACACAGGATAGTGTCCCAGAGCGCTTGACAGTGGCGGAGCACAATGCCGAACCGGGAGGAGGGGGAGATGACCATAGGGACGGTCGAATAGGAAGGCCTTCAGGCGCGACCTGAAGATGGGGAAGGAAGAGGCAAGGCAGAGGGATAGAGGAAGAGTGTTCCAGAGTTACAGTATACAGGATGCTTCTGAAAAATTACTGAGAGTAACACTATTTTAAAACTGACTCTATAATTTATTTTATAATCCCACGATTAACACCCTAAATTACAGAAGATGACAGGCTAGTTTATTTATATGAATCTTGCCCCTGATAATTGCTCTAAGTGCTGCTTTTCAACATTTCATGGTAATCCAATACCATTGGGTTTAACTTCTTGTGGAGAATGTGGTTTGGCAAAAAGTGTGCTTGAACTAGCCTTCCCGCCAAAGGTAACATGGTGCCAAAAAGACCATAAGAAAACAAGACCACAAGGGAGCCTGGAACAAGGAAAGGTTGTTCTGCCAATCAAGCTCCTGAAACACACTGATGTTATAGAGTCACGTTCACTCGTGGACTCAAATTCCATTCATTCAATCTCCTGAGGCAAAGTTCTGCATCATTCTACATCCCCTCTTGTCCACCATAAAAGTGAATAATTTCAGAATATCGATCCAATTTAGCAGCTGCCTTTGTTGGATGCTTTCCACAGACGTTTACATTTCCTAGATGTTATTAGCACAGGAACCAGTGTATCAGGTTGGCTCTGTTGGTAAAACTATCGCCTCTGGGTTAGAAGGCTGTGGGTTCAAGTCCCATGTTGGGTCTTGACCGTATAGTCCTGGGCTGCGATTACAACAACAACTTGCATTTATACAGCACCCTTCACTCGGGGTAGCGTCTCAGAGCGCTTAACATTGGCGGAGTCTGACTCCAAGCCGGTGGGAAAGAAGAGGTGACCGTAAACATGGTCGAAGAGGAAGGTCTCTTTTAGAGTTGTGATCTAAAAGAGGTGAAAGAGGGGGCAAGGTAGAGGGATTGGGGGAGAGAGTCCCAAATTTTGGGGTGCAGTGGCTGAAAGCACAGCCATTTATGGTGGAGTGGAGGGGATGAGGGATAGGCAGGAGACCAAAGCCAGCCAAACAATGGCATATACGTCTTTCTGATCACACAGAACTGGATTTATTGTTTCCAAGTTGAGTCTTGGGAATAAAAGATTTAGATCTAAAACTTCACTGAGCAGCAGTCCATTCAGCCCATGAAGCCTGTTCCACAAGCTCCATGTTGGAAATTGAACTCACAGTCCAGATTGACACTCCTTAGCATACTATGGGAGCACTGTGTTGTTAAAGGTCCTGCCTTCTTCTTCAGGTGAATGTTATTCAAAAGTGGTCAACAATCCTCCAGATTAGCTGCCATGTTCGCCCACAAAACAAACACATTCACTACACTTTGCAGTACATCCTGTGAAGTGCTTTGGGACGTCCTCCTGACTTGAAAACAGCTATAACAAATGCAAGGATTACTATTATTAAAATAGTTACTACACTAGACAGCAATTCCAGGTGAAGCACTTTGAGACATTTTCACATTTTTAGCGCTAAATCAAATGAAAGGATTATTAATGAATACTAACAGCATAATCCAGCAGGATACATCCATCATATGTGTATTGGTGCTAACTCTCTCCCTGTTCTTTCCAATGCTTTGTGATATTTTTCCTCAAGTGATTATCCAGTTCTCCTTTTTAAAACGCAGTGCACATTAACACCCAGGTTCAGAGCTGTTTGGATCATTTTCTCTGACTTCCCAATAAAAGTCCCCCAGGTGTTTTGAAAACGAAACGCCGCCAAACCCTAGGTCACATCCTGGGGCTGTCTGAAATGACTCACTCTGCTGTTTTCCATCACATTGTAGAAAGGAGAAGAGCAGCCACTTAGCACGTGCACTGAAACTGGGTGAAGATGTTTTGTGGTCCTGCATTGCTGATGTTTCATTTCATCGCTGCTTACTATTGCCTTTGTATATTATGGGTGGTCCGCATTGGCAACTTTAAACAGGCACGAGTTCAAGACTGCCTTTATTTCAGTGTAAAGTTGCAAGAATGAAAGGGGTATAATTATCCACATAATGGGCCTTTGAAGATTACTAAGGTTACTCACAATAAGAAACATAAAGTATGGAACTACTTTGTCAGGGCTGTTTGTTTACTGCATTTCTGCAGTGCTGGCAACCCTTAACCCATATGAGTAACTGCAACCCATTATCAAGTGAATTATAGGGGTCATTCAGAGTCTGTCTCCATGCCATACTAATATCTCAATAACCTCCGGCTAAATTATCATAACTACTGTTGGTTATCCCCATGAATTTATACATGGAGTTCTAGCTCTTGCTCTCTTTCTGCCTTTCCCTTAGTTTGCTGGCTGGTTGTCAACATCAAGATGTGCATTGATTTCCCTGTAATGTAAGGCAGACGTTTACTATGCCAATCCAGAGTTTGTTATTGCTGGCTCATCACAACCACATTAATGCTGACAAAAAGGGGCTTTTAATTAGTCAAGCCACAGAGTCTTAAACAAGTGCCTGCCTGCCCTGTCATAATATTTGAAAAACAAGTGTCTCTTTTCGCTGACTAAATTAAACCGGCTGAAAAACATCGAAGGGGAAAGCTTCTGTGAAGCGAGATGGGAGTGGGGTGATCACATCCCATTGTTTAAGTCCATCTTTCGCATCTTCCATCTCATCTGCTGTCTTGAAGAAATCATCTTGGTGCAGAACACAACAGTTTGGTAGTTGTTGGACAATTCTATGTGTCCATTTGTTCGACCTCAACAACAACAACAACAACTTGCATTCATACAGCACTCTTCACATGGGGCAGTGTCTCGGAGCGCTCAACAGTGGCGGTGTCTGACACCAAGCCGAGGGGAGGGAGGAGGTGACCATAAGCATGGTCGAAGAGGAAGGTCTTCAGTCGTGATCTAAAAGAGGGGAAGGAGGGGGCAAGGTGGAGGGATTGTGGGGAGAGAGTTCCAAGGCTTCGGTGCATAGTGGCTGAAAGCACAGCCGCCGTTGGTGGAGCGGAGGGGACGAGGGACTAGCAGTAGGTCATGGCCAGCTGAGCGGAGCGGAGGTTGAGTTGAGAGAAAGCAGGTCAGTAAGATAAGGAGGTGTCAGGGTGTGAAGGGGTTTGTAGACGAGTGAGAGGATCTTGAAATCGATCCGTTCTGTGATAGGAAGCCTGGCAAGGACTGGTGTTATGGGGGAGGTACAGAGTTTAGTGGGGGTGAGAATACGGATGATTATGAATCAGTTGTAGTTTGTGGGCAGTAGAGCGGGGCAGACTCCACAGAGCAACACACACTGCACTTTCCCCGCACGCATGGACTCACTGTGTCCAGTCGGGCTCACGGTACTTTCGATGAATTTGTAGCTGCAAAAATAGAATAAATTAGAAGCAGCAGTAACGTTTCTGTGGCTCTGTAGTTTGGAGCTGCCTCCTCCTTCTCACAGGAGACTCCAGCACAAAAAACATGCTGTGAATTGCAGTCGTGGAAGAAAATGGATTCCACCTGTTTTAACTTGTTTTTTTTACATATAAAGGAAAAAATCAGTTGCAGAAGGGATGGGGGAATGCTGGCAATTGAGAATGCAGGGTTTACCCACAAATGGCTTTCCGGATTATTTTGTTTTTTGCACAGGATGCACAGGGAAAAGGAAGATTGGATATGATTAGCCTAAGATAATAGTATATTATCCAAGGGCGTGACTCCAGGACCAGTAAGAGTCTCTCTCTTGCTGCAGAATTAGCTCTGAATGGGTCTTGTACATCTCACCTTCCCGGTCCACAATTCCCAGATAATATTGGTCATTCATTTTGAGGCTGTTTGTGGAACATTGCTATGCGCAATTGGCTGCCGCGCTTTGCCCACAAAATATACAACAACCAAAAAATTACATTTCTATAGCGCCTTTCACGTCGGGAGGACGTCCCAAGGCACTGGACAGTCAGTGTTTCGGCCCCAAGCTGGGGGTTGGGATAAGGGAGGGTGGAGGGCAGTGGGGGAAGGAGGGTGATCGAAGGCAAGCTCAAAGAAGAGGGTCTTGAGATGGGTCTTAAGGAGGTAAGGGAGGGGTGCGAAGCGGAGTGACTGCGGCATAGAGATCCAGAGGGTAGCCGAAGGCCCGCCAGCCAATGGTGGGATGGGCGAGGTGGGGGACGTGAAGCAGGCCGGAACCTACTGAGCGGAGGGAGCGGGCAGGTTGGAAGGGGGTTAGGAGGTCGCGGAGGCAGTGGGGGAGCAAGACCATGGAGGGATTTGAAGGTGAGGACCTGGACCTTGAACTGTATCCTCTGTGTTATGGGAAGTCAGTGGAGTCGGGCGAGGATGGGGGTGATACTGTCACCGAGCCTGGAGCGGAAAAGGACCGTCAATCCATTTTACAGTATATCCTGTGAAGCACTTTGAAACATCTTGAAGATGTGGTAAGGTGCTATATCAAGTGCAAGGATTATTATTATTATTATATAACACCTTTCATGCTGGGAGGACGTCTCAAAGAGCTTCACAGGATACACAGGAGTGCGACTTCAACCTGCACTTCACCCCCTCCTGCTCCATCTCCTCGGACTTCTCTTCCCTGCTCTCCTCGCTCAACCTCTCCCTCCACATCAACTCCCCCACTCACAGTCACGGCCACCCACTCGACTTGGTGATCACCCTGGGCCTCAGTGTCTCGGATGTCACCATTACTGTCTCCTACTCTCGCTCCTCCCCCTGGTTCACCACCCATCTCCGCTCACTGAAGAGCCAGGTGCGGGCTGCTGAACGCACCTGCCTCAAATCTGTCCTAACGGTCCACCAACAAATCTGTCTGGACCTCCTCAAAATCTACCACTCCGCTCTAGCCTCGGCCAAGTCGTCCTTCTACTCCAGGATAATCCTGGAGGCGAAGAACAACCCCAGGCTTCTGTTTTCTACCACATCCCGACTCCTCCGTCCCCCCGCCACCCCGCGCAGGTCATCTCCTCCAACCTTCACTGTGAGGAGATGCTGGATTTCCTTGAATCCAAAATCAAGGGAATCCGCTCCGCGGTCACTCCCCCTCCAACCTCCACCCACCACCCACCCCCTCCCTCCCACAATCCATCTCCTACCCATCCTCCCCTACACACCTTCGTTTCCCCACCCTCTGTCACCAAACTCAACCTATCCCTGAAACCCACCACCTGCTCCCTTGACCCCGTCCCCACTCCACTCCTTATCTCTCAGCTCCACCTCCTTGCCCCATATATCACAAACATCATCAACCTGTCCCTCTCCTCTGCTCTGTTCCCATTCCCCTAAAAACTGCCATCATCACTCCCACTTTGAAAAAATCCTCCATTGATGCGTCGCAGCTATCAAGCTACCGGCCCATCTCCAACCTCCCCTTCCTGTCCAAGGTCCTTGAAAGAGTTGTCGCCTCCCAGCTGCGCTCTTTCCTCTCCACCCATTCATTATTCGAACCCCTTCAGTCGGGTTTCCGTGCTGCCCATAGCACAGAAACTGCCCTGGTCAAGGTCACCAATGACATCCTGACCATCTGTGACCAGGGCTCCCTCTGCCTCCTCGTCCTCCTCGACCTATCGGCAGCATTCGATACGGTCGACCACGCTATCCTCCTCCACCGCTTGTCCTCCCACCTCAACCTTCAAGGCCCTGTCCTTGAGTGGTTTAGGTTGTAGCTCTCCCACCGTCTTCATTTTGTTTCCATAAACGGCTTTTCCTCCAGCCCCCGCACTGTCTCGTGCGTGTCCCTCAGGGCTCTGTCCTCGGTCCCCTCCTCTTCACCCTCTATATGCTCCCCCTTGGTGACATCATCCGCAGACATGGGGTTAACTTCCACATGTATGCGGATGACACCCAACTCTACCTTTCCTCCTCTACCCTCAACTCCACGACCACCGATGTCCTGACAGCCTGCCTGTCCGACATCGAGTCCTGGACGAGAGACAACTTTCTTCAGCTCAACGTGCGAAAAACCGAGGCCCTCCTGATTGGCTCACGTCAGCGCCTCCGCACCTCAGGCGCTGACAGCATCAGCATCCAAGGCTGCACTCTCCACCTCTCAAAGCCAGTCAGGAACCTCGGTGTTCTGTTCGACCCTGAGCTGTCCTTTCTCCCTCATATCCGCGCCACAACTGGCACCGCCTTCCATCACCTCCGGAACATCGCCAGACTACGGCACTACCTCACCCCTCACGCTGCTGAAACTCTGGTCCACGCCTTTATCACCTCAAGGCTGGACTATGGGAACTCTCTCCTCGCCGGCCTTCCCGCCACCTCCCTCCACAAGCTGCAGGTCATTCAGAACTCTGCAGCTCGTGTACTGTCCCGCACCAGGCTTCGCGACCACATCACTCCCACCCTCGCTCGCCTCCACTGGCTCCCCATCCCCCAGAGGATCGAATTCAAGATCCTCATCCTCACCTACAAGGCCATTCACGGCCTTGCTCCCTCCTACCTCTCCGACCTACTATCCCCCTACCTACCTGCCCGTACCCTCCGTTCCTCTGGCTCCGGTCTGCTCCACATCCCCGCCCCAACCGTCCTACCATCGGTGGCCGGGCCTTCAGCCTCTCAGCCCCGAGGCTCTGGAACCCCAGTGCCTTCGCCGCCTCCTCCCTTTCCTCCTTCAAGGCCGGTCTCAAGACCTTTCTCTTTGACCGAGCCTTCAGCTCCCCTCTCAACTCTCTACCCACTCCTCGCTCCCTCCCTTCCCTCCCCTCAGCCTGACCATTTCCCCCCTGCTCAGGTCCTGACCCAACTGTACGGCGCCTTGGGACGTCCTCCCGACGTGAAAGGCGCTCTATGAATGGAATCTTGTTGTTGTTGTTGTGTAACGTAGTGTGATGTGAGTGTTGATTATTATTTTAAACATCCCATTTGATTTGGCCTCCATGGTTTCTACAATGTACATTTATATAGCGCCTTCACATCAGGAGGACATCTCAAAGCACTTCACACTGCTGGCTGGTCATCAATCTAGGAAGTAACTATCTAACTCCTTTCGTTATGTTTGCAGGGCTATGGGGAGAGAGCAGGCGAGTGGGATTGAATTGGATAGCTCTTTTAAAAGAGCCGGCACAGACACAATGGGCCGAATTGCCTCTTCTATGCTGTATAATTCTATGATTCTATGATTTTAAACACCTCAAACAAATCACCTCTTAACCTTCTCAGCTCTAAAGAATATAATCAAGGTCTATCCAGCTAAATTCCTTCATCCCAGGTATTAATCTCGCGATTAATGCTGGATACACTCCAAAGCTTGTAAATCGGTTGCCAAACCTCTATTATTCATTATTATTGTTATAGTACTGCAAATGAGGCCTGGCCAACAGTCCACATAAATGAAACAGGATTTCTCTGCTTTTATATTCCAGACCGCTTGTGATTGAGTTCAGATATAACGGCATGTTATTTGTTATGAAATCACTAATTCTAACACATGTTAATTAGCACATCAAGGTGTTGCAATTTTCACCCACTGGTGTGCAACTTGAGATGGAAACACACCTGAGGGGGCAATGTAAACCTATAAGCTCTACAACATGTTAAAGCCTAGAGTAATGAATAAAGGTATCAATATGTGGACTGTCTGACCTAACGTAAACGTATGCATTGTCAGGAAACGGACAGGGAGCTACAATTTGCGAGCAGTTAAAGAGTAATGTAGAAAAGATGAAGAAAGGGACTTTTTGATACAGTGCAACAGTTGATCCTTTCTGAATGGAAACAAAATACCTGTAGCTCAGTGGTTGGAGCGCTCACTTCGCAAGCGAGAGACCTTGGGTTTGATTCCCAGCAGGGCGAAATGTTGGGCAAGTTACCTTACTTCACACGCCTCTGTTTACCTAGCAGTCAGTAGGAACCTGGTTGTTAGTTGATTGGCGGATTGCTTTTCTGGGGCCAATAATTCCTTCAAAAAAATTACAATCATAATAAATTGATCATTCAATCCACGACTGTTTGTGGGACACTGCTGCCGCATTTCGCCAACAAAATGTACAGTCAATTCACTCTACAGTATATTCTGTGAAGCGCTTTGAGACGTCTCGAAGTTGTGATAAGGCGTTATATCAAAAGCAAGGATTAATATTCAATTGATCACTGAATTTCCGAGTTGAAATGTATAGGATCATTTCTGAACAGTGATGGCAATTTCAGAGAAAGAGCAGGGAATGAGAACAGAATAGAGAGCTCTAGGGGAGAAGGGGTTCCCTGGATTATATAACCTCCTTCTGTCCTGTAATTTCTGTAGGGTACAATTTGCGGTGTTCCCCTCCTTATTTATATATGGAGTCCTTATACGTGGAGTCCTGTGGCTCAGTGGTTAGAGCACTCGCTTTGCAAGCGAGAGACCTGAGTTCAATTCCAGGCAGGGCGAAACCTTGGGCAAGTTTCCTTACTCCACACAGAGCCTAATAATAATCCCTCCAAAACCAAAAACAATAATAAAATTGGTCATTTTCAATCTACGACTGTTTGTGGGTCATTGCTGTGCGCAATTGGCTGCCGCGTTTGCCCACAAATATACAGTCAATTCACTTTACAGTGTGTTCTGTGAAGCGCTTTGGGACGTCCTCCTGACGTGAAAAGCGCTATATCAAATGCAAGGATTATTATTATTATTATTATTATTATTATATTCAGCGAAAGGAACAATACAGAAATTGGGTTTAAAAATGTGACCTTAAAACCTGTCCCAAATGGATTTCAGACTCGGCATCCATTGGAGTTTAGAAGAAAGTTTCTCTATCCAGGGGTTTCAGAGTCAAAACTATCTTAGTGTTTATTACTATTTTTGCTTCCTAGCTAATAGAGCTGCTGTTTGACTTTATTATTAATCTTTCTTTAAAAATTATTATTAGGCCAACAAATTGTTACTGGTAAGGAGGAATCTCGAAATCCAGATCGACGAGAATCAGGAAAGTATTTTTTTGAAAAACAAACAAAACTGGGCACCTCTTTTGGTGAGAGACTTAGTGTCACTCTTTAAGCACTCCGGGAAGCTAC
Source organism: Callorhinchus milii (assembly GCF_018977255.1). Lineage (NCBI taxonomy): Eukaryota > Metazoa > Chordata > Chondrichthyes > Chimaeriformes > Callorhinchidae > Callorhinchus > Callorhinchus milii. The sequence goes on along the minus strand of NW_024704743.1, from coordinate 116,945,904 downwards.
CCCACGTGAAGGGGGCTTATATAAATGCAAGTTGTTGTTGTTATCTCTTCAATTTTCTCCCACCCCACTCCTCCACTCATCCCTCTGCTCAGTTAACTCAGACTTGCTGTTCCACTACGCCCCTCCCTTTACTTCTCCATCTAGGCTCCTCTTTATCAGTTTTTGAATCCTGTCTTAAAACCTAACTCTTTCGATCGTGCTTAGGTCTTCTCCCCTCCCACCCTTCCCCTTGCTCAGAAACCGACCCAGTTTTCGTACTCAGACACCTTATCCTACTTAACCTGCCTAACAACAACAACAAAATTACATTTGTATATCGCCTTTCACGTCGGGAGGATGTTCCAAGGCGCTAGACAGACAGAGTTCGACCCGAGCTGGGGATTGGGGTAGGGCAGGTTTAGAGGGCTGTGGGGGGAAGCAGGGAGATCGAAAGCACGGTCAAAGAGAAGGGTCTTGAGATGGGTCTTGAAGGTGGCAAGGGAGGGGGCGAGGTGGAGGGTCTGCAGGATGGAGTTCCAGAGGGTCGGGGCAAAGTATCAGAAGGCCCACCTGCCAATAGTGTAGCAAGCGAGACAGGGGACATGAAGCCCACTGAGCGGAGAGAGCGAGCAGGATGGTAGGGGTTAGGAGGTCACAGAGGTGGGGGGAGGAAGACCATGGAGGGCTTTGAAGGTGAGGACCAGGATCTTGAACTATGTCCTCTGTGTGAAGGGAAGCCAGTGGAGTTGCAAGGTGTTGTACTTGCCTCAAAGTTTAATTCTAGCAGCTGGGAATCGAAAAAAAATCATCTCTTATGCTTTAAAAACAAATATAGCAATGTTTTCAATCCTAGTGCAATGACTTTCAGTCCTAGATCTGTCTTCAAAGAAAGTCCCCAGGCTATGAAGTGTTGGGTGATAAATAAGGAGCAGAAGAATGTATTTAGGAATACAGCAATTTTGATGCCTATAATTCCATACGTCGCCTATCATTGCTTTGTACTGAGTCACGGTGAGAATCATTCCAGATTTCATAGATGATGTGAAATCAGGGGCAAAATCACAAGAAGCTGTTATAATAATAATAATAATTCTTGCATTTGATATAGAGCTATATATCCTATCTCCTGTCAAAGACATTCACAGCACGAGCCTCATTTTGTAATAATCCTTATATTTGGTTCTGCGCCTTTTACATCAGGAGGACATCTCAAGGCACTTCTGTGAAGTGGAGCACCTGTGTTTATTGCAGGTATCGTGTAGAATAATGATGGTTGTTCACACAGATTGCGTCAAACGCATCTTACCTCACTGCTCTGCCCATTCATAGCAGCAAATGGAAACGGAATAAGTACAGGTATGTAGTTCATCCCCCAGGTCTCACTGTAGATGATGCTTCACATTTCGTTATTAATTACTGGAACTAATAATACTTGCATTAATATAGGCATGCTAAGCTGGTAGTACTCTCGCCTCTGAGTCAGAAGGTTGTGAGTTCAAGGCCTACTTCTCACATGGGAGTTTGCATTTATAGTCTAGGCTGGCACTCCAGTAAATCCTGGAGGAAGTGTTGTATTGTCCGAGGTGCCATCCTTCATATTAGAAGGAAAACCAAGATACGTCTGCCTGTTCAGTTAGATGTGAAAGATCCCATAATAATAATAATAATACTTGCATTTTTCACATCTTCTAGACGTCTCAAAGCGCTTCACAGAATATACTGTACTGTAATATACAGTAGTATCCCACAAACGGTCGTGGATTGAAAAAGACCAATTTATTATTGTTTTTTTGTTTCGGAGGGATTATTATTTAGGCGTGTGGAGTAAGGAAACTTGCCCAAGGTTTCACCCTGCCTGGAATTGAACCCAGGTGTCTCGCTTGCAAGACGAGTGCTCTAACCACTGAGCTACAGAACTCCACTATTCAAGAAGAGAAGGGAGTTTCTACCAGTGTTCTGGCCAACAATCCCCCAGATAAAACTTGGTCATTCAGTGTGCATAATCAATTGCCATGTCCACCCTCAAATATACAGTCATTACACTTCACTGTAAAATCCCATGAAGCACTTTGAGATGTTTTGACAGTGTGATAAGGTGCTATATCAAATAGATAATTATTTGGGGAGGATAAATTTGCAGGGCTATGCGGAGAGAGCGGAGGAGTGGGATTAATTTGGACAGCTCTTTCAAAGAGCCAGCACGGAAACGGTGGGTCAAATGGCCTCCTTCTATGCTGTATAATTCTATGATTCTATGAAGTGCAAATATTATGAAGGATTATTAATTATATAGCACCTTATCATTTCAAAGTGTCTCAGTGTACTTCACAGAGCTTTCTGTATAGTGACTGTGTATTTGAAATGCGAATATGGCAGCCAATTTGCACATGGCAATGTCCCATAAACAGTCGGGAAATGAATAATCATTTGAACTAGGGGATTGCTGGCCAGGATACCAGAAGAATCTTTCTCCTCTTTCTGAACAGTGGCACAGGATCTTTAACATTCACCTGAACAGACAGACATAATTATTTTATAATTTTCTTTGTCCAAATGTATAGAGACTTTTCTTTCACATAACATGTTAATTCACGGAATGGGTGTGGTTGCAAAATGTTATTTTTTTCAAAAAATAAAAGAAGGCCAAAGCAAACAGAAATACATGTAATACTGTAACAGCAATAGCTTGGTTAGCATAATTGCAGCCTCGGCCCCAGTCCAGGGGTTTGAACCTTTCTCTTTCAGCCAACAACCTAGTTTAATCCTTTTCCCTTCCTCTTTGACCATGCCTTCGGTTATCCTCCTACCAACACCCTCCCTGCTCTCCAACCCTCCTGATCCCAACCCCCAGCTCAGGTGCACGTCCATGACTGCCCAGCGCTTTAGAATGCCCTCCTGATGTGAAAGGCGCTCTATAAATGCACTGTAAAGAGCAACATTGTACATTCCAACACGGGAGCCTGTTCTCCTTATTCCAGTCCCGATCCCTCCAAATTGACATCCAGACTGACATTGACCTTGGTGTCTGCGAAACGGCACGATCAGTCCTATGTTCATCGTCTCTTTCAGTCGATTTCGGTCGTGTCTCTCCTCCCCAAGCCTTTGATGTGGCTTTTTGTCTGTGTTTGCAGCTGCTGCACCATGCCCTGTGCTGTCATGGCCATTGTGCTTTCCGGAGGATTCGCGGCTGCCACTCACGCTATCAAAAGAAAGTCTTTTAAACACCTTTCACACACACACACACGCAATTCCTCCCCCCCCCCCCCCCCCAGCCCCTTAGAATAATCTTGGGAAACATCTGTGCTGATTCACTTAGGCATTTGTTCCAATAGTTGTTTCTTTAAGCAAACTGGTTAAGGAAATAAGGATTTAAGGAATCAAGTTTTTGCACAGAGAAACAATACAAAACGGGATTGAGAAAGTAGCAGAGAATTGGGATTAGAGTTGTTAACTCCACTGGGGGAGCTAGTACCAGCAAAGGCTCGATCGGCCAAATGGCTTTCTTCTGTGATGTATTTTCTACGATTCTTATTGAGCAGGAAACCCGAGGCAAGCAATGTTACATTCCAGAGAATTAGGGATATTAACATTGTTACGTTATAGTGTTAGAAGGGCTAATAATAAATATAATAATCCTTTCATTTGATGCAGTGCCTTATCCCGTATTTGCAATGTCTCAAAGCGCTTTACAGAATATACTGTAAGGCGAATCGACTGCGTATTTTGTGGGCGAAATGCGGCAGCCAATTGCGCACAGCAGTGTCCCACAAACAGTCGTGGAATGAAACAACCAATTTTTTTTTAAGGATTTGTTACCCCCGGAACAGCAATCCGTCAATCAACTAACAACTGGGTTCCTACTTACTGACTAGGTAAACAGAGGCTTGTGGAGTAAGGAAACTTGACCAACATTTCGCCCTACCAGGAATCGAACCCAGGACTCTCACTTGCGAGGCGAGCGCTCTAACCACTTATAATAATAATAATAATAATAATCCTTGCATTTGATATAGCGCTTTTCACGTCGGGAGGACGTCCCAAAGCGCTTCACAGAACACACTGTAAAGTGAATTGACTGTATATTTGTGGACGAACGCGGCAGCCAATTGCGCACAGCAATGTCCCACAAACAGTCGTAGATTGAAAATGACCAATTTTTAATTATTGTTTTTGGTTTTTTGGAGGGATTATTATTAGGCGTGTGGAGTAAGGAAACTTGCCCAAGGTTTCGCCCTGCCTGGAATTGAACTCAGGTCTCTCACTTGCAAAGCGAGTGCTCTAACCACTTAGCCTATAGGACTCCAACATTGTTACATTCCAATGAATAAGGGATGCCAACAGTATTAGATAATGAAGGGATATCAACAATACTGCTCATCCCTTTGTAAGAGGAAAATCCAACCAACATCGTAACAATGTGATAAATAACTGGCCATAATCATTACAAATCACAAAAGTATTGGTGTCACAGGAGATGATTTTTTTTTAAATCAGTAAATAAGGTCTCAATGACGGCATTGAAAGATGAGAAACGTTCAAAGACTGTAATTTTATCAAAAAATTCAAAGAAAATGAGATTCTGAGTCTTTTTAAAAAAAGTAACACACAGCCCTACCCGGACTCTCAGTTCACAGCTGACGGCAAAAAATCTCACTTTGTGATTTTTCCCTGGTGAGACTTTTGTTTAAATCGCTCCACTCAAGGTGCCTTGGCTCCGCCTGAGTTTTTTTTAACGATACTGTTATCTGTTTCTTCAAAACTCTGCACAGATTACGTGTCATTAGTGCAAATATTTTCTTTCTGTCTGCACTTGAAAGATCGCTGTGTGCCGAGGCTTTGAAGTTGTTTTAAGCCGTTTGGCTTTTATGTCACAGCAAACGATGAAGTAATAGAGCATCTTAATCGCTTGAGACTCTTTCAGATTAAGACAATCCGTGCAATGCATCTGACTCTAAGATTATTTTTCCGAACGTCATGTGGTACAATGACTTATCACGCTGAAATGTCTCAGTGCACTTCTCACGATTAGGTAATCTGAAGAATGTTGGTTATATAGGCAAACGCAGCAACTAATCTGTGGCAGCAACATCTCACACACAGCAATGAGCTAAATGCTCAAAAATTCTGAAGGGTTTGAGTGAATTTGGATGAGGGCAGAATATGCCTTGTTCTTCTTTAAAATAATACTACTACTAATAATAATAATCCTTGCATTTGATGTAGCGCTGTATCATGTCATTGAGACGTCTCAAGGAGCTACACAGAATACACTATAAAGTGGATTACTACTACTACTACCGTGGGATCTTTAACTTCTACTTGAACCACCAGAAAATGCAAACAGGTTTAGCATCTCATCTGAAATCCGCACCTCTGACAAACCAAGTTTCCCACAGCAGTGCGTGACTAGAGAATGAGGCTGCATTATGAGTTTGAGACTTGGAATGAGCCTCAAACCCATTATTTTCTGACCAGAGCATGTATGGCTCTATGATGGCACTAAAAACACATGCATTCCCCACAAATATCCACTCGCTCACACAGCAATGTCCCACAAACAGCCGTGAACTGAATGACTCATCTTATCTGAGGAATTGTCGACCAGGACACCGGGAGAAACTCTCTTCTTTTTCAGAATAGTGCCATTGGATCTTTAAGGTCCACCCGAACAGGGACAGGAGCCTCAGTTTAACATTTCATCCAAAGTTATGGCACTTCTGACAATGCAGTGCACTATACTGGAGTGTCAGCCTAGACTGTTTGGGATCAATATACCTACATGATCTCTATCACCTGACTATAAATATCATGTCCATTTTGGGGGAATGGGGAGGTATTTCATACCAGTTCCATTAGGAAATAACACAATATTCACCTCATATCAATATTTACCTAAATCTTTAATATTAAAACTGAAATATCATTCAGAAAGCACTTAGTGTGGCTCTGCTCACGATAATGTAAGTGTGGAGAATTGCACTCAACTGGTGTTGAGCTCGGAGGCAGTGATGCAGAGTTGTTATGATAACCCCAGGCTGTCGGCTCACACAAAACCACACCAGCACAGGCACCACATTGAAACAGTGTCTGGAGAATAACTAACGCAGCAGACCCCAAGACGTTAATATTCACCAATGTTGCGGTCTGAATTCGAGAGCATAATAATAATCCTTGCATTTGACATAGCACCTTATCACATCACTGAGACGACTCAAAACACTGCACAGAATATATTGTAAAGTAGATTGACTGTTTATTTTGTAGGAGTAACACAGCAGCCAATTGCGCACAGTAATGTCCCACAAATAATCATGGATTGAGTGACCACATTTTTTTGGGAGGGATTATTACCTCCGGAAAGCATTCTGCCAATCAACTAACAAACAGGTTTCTACTTACTGCTAGGTAAACAAAGGCGTGTGGAGAACTTGCTTAAGGTTTGGCCCCACACGGGAATCAAACCCGGATCCTCTCATTTATGAGGGGAGAGCAGTAACCACTACACTATGATGCAGGACTCCATGTCATAGGCTGGCACATTCTCCCCCACAGGCACCTCAGCACCAGTGCTGGGTCCTTTCCAGCGACTGTGCTCTATTAATAGAAAATGCGTGCACCTCAGTCAATATTAACACAGAGTCCTGACCTCTCTTGACCAAACCTCATGTGTTGTTCTTGCTCAGTATCACCAGGAATGTGCTCAATGGACAGGCTTCCACAGGAACACTTGAGCTGCACTAAGGACCTGATAAGAACTTAAGCTAACGGAAAAGAAACAATCGACTTCCAGATGCTCAGTGCGATCAAACGATTAACTTTCTACAGAAGTTGTTCTATTGTGACTTCTGTTTCCAAGAACGTTTCCGCCTGTAGTCTGAATGTGCAATGTCGGGGTCTGGTTTTATTTGACTGTCTTTGATGCTTTCCTGTTCTTTAAGTGAAGCCTACACTGCAGATTATAACAAGGGGGTACAAATGTAGGATCGCCACAAGTGGATCTAAAAGCGAGAACAAGTTTAGGAACAATTTCACACACGGGATAGTGGAGCTCACTGTCAGTAGCTGTGAATGAAGCAGAATGCATCAATACATTTAAAAGGAAACTTGATGCATAATAATAATCATCATCTTTGCCCTTGATATAGCCTTCATCACATTGTTGAGATCTTTCAAAAGGCTTCAAGGATTTACTGCAAAGTGTAGTAACTGTGTACTTGTAGGATTGTACTTGTGGACACTCTGAGACAAGAGGACACAGGTTTAGAGATGCAAAGGGCAATTTCAGGACAGACATGAGGAAGTTGTTCTTTACCCAGAGGGGAATTAACAACTAGGACAGGTTACCAGGGAAGGGTGGTTGAGGCCTGGACAATGGGACTCCTATGATATAATAATAATAATCCTTGCATTTGATATAGCGCTTTTCACGTCGGGAGGACGTCCCAAAGCGCTTCACAGAACACACTGTAAAGTGAATTGACTGTATATTTGTGGGCGAACGCAGCAGCCAATTGCGCACAGCAATGTCCCACAAACAGTCGTAGATTGAAAATGACCAATTTATTATTGGTTTTGGTTTTGGAGGGATTTGTTGCTATGATGAGAGGATGGTGGGGTGGATGTTCTGGAGGAACATAGGCCTTCTTCATCCAAACTTGTGATGCAACAACAACAATAATAACAACCACTTCATGAGTGGAGGAGGGTGGAAGTGATGAGGGGCAAAGAACTTCTAATCTCTTGTCCTATTCAAGGCTTTTTCTATTTTTAACTTATGACCCTAGTTCTGCTTTCACGGTCCAAGTTTAATAGCCTTGCTTACATTTACATCCTCTATATCCTCTCCTCATTTCAATGCAGAACAACTTCTTCCCAGAGGTTCATTGAACCCACTCCAGTGACTTTCACATCCATTAAAAAACTCGTCCTCACTTCAAGCTTTCACAAAGTCTTGGCTGAATGGTAGGTTTGCTCTTATATACAACTACTTATGACAGGAATGTCAGTGAAAATAATACTCTGGTCAGCCTTGACACAGATGTTTTATCCAACCATTATTGATATCACAGGAGTGACACAAAGGAAAAGTCAAAGGACAACACTTAATATTTTATCTATTTATCTATATTGTGGGTAACTGGCACACTGGTAAAGTTGCCCGCATCAGTATCTGCAATTAGCAAACATGCAGCCTCAGAGGACTGGGTGCAAACAGGCAATTCCCTCATGATCTAATTCACACCCCTCTCACTCATACACCCCACCTTACTCACTCATTTACATACACACCCCTGGACTCACTGGCTCAGTCACTCACTCAAACCCCTACGCGGCACAAGCTGCTCCCCCTGCTCCTCAGTCTGATCCACCTTCCCCTGGGGTCACTTGCTGTGGCCTGATCCACAGAGCAATCTCTTCTTCTCCCTGCCGATCTGACCCTGCCAAAGCTCCTGGACGACTGGTCTCTCTCCCTCCCTCATTATCGACTGCTATTTTATCGACCTCGCCCCTTGTGGCCCATCTCCCTGCCTGCCTGTGGATGTATCAAAATGGGAAATGCCAAATTCCTGGTGAACAATCCCAAAGGTACAATTAATTAATTAATTTCTCCTGTCCTTCAGATAAGATGTTAAACCGAAGTTCTGTCTGCCTGTTCACGTGGATGTGAATGGCACAACTGAAAAAAGAGAAGGGGGTTTTCCTGGTATCCTGGCCAACAATCCCCACATAAGATTGATCATTCATTTCACGGCTGTTTGTGGGAATGTTGCTGTGCATAAATTGGCTGCTATGTTCGCCTAAAAATACACAGTCATTCCGCTTCACAATAAATTCTGGGCCATCCTCCTGATGTGAAAGGCACTATACAAACACATTATTATTGTATTCATTTCATGACTATTTGTGAGACATTGCTATGTGTAAATTGGCTGCTGGATTTCAACTACAAAATACACAGTTCTACACTTTACAATAAAATCCTGTGAAGCTCTTAGAAATGTCCTCGTGAAGTGAAAGGCGCCATATAAAATGCAAGGATTATTATAAGCCTGCTACAATACCGTAAGCAAGGGGATTAAGAATTTTCATAAGGAATAATTTCCGGGCCATCTACTTTGAACGTTAAATCTGTGCGTTTCCCATTCGTCAAACGTCTGTATCATATCTTGGAACTGCATTTATATGAAAAATGAGATGTGAATATTTTCCATTCAAAAAGTCGCATTAGTGCGCGCACAGAGTGAGATCATTCTTGAACTTGCCAAGGAAAACATGTAAAGTGAAGTACTTTGAGCTGACAATCTAGGCTGATAATAATAATGCTTGCATTTGGTTTAGCTCCTTTCACATCAGTAAGACATCTCAGAGCTTCACAGATTATACTGTAAAGTGCAGTCACTGTGTATTTTGGGGGGAAATGTTCCAATCCAGTGCTGGGGGTGGTGCTGCATTGTCAGAGGTGCCACCCTCAGATGAGACACTAAACCGAGATCCCATCCCAACTAAAATTAGTGACTCACTTCATATTTGTGGGGTGTGCTGTGTGCAAGTAACCTGCCAACAAATACAGCCTCTTGATAGCAATTATGTGTGATGCACCTTGAAATAATTTCAGTGTTTATAGGCACTATGTCAAATTCAAAGATTATTATTGTTATAGTTTCTCCAGCTCAGTGTAAAAAACACAGCCTGATATATTGCAGGCCCTGCCTCAGTTTCATATACCGTCAGGACGTTGACCTAAAGCCAATGGTCACATTGAACAAGTTTTCACGTTTTACCGCAAAATGTTTTGAAACAAAAACATGGTTCCACAACGCTAAAGAAAATAGCTCAAAAGGGGCAACCATTTCTTCCTAAGTATTAGATTTATTAGATGGGAAGCACCTCATTATTGGAAATATTGTCCTTCTGATGAGATTTTAAAGTGAGGTTCAGTCTACCTGTTCGGGTGAACACTAAAGATCCCATGGCACTATTCAAGAAGAGAAGGAAGTATCTATCAGGGTCTTGGCCAACAATAAAAATTGGTCATTCACTTCATGGCTGTTTGTGGGACATTGCTTTGTACAAATTTGGCTGCTGTGTTCTCCCACAAAATACACAGTCACTACACTTATATTCTGTGAAGCACTTTGAGACATCTCAACGACGTGATAAGGCACAAAATTAAATTCATCATTTATTATTATTGTATCCAATGAAGCACTTTGAGATGGCCTCACAACAAAAGCATTGTATCAAATATAAGGATTATTATAATAATTAGAGTGACAGTAATGGATATCTCCCCAGAGGCCCAATATTCAAGAAATCCTTTCCTTGACACCTTGCTCCGACAGACAATCCTTTGGATGAGGGAGTTCAATCGACAGTAAAAGATGTTTCTGAACTTTGTTCTCGTTTGCTGAAAGAATTACAGTAATGATACTTTCCACTCACCCACTTCTCCCTCCCAGTGTCCTGGTCAATAATCCTCCAGATAAACTGCCTTGTGGCTTCAGGTTTAAAATATCATCCAGCAGTTTAACGTGTATGGTACTTTAACAACAATTATTGTTCCCTTTTCTCTTTATTTTCTTTCCCAAATGCACGCTCTGCTTGACAATCACCCACTTAATCACATATTAGTCCAGATTGAACTAGTTATTATCCCCTTTGGGACAACCAGATAGAGAAGATAGATCCAGGGCTCCTTCTTGGATCACCAGAAGAGAGGGTACTATCACTACAAATCAATCCACTCCCTGACATCCACTCTACCCTACTCCTCTGCTCAGCTAACTCAGGTTTGTTGTGTTTCACTTACCCTCTCTGACACCAACTGTGCGCAATTGGCTGCCGAGTTTTGCCCACAAAATCCACAGTCACTACACTTTACAGTATATTCTGTGAAGCACTTTGAGACGTCTCAATGATGTGATAAGTGCTATATCAAATGCAAGGATTATTATTATTATTTTGCGGTCGAGCCTTCAGTTCCTAACCTCTGGAACCTCCTCCCTCTTATCGCTCTGTCTCGCTCCCTCTCTTTTTGTCATCAAGTTACGGCTCAAATCCTACCTCTTCAAACCTGTCTATGGCCACATCCCCTCTCTCCTTTGCTCAGCATCCGACCCCTTCCCTGTAAAGCAGTCTGAAGGGAGCTGGATAAACGCAAGTTGTTGCATGTCTTCCCCCTGTCACAAGGTTGTTTGTTAGCCTTGTGCTGCCATAAATAGCTGCTGCATTTGCCTGTAAAAGTAGTCACTAAACTTGACATAACATGTAAAAACATTTGCAAATTGTGAAGTGCCTTGAGCTGTTTCAACATGATAAAGTGCTATAAAATTGCAATTAACTTTCTTCAAAAACATCACCATTAGAGTCAGTATCCGAGGATGCTTATGAGTCCTTACAGCTGTCTTTAACTGCTTTGCAGAGCCAGGTAAGACAGTTTTGTCACCCAATAGCTCATGGAGGGTGCGATATGGAGACGAACACAGAAGATCAGGAGATGGCAGTTGTGTTAAACAGATGTTTCATATCAGCATTCACAATGAAGAGTGCGGTCAAATTCCAGGTCCAGTTGTTTCAGCTCAGGAATCTTTAAACACATCAGTGGAGCATGTGTTACCAAGAAACTCCAGTAATTAATCTCTACATCCAAGAATCCTCAAGGAAATGAAAAAGGAAATAGCTGAGGCTCTGGTTAGTATTTTGCGGGATCTGTTTAAAAACATTGGAGCTGTACCTGAGGATTGGGTGATAACAAATGCTGCCGTCCCATTGTTCAAAAAAAGGAATGAAACATGAAGCTGGAAATGATAGATTACTGTGTTGAACATCACAGGCCCAATAGTCTTAGCCTGCAAGACCTGTTTGTGTTAAAGGTTAATTTGTTGCAGAATTGTGCAAAATTCTTAACTTCAGTTTCAAAACACACACTCCATTCCACTTAACAATACGTTCCTTTGAAGCGCATTGAGACGTCCTCATGACGTGAAAGGCGCAATATCAAATGTAAGGATTATTATTATTATTATTAAATGGAACTTCAGAAAAAAAGTTTCAAGTTTAAGACTGCATTTGAGCTTTTAACCATAAGCATAAAGTTTGAGACTCTAATACCTTACAGGTTAAGGCTAGGTGGGATTAATAATAATAATCTTTGCATTTGGTACAACGCCTTTCACATCAGGAGCAGGTCTCAAAGCGCTTCACAGGATATATTGCAAAGTGGAGTGACTGTGTGTTTTGTGGGTAGTAGCCAAGAAATGTCCCACAAATAGCCATGAAGTGAGTGACTAATATTATTTGGGGGATTGTTGGCCAGGACCCTGGGAGAAACTCCCTTCTCTTTTCGAATAGTGACATGGGAGCTTTAACGTCCACCTGAACAGAGATACTTGGTTTAATGTCTCATCCGAAGAACGGCACCTCCAACAGTGCAGCACACCCAGGACTGCACTAGAGTGTTAGCTTAGAATATATGAGTTCTAAGTCCCGACATGGGACTTGAACTCACAGCCTTCTGACTCAGAGGAAAGAGGGCTACCAACTGAACCGCTCAAAAATCCTCATGGTCCCAAGCATTAAGAGAAACAAATCCCTGAATTTGTTGGGTTAGAGCCCAAGATAAGGTAAAATGAAGTAGGTATGATGGGCTGAGACTGTGTTTTTGACTTTGACTGTTCAGTGGATCCTCATGTTGAGATAACTCAGTTGGTAGCACTCTCACCTCTGAGTCAGAAGTTTGCGGATTCAAACCGCACACTGGGACTTTGAACTCGCAGACTATGCTAAGGAAGTGTTCCATTGTTGGAGGTACCTTCGGATGAGCCGAGGTCCCACCTACCAGTCCAGGTTGACATCAAAGATCCCGTGGCACTGTTCAAAAAGAGATGGAAGTTGTTGGTTTTCTGGCCAACAACTCCCCAAATAAAATAGGTCATTTACTTCATGCCTGTTTATGGGACATTACGATGCTCAAATTGGTGGCCATGTGCGCCCATGAAATACACAGTCACTACACTTTAATTGCCTCCTGACATGAAAGGTCCTGTATAAAATTCAAGGATTATTACTATTATTGTTCTCCACTGTTAGTGGAGAGATTTTAAGTGTATATTGTTCTGTATGGATTTAACTCACAAAGAACTGTGCTGGTTGCTTTATTTTAGTTTTGGGCCCCTATAATCGTTGGCTTAGTCATATTAACTCTTGATCAGTAATGCATGTCGCCTGCGATTAATTACCAAAAATAAAATGCAAGCTTACAATTCTTGATCTAGAACCAAAGTTAAGTCAAAATTACCATTCCACTGCAACCACTCAATGGGTGGTGGCGTTACCGCAGAGGTGACCCCCAGTATTCTCTTCAATGATTTTAACTGGGGGTCATGGAGGCTGAGAATGTCACAAACACACATGTAATATTTCAGCACAGAAACTTCGTCCCATCAAGTCTGCTTTGGTGTTTTTCTGCACTTGAGCCATTTAGTCTGGCCAATTACTATAGGGGCCAACAACTAAAACAGTTCTTCATGCATTACAGAACAATATATATTTAATGTGTCTCCACAAACAGTTAAGAACAATAATAGTAATAATCCTTGCATTTTATATAGAGCCTTTCACGTCAGGAGGACATTAAAGTGTAATGAATGTGTATTTCATAATCGTACTTGGGAGCCAATTTGTGCATGGTAATATCCCACAAACAGGCATAAAGTAAATGACCAATTTTATTTGGATGGATTGTTGGACAGGACAGAAGAAACTCCCATCTCTTTTTGAATAGCACCACAGGGTCCAGTCTGATCTAATAACCATTCGCTCTCTGTACCCTTTAATATTCTTCATACAGAGTCCTGTAGCTCAGTGATTAGAGTACTCGCCTGCAAAGCGAGATACCTGGGTTCGATTCTCGGTAGGGCAAAACCTTTTTCTAAACCAAGTTTCCTTACTCCACATGCCTGATAATAATCCCTCAAGAAAAAAACAATAATAATTTGGTCACTCAATCCACGACTGTTTGTAGGACACTGTTGTGCGCAATTGGCTGCTGTGTTTCACCCACAAATGTACAATCAATTCACTTTACAGTATGCTCTGTGAAGTTCTTTGAGACGTCTAGAAGAAGTGATAAGGCGCTATATCAAATGCAAGGATTATTATTATTTTCAAATTCTCTTTTTAAAAAGAGCCTCAACAGCTGCCTTCGTCTCTGTCTTTGTGACTTAATTTTTTTCAAAGTAGACTGTTTCACAGGATCGTTTTCTTAGCCAGAAGCGTCACTGAATCCTCGATCTGAAACAGAGAGATGCTTCAAAAAGGTCACAAGTGGTGGATTGCAGCCATTGAACACAACTCTGACAATCTGAACCTTATTGCACTGTTGAACCTTATTGACCTCAGATCACTTTCAGAATGCGCACTGTTCATGGGGTGCAAGGTTATAGCAAAACCAGCAGGTAAACTTTTACGAGGTAAAGCAAAGACCGTTTGCAAGTCCCACAAAATGAAGAGAGCAGCCATTTGTTTTTGTTCTTACTGCAATAAACCTGCCTTACTCCTCCTCAGCCTCTAGGGCAGAGATTTGTGCCGCATGTGCAGCAGTGGGTGGTGAATGTGTGTGTGTGGGGGGGGGGGGAAGATTCCACCCAGTACCTTACCCCAAGTGTCAGTCTTCCTGTATCTGCAGGTTATTTGATCAAGAGACCATCACAACCAAATACAATCTTGTCCTCAATGATTTTCCATTCAAGTCGTAAATAGTAATTAACAAATGCACTTAAATATTTATGCATTTTCCGTGTATTGAATGTTTTTCTGAACGTCCTCATTTTGTCTCTACTTCTTCTCTATCTCCAGTTATATGTCAATTACTATCAGATGTCAGGTCGGTAGCACCCTGACCTCTGAGTCAGAAAGTTGTAGATTCAAGCTCCCAGTCTCGGCTGACTCCCCATGGGGAAGCACAACATTGTCAGATGCATTGCCGTCCTTTGGATAAGATGATAAAATGAGGTTCCATCTGTTCAGGTGGACATTAAAGATCCCTTGGCACAATTTGAAAAAAAGAAAGGAGTTTATCCCGGTGTCCAGGCCAATAATCTGCCAAATGAAATTGATTATTCACTTCTGTAGGGCACTGTTGTGCGTAAATTGGCTGCATTTGCCTACAAGATACACAGTGACTACATTTTACAATAAATCCTGTGAAGTGCATTGACCTGATAAATCGCTATATCACATGCAAGGATTATTATATGGTATACTCCTGATAACTTTACTTAACATGTCACTACCACTTAAGTCATCATGCTGTCAATATCCCGCTGCATTTATTTAGGTATTTATACATATGCCTAAGTCATCACTCCTGATAACTCGTCACTGTCCCCCCCCCTCCCCGCCTTTTTCCCTTGGAGTGCCTGCTGCCACAGTTTCTCAGCTCAGATCTGTTTTATATTATTGTAACAACACTTTTCAGCGACTCAAGAATTTTTTTCTTTTCTTTCTTTCTCTTTTTCTTCTCTCTTTCTCTCTCTCTCACTCTCTTTCTTTCTGCAAGATATTTTATCACTGGAAACAGTTTGCCAGAATTAACCATGGAGTGCCAAACCTCAAATAAGGACATAACTGGTTATGTTTATTCAGTACAATTTACAAGCTACATACAGTAGCATACTGAGCAATTGTAATCACATCGAAATGTAATTGTAATCACATTGAAAACGGGCTAATTTATCACTCAGCAGTGCCATTTGTGCAAGGCTATGAGCTCAAACTGTAAAAATACATTAAACTTCCCTCATTTCTAATAGTGCCAAGGAGGGGAGGAGAAATGGCTTGCTTGTCTGGTGATATTGAAATGTTCCATCATTCTCTCTCAAGAACTGTTCAACGTGACAACAGAACACCCTGTGCTTCCACTCACGTCCATTGGGTAATGGAATTTGAACTATCCCATTCGGGGACCATTAAAGGTGGCTCCACACCAGCTACAGAGAAACATGGAAGCATGCCCATTTTCAGCAAAGAAGGCAGCCATTTGTCTTATTGTGCCTGTGTCACTCTTTCCTGTTTTTGCAAATAGTCCCTAGTGTAAGCTAGAACAACTTGGATTTATTTAGCATTTGTATAGCCCGCTTCACGCAGGACGGTGTCTTTGAATGCTTCACAGTGGCAGGGTTGGATGCACAGCAAAGGAGAAGGGGGAGCAGGAGTTGACAACAGGCGTGGTTGAAGACATAGATGACCAACTGATGAAGCCCCAGGGAGAGGAATATCCCTCTCGTCTCAATCTCCACCGTGTTCCAACACTAGCTTTTGGTTCAATGAGGTTTGCAGAACAAAACCAAAAACCCTGCATTTGTAGCTCAAAGTGATCCTCCCCTCCTTACGCTATAATATTCTAATCCAAGAGGGGTGAGAGATAGGATTGATAATAATAATAATACTTGCATTGATACAGTGCCTTTTCATGTCGTTGAGACATCTCAAAGCGCTTCACAGGATATACTGTGAAGTGAATTGACTATATTTTTGAGAAACGTGGCAGCCATTTGCACACAGCAGTGTCCCACAAACAGTCCTGGGTTGAGTGAGCAAATTATTATTATTTTATTTCTATTATTGAGGGACTATTACCCCCACAAAAGCAATTTGCCAATCAACTAACAACCGGGTTCCTATTTACTGCTAGGTAAACAGAGGGGTGTGGAGTAAGGAAACTTGCCTAAGATTTTGTCCTACCCGGGAATGCTAAAAGGAGCTTTGAACACGGGCGCACAGATCTTTCTGCCCTCCTCTTCACATTGTATCCACATTGGCACTAAAACTAGCCAGTGCAGGAATTTCTGTCTCCCTTCTGTGTCCAAGATCACATAGCACATAGTTTCAGCAACAGCGCACCCACTGACTGCCAGAGCCACCTCCCAGCAACCATACTGAAAGCATTTGCAGGCTAAATTATATCTATTTAAACTTTAAAAGGAAATTATTCCACACACATCCTGACTCTGTCCTCCCAAGCGCCTCCACATCTGCCGTGCAGCGATGCAGTCTGTCTGCATCATAATGAAAATCATTCCCTGGTCACAGCAGAAAAGGGGCCAAATTCTCTACCTCTTCTCCCCCACACCAGCCCCCGACCCCCCACCCACCACCCAACATTTGCCTGAACTTACAAAGACCCATGCTTAGAGTTTTAAAATCTTGCTGAGTTTCAGTCTTGGCTTGATAGGTTTATCCGAAAGTGAGCAACCAAAACTTTTGATTATAGCTTGTGGGAAGAGACTCGGTCAAAAGTAATTTTGTTGGCTTAATAATAATTTTGCATTAAACTCCGTTCCCCCATCACACCAGCTCTAGCCAGGCTCCACTCCCTATCACTGAACTGATCGATTTCAAGATCCTCACATTCGTCTTCAAATCCCTTCATCCCACATTCGTCTTCAAATCCCTTCATCCCTCCCTACCTCTCCGACCTGCTTATTCAGCAATGCACTTCCCACTGACTCTGCTCAACTGGCTCC
Organism: Callorhinchus milii; assembly: GCF_018977255.1. Classification (NCBI taxonomy): domain Eukaryota; kingdom Metazoa; phylum Chordata; class Chondrichthyes; order Chimaeriformes; family Callorhinchidae; genus Callorhinchus; species Callorhinchus milii. The sequence goes on along the minus strand of NW_024704743.1, from coordinate 116,928,400 downwards.
AGCCTATAGCTAGAAAAGGGAGTTTCTTCCTGTGACCTGGACAACACCCAAGTAAAGTTGGTCACTCACTTCATGGCTGTTCGTGGGACATTGCTGTGCACTAACTGTCTGCCGCATTCGCCCACACAATACAGTCACTGCACTTTGCAGTATATCATGTGAAGTGCTTTGGGGCGTCCTGCTGACATGAAAGGCACTATACTAAATGCAAGGATTATTATTAAAGTGGAGCTTCTGCTCTCTAATGGGAATCCTTATTAAGAATATTGCAAATTAGACCCCAACAATGATAACGCCATTAAATGCTTGTGTTGCAAAGCCCCAGCACATTGGGGATGTTGAAATGCTGAAACAGTTTTTTAAATCACATTTACTCCCACTTAAGCTTACTCCTTCCCCGACAATTAAAGTTGCAATACTCCTCACTGAGCCTCGGGCCCGTCCCTCCTCCTCCTCTTCCTACAATCGACAGACATTTATAATTGATGCCACACGGCTCTCTTGATTTATTCCGTGCTCTCCACTACACCTTGGTGGGGTCGTGGATTTCAGGCTTTATGAACACAGACCCTTTGAGCTTTCAGTTAAATAGAAAAATAATGGTCTGGATATTCTCGCTGCTGGTGAATGCAGTCTGGCCCTTCACCTGTCAGCAGTAGAACGTAAGACCCTAAGAATTTGCTGCCGAAAGAAGACCAAGATCCATCCAGTTCTCCTTCCACCATCCTAGCAGTCGTGTGCACATGTCGTGTCCCAAACTATAAACTGCATCTCGAGCTATTATTTCCTAACAGAAATCTATTTGTCCTTGAAAGCATCAATACTTTCACTATCTCCCTAGGGAGCCTGTTCCACATATTTACTACTCGCTCACTGAAAGTAGTGTTTTCTGTGACTAGCAGATGCAAAGTTGTACCCTTTGATGTCAGCTGCATCCATTGGCAGATTAGAGAAACAGTAATTACCAAATGTCAGCCTGATATCACAGAATCATAGAATTATACAGCACAGAAGGAGGCCATTCGGCCCATCGTGTCTGTGCTGGCTCTTTTAAAAGAGCTATCCAAATCAATCCCACTCCCCCGCTCTCTCTCCACAGCCCTGCAAACTTGTCCTCCCCAAATAATTATCTACTTCTCTTTTAAAAGTTGTTATCAAATCGGCTTCCAACAAATTTTAAAAAATCCCCCAATAAAGATTAAGATCAACATGTGAGGCTACTTTAAAACTACAATTCTGATCTTTTGCCTCCTCTTCTATCTGCCTGGAATAATAATAATAATAATCTTTGCATTTGATACAGCAGCTTATCACAATGGTGAAATGTCTCAAAGTGCTTCAGTGGGTAAACTATAAAGTGGATTGACTGTGTATTTTGTGGGCGAAATGCAGCAGCCAATTAGTGTAGTCCCCGTCCCAGTTATATCCAAACAAGATTCAGCACTGCAGCGAAACACTGTCGGGCTCCCACTTCCTACTCTGCTTGCAGCAGGTGTCAGGGTCTGCCTTCAACACTGCCACTCACCCTCAGACTGTCTTTTGAAAATTTTAATGTGCCATTTATCGGAGTCGCTTTGAGCATGTTTGCAGACTGGCAGTGAACCTCCCCCACTCTCGCCACCACACACAGAGAGAAGCATTGAGCCCCACAAACACTGAGCCGAGTGACGACATAACCCAGGCTGTGCCCTTCGCTCTCGCCTCTTCATTGTTCTCTCTCGGCCTGATATTTGACTGGACGCTTTAAACCCTTGAAGCCGTTCCGTCGACACAAAAGCATGCTCAGCATCAAACACATCCTGCAGAGCAAGCTGGCCCGTAACTATGGTTTCCAGCCTTTAAGATGAGATCAGAGTGCACAAAAGACAAGATTTATCATATGACTTTGTAGTTTGTGAGAGGCAATTGTGTGAGTGCAAATAAAACACAAGCTCTTCGAATAGGGGATAAAAAAGCGGTTGGATATTCGAGATAAGAGTGATTTATTCCAAATGGGAGGATTCCTCGCAAAAGTTTTAATGATGGATTGCCTGAATTCAAGCCAACAGAATTTCACTTACAGAATTTCACTTCAAGACTGTTTGCCTGGACATTGTCATGTGCAAATTAGCTGCCGCTTTCGCCTGCAAAACACAAAGTCACTACACTTTACAGTAAAATCCTGAAAAGCGCTTTGAAACGTCTGCCCAACATTATATTGTATTAAATGCAAGTTAGTGCAATAAGTGCCAGCAAGTGCACTCAGCTAATGGCTATAAATCTACTGGGAGCAACACCTTCCAGTAGGAATCACACACTAAATTCAGCTTTTACGGTCTGACTCTTAAAAATATTCATGACTTAAAAATTCAGCAATGTGCAGTGGGGCAGCGTGTACAGCCTGTAACAAATAAAGCGTGGTTGAAGGGGCTTTTTGTTCATTTTCTTAGACGTTGTCAAAGCGATTAACAACACATCAAAGCTTAACCACACAATACACCATGTTACAAATGGAGGGGCTGAGTTTTCAGACTCCCTTGGTTTGGATTTTAATTCTCCGCGGGGGATTAAATATTCCGGCGCTCATGAGTAAACAGCTTTAATTCAGCTAACAATAAAACGCAAGAGAAAGAGAGGCACATCTGTTACTGTTACTCTTCTCCGTGCTTAAGGACCACTAACAATGACCACTTCCATCATCAACAGAGACAAGAGCAGGGCCATTAAATAGAAACCTTGCCCTAAGTCCAGAGGATGGTCCTAATTCTTAGTTATCCATAGAGAAATATTTGAACAGAAAAGGGAGTTTTCCTGGTTTCCTGGCCAACAATTACCCCCCAAATCAAATTGGCGATTTGTACCCCACATCCGTGCCATAACCCGCTCTGCCTTCCACCACCACCGCAACTTTGCCCGGCTCCGCCACTGTCTCACGCCGCAAGCCACCAAATCCCTCACATACGCATTCGTAACATCCAGATTTAATTATGCAAACTCCCTGATTGTCGACCTCCTCAGCACCTCCCTCCATAGGTTGCAGATCATCCAGAACTCTGCAGCCCATGTCCTCCCCCACACCAGGCTCCGTGACCCTATCACCCCTCATCCGCACCCGACTCCACTGACTTCCCATCACACAGAGGATACAGTTCAAGATCCTGATCCTCATCTTGAAAGCCAATCCATGGCCTCGCTCCCCCCAATCTCTGCGACCCCCTGGCCCCTACCATCCTGCCCGTTCCCTCTGCTCAGCAGGCTCCGACCTGCTTCATGCCCCTGCCTTGCCCACCCCACCATTGGCAGGCGGGCCTTCTCCCACTTTGCCCTCACCCTCTGGAACTCCATCCCACAGTCCCTCTGCTTCACACCCTCCCTTGCCTCCTTCAAGACCCATCGCAAGACCCTCCTCTTTGACCGTGCTTTCGATTACCCTCCTTCACCCCTGCCCTGCACACTCCCCAATCCCAACCCCCAGTTCACGTCCGAAACTCTGACTGTCCAGCGCCTTGAGAAGTCCTCCCGACATGAAAGGCGCTTTACAAATGTAATATTGTTGTTGTTGTAATTCACTTCATGGCTCTGCACAAATTGGCTGCCACATTTACTTACAAACATACACAGTCACAACACTCCAGTGATTCCTGTGAAGCACTTTTAGACGTCCTCCCGATGTGAAAGCTATATCAGATGAAAGTATTATTATTAGCATTTGTCCAATGTTGCTTGTGATCATTGTCCAGGAATAAGGTCAGTCAGGATCAGCCGAGGCATAAGTAGTTTTTGTCCTTTATCATTACAAGACAAAGCTCTAGTCACTAAAAGCAATGGCTGGAAACAAATAGTCTTTATTCACCCCCTACATAATTTTTACTTATTTCAAAGGATTCTAACAATAAAGAAGTTATTACAACTTTGAAGTGCCTTAAAGCACTTTACTTTGCAATTATTGTGAAAATGGAAGGGAATGTTTTTGCAAGCATGTCGCACACAGCAAGATCCCGAGGCCATACAACTTTGAGATGAGTAAATGATTAATCTTTTTGTTGGCCAGGACACTGGGAGAAACTGTCTTCAGGTACTGACCACTTGGGGAACAGGCAGACAAGGACTCAGTTTAACATGTCATTCAAAGGATGGCAGCTTTGGACATCCTGCGGATGAGATGTTAAATCGAGGTCCCATCTACCTGTTCAGGTGGATGTTGAAGATTCCGAAGCACTAGTCGAGAAGAGAAGGGAGTTTCTCCTGGCCTCCTGGCCAACAATCCCCAAATAAAATTGGTCACTTATTCCGTGGCTGTTTGTGGGATATTGCTCTCCGGGAGCCTACCCCGAGTGATGGGCGCTATATAAATGCAAGTTGTTGTATTGTTGTGTGCAACTGGCTGCCGAGTTTTGCCCACAAAATACATAGTCAATCCACTTTACAGTATATCCTGTGAAGCTCTTTGAGATGTCTAAACGATATAAGGTCCTAATATAAGGATTATTATTATTATTTAAAACATAGTGCTCCCCAGAACTGCACTTGGAATGTCATCTTATGCTATAAGATCAAGACCCATGGGGTTTGAACCAGTCAGCTTCTGACCAGGAGGCGAAGGTGCCAAACAGACACTGTACAAGTGGTAATATGGCACTGCAACGTGCTGGACAAATAAACACTGTCAATTTGTAAGTGGTACACATAGGTTCAGACCATCGTTATGTTTGTGCAGATTGCATGGGTAGTTAACTCCAATAAGATCTAGCCTGTGTTACAGTGAGATGCTTCCTTGGTCTTAGCGCAGCTCCCATTGCTTTGTCTCTTTGTATTGAGAGTCTATGTGAAGAGCCAACGTTTGTAAAGCGTAAATCTCCAAGTTCGGAAGGAATAACAGAGGAGCAAGTTAAGTCAAGAAGAAGTGGATTTAGTTGATGCCAAACTTGAGGCTTTGAAAGCATATAGATTGTGATAGGGGATCTCAAAAGAGGTAAGGGGTTCACTAAGTATAAAAAGAGATGATCAAATACTCCAGAGAACATGTCAAGTCCTGTGCTGCTGCAATTGTAGAAATGTGGTTGATGGAAAGTATTCAGTTGATTAATGGATATTCTGCAGATTTGCTCTCATTACATGGTGTGGGAGTCAGAGAAAAACTTTACAGATGCTTCCTTCACGAGATGAATTAGATCAGTCGAGTCCATAATAAGACAGATTACACGAGGCCTATGGAAGATTCTTTTGGTCTGTGGTCTCTGATACATGTGGAAACCCATCACCGTGCTTGAGAATATCCAAACCAGCCTGAGAATTCCACATATGTATGCCACCTACACATGAAAATGTCCCTGGAGGGTTACATCTCGCTTACCTAATTATGGAGAGCATCAGGCACAGGTTAGCAAGAGCCAAGGCTTGGGGACCCCAGAGTGTGAGTTGAGATAACTGCTGGAGATATACAGTTAAAGCTGCATAGCTTGCCATTGAAAGCCCTGTTTGGCAAGCAGTTTTACAGTAACACTATGATTTTACTCAACTTTTTCAACTCCATAGATCAAGAAACACCCCCCACCCCAATTCCACTCAGTTCAGCTGTCAGAACATGTTGTCTTTACACTTATGTTCCTGCAGGATTGTGTCGGATTCTCAAACTCAGTCTTAATTTGCTCCTGTTTTAAAGAACTGCGATAAACCTAGCTTGTGAATTAAGACTGGATTTAAGATTTGTCCACAATTCTACGCCATTCTTAAACGTTAAGACAAATTTGTCTTACGGGCTGAGACTAGGTGGGTTTTCAGGACCACGTAGTTCAAAGCAGCTAGTTTGCACTTCTGCTCTGAGCCCTTCTTATTCAGCGGGATAATGCAGAAAACCAGAACAATCAGCTCCTACTGACTGCTCTGTGCTCCCGTAGAGTTTGACATTGAGTTTCTGATGAAGATATAAGCCTCTCTGAATCGTATTAGGAACAGAGCCAAATGCAGGCCCCAAATGTTGTTTCATTTTAGCCAACGTTTCAACTCAGTTGATGTGTCATAACCATTAGTGCATTAGGCCCCGGGATCTGTTACTGTGAAGCACTCTGAGATGCCGTCTGGCGTGGAGGGCACTATATAAATCCAAGTTGTTGTTGTAGTGAGTTGTAGTTTTTGTTATAACTGAGTCTTTTCTGCATCCATGTGCAATCTTTTACAATATTTTAATCAATTAATGTCACTGAAAAGTCAGTAGCATGTTTTATTTCTCTGCTGCAAGCCAGAGTCCCAAAATTCAATTTAGTCTCAGCCTGGAAGAAGATTTTGCCTCAAATTGTAAGATCATACAGAATTGGGGAACCATTTTTAACTTTGCACTTAATTTCGAAAGGGTTTTCCAACTTTTTAAAGAGAAACGTCTTCCGGTAAAACTGAATTGAAGTATTTTTCACGATTCTTTGTGATCTTAAATCTTAATAACAAATGCCCTTATAGCCTAACACTAATAAGAGCATTTGTTATTACTGGTGGAATTACTGGTCTCTACTTTTTGATCCACGCACATTTTAAATGATTACACAGGACTCCTACTATACTACTATAGTACCCTTCAGTACAATGCTGCCTCAATTGTAGTGCTGGTGTCCTGAGAACCCAAACTAACTGGATGTGTGGTAAACCCAGCCTCCGGCGCTGGCTAGCCAGCATCCCATTGAAAAAAAAACAACTTCCAGGTGGTCAGGTCGCTTTTGACATCACTTTGTGTTATGCTGTGAATGCTGATTGGGTGCCAGAAACGCCATTGATACCACTTCCACCTTTAAGTGTTTCACACAGCCTCTGAACTATTGGTCCCGGTTTACAATAAGATTCCCCACATACTTTCATTCACAATATCGGAAGACTGGTTTGGATGAAGAAGACCATTTCCTTCGCCCTATCTCATCCTACTATTTGAAGAAAAGTTTGAATGCAGTTACGGGAGTGGGTGTGGAGGGAGGTTTTTTTCAGTGGCTCAACTTTTATTTCTGTATGATTTCCAAGCATGCTGGAAAGTGCATCAGGTGACAGGGAGCAGGGTAAACAAACATGGTCCTCTTCAGTTCTGCCAGAGTCTAACATTTACAGTGACATCAAGCGGACTAGAAGACACTTTCATCTTAAATCTGTCTTGCTTCTCTGTGTAAACGCAGTCAAATGCTGATAAAGGCACAAGCTGACTGCCAAGAATTGTTTTCCTTGGATCAGGATTTCCAAAGACTGCATAAATATATCTATGTAAAACGAAATGTCCATGCTTCAGTGTTTGTGCTTCAGCCCATTCAGTCCTTGAATGGACAAATTAATCTGGATTAAAAAAAACATAGACCTTTTCACTAAGAAGAAAGAAATAAAGCAATGCAAAGTCTTGAATCTGTTTGCTGTGCATTGAGTGGCAGACTGGGGGAATTGTTATACTTGGAACAGAGTACATTGTATGCTTGAAACAGAAATTATTGTGCATTGTAATGATTGCAGATCAGTCTTCAGGTCAGAGCTGTGATGTACAGGGTGTTCACAAAGTCCTGTTACCCCCTGTTTCTTTTTCTTACAATAATTTTTTTTCTGTTGCAGATGAGTCAAGTGTAACAATATCTGTTACCAGTAACTTCCTTGTCCATCACTCCATTCATGTTACAGAAGATGTCACACCGAACATGGCCACAGATCATTATCTGCCACCCACTGATCCTCTGGGCATCTAAACATTTGTACTAAATACAATTAAGTACTTCTAAATACAATTATCATCACTCTTCCATATGGTTCAGTTGTTGGTCAGTGTGCTATATAAAAAAAACGGAGTAACAGGACTTTGTGAACATCCTACCTATGACCATATCTGTGGCCCAGACGTTCTCAGCTTTAAAACCATTGTCCTCAAAATTACGATTGTGAAGACTTTTGTTAAAAAGTCTTAAATGTGGTCTTCATTTGGAATTCATTTGTTTTCCTCAGTTACCCAGAAAGATCTGTAGAAAAATCGGCTTCCAAATTAAAGTATATTTTCCAAATATTTACCTCAACATCAGTCTTAGCCAAACTTAAATCTTTTAACCACTTTTTACACGGTCACTCCACTTTACAGTATATCCTGTGAAGTGCTTTGAGATGCTTCAATGCCATGAGAAAGCGTAATATCAAATGCAAGGATTATTATTAACATTCTTCACAATCTTAAATTTGAGAACAATGTAACTAAGGCTAAGACAATGAGAACATTCAGGGACTCCCCCCCCAACTCCCACAACTCCAACACCCCTCCACCACTGCCCGCACCTGGCGTTTACTGGGTTTTCCATTGGAGTTTTCCCTCGCGGAGTTTAAAGTTTGAATGCATTTCATGAGACAAAGGCTGAACACGACCACTGTGCCGAGACAGAGGCAGGATTCCCAATTTGAGTTCGCCCACAAAATACACCGTCACTGGACTTTACAATATATTCCGTGAAGCACTCTGAGATGTCTCAACAATGTGATGAGGTCCTATATCAAACGCAAGGATTATTATTATATTATTATCTATCAGCTGCAACGTTCCTCAGCATGATAAATATCACCAGCGATAAACATCGCATCACATGCTGTATCTTTTTTTCAATCACATTTCTGTTCCAATACATATTCATAATAAATGATACTTATTTCACTCTGTTTGAAATGTTGTAAGCATCTGAGCTTCAACAGCCTTGGCTGCTTAGCAAAGCATTCCACATTCTGATAACCCTCTGTGTGAAAAGAATCCATTTTACCCTCTTGCCTCAAACCCATCCTGAGCTCATGCCCCTTGTTGCCAGTGGGAAGTGTCCTCTCAGATACCATTTGGAATTGTGCAGGCCTCTGTTTTGTACCCTTCCCTTCGCCATTCCTTGTTACTTTGCACGAAAATCCATCGGACTAAAAGTGCCAGTACAAGTGTCAATGGCATCCTTTGTGCCAATACTGAGCATGAAAATCGGAACATATCAAAGGCTCCCTGGGCCAAGGGTGCAAGGTTCAGCCAGCCTTGCCCTTTCCAAGGGGCATAGGTCGAGTTAATCGGATCAATTTACTTTGACATTTGCAAGTGAATTGTAGACGTTTGGGTCTTTTCATCACTGTGAGACTTGACTGTTGCCGTCAGACATGTAATTGCTTTGTTGGTGCGTCTAATGTTTATAGCATTCTGGGCTTCAAAGAGATACCTTGGCTTAAAACCTTTTTGTCCTACTTTATAGTATTACTCCACATCCGAAAAGATTCAAGGCGTGCTTTTCTTACAAGTTTCCTCTAACAATCTTTAACCCTCGGGCTTAATGGAAGCTTGTTTAATCAAAGCAGATTAGTGTTTGCACCAAAGGATTTCTCTGTGAATAGATGGGAGGACTGAACCTGTCTCTTACCCAGCAGCAAGTATCATGAGCGCTGCAATAAATCATGCTATCATGGAGGGAGGAGGGGAAGGGGGTAAGTGGGGTCTCTTCAGAGCTGAACTGGTTCCAAGGTGATGTGCTGGGTAACAGAATGTTGGAATAGTGTCAACCCTCTAAGTCGGTGCTAATGACAGCCCAGCCAGCCTGGCTCACCAAAGGACTTGGAAGGGCAGACATTGGGAGTAGAGGTTCTTCTCACTCCCGTGCAGCTCCTGTTAACACCAAGCCAAAAGCCCTAATGGGTGGTCCGAGCTGGACAAGCAGCAGACAACTTCCCAAATAATGTCCTCAATTAGCAAGCAATGCATTTTTAACTGGTTAATCTCCAGCGATACCCCAAAGCATATTCTGGGGTCCCCAAGTCTTGGCTCTTGCCAATCTATGCCTCAAATAGTATTGTCTGGAATTAGGTAAGATGGATGTATCTCTCCAGCAAGATAGAGTGCACTTTCCACACCAGGCACAGGGAAATTTCAACTTATAGGTGGCATAGATTAGTGGAACCCTGACTGGTTTGGATACTCTTAAGCACGGTGATGGGTTTCCACATGTGTAAGACTAAAACAAAATCATGCTACAGCACACTAAGAGAATGAGTGAGTTCACGGACCAGGCTGACACTCAGTTCAATACTGAGCTGTACTGTGCTGCCTTGCTGTATGTGCTGTCCTTTAGATGAGATGTTAAACTGAGGTCCTGTCTGTCTGCTCAGATGGACTATCGATCCCATAACTCTCTTCTAAAAGAGTAGGAAGTTTCTCCCGGTGACCTGGCTAACAACCCTGCAGATTAATTGATCAATTGCCTCACGGCTGTTTGTGGAACCTGAATGTGCACCAAAACGGCTGTCACATTTCATTAAAAAGATATTTGACAGTAATTCCAGTAATGCGCTTTGAGATGTTTAGATCTGATAAGGTGTTATAAAAATGCAAGCACTTTACTCTGTCTCAGCAGATGTGGAAGACTGATTGAACAAGTCACACCGAGTCAGGTCTTCCATTGCTCCATTCCTCCGTATGTGAGAGAGATCCTCAGCCTCCACTTTTATGCCTTTCCCTGCTGGAATACATGGATGAAGACATTGCTGTCCACGGAATCCGGGAATGATCCTAAACTATCACCACTCTACAGCATTAAATTGCTGCATAACGCAATGGCCTTGTGAAATTTTTGCATTAGTAATGTCTGTAACCTTTGGAATTTTCTCTCTGTTTTGTCCCCTCTTTATCTGTCTTTAATTCCCACCTTAAAACCTACCTCTTCGATGGCACCTCTCCTGCCCCCATCCCACCCCCACCATGCTCACCTTCTCCTCTCTCCTTTGCTCGTGTCTGACCTTGCCTTTGCACAGTGCTCCGAGATGTGACCCTAGAGTGAAGGATGCTATCTAAATGCAAGCTGTTGTTAATCTAATCTTTGTTTGTAGGTTGTTAAATGTCTGGAGATGCTCAAAATCATGTACTACCTTCCAATGTGTCAGCCCGGCTCAGTGGTAGCACGCTCGCCTCTCAGTCAGAAGGTTTTGGGTTCAAGCTCTACGTTGGAACTTGGAATCCCATAGTCTAAGTTGACCCTTCAATACAGTGCTGGGGGCGTGCTGTATTGTGGGAGGTGCCGTCCTTCAGATGAGACGTTAATCCATGGTCCTATTCAAAGGAGCATTAAATATAGCATGGCGCTATTTGAAAAGAGAAGAAATTTCTCCCAGTGTCCTGGCCAACAAATCGCCCAAATAAAAATGATTCACTCACCCCATGGACGTTTGTAGGTCACAGTTGTGCGCAAATTGGCTGCTGCATTTTCAGCCACAAAATACAGAGCAAAAACACTTCATAGCATATCCTGTGAAGCACTTTGAAATGTCTTGACGACATGATAATACTCTATACCAAATGCAAGGATTAATAGCCAGGTTTAGAACTCAGGCAAATTACTTGTGGGAATGGGTTCCGTTCCTATTCGCTTTCCTTAGTCGCAATGTTTCGAGTCTTTCCCGCATATGTCAACAACAACGACAACGGGCTCTTATATAGCACCCTCCATGCAGGGTAGCATCTCAGAGTGCTTAACAGTGGCGGAGTCTGACTCCGAGCTGGGGGGAGGGGGGCGGTGCCCGTAAGCAAGAGGAAAGCTTTCAGGTGGGACTTGAAAGAGAGGAGAGAGGGGGCAAGGCGGAGGGATTGAGGGAGAGTGTTCCAGAGTTTTGAGGTAGGGTGGCTGAAAGTGCAACCTCTGATGGTGGGGCAGAGGGTGCGAGGGATGAGCAGGAGGCTGGAGCCAGTCGAGCAGAGGTGCCGGATGGTGGATTGGGGAGTGAGGAGGTCGGAGAGGTAGGGAGGTGCCAGGGGTGAATGGAATTGAACACAAAAGTAAGGATCTTGAAGTCGATCCATTTGGTGATGGGGAACCAGTCGAGCCTGGCCAGAACTGATGAGATGTTGGTACGGAGTTTGGTCCGGATCAGTACGCAGGCCATGCCATCGGCCACCCCCCTTCCCCTCCCCTCCCTTCTCCCCCCCCAACCCCAGCTCGGGTCTGAAATGCTGTACACTGTCCAGCACCTTGGGACATCCTCCCGACGTGAAAGATGCTATACAAATGTAATCTTCTTGTTGTTGTTGTTGTTTTCAGGGGGCGTGGAACAGAGCCTGAGGAGAGAGACTGGCTGACCGCATTGGCCAGCAGGGGGGAGAGAAGGGGGAGTTGAGTGACCAGCAGCTGGCTGGGGAGAGGGTCGAGGTAGCAGGTGGTGAACTTCATCCGGGTGATTGTGATTAAGAGGGAGAAATGGGGCAAAGGAGGATAAGGAGGGGGGAGTGGCAGGAGTCGTGGCGGAGGGAGAAGGCGGTGTGAATGGTCTGGGTGGGGTGGAAGGGAACATGGGGGTGGAGGACATGCAGCCAAGCGGATGTTTTCAATTTTTGAGGCAAAGAAGTCTAGGACCTCTTCGCACTTGGCATTTGACATGAGGATAGAGGGGGTTTGAGAGGATGCACGGAGGAGGTGATGGAAAACAGTGTCTTAGATTGTTGACTGCCTACAGGATGACTTTGGAGTAAAAGTCAATAAAAGCACTCGCTAGAAATATGTTGTCCCAATCTCTAGCACAAAAAAGATCACAAGTATCCTGACATCTGGAAAAATCACATCATCAAAGACATCTGCCTTTTATAAAGGTCCCAGTGGAGGTCAGTAATTCTGCATTCTGACTGGAAGTTAATCTTTGTGGGTGTTTTTATCTTTTGTGGAACTCTGTTGTTCATTTTGAGTTCTAATGTCAGTAAGATAGAGAAGAGATTTTCCCCCTCCCCTTTAGTTGTCTCAGGACTTGTGCCATTTTCTTTCCTTCAGTTGCAATCAGTATAATAGTCCTTGCATTGGATTTAAAGCCTTATTACGTTGTCAAAGTGCTTCGCAGGATTTACTGTAGAATGTAGTGATTGTGCATTTTGTAGGCAAACGCGACAGCAAATGTGTCTACTGCAATGTCCCACAAACAGCCATGAAGCGAATGGACAATTTTATCTGAGGGATAAAAAAGTGCAATTCAGTCATTAAGTTGCCTCAGTGATGGCACACAGCAACTTAATTGGAGCCCAAAGACAAGAATAGGTAGGTTTAAACTTACTAAGAGTTGTTCTGCTCTGTGGACTCCACCTATCATGTCCATTCAAGCATTCGTTCATTTAAGCGCTCCCCATTCTACCCCACATGAGGGGCGCTGTGAAAATGCAAGTTGTTGTTGTGACTCATGTGACTGATATTTGGTCACATGTCAAAGGGCTTCACAAGATATTCCCTAAAATATAGCCCTATGTACAGTAAACTCCTGATAACTTGAACCAGTCTTAACTTGTCACTGCCACTTAAATCATCATGTTGTCAATATCCAGGCTTCAATTATATATGTATTTATAAATAGCCTAACTCAACACTCCAGATAACTCATCGTTGAGCCCTTTTCCCTTGGAGCGACAAGTTATCTGAAGTTTAAAGTATTTTGTAGGCGAATGCAGAGGCCAAGTTTGTACACAGAAATATCCCGCAAACAGCCATGAAGTGAATGGTCAAATTTTTGTATGGGGATTGTTAGCCAGGACACCAGAAGGAACATCCTTTTCTTTCCGAATAGTGTCACGGGGTCTTTAATAGCCTCCTGAACAGGCCCAGACAGGATCTCAGCTTAAAATGTCATCTGAAGAACGGCATCTCCAATAATACAGAAAAATACACCACCTTTTGTCACCCCCTCCCACCCACTTCCGAGCATTGTATTGGAATGTCAACCAGGAATCAGAGTTTATGGGGCTTGAACTCTTAGAAGTGAATCTGACCTTATAAATGAGAGTGCTACCAAATGGTTACATCGAAATAATAATAATAATAATCCTTGCATTTGATATAGCCCATTTCACGTCTTCTAGACGTCTCAAAGCGCTTCACAGAATATGCTGTAAATAATAAAGTGAATTGACTGTATGTTTGTGGGCGAAACGCGGCAGCCAATTGCGCATAGCAGTGTCCCACAAACAGTCACGGATTGAAAATGACCAATTTATTATTGTTTTGTTTTGGAGATATTATTATTATTATTATTAGGCGTTGTCATACTGTTGCCATTTGCTATAACCCATAAGCTAGCTGACCACAGCGGATACAATTCGGTTTGTCCACTGCCATCCCTGGATCATGTAACGATGCCCTTTGGTTTGACACAGGAGATGTACCAGCTGAGCCAACAAGGAAGAAAACATGAATATTTGACAGATTATTGGAATTACATAGAGAGATAAACAGATACTCGGGAAACGTAAGCCTCAAGCCTCGCTTTAAACTTTAGCCTTCGCTTTGGATTAATTCTTCGCATTCTCCAAAGCTGAACTTCCAATTCCTTCACATTTGCCCACAAAATACACAGTTAATCCACTTTATATCGTATCCTGAGAAGCACTTTGAGATGTCTTGATGACGTGATAAGGGGCTATATCTGATGCAAGGATTATTGCGTTTCATCTCATCCTTTGATATTAGTTCCCCGCTGCTCTGGTTTCACACTGAATACATTGGTAAAGAATGTTTGCACTGGAGAGTCTTAACAGTGCACTGGGTTTAGCCTGGCCCATAGCTTCCAATATAAACAGAGATAGAAAGGTGTTGGCAGTAGCCAGAGAAATGGTGCAAAGCCAAAGAAGGAAGGAAGCATGGCAGGGCTGGGGGATTGAAAAGAAGAAAAAATAAGCATTAGCCAAATGGCCAACTATTTCACAGTTCTGATCTGGCCAAATTTGGATTGGCTTCCCTCTTTGGTCTTGTTCCAATCTCAATAACTAGTCAGCAGCATTCCAGACACAGGGAAATGTCCATGTGTAGGTGCCATGCATATGTGGAACTCTCAGGCTGGTTTGGATTCTCTTTAAGATTGGCGATGGGTTCCTTTGTGTGCCACCCATAAAAAAATATTATGCATTTGTTATTTTTACTATTGAAATGTTTTACTCCTTTTCAATATTTTACTTTTTGTCGACTATGATTTAAGACCGCAGCTAAGTGGACAAGACGCACAAGCACTCATTTTGCACACAGACTGGTGCATCCTGTTTACAAGTGCTTGGATTTACAATTCTGCCTGTTGGAACAACCTCCCAAAGACCATGTGTGCGGATTTTAAACAGTCCCTTAATAAAGCTTAGCAGCTTGTCGGATGTAAAATATGTGCATGCTAGCATAATTCTTCTTAAAACGTTATAGCAGCAGCATGTGCAGATGTTTCGGCCCATAAGGTTAGCCTTGATGTGTAAGCGATTAAATAGTCTCAGTTGCAGGTTCCATGGTGCTTTGCTAGGTCTGAAATTTCCCTTGGTCTTAGCCTTAATACCGTTGTCTTAAATAATAATAAATAATCCTTGTGTTTGATGTAGCAACTTTCACTTCTGGAGGACATCTCAAAGCGCTTCACAGGATTTTAAGTGTAGTGACTGTGCATTTATAGGCGAATGCGGCAGCCAATTTGCACAGAGCAATTTCTCCCAAACAGCCGTGAAGTGAGTGACCAATTTTATCTGGGGGCTTGTTGGCCAGGCGGGGTGAAACTTCTTCCCTTATCAAACAGTGCCATGGGATCTTTAAAGTCCACCTGGACAAGCAGACAAGACCTCGGTTGAATGGCTCATCCGAAGGACGGCACTTCCGACAGTACAACACACCCCCAGCACTGCATTGGAGTGTCAGCCAAGACCGTGAGTTCAAAGTCTTCATTTAAGGCGGAGTAGTAGTTGGGAAAATCATTACATTCAATCTTAATTCGGGGGGATTGTGGAGAAACTGGCTTCTAAATTATGATTTAATTGAAGGATATTTCCAAATTCCCCACTGCCTTTCATTGTTTGACAGTGTGGGCTCCAGATGAGACACATTTAATGGGATTGGCCACGATTGCTGCCGCTGTGGTGATGTGGTGACCGTCATGAATTAAGTATTTCATCCCAGCCACACACCCAGCTACCCACCCACCTACCCACCCATCCCGAATCACACAGAATTTGTAAGACCCCAAGAATCAACAGCTGTCACAATGCTCATTGAATGTTACCATAACAAGTCATAACACCACCTCTGCAAACCAGCTGCCTAGGCCAGCAACCACTGAACTTCACGAAGCAACACTGTCATTTGGACCACGGTTTGAGTTTTACTGGGAAATGATCAACTGCATGTCAGGAAAGCCTCCAAAACTGGATGTTTATAGCTAATAAGCAACTAAATTGTTGCTGTATTTTTATAACACGTCTGGCAAAAAGTCAGAAAATCATAAAGCATCTATCTTTGACTAACAGTGTCAGTTTAGCTCAGCTGGTAGCAATCTTCCCTCTGGGTCAAAACGCTGTGAGTTCAAGTCCTGCAGTGGGGCTCTGAGCCACTGCATGTTGGACATTCACTTTATAAAAAAATAAGCTTTGTACTTGGTGTAGCATTTTTCATGTCAGTGGGGCATCTCAAAGCCCTTAAAACAATGGACTCATTTAAAAATAGCAGCTTGATGTTGCGACAGGATTTCTGGAGGAACGGCATCAGATGGACCGAAGAGCTTTCTTCATCCGAACCAATCTTGTGACCTTGTGATGGACAACTCGATTTTTTAAAGCAACCTTCACATAGGGTCGTAATCTTGGATCAATTTACAGGACGGGGTTGGAAGATTAGGAAGGGAGAAGGGAGCCACCCACCACCAACCAAAAGTTTTTATTCCACTAGAGCTGAGAAGATTAAGGGCCGATGTGATTATAATAATAATAATAATAATAATCCTTACATATCATATAGCCCCTTTCATGTCAGGAAGATATCTCACAAGATTTACAGGAAAGTGTAGTACTGTGTACTTGTGGACGAACGGAGCAGCCAATTCTATGGCTGCAGCAATGCCCCTCAAACAGCTGTGAAGTGAGTGACCCAATTTTATCTGGTGCATCGTTGTCCAGGACATCGGGAGAAACTAATTCCCTTCTCGTTTAGAATAGCGACATGAGATCTTTAGTGTCCACCTGAACAGGCAAAAACGTGACCTTGATTTAACATCTCATGCGAAGAATGACACCTCCAACACCCCAGCACTCCAGTGGATTGTCAGCTCTTCCCCACCCCTCCCCACCACCGCCACCCCTAAAGTTTGGAGCTGCTGTCAGACATGTGAAGCACTTTCAGACGTCCCCTCAGCATGAAAGGTGCTATAAAATAATAATAATAATACTCCTTGCATTTGATATAGCGTCTTATCACGTCTTCGAGACATCTCAAAGGACTTCACAGGATACACTGTAAAGTGAATTGACTGTATATTTTGTGGGCGAAATGTGGCAGCCAATTTCGCACAGCAGTATCCCACAAACACTCATGGATTGAAGTGACCAATTTATTATTATGATTTTTTTTAGAAGAAATGATTACCCCTGGAAAAGGGATCCACCAATCCACTAACAACTGAGTTCCTATTTATGGCTAGAGTAAACAGAGGCATGTGGAGTAAGGAAACTTGCCCAACATTTTGCCCTGCTGGGAATCGAACCCAGGTCTCTCGCATGTGAGGCAAGCACTCTAACCACTGAGCGACAGGACTCCACTCCAAAATGGAATTAGATGACATGAAAAAATATAAGCAGTGACTTGATAATACAAATGGCCTGATTCTGGGCTGCAACACTCTGTGACTCTCTGGCGTAAAACTCTATGATGCTCAACAATACACAGAATGGCACTGAAGAGGTTTTTTTTTCTTACGGTCATATCAAAACAAACTTTCCTTTTGTTCTTTCGAAAATACGTCTGGCCAAACGCAGAAGCCTGCGAGCTAACATCTGGCAATGATAATTGCTGTTTGGGAAGCAGTCTGCTTCCACCCGGCTTAACACTGAGCCCAAACCAGATGAAGAATGAGGAGGGAGAGGTAGGGGGTGGGGGTCTCAGAAAAAAGAGGATGTTCGGAGTCTCTGGTTGCCAGAAGGACAACTTGGGCTTCAAGAGGAATTGTCTGTCATTTGATCTGTCGGCATGGCCAGCTGAGATGAGTTATCCCTTGCTGCCAGGAACCGAGAAGGAATTGTTGAAGCTGTGCGCTCATTCTTGCCGAATTGAAAACAAATGGCCATGGCTTGGGCTGAAGGACTCTTTGAAATCAAATTCCTTCCAGCTCTTCCCAAGAGCTCTCCTGGGGGACTACAGCTACAACTTTATACAGCGCTCCTCACGCAGCGTAGCGACCCAGAACTTTTGACAGTGGCGTAGCACGATATCGA
The DNA here is from genome assembly GCF_018977255.1 of Callorhinchus milii. Lineage (NCBI taxonomy): Eukaryota > Metazoa > Chordata > Chondrichthyes > Chimaeriformes > Callorhinchidae > Callorhinchus > Callorhinchus milii. The sequence continues at coordinate 116,910,219 of NW_024704743.1, read as the reverse complement.
GCCGGGGGTGGGGAGCGGAGGTAAATTTAGGCACGGTGAAAGAGGAAGGTCTTCAGGTACAACCTGGAGATGGGGAAGGAAGGGGGCAAGGTGGAGGGATAGAGAAGGAATGTTCCAGAGTTTCCCCCGAAACAGGAGGCTTTTCAGAGCCCACCACTTTATTCGCTGTGGAGAAGCTAAATTTAAATCTAAATCAGGTGGACGTTCAAGATCCCTTGACGCTATTACGACGAAAGTTTCTCACGATGCCTTAGCTAACAATCCCCCAGATAAATCTGTTAATTCACATCATGGCTGTTTTTGTGGGACATTGTTGTGATTGGCAAATTGGCCACCGCTTTCATCTGCAAAATGCTTTTGTCACTGCGCTTTAGTGTAAATCCTGTGAAGCGCTTCGAGATGTCCTCCCCATATTAAAGACGCTGAACCAAATGCAAAGATTATTATTCTCAGTCCAACCTATAGCTGCAGATCAGGAATGTCAGTGCAAATGTATTTATCAGAGCTCCTACTGAATGTGTATATATTCAAAACATTCTGCACAATAAGATGAGCACACACAGTAAGTGCCTCTGATTTAAACGTCTGGCATCACACCACAGCAGCCCACCTGTAAACCCTGCAGCACTTTATTAGGTAATTCCGAAATCATATTATTGACTGGATCTTATTTTTAAACTGTTTGGGGGCGGGCTGCGGAGGGGAGAGAGGGAGAGAAACAAAAAAATTGGCAGTTTAAAGCACCTTCATTTTTGTCCTGGATCCAAGAGTGAGTTCGCATGTTAGAAAAATGCATCCCAATCCACTGAAATCCTCCGCAAGAATGCAGTGGGGTTGGCACAGATTCCGATCAAGCCCATGATCCCATGTGTCCGTGCTATACTGCTTATTTGAAGCAAACCATGTAATCAGAGCTGCTGTTCTGGACTGCTCTATGCACCTCGCCATATTCTGGCACTGATAAATCGACTGGGCGTGTTTAGCACTGTTATCTAATCCCTGGAGTGTTGTCATGCAAAATCAGTTGAATTTACATCCCAGGACTCAGGTCATAGTAAGGCTATCTAGTGCTCTGGTTAGAGAATTGCATATACAGTACATTACAGTCGAGACACAGAATGCGAGAGATGCAGCGGTGACCAGAGCGGCATTTTGTATGGATTAACTGGATTTTTGTCTGAATTAACGGGCAAGTTTAAAACAAGTCGGTATACAAATGAATTGGGTCGGGTGTTTTGACTGATTTACCCGACGTCCAGGGTTAACCGTTGTCCGGTTAAAGCCACTTCCACTGTAGTTCTGGTTATCATGAAGTGAGAGGGCTGCCGAGGACATAGAGACAGTGCAAAGGAGAACAACAACGATAATCCCCAGTGTTACGGGAGTGAACCGTGAGCAAGGATATACACGGGAATGAGAAGTGAGTGGGAGAGTATGGGAGGGAGTATGGAGTGGGTGTATAAACACCGACACAGACCAGTTGGGCCAAATGACCTGTTCTATGTAAGCTTCAGTCCTGAGAGAAGATGGCTCAAAGAGGTCTGCCTCACAAACCCCTTTGAGGCAAAGAACATAATGGCAATAATAAGATTATTATTCACATTTCGATCTATAGCTGCAGATCAGTGCAAATATTTTGAGCTCAGAGTCTCATCTAACACTTTAGTTTAGTGCTGGGGAAACACTGCATTGCCTGAGTTGCTGTCCTTCAGATGAGATGTTAAACTCGTCTAACCATTCAGGTGGATGTTAATGATTCCATCTCCTGGCCAACAAACCCTCAAATAAAATTGGTCACTCACTTCATAGCTGTTTTTGGGACATTGCTATATGAAACCTGGCTGCCATTTTCTCTTATAAATACAGTCACTACACTACAGTAATCTCTTTGTAAAACTCTTTGTGATAAGTCACTGTATTAAATGCAAAAACAAAATCTGTAGAAAACTGTTTTCCACACGAAGGCTGAATTTAGGAATTCTCCCACAAGCTTAATGTTTTTTTAAAAGTCGGAATGGTCTTACAGGCAAAGACAAACTGGAATTTCGGACCTTGGAGAATTATAGTGACTGCACACTGGTTAGTTTTACTCTAGAGTAAGAGTAAGTCTACTCTCTTGGTTTGTTGCATTGAGAAAGGTGGGGCTGAGATTTCCAAAGCTCCCGCTCTGTGACTCCCAACTACTGATGTTTTGCACCACTTGCTTTTCATCCTTTAAATCCCCTCCGGAAGCTGCTGTCCATGCTTTGATGTGCGTGTCCGCTGTAGCTGATGTACACTCGACTGTCTGAAACAGGCTGAGAGCAGGAAACAGTGAGGAAGTGGCCAATTAGTGAGCCTTCGGTCTCAGGGACATGTTAACCTCTCGGCTGCACTCTCCAACCTGCGCTTCGAACTCCTTAACAAGCATCTGGACCATGAGGTCAGATTACCAGCTTGCAATAACTGGGGAACGTTTACTGTTTTTATATGATGGACATTTCACTTTCAATTCCAACTCAATTAGATTCTGCAAAGCGCCTGAGACATTTACTCTGGCATGTAGGACGCTATATAAATGCTAAGTTATTATGATCCATAAAGTTTTTATGAAGTGTTTTTGTTCAGTAAAAGATATGAAGAATGTGCAGTTTTATAGTTCCTTTTCACATCAAGATGTCTCAAAGCACTTTTTNGCAATAATTACTGCCAGGTCTAGTGACTGGTTTTGTAGATAAACATGACTGTCATGCAAATAGCCGTGAAGTGAATTATTTATTGTTTGCTGGCCAGGGCACTGGGAGAAACTCTCTTCTCCTTTTGTTCTTTTGAATAGCGCCAGGAGGATCTTTAACGTCCACAAGTGAAAATCAGCGTCTCCGGTAATTCAGTGCTCCCCCAGCTCAGTACCAGAGTGCCAGCCTAGACTGAGCTCAAGTTCCGTCCTGGGATTTCTAATCCAAAAGATGAGAGCCCTCCCAACTGAACCAAATTCACACCTTGCCGAGGATTGTCATCTTGTATAGCCATATGGGTCATAATAGACCTAAAATATTTTGGACTCTGGCTCCATTCAATCTCCCTCTGGAGGTTAATGGTCATCAGCCGAAGTGTCTTCCCATCAAGGAAATGATGGATGATCTGCTCATTCAGGTGAGAACATTGAGAGGAATGGGTGGCACTCTCGGTTCTGAGTCCAGGGTTGTCAGTTCACATCCCTTGTGGGACTTTGAGCTCACACTCTAGGCTGGCACTCCAGTGCAGTACTGGGGGACTGTTAGTTTGTTGGAGGTGCCATCCTTCGGATTACCTCCATCTGCGCCTGTTGTGTAGGTGGATCACTGGATGCCCGAGTCTGCCACTGAACTGTCTCATGAATAAAAATTGTAATACAGTTTTATGTGGAAGTGTGTGGATGAGTGTGGCAATCCCAAGGGTTGTTGGCATTTCGCCCACAAAATACACAGTCAATCCACTTTACATTACATCCTGTGATGCTTTGAGACATCTCAACAATATGATAAGGCGTTATATCAAATACAAAGATTATTATTGTTACTATTATTGTTTAAATCAATACAGTACATCACAAAGTTACATTTGTATAGTGCCTTTCATGTCAGGAGGATGTCCCAAGGCTCTGGACATTCAGGGATTTGGATCAGCTGGGGGTTGGGATTAGAGAAAGTGGAGGGCAGGAAGGGTAGGAGGGTGGCCAAAGGCATGGTCAAAGAGGAGGGTTTTCAGATGTGCCTTGAAGGAGACAAGAGAGGGAGCAAAGCGAAGGGAATGTGGGATGGAGTTCCAAAGTGGGGGGGGGGAAAGACTGAAGGCCTGACCGCCAATGTGGGGTGGGCCGGGGGGGACATGAAGCAGGTCTGCTAAGTGGAGGGTGTGGACAGGTTGATATGAGGACAGCAGGTTGCATAGCTAGGGAGGGGCAAGGCCGTGGAGGGCATTGAAGGCGAGGACGAGGAATTTTAACTCTATCCTCTGGAGGATGGGAAGCCAGTGGAGCCAAGCGAGGGTGGGGGTGATGGGGTCGCAGAGCCTGGTGCGGGAGAGGACACAAGGTGCAGAGTTCTGGATGTTCTGCAGCTTGTGGAGGGAAGAGTTGGGAAGGCCGACAAGCAGGGAGTTGGTGTAGTCAAGCGTAGATGTGATGAATGCGTGGATGAGGGTTTTGGTAGCCTGAGGGGTGAGGCAGTGGCGGAGCCGGGAGATGTTGCGGAGGTGGGGGAAGACAGAGCGGGTCATGGCCCAATGTCCTCAAGTCACCGACGAGTGCAAATAATGTCTCCGTATTGACTATCAAAACCCCTCGTCATTCTAAAGTCATTTATTGCTCATCGTTGAAGATTCAATAGTCGATGCTTGTTTTCTGTTTTGTGAACAAGTAATCGAGATCTGCCATTATTCCCAGTCATGGGAATTACATCACAAGTCGCATGTTTCACCCTTACATTTCCTCACCTCTCCTTGCTGTTTCCCCAAGTACAAGAAAGACGCTAGATTCCTGTCTTAAAAAAACATATGTCTTTGCAGTTCAAAACAACAGTTTGCACTTGCAAACTGCTTTATAGAGACGGAGTAGGAGCCCGAGCTGGGTGGGAGACAGGCAGGCAGGTTGGGGTGGGGGGGCAGGTGGACGATAGCGCAGTCACAAATTTAGACCGGTTTTGAAATCAGAGAGGGATGTATTCTGGAATAGAGAGAGTTCCAGAGAGAAGGGGGCAAACGTGACTGAAAGCTCGTCTGATGCTGGTGAAGTGGAGGACATAAAACAGACCAGAGTTAGTGAATTGGAGGAAGTGGGCAGGGGAGGGGGGTTGGGGTAGTAGGACCTCAGAGGTTAGGGTGGGGGCAAGGTCTTGAATTGATTATAAACCCACCCAAACGTGGACTGTCGGCTGTGGCCTTTGAAACTAGAGACAGCTTTGCCTCATCCCAACACTGCTACAAAAAACAGATATGATTCTGATCAGAGCCACCATGCCCCATTGCAGTAAAATGTCTGTAAATGTTTATTTTAGCCTTTGTCTAGACTGCACGAGAAAACAAAATCAAGGCAATATGTACAAAATATGTGCAAAATAAAGCTATAAAGAGTATAGCTGCAGGAAAGTCTCTTTGTTTTTAAGCTTTTTTTGGCAGCTGGCTTGTGTGATGATAATAACAGACAACCTCCTTTTATGTTGACCAAACTTCATAGACTTCATAAGTATTCAGGTATTTTCAATCAGTGCAGAATCTCTCTCTCTCATATTTTATATACTATATATTGCCTCTCAGTTGGTGGTACTCTCCTCTGTGAGACAGAAAGTTGTGGGTTCAAACCCCATTTCGGGACTTTGAGCTCATAATCTAGGCTGGCAATAATAATAAAATAATCCTTGCATTTGATAGAACGCCTTATCACGTCATTGAGGCGTCTCAAAACGCTTCACAGAATATCCGGTAAAGTGAATTGACTGTGTATTTTGTGGGTGAAAATGCAGTAGCCAATTGCGCACAGCAGTGTCCCACAAACAGGCGTGGATTGATTGACAATTTTTATCAACACAATACCATTTTTTNATACTACAATGTTTTTTTACACATGATAGTGTAATGCTGACGGAGCGATGCATTGTCAGAGATTTCGTCCTTGGAAAGAAATGTCCTCTGGACACTGTATCAATCGAGGATTATTATCTCACTCAACACCTTTGACAATGCAGCACTCCTCTGGCATTGCAATTGGGGTCTCAGCCCTAGAACGATGAGCTCAAAGTCCTGATGTGGGGTTTGAACCCACAACCTTCTGTGAAAACAAGAGTCACCAACTGAGCGACAGCCGCCACGTTAATGATGCTCTTTATGTTAAGTGTTGCAAGACATTGACCTGAAGAAGCGCTTATATTAAATGCAGGCATTTTTACTCGATTACACATCCAAGCTAAACAATCTGAAGGCCTTGCACTTAACAAGAGAGCAGGGGCAGCGGCATTAAATCACACAGTGGAGGGAGCCACTGACATGAACCTTACATGAGTACACTGCGTGTGTGGCCATTCATCTGTGTGATGGATTCTCTTTTCCCCAGTGACTTCTCTCTCTCTCTCTCTATCTCTTTGTCTTACTCTTGCGCAGAGAGGTTGGGTGTTCAAATGATTCAATCATGTTACTTCTCTCAGAATCCAAAGTGTTCCTCTCTCCCTCCCCCTCCCCCCCACTTTGCACCCAACGCCATCCAGATGAAAGACGAAAAGCCCTCAGGGAGTCGTACCCTTCACAAGGTTCTTTGAGGAAGGAAAACAATTAAGTTTATCTTCCGAGAGGATAGGGGCTTTGAAATTGATACCGGTCCAAGCAACAGCTGCCACAGGGGATGGTGCAGGGCAGCCCAGCAACACAACTGCAGCAACACGAGAAATGTCAAAGCTCCTGAGAGAACTGTACGGCTTGGGAGCTGCTCATTCTCCCGGTTTCCTGGAAGATTCCCACAGACATCTCCCTGAGCCTGGCCCAAAGTGACGCAAGTCACACAAACAGACAAGCTAAGCTTTCCTTTTAATCAGCTCAGGCCGGCTTGTGAGGGAGGAAAGAAAGGGGGAAAGAGAGAGATAGAGTGGAAGGAAAGGAAAGAAAAGGAAAGGGGGCAGAGCGAGAGGAATGAAAAGGGGAGAAGAGAGGTGGGGTGGGTAAGATAGGAAGGAAAGAGAGAGATAGAGAAAGAGGAGACAGAAAAGGGGGAGAGAGAGGAATTAATCTAGAATTAATTACTTTTGTGTGAGGATTCAAAGTATCTGTGACCACAACAGCCAGGCCTCCTCCAGACTTGCTGATTAAATAATCCAAGGACCTGAAATGTGCCGCATAAATGGAAATTTTTCATGTTCCAAGGACAAAACTCAGGTCACAGCAGCTCAAAGCAAGGTGAATTCTTACATTCAGCTGAAAGTAAAGCTCCCCCACCCACCACCACCCCCAATCAAACAGCATCAACAACCTGCATTTACATAACGCCCTTCATTGAGGCTCAGAGCGCTGAACAGTGGCGAGGCCTGATATCAAGCTGGGGAAAGTGAGGAGGTGACCGTAAGCATGGTCGAAGAGGAAGTTCCTGAAGAAGCTTCAGGTGTGATGTGATAAAGACCGATCCTCTCCACTTCACATTCCTCAGATCAGACAGGAAGATGGTAGGGTGGGTATTCCGGAAGGATGAGATCAAAAGGCCCAAAGGGCCTTCTTCATCTGCACCTCTGGTGCTCAATTAGCCAATTCACCTCATGGCTCTTCAGCGAACCTTGCTGTGTGTCAAATGTGCTTGCCTACAAAATACAGTCATTACATGTGAGAGTAATTACCATGACACCTTTATATGCACCTCATGCACGTCTTCTTGTTCAATTTCATTTGCAATAGCTCGTCCGTAAATCAAAACCACAAACGGGCGAGTGGCCGATATCTCATAAAAAGCCAACACACAGGAAGAGGAAAGCCTGGTGTTTTTTTTTACGTTGGTCGGAAAAAAAATAAAGGGATTCATGAACGATTACTTCTGTCATCTTTAATAATTCACCAATTTAATGGTTTGTGGCAGAGTGAAAGCTGAGTGCCAACTGCTTGTCACCATTATTTTGAACAGATGTCTCCTGACCCACATATTTCTCTCCCGTTAAGAGAAAGCACTGAACTTGTTACATCTGAAGAACTCCGAGCTGGTGACATGGCGTGTCCGTTCCGTTTGCAATGTAAATCCGTACCTTCACCCAGACTGCGCCAAACTCCCCACACCCATCATCCCAGACCTAGCCAGGCTCCACTAGCTCCCTGGCTCCCAAAAGATCAACTTCAAGTTTCGCACCCACCACCCCACAAATCCCTTCACACCCTAGCGCCTCCACCTTAGGATGTCCCACAGCAACGTGTCCATAGTGCTGGATCTGGGGGTGGGAGTCTCAGAAGGGTGGAGAAGGGAAAGATGACCAAAAGCACGGTCGAGTTTTGAGACGGACCTTGAACAGGTGAAACAGGCAAGAGTGAGTTGGAGTGGGATAGAGTTCCAGAGAATGGGGTAGAATGACTGAAGGCTCATCTGCAATGATGATGCAGATACGGCGGGAGACACGAACCAGGCTGGTGCTCGCTGAGCGAAGGGAGTGGACCGGTCGGTAGGGATTGAGGTCATTGCAGAGGTAAGGTGTGGCGAGACTGTGGAAGGATTTAAAGGTGAGAACAAGGATCTTGAACTCTGGGAGTCTGCTGGGTGATGGGGAGGGAGCCAATGGGGCTGAATGGATCTAAGTGGGCACAAGGTAAATGGAGCACCGGAGAGATTGCTGTGACTGAACTCTTTGTAACTCATTAAATACAGGCTCAGTGTCAGATTAGTGCATCTGCTGGTGGTGGTAAAGATCATAGAGTAAACGGCAGTATCTAAACTCGAAGTGGAGAGAAAGCGGGTTTGATGAGGCGAAAACTGATTATTTTAGGCTTTCAGCAGCAAGTCATTTTAAAACATCTCAGAGGCAGGGTCTTGGGAATTATAGGTATGTTAGCTAGACATTTCTGGAGCAGCAAAAGGCACTGGCATCTGTTATAAATGAAGGCTTTTGAGAGTATTTAAGGAGAGTAAAGGCAATGGAGCATTAAGCCACTTTAGACAGGTATGTGAAAACGGGTTCTTCACACACTGCCTAAACTGGAAATCCCTGGTGAACAGGATCTAAAATTACCACTAGTAGTAAGTTAAGATGTTCAACCAGATATTGGTGGGAATCTGCTCTGCACAATTCAGTGCCATGTTCCATCCACAAATTATACAGTCAATCCACTTTACAATATATTCTGTGAAGCACTTTGAGACATCTCAATGACATGATAAGGCGCTATATCAAATGCAAGGATTTTTATTATTATTATTCACACTATAGCACGCTAAAAATTTACAGCACAGAAGGTCATTCAGCTTATTGTGTGTGTCCTGGCTCTCTTAAAGAGTAACCCTACTGTCTGAAGGACAAAGAGCAAGGCCAAGTAACATATCTTAATGTATTTGTGGAGTCCTGTAACTCAGTGGTTAGAGCACTCGCCTCGCAAGCAAGAGACCTGGATTCGATTCCTGGGCAGGGCGAAATGTTGAGCAAGTTTCCTTACTCCACAGGCCTCCGTTTACCTAGCAATACGTAGGAACACAGTTGTTAGTCGATTGGCGGATTGCTTTTCCGAGGATAATAATCCCTAAAAAAACAACAAAAATAACAGTTTGGTAAGTCAATCCACGACTGTTTGTGGGACACTGCTGTGCGCAATTGGCTGCCGCGTTTCGCCCACAAATATACAGTCAATTCACTTTACAGTATATTCTGTGAAGCGCTTTTAGACATCTAGAAGAAATGAAAAGCGCTATATCAAATGCAAGGATCATTATTATTGATAAGTTATTAGCTTCATAGAGTGCCTTCCACGTAAAATAAATGTCTTGTCTTCTATTAAGAAATAGAATTGGTTGGAAATGAAAGAGAGATGTCGTTATACAGGTAAATGAGCACAACATCATGTGCTGATGGTAGTAAGATGATCAAAGGGAGGCAATGCATACATTTGAGTGGACTTTGTTGAAAACGAAACTGATTAATTTAGACAAGCAATTCCCAATAATGATGCTTTGTTTCCATTGAAATTGGTGCTAACAATAGGGTACATAGGTCAGCAAAGTCCTGCACACAGCAATAATAATAATCCTTACATTTACATATAGCGCCTTATCACGTTATTGAGATGTCTCAAAGCCCTTCACAGGATAAACTGTAAAGTGTTTTTTGTTGGTGAAACATGGTTTAGCATCTCATCCGAAGGGCAGCAGCTCCAACATTGCAGCATTGCAGTGCAGGGCAGTGTCAGCCTGGATTACAAGTTGAAGTCTTACTGTGATACTTGAACCTATAGACAGACAAGAATTCTACCAACTGAGTGAAATGGACATTATTATGTCTAATGTGCACAGACTCAGGAAACTGTTTTCCTAAGCACCACAAGGTGGTAGGAATTGAAAAAAGTCCAAATTTTATTCAATGTCTTGTCTTAATCCACTCTGTAAACTTACACACTGGACAGCTGCTTTCAAGAGAAAAGTATCATCGTTTTAATGTCCTCAATAAAGGATACTCACAGTTGCCAAAATCAGGTATTGAAAGTAATCTCAACTAGCAAGCTGGCAAACAGTTAAATCTGGAGGCAAAATATCTCATTTGTGTTAGTTCTTAATAAAAATCCCAGTAATTGGGAGAGGTTCCAGCCAACCACAGGAATTCCACTCGAACACCATCTAATTCTGGAAGGAGTTCCTTCAGAAGCAACATGGAAATTCATTAAGCAATCCCGTTAAGAAATACCGCAAATTAAACACGACAGATTCAAGCTTCCACCCTATTGTTAGAGTGAGAGCATGTCCCCTTCTCCATTACAAGAGCACAAGAGAGTTCAGATGAAGAAGGCCCTTCAACCCACTTAAACTGGTGCTTGTATAATAATAACTATTTTTCTCAAGCCATTGCCTAAATGCATTGGACGTAGTGCCTTATCTCATCAAACCATCTCAAAACCGTTCAGAAGCTTCTGTAGGCATATTTGTAGACAAACGCAGCCATTAAATGAATGAGTGGCCAATTTTATCTGGTGGATTGTTGACCAGGACTCCAGGAGAAATTCCCTTTCTGAGTTTTGCCACAAGATTTTTAAACTCAACCTGAACATGCAGACGTGACCTCAGTTTGACATCTCATCTGAAGGACAGCACCTCCGATAATGCAGCGCTCCTCCAGTACAATGTTTGAGTGCCAGTCCAGACTGCAAGCTCAAAGTCCCAAATTCTTGACTGGACTGAATGAAAGCTAATGTGTTGCTGGCAGACTGACAGATTTTAATAAATAAATACTTACCCTGTGTGAATGTGACCAGTAAATAAAATAATACTGACTGGATACCAGGAATTAGTTGGCAGCCTCATTTACAGGTATTAATCCTTAGAAAAACAGCACATCAGACCAAAAGTAGAACCTTGGCCTATATTTTTTTTAAAATAGTTTTCAGCTCACACACTCCAACGCTAATGTTGCAATAATAAAGCTTCCCAAATATAAAGAGTGTTTTTTATTAGTCTAATATTAACCATATATAACTAAACTAATACACAATCCTTAAAATGTACGTGTAAAAAGAAACTTTACCTATTATCCTGCCTTCCAATTGTCCAGCTTCACTCTTCTTTCCTGCACTCTCTGCATTCGTTATTTCTTCAATCTAATCTGCCAACCTGCCCGCTCCCTCTGCTCAGCGGGCTCCGGCCTGCTTCACGTCCTCTACCTCGCCCGTCCCACCATTGGCGGGCGAGCCTTCAGCACTCCGCCCCCACCCTCTGGAACTCCATCCCGCAGTCCCTTCGCCTCGCCCCCTCCCTTGCCTCCTTCAAAACCCATCAGCCTCCTTCCCCCCATGCCCTCCATCCTCCCCAATCCCGACTCCCAGCTCGGGTTCATAACACTGACTGTCCAGTGCCTTGGGATGTCCTCCCAATGTGAAAGGCGCTATACACATGTAACTTTGTTTTTGTTGCAGCTTTGTCTATCGATTCAACACTACTCAGTACGTAGCACACACTAACTACCTTTTCAGAAGGTTGTGGGTTCGATTCCTGTGATGAGGCGTTGAGCTCATAGTCTAGGCCAACACTCCAGTGCAGTGCTGAGGGTGCACTGGATTGTCAGAGGTGCCTTCCTTCCAATGAGACCTTAAACCAAGGTCCTGTCTGTCTGCTTTAGGCGGACGTTAAAAATTCTAAAGCACAATTCGAAAAGAGAAGGGAGTTTACCACAGAATCCTGGCCAACAGTCCCCCAGATAAAACTGATTATTCAATTACACAGCCCTCATGGTTGTTTGTGGGACATTATGCTGCTCAAATTGGCTGCCACATTTACCTACAAGTATATACAAATCACTAGGAATTACAGAAGTATTATGAAACGTTTTGAGATGTTCTTGATGTTTATGGGCATTATATCAAATGCAAGGATAATTATTACTATTATTATCAATATTATTATTATCCCACCCTATTCATTTATTTGTAACAAGTATTGATCTGAGCTTTCTTGTTTCTCTTGGCTGCACTTGACCATTCAAGTGTGAGAGCAGAATCCATAATAAGAACTGGTCATTGATTAGCTAAACCATCAGCCTCAATAAAGATCAGTCTTTCAACCAATCTGAAGCTCAAAGACTGAATCGTGACTCGGTTGTTTCAAAGCCAGGATCGGGTAAACCTTTGATGTTTAAGGATGAATCAGACTTGTGAGAGCTGCTGTCAGACGGGTCTATTTTTAGCAGCCGCCACAACCTGATTGTGCCTAGGCAAATAAATTATCTGCAGGCGAGAGTTAACCCTTAACTAGCTGACAGCTCTTGGACCTTCTTTGTTCCCTCAGCTGGCAAGGATTGTTTGTTTGCTTAAGATTTTAGTTTACACGAGGCCAGGGAATCCTGCAGTATGGAAGCAGATAATCTATAATAGCTTTTTTCAAAGGAAATTAGACTAACATCTGAAACAAAAAATTTGGAGCTCATAGGCACTGGATTGCAGTACTGAGGAGGCAGTGCATTGCTGAAAGTGTTGCCCTTCACGTGACACATTTAGCCAAGGTCCTGTCTGCCTTTCTTCAGGTGGCATTAAGGATCCCAAGGCAGTATTCAAAAAGAGAAAGGAGTTTCTTCCAATCTCCAGATCAATTAGTCATTCACCTCATAGCAGCTTCTGGGATCTTGAGCAAATTGGCTGCCTCTGCCTCAATTGATGCCACATATCTAGTCACTACCACTTGACAGCAATTAGCTGTGAAATGCTTTGAGACATGAGGACATGGTAGTGTGCACAATTGGCTGTCACGTTTCGCCCACAAAATACAAAGTCAATTCACTTTACAATATATTCTTGCAAAGCACTTTGAGATGTCTCAACAAAGTGATAAGGCGCTACATCAAATGCAATGATTATTATTATTATTATGCGGGTTGAATGTCCAGTTGTCACTGTCTCACAAGTGCCTTAATGATCTTCTATTTGGGGGTGGGGGGAAGGGGAGGAGATCCTATAGACCTGTTACCATTCACCATCCCACCTTAGATACTTGCCAGCTTGCAAGCTCCACCCGCTCAAAGTTCCTGTGGTCAGCGCTACTTCAGAAGCTGTATGCAGTTCTTTCTATTACCGCAAGCTATTGCCAACTAAAGCCCTCGCGCTCGCCAACTCAATAAGTCTACATTAAACACAGGCTCGGGAGTGTTTAGGCAGCTTGAGACAATAAAGAAAGTGAGCACTTTTGTAAAGTAAACCAAAACCTTGTTATGATTTAACACTACTGCTCTGATGTTTTAATCCTTGCGTTTGATATTTTTGACGGAAGAGATTGAACATAACCATTTCCACTTCCCAAAGTATAGACTGTATATCTGAGAAGTCAGTAACAAGAGAGGATCCATTAGGCCTTCATCAGTAGATACCGAGATATCCAATCTTAAAATTTTCAAACTGACACCTGTCAATTCTAGTCGCCAAGACAAAGATCATGGATGATTTACAGAACAATATGTGCAACACAATATAAAATATGAGTTTACATTTATATAGAGTTTTCGTTTTGCGAGGATGTCCCAAAGTGCTTAACAGTTCTGTCTGGGCACGTGACAGACAACAGTAAAATCGTGAGTAATAAACCTCTGGTTTATTAATGCAAAATATGGAATCATAGAATCAGTGTATGTACGGCACACAAAAAAGCCACTTAACTGTTTGTGTTTGTGCTGGTCCTTGCTCCCCCACTGAGTCATCTACTCAAGATCCATTCTATAATAATAATAATAATCCTTGCATTTGATATAGCGCTTTTCACGTCTTCTAGACGTCCCAAAGCGCTTCACAGAATATACTGTAAAGTGAATTGACTGTATATTTGTGGGCGAACGTGGCAGCCAATTGCGCACAGCAGTGTCCCACAAACAGTCGTGGATTGAAAATGACCAATTTATTATTGTTTTTTGTGGAGGGATTATTATTAGGCGTGTGGAGTAAGGAAACTTGCTCAAGGTTTCGCCCTGCCTGGCATTGAACTCAGGTCACTCACTTGCAAAGCGAGTGCTCTAACCACTGAGCTACAGGACTCCACTTATTCTAGTTCACTGACTCTTTAATGTTTTTCCCCCAAAAGTAATTATTCAATTGCCTTCAACTGAGTCAAGCGTAATCAGTAGCATTTTTGCCTCTCAGCCTAACGGTTTGTGAATTCAAGGCCCACGTTGAGACTTGGAACTCATATAGTCTAGGCTGACACTCTAATGCAGTTCTGGGAGTTGCTACATTATTGGGGAATGCTGTCCTTTGGATGAGACGTTAAGTTTAGTCCCATCTGCCTGTTCACGAGGATGTTAAAGATCCCATTGCACTATTTGAAAAGGAGGAACTTTCTCCCAGTTTCCTGGTCAACAATCCCCAAATAAAAAATTCACCATTCGCTCCATGGCTACTCATAGTGGCTGCCGTGTTACTGCCTATAAAATGCGTACTCACTCCTGGAGGAGATAATTATTCTTACCATATAATATTTAACACTCATCAATGCATAAATAGAAATTCTGCAATCTGATGGACTGTAATACATCCAAATCATAATTGCGATGGGCATCTCTGCACTGTTATTCAAATAATTTTTTTTAAATGAATGATAATACAGACTGCACTATGGAACTGGACACTTTAATGCTTCTAGTGATTGGAATCATTTTTCAGGGTTCTTTCAATGGGCTTGGCCAATGTGATGTTTTGTTCAAAGAAAAATTCACTGGCGGAGAAATGTTGCTGGAAACCTTCAGGCTGTTACAACCACAGATATAACACAATCTTACAGTTGTTATAGGAGCTAGTGAAAACATCTGGCTCTTTGACAAAACAATAGCTCTGAAATAAATGCCATATTTTACACTATTGTTTCCAGCTTTTTTTTTCACAATGTCCACATTTTGTTTGTGAAGCAAAATGTGTTCCACATTAGCATTTTTGTAAATATTTTTTATTTTGTTTTCCTTAGAAACCTCAACTGGGAATTTTTTTAATTGTATTTACACACACACACACACTCACACACACACGCACGCACACACACACACATGCACATAAATTGTAAATGTTGTAAATGTAAAATTGTTGCTGCTGTTGTACGAGCCCCAAGTCCGACTGTTCGGATGAAACCCACAAACTTCTGACCCAGAGAGTTAATTTGTGAAGGAGAAGCAAGAATATTATAATTGACATTGGTAAAGTGGAGAGAAGGGCTGACATCTGCTTGTCAGTCACATGTCCTTCCACTCTCTGGGAGGCACTGATCGTGAAAGGGGAGAGTGAGAAAGAATGGAATGAGGAACTCCTGTTCAGCCCGTCGAAAACCTTTCACACACCACACAGCATTTGCCCTGTCACAGTCTCCATCCAATTCAATTAATCTCCTGAGGAAGAATAATGTATAATTTCTTCCTAGGCCCCAAAAGTAATTGAGCAACGTTTTGGAAAATCTTACAACCTTACAATCTACATTATTCAACCATGACTGGTTGGTTTCTGCATAACCTAATTTCCATAGTCCAACAGCACAGGAACTGTCATATTCCATGAAGTATTTGATCATTTCTGTTTATACTCGGTGCTATTACCTTCCATCTCATTTGTGGCTGGAAATTTATCAAATATCCAGCTAAAAGAGTCATCAACGCAGCATTAGTTGCTTTTATGGCAGTCTTTTTCCAAACATCCATCACTCAAAAAAGAATTTCTTCCAATTTGTAGGCTCATTTAAGTCTTGATAGTTTTATACTATCTAGAGTTCCGCCAGGCTCCACGAGCCTATCATCCCTATCCTCATTCAACTCCAACTCCCCATCCCCCAATGGACCAAGTTCAAGATCCTTGTTCTCATGCTGAATCCTTCCACGGTCTTGCCCCACCCTCCCTCTGCAACCTCCTACAACCATACTTACTCGGCCATTCCCTTCACTCAGCACCAGCCTGCTTCATGTCCCCTGCCTTACCCATTGGGGCGGGTGGGCTTTCAGCCATTCTGCCTCCACTCTCTGGTACTCCATCCCAGAGTTCCCCCCGACGTGCTCTCTCCCTCCCATCGTTCAAGGCCCATCTCAAAATGTACCTCTTTCAGCATGCTTTCGGGCATCTTTCCCCTCCCCACCGTGCTCACTCACATCCCCAGTTTGGGTGCCCAGCCAGTTTTGTCAAGCGCTTTGAGATGTCCACCTGATGTGAAAGGCACTGTATGAATGTAAACTGTATTGCATTACATTGTACTCATGCTCTCTGCTTCTGTGCTCTCCGCCAAGATTGAATAGCCTACTTCTAACAGCACCAGTTATACTTCCCAGCATTTGAAAGATTTGGGTCAACCATCTCTTAATATTCTCTTCTTCAGAGAATTCAGCTTTAGTTCTTGGAATCCTAATGTCTCAGAATCATTCATTACACTGTTCTCCAAAAGTGTTTCAATAATAATAATAATAATAATCCTTGCATTTGATATAGTGTTTTTCACGTCTTCTAGACGTCCCAAAGCGCTTCACAGAATATACTGTAAAGTGAATTGACTGTATATTTGTGGGCAAACGCAGCAGCCAATTGCGCACAACAAAGTCCCACAAACAGTCATGGATTGAAAATGACCAATTTATTATTGTTTTTTGTTTTGGAGGGATTATTATTAGGCTCTGTGTGGAGTAAGGAAACTTGCCCAAGGTTTCGCCCTCTGCCTGGAATTGAACTCAGGTCTCTCACTTGCAAAGCGAGTGCTCTAACCACTGAGCTACAGGACTCCACAATGCCTTCAATGCCTTTTCAAAGTTAGAATAGCTAAAATATTCCAAAATATACATTCATCTGTACAATGTTAGGATATGTTCATTTGACATCTGATCAAACGTCTTTTTGGTGCATCTTAATACTATACTCGGTTGGTCTTCTTGGTAGAAAAATGTAAGTTACTGTTGTCTTCAGTTTTATACTAACTAGATACCCTCAGTGAAAAGTCAGTAAGTATAGCCAATTCCCTTCTCACCTTTATATTTCTGAATTACTTTGTGTTTATCCACTTTAAAATCCTTCTGTTGCTTCTTAAAACATTGCTGGTTGATCCAGTTCAAGACTCATATTGGACTTGGAACTCATGTTGTCTATGCTGATATTCCAATGCAATGCTGGGGTATACTGCATTGTGGCAGGTGCCATGGTTCAGGCGAGACATTAAACTGAGTTCCTGTCTACCTGTTCAGGGGGATGTTAAAGATTCCATGGCAATATTCAAAAAGAGAAAGAACTTTCGCTCGGTGTCCTTCACCAATTCCTAGACAAAATAGGGCATTTATTTCACAGCAATTCGTGCGACATTGCTGTGTACAAATTGACTGCCATGTTGGCCTATAAATACACCGTCACTACTCTTCACAGTAAAATGCTGTGAAGCGCTTTGAGACGTCTCACTGTCGTGATAAGGCACTTAATCAAATGCAAAGATTATTATTATAACCCAGGAAATCTGAGCACAAGAGGGAGTCGTGCATTCTATTGAACCTGTGCAACTTACTGGCTGTGCTGTGCTGTGCTGATTTGTTGTACCAGGTGGTGCCAATCTCAGCTCAGGACTGTTTGTCAGGGTAACAGTAGAAAGAAAGACACCGACAATATAAGTGCAATTAATTGTAGGTTGGACCATAAGCATGAGTAAAGTAAACAGACACTAAACTTGACAGTAATTCCTTGTGAGGCACTTTGAGATGTTTTACCATGATAAGGTGCTGTAAAAATGCAAGCTCTTTCTTTCTACATAACGCCAATTGCCTTTCATTTCCAATCAATTGTGTTCTGCTTTATAGCAGTGATTATATTCCACAAAGCGATTCGAGATGTTTAGGGTTTAGGGCTAAACGGAAATAAATGCAAGCTCTTCTCATTATTTTCCACTAATAAAATGCAGGTTTTAAGATCAGACGCTGCTCAGGGCAAGGCAGTTGAGCTCAGCCAAGAACCTTTGTCAGAATTCATAATGGTCGAGCGAGACAACTTGTTACATAATCAAGAGGAGCATTCAAATGGTCCCTTTCTTTCCCTTCTCTCCCTCCCCCCTCCATCCCCTTAGAGTCAGGGGTTACCTCACAGCCTGGCTTTGTTGTCGATCTCCAAAATCCAATATGGGCTTCAGCAAAGCTTTGAAACAATCATAAGATTTAAATTTTCCACTTACTTACAGCCCAAATATAATTACTCATAATTACATTGTCCATGTCTTTTCTGGGAGTGGGGAGGAAGAAAGTTGAGTCATCAGATTGTACCTAACTGCAATTTTTTTTTACTTAAAATCATCCAAGTTTTAAAATGGTATTTTCTTTTTCCTTCGGATCATCCAGATTCGTACAGTTTTCCATGTACCAGCTAACAATAGCGCATTATGGGCTGAACCCTTTATGCTTTGTTTTGCCCCTGCACTCACGCCTCTGCGCACAGATGAATGGGGCGCATTTATGGAGCGATGCTGCTTGGGCATTTGCCACGGCAATCGTGTAAGGCTTCGATCGTCTGGCAATCCAAATCAAAGCGAATTGCAGATGACATGCGACAGATTTGCAGTCAGCATCAGCGCAGGGCGTGGTGGGGATGGGAGGGGGCTCTCCAGTAATATTGTACGCAAATGAAATATCATTTCATGGAGTCCTGTAGCTCAGTGGTTAGAGCACTCACCTCGCAAGCGAGAGACCTGGGTTCGATTCCCGGCAGGTCAATACCTTGGGCAAGTTTCCTTACTCCACACGCCTGATAATAAACCCTCAAAAAAATAATAATAAATTGGTCATTTCAATCCACAACTGTTTGTGGGACACTGCTGTGTGCAATTGGCTGCTGCATTTCACCCACAAATATACAGTCAATTCACTTTACAGTCTATTCTGTGAAGCGCTTTGATAACGCCTCGAAGACGTGATAAACGCTGTATCAAATGCAAGGATTATTATTATTACCAGGCAGCGACAAAAGCTGGAAAGGTAGAGAGCAAACGTCCTTGAGAACATAGCAAATTCTGCGCTTAGTGCAGCTTGGCCATCAACTATACATTGTGTCTTGTTTACAACAACAACAACAACAACAAGATTCCATTTATTGAGCGCCTTTCACGTCGGGAGGACGTCCTAAGGCGCTGGACAGTTGGGTCGGGATCCGAGCAGGGGGGAAATGGTCAGGGTGAGGGGAGGGAAGGGAGGGAGCGAGGAGGGTGTAGAGAGTCGAGAGGGGAGCTGAAGGCACGGTCAAAGAGAAAGGTCTTGAGACCGGCCTTGAAGGAGGAAAGGGAGGAGGCGGCGAAGGCACTGGGGGATAGAGTTCCAGAGCCTAGGGGCTGAGAGGCTGAAGGCCCAACCACCGATGGTAGGGCGGTTGGGGCGGGGGATGTGGAGCACACCGGAGCCAGAGGAACGGAGGGTACGGGCGGGTAGGTAGGGGGATAGTAGGTCGGAGAGGTAGGGGGAACAAGGCCGTGAATGGCCTTGTAGGTGAGGGTGAGGATCTTGAATTCGATCCTCTGGGGATGGGAGCCAGTGGAGGCGAGCGAGGGTGGGAGTGATGTGGTCCCGAAGTCTGGTGCGGGACAGTACACGAGCTGCAGAGTTCTGAATGACCTGCAGTATGGAGGGAGGTGCCGGGAAGGCCGGCGAGGAGAGAGTTCCCATAGTCCAGCCTTGAGGTGATAAAGGCGTGGACCAGAGTTTCAGCAGCGTGAGGGGTGAGGTAGTGCCGTAGTCTGGCGACATTCTGGAGGTGATGGAAGGCGGTGCCAGTTGTGGCGCGGATATGAGGGAGAAAGGACAGCTCAGGGTCGAACAGAACACCTGAGGTGCGGAGGCGCTGATGTGAGCCAATCAGGAGGGCCTCAGTTTTGCGCACGTTGAGCTGAAGAAAGTTATCTCTCGTCCAGGACTCGATGTCGGACAGGCAGGCTGTCAGGACATCGGTGGTCGTGGAGTTGAGGGTAGAGGAGGAAAGGTAGAGTTGGGTGTCATCCGCATACATGTGGAAGTTAACCCCATGTCTGCGGATGATGTCACCAACGGGGAGCATATAGAGGGTGAAGAGGAGGGGATCGAGGACAGAGCCTTGAGGGACACTGCACGAGACAGTGCGGGGGCCGGAGGAAAAACCATTTGTGGAGACAAAGTGAAGACGGTGGGAGAGGTATGACCTAAACCACTCAAGGACAAGGCCTTGAAGGTTTAGGTGGGAGGACAAGCGGTGGAGGAGGATAGCGTGGTCGACCGTATCGAATGCTGCCGATAGGTCGAGGAGGACGAGGAGGCAGAGGGAGCCCTGGTCACAGATGGTCAGGATGTCATTGGTGACCTTGACCAGGGCAGTTTCTGTGCTATGGGCAGCACGGA
Organism: Callorhinchus milii; assembly: GCF_018977255.1. Lineage (NCBI taxonomy): Eukaryota > Metazoa > Chordata > Chondrichthyes > Chimaeriformes > Callorhinchidae > Callorhinchus > Callorhinchus milii. The sequence goes on along the minus strand of NW_024704743.1, from coordinate 116,889,730 downwards.
AACCTGATTGAAGGGGTTCGAATAGTGAATGGTTGGAGAGGAAAGAGCGCAGCTGGGAGGCGACAACTCGTTCCAGGACCTTGGATAGGAAGGGGAGGTTGGAGATGGGCCGGTAGCTTGATAGCTGCGACGCATCAAGGGAGGGTTTTTTTAAGGTGGGAGTGATGGTGGCAGTTTTTAAGGGAATGGGAATAGAGTCAGAGGAGAGGGACAGGTTGACGATGTCTGTGATATGAGGGGCAAGGAGGTGGAGCTGGGAGATAAGGAGTGGAGTGGGGATGGGGTCAAGGGAGCAGGTGGTAGGTTTCAGGGAGAGGATGAGTTTGGTGACAGAGGATGGGGAACCGTGTACGAAGGTGTGTAGGGGAGGATGGGTAGGAGTCGGAGTGTGGGAGGGAAGGGGTGGGTGGTGGGTGGATGTTGGAGGGGAAGTGACCGCGGAGCGGATTCCCTTGATCTTGGATTCAAGGAAATCCAGCATCTCCTCGCAGTGAAGGTTGGAGGAGATGACCTGCGCGGGGTGGCGGGGGGGACAGAGGAGTTGGGATGTGGTAGAGAACAGTAGCCTGGGGTTGTCCTTCGCCTCCAGGATTACCTCAAAACAACAGCAAATAACAACAAATTACATCTGTATAGCACCTTTCAAGTCAGGACATCCCAAGGCGCTGGTCAGTCAGGGATTTGGACCCAAGTTGGTAGTTGGGATCAGGAAGGGTGGAGGGTGGGGTAGGTAAGGGTACAAGGGTAATTGAAGGCACGGTCAAAGAGGGGGTTCTTGACACGGTTCTTGAAGGAGGCAAGGCAGCGGGCGAAGTGGAGGGCCTGTGGGATGGCGTTCCAGAGGGTGGAGCAGGCATGGAGGGGGATGTGATGTAGGCCGGAGCCCGCTGAGCATAGGAAGTGGACAGGTTGGTAGGTGGTTAGCAGGTTACAGAGATAGGGAGGAGCAAGACCATGGAAGGCTTTGAAGGTGAGTACCAGGATCTTGAACTGCTGCTTAAACCAATTGTGAACACGCTTTGAGCTGTAAAGTGTTTTTAATGCAACAGACTGTGTATTATTAGTGTGTTGTTTTAAAAGTATTTTTTAAGTCCTGAGTAATGGGGAGTCAGTAGTGTTGGGCGAGGATGGGAGTGATAGGATCGCGGAGCCTGGTGCAAGAGAGGACACGGGCGGCGGAGTTCTGCATGATCTGTAGCCTGTGGAAAGAGGAATTGGGGGAGGCTGGCAAGCATGGAGTTTGCGTAGTCAAGCCTGGATGTGATGAATTTACCTTTGCAGTGAGATGTTTAAATCCCAAACCCTTGTTTTTAAATACCTTGCACATTACCCCTAAGGCATTTTGTAGGTAGTCATTCCAACTGGGTCAAGCTTTACTCACTTAATGCAGCATTGTGTCATAGACCCGGCTGACCAAAGAAAAGCTGACAGGGCATATAGAAATTCCTAAATTCTTAAAAAGTAGACAGGAGATTGCCACACCGTGCTTTCAATGGCAAACTATGTAGTTTTAGCTGTTTAAACTCAAGAAGTTACCTGTTGGGGTCACCAAGCTTTGGCTCTTGCCAACCTGCTCCTAAAACTCTCCGGAATTAGGTAAGCAGGATGCATCTCTTCAGGGAGGGAGTGCGCATTTCTTTCCAATGGCAGGGAAATTTCCATGTGAAGATGGCATATTTCTGAAACTCTCAATCTGGTTCAGACAGTCATATGCACATTGCTGGGTTTCTGTATGTTGTCAGACACCTGGCTGACCAAAGAAAAAGAAATTTCTCCACCATTGGCGGGCGGGCCTTCAGCCTCTCTGCCCCCACCCTCTGGAACTCCATCCCACAGTTCCTCCGCCTCGCACCCTCCCTTGCCTCCTTCAAGACCTATCTCAAGACCCTGGTCTTTGACCATGCCTTCAGTCACCCTCATACCCCTACATAACCCTCCACCCGTCCTGATCCCAACCACCAGCTCAGGTGCGGATCCCTGACTGTTCAGCCTCTTGGGACATCCTCCTGACATGAAAGGTGCTATACACATGTAATTTGTCATCGTTATTGAAGATACACTTCCAGAATACAAACTGACTATCCGTGGATCAAGAGTGAATCAATTTTGCTTTTAACTCCCGACATTAGCATATTGTGCTGTCTAGCCACAGAATGTATTTGAGATCCACTGTGGCACAGGACCTCCCCTCTGCAGCCATGAGTTCAACAGCAGTCTAACACCAGAGAACTGGAGGAGTGAGCTTGGCATAGGAAGCATTGTGTCTATCTTGCATTTCAACACAAAATAGGGAGATATCATTGGAGTGTTAAAGAGAATATGTGGCCTGATTCCAATAATGACAGATGGTTAACACTGAGGAGAAAGGTTTTCATATACTGGGCCGCAGCAATGGGCCCTGATGATCTGAATGTCGTCAGGATGTGACACACTTCAAAAGGGGTGGCATTAAGCTCTTGGTATTAATGTGAATAGGACAATAAAGATTTTATAACCCCCTTTTCCCCCAGCTTGGTTTTCTACTTTTATGACGGAATGGCAGGATGTTAATGTTTATGCCAAGCTGCCTGTAAGTCATTTAACAAGACATAACTCAGGTAAACTGAATTCTTAAAAGCAATTAAATAGTGCGTCAGAAAAGCACTAATAAGTGGTATGCCAACTGTTAACTGGTGCCAATATGTGCTAAGGCCCGAAATTTCTCAGTCTTAGCCTTCAAGCCCACTGCCTTAATGTTTAGGTAATTTGCAGAAATTTCAATGATTCTTGAATTGCGTTTTAACTTGGAAGCCAGTTGACTGCAATTTTTTTACCTCCTATTTCCTTGTGAAATGATTTCCATAGTTAATAACACAGCAACAGGAAGAGGCCTTTCAATCCACCTGTTCCATTCATTAGATCACGGGCATGGCAGAAAGTTTAATCCCATGTCCCTGCCTTTATTCCATACCATTTAACATTCCTTATTTCTAAGTCTCCTTCTTCCTTTATACAACCCAATTGAATCTGCCTCTATGGCCTTCACAGATAGTGCTTTACATATTTTTCATAAACTTCTGTGTGAAGAAATGTTTTCTGATCTCACTTGTATCCATCCTGACTAAAGCTTAATATATCCCCACATTTTAGTATAGCACCTTTCATGTCAGGAGGACATCTCAAAACGTTTCACAGGATGTACTGTAAAGTGCAGTGACTGTATTTTGTAGGTGAACATGACAGCTAATTTGCACACAACGATGTCCCACGAACAGCCATGAAGTAAATAACCAATTTCTTCTGGTAAATTGTTGGCAGGGACACAAGAAAATTTCTTCTCAAGTGCCTTGGGATGTCCTCACGATGTGAAAGGCACTATATACATGTAACTTTGCATTGTATTGTATTTTTGTATAGTGCCACAGGATCTTTAACATGCAGCTAAACAGGCAGAAGATATTCGGTTTAATGTCTCATTCAAAGGAGGGCACATCTGACAATGCAACACACTCCGCTCACAAAATACACAGTCACTCCTCTTTACAGTATATTCTGTGAAACTCTTTGAGATGTCTCAATGTCATGATAAGGCGCTATATCAAATGCAAGGCTTATTATTATTATTACCTCTAGCACGGCATTGGAGTATCAGCCTAGACTGTGAGCTCAAAGTCCTAACATGGAGCTTGAACCAACAACGTTCTGACTCAGGGAGTGCTATCAAATGAGCCAAAACAGCATCATTTCTATCCTCTGCCCTACCTTATAAGTCTCACGCACACGGAATGGTTAGAAGTTCATGTGTTTCACTGCACAACTCACAGCACAGGCGGCATTTTTCTTTGACAGATCAGAGTTCGGATTAGTCTATTAACTCACTGTGAATGTGAGCCGCTGTAGCCCCAAATGTTTATCCATCACCTTTACTCTGTATCAGTGTTAGGATTTTCCTTTGTGGATGATCCAACATAAAGCAAGTGTCTGACTGCACTCTCTGATGTGCTTTGCCTCTTTTTAATGAAGTCCAGCCACTGGTTATTCAACCCATTAAAAACCGGCAACAAAGAGGTTCCCATCATTTCAAATGGCTTTTAGTGGATATACTGGTGGATTTCATTCAGGTAATAAAACGGAGCTCAGCAACTTTACTGCTCAATGCTCTGATTGTTTCCCAGATTGGCTCAGAGGAAAGGAGTTAATAATTAAAGACAAACAGGCGTACTCTTCATTCAGGGGTCAAGGCGATGCACAGGTTCAAGTGGAGATGGGCTTACGGATCGCTTTGATCTGATCACTGCCACAGTCCAATGGTTTCACCCTGTGGAGCGGTAAACATTTGTTATGTGGAATGAATTGCTCTCAGCTTGACAAAGCCCCTCCACACTCCTCCCCCCGTCCCCTTCCCCACCGGTCGTGAACTGCGTGCGGTTCATCGAGTCTGAAAAAGAAAAGCTACTCCTGGGGAAAATTGACCACACTTTTTATATTGTAACCACTGTAAACTTTATTTTTTATGGGAACACTGAATTAGAGGTTAGTAGGAATGTAGCAACAGAAAGGATCTTGGCTCCAGGTCAACCCAGCTCAGCTGGTAGCACTATCGCCTCTGAGCCAGAATGTGGTGGATTCAAGCCCTATAGTCCAAGCTGACATTCCAATACAATGCTGGAGGTAGGATTGCATTGTCGGAGATGCTGTCCTTCAGATAAAATGTTAAAATGTGGCCCTGTTTGCCTATTTGAATGGACGTTAAAAGATCCCATGGCATTATTGGAAAAGAGAAGGGAGTTTCTTCCAGTGTCCTGGCCAACAATTCCCCAAATAAAAACAAGTCATTCACTTAATGGATGTTTGTGGGACATTGCTGTGCACAAAATGTCTGACATGTTTGCCCATACAGTCTCTATACTCTAAAGTACATCCTGTGAAGCTCTTTGAGTTGTCCTCCCAAAATGAACAGCACTAAATCAAATGCATCAATTAATATTATTACTCAGCTCATTGAGCCTGTTCTGCCAGTTTACTGAATTACGGCAGATGTTTCAATTTCATTTCTCCGGGTACACACAACATCCTTTGCTGTTTCAGGGCAAAACACAATAGTATTTACTTAACACATCAGGGGAGGGAGGGGAGAGGGAAATTCAGAATTAAGAGATTTGAAATGCTTCATACTCTTAGGTTCATTGTCTTAAAATTGAAGACTGTTCAGAATTTTGGAAGATACTTACATTCAGTCTGAATACAGGAGAACTTCACGCGTGCAGGTGTGAAGTATCAGTTACCAAAGAAAATGGCGCTGCCTCAAGTCCAGCCCAACAGTGCTCACATATAGAATAAACAGGATATCGTAATCGATGAGAATGTATTTCAATTGTTCTTTCATTCCTGACACTTAGACCTTTGTAGCTTGAGTTACAGCCTCTTTAATGGTTATGATTGAACGAGGGAAACACTCTGCTACAGACCTGTCAAAATGTACACATTAGGTAAGAGGCTGGTCCATTTACTGTCTGGGAGGGAGGAGGAGGGAAGGTAGGGGGTGAGGAGGTGGGAGGAAGCAGAGTGGTGCGAAAAAGAAAGTAAGGGGGAAAAGGAAAGTGAGGGGGAAAGGAGGGTGGGAGAGGAGGGAGTGGGCTCTGAACTTGAGAACACATAAACCTTACTCTCAAAACCAACAGTTATAAATATTGAATATTTAAATAAAATTGACATTTACACGAAACCAGTGGGGAGCCATTTATAACAGAGCCTATTTTCTTTTTATAAGATTTTTTGGGTGGGGGGGCGTTCTACCTTATTACCTTCCGATAGCTCTGTTTCTACTTTGTATTTCATTTCCTTTGTTAAGTCTTCCCTTGTTTGCTCTCCTCCCCCTCCGCTGTTCCATGTTCCAGTGTCCGGCTGTTGGCTTTTGAGGCCAGCCCTGAACCAGCAGCTGCTTTCCATTATTGTTTGCGAGAAAAGAACAAAGTTCAGGTCAGAAAATGGTTCCTCTTCTAGGAACATAGGAATTGCTAGATATAAAAGCCCAAGGTCCTTCTCGTTTGCCTTCTACCATCCTGGTAGTCACATGCTACAATAATAATAATAAAAATAATATTAATAATAATAATCCTTGCTTTTGATATATATTGCCTTAAGACTTCATCTCAAAGTGCTTCACAGAATATATCGTTAAGTGGATTGACTGTGCATCTTGTGGGCGAATAATGAATAATAATGGGAGAGAACAATTAATTCTTTATGGATTAGTCTACAACAGAGTGGAAAGTTTGGGGAACCTTAGATCCAAAATTGCCTGGTTCTTCCGAGCATAACTACACTGACTGTATGTCATGTGTCCCAGAATATTATTTTCTAAAATAAATCTATCAAATTTGAGTTTGAATGAATCAACACTTTCTGCTTCCACTGTCTCTATAATGTGCAGTCAAAGAGATAGCATTTTAAAGCAGGATTTGATGGCAGATATAAAATGGGGGGGGCCTAGACTGAGGGGTTGAGAGAGGGAGTTCCATAGGTTAAAGGTGTAGAATTGGAGAGCTCAGCAACCAGGTGGATGGTGTAAGTAGGGCAGAGGGACTTGTAGCAAACCCAAGTTAGCTGAGCAGAGGAGTGGGGTAGGAGGAGATCAGAGAGATGGAGAGCAGTCAAGCTGAGCCAACTCTTTCCATCAACCACATTTCGGCATAATCTGCTCTATTCAACAGGATTTACAACTACACAGTGCGTTACAGCACAGACATTAATCTGTGCAGTTTTTATACTCTACGCGAGCCTCTACTCCATCCGAACACCTTCTCCCATACCGCTCGATTCTCTTCTTCCTTGTGTAGGATTCACATTTTCTCTTAAATGAGTTCCACATTCTCACCACCCTCTTCTTAAATAAGTTCCTCCTAAACCCTCTTTAAGATCTGCCCATTAACCTATGGAACTCCCTTCTTCAATTCCTCAACCTCGTCCTCTCTTTATCTATCTTTGAAATCCCACCTTAAGACTTACCTCTTCAACCAAACATGCCTATGGTCACCCCTTCCCTCTTATTCCCTTGCTTAATGTCCAACCCTGGCATTATACAGCAATCCAAGACCCTAATCTGCATGAAGGGAGCTATATAATCCAAGTTGTTGTGGCTGCAACTGGCTAATATATTTAAACTCCCTCATTTTGGACTCACCAACAAATGGATACATCCTATCGACGGCCACCTTATTATTCAGATTTTAGATGTGCTTTAACCATGGTAATCATGGTCATAGTAACTATAGTAGTAACTATACTCCACACCAAAAAAAGAACTTGCATTTTTACAGCATCTTATCACATCGAATTATCTCAAATTGCTTCACATCTAACTGCGGCAAGGTTTAGGTGCTGTTGTAGATAACCACTGCAGTCATTTTATTCTAACTCGGTCACACTAACAGCAGTAAAGTAGATAAAGTAGTTAGTTAATCTGGAGGCTTGTTGGCCAGGATAGTGTGAGAAACTCCTTTTGCTTTTCGAGGAGTATTCTATGATTGTTTGTGGGACACTGCTGTGCGCAATTGGCTGCCGCGTTTTGCCCACAAAATGTACAGTGAATTCACTTTCCGGTATATTCTGTGAAACCCTTTGAGACATGTCAATGACGTGATGAGGCACTATATCAAATGCAAGCATTATTAGTATTATGGGATCATTGACGTTCACCTGGAAAAGGAATAGATGGGACATCAGGTTTCACATCTCATTTGATAATGTAGAGTTTCCACCCTGCCCCCAATACTACATTGAAGTGTCAGCCTGGATTATGAGCTCACTTCCCATCATGGGGCTTAAACCCACACTTTCTGACTCAGAAGTGAGCGTGATACTCAAGCCCATTTAAATTGCCGTAATTTGGGGGCTGATTTTCTGTGTGGGGGGAGAGGGGAACTGTGGAAAATCAGTTTCCTGTTTAAGATAACAACAACAAAATGTAAAGCGCCTTTCACATCGGGAGGACGTCCCAAGGCGCTGGACAGACAGAGTTACGGACCCGAACTGAAGGTCAGTGTGGGGGAGGGTGGAGAGCGGGGGGGGGAAGTTGGGAGATCGAAAGAGGAAGGTCTTGAGGTGGGTCTTGAAGGTGGCAAGGGAGGGGGTGCGACGGAGGGACTGCGGGATGGAGTTCCAGAGGGTGGGTGCAGAGTGGCACAAGGCCCACCTGCTGATAGTGGGGCGAGCGAGGCGGGGGACGTGAAGCAGGCCGGAGCCCACTGAGTGAAGGGAGCAAACAGGGTGGTAGGGCAGAGAGGTAGAGGGGAGCAAAACCGTGGAGGGCTTTGAAGGTAAGGACCAGGATCTTGAACTGTATCCTCTGTGTGATGGGAAGCCAGTGGAGTTGGACAAGGATGGGGGTGATAGGGTCACGGAGCCTAGTGCAGGAGAGGACTTGGGCCGCAGAGTTCTGGATGATCTACAGCTAAAGACTGAACTAAAGACTGGTTCAAAATTCTGAGTGGTCAGAAATTTTAAGGCATTGGTCTTAAGCCTAAGAACATAAGAAATGTTGGGGCCCTAGAAGAGAGAAAGTGAGCAAACTGTTTGGTTTTAACTACAGTACTTTGCTAGCTAAGCGGTGATGATATGGAATGAGCTACCTGGGGGAAGCGGTGGAAGCAGATTGTGCCAGAAAATTCAAGAGAGAACTGGATAACTATTTGACGAAGGAACTGATTGAGGGATACCAGACAGAGCATGATTTATTTCTTCATTTTTTCTTACTTTTGCCAGTGGGACCTCAAGGTCCTTTTTCTGATCCTGTACACATTCCTGTGTTCCTACCTTTGTGTTTGCTGTCTCTGGATCCAGTCACTTCTCAAAGCCCGGTCCGGGAACACAACACTGCAAAGAGTCAAGGAATGATGACCATGCCAGCTTGCGTCCCTGTGATTTATAGGCTGACAAGTTTGACGAATAGCCCTGTTCTTTCAAGAATGGGACATGCATTGTTCATTACAGAAATGCCTTCCCCCAATTGCTACTTAAAATTACCCAGGGTTGTGCCACACACACACACACACACACACCATCCAACTGGTCCTCACACCCATAGGCTGCATTTATTCAGAGCTGTAACTCAGCCTCAGGGTTAGGACTGACTTGAGAGAGAGCAGGACACATGGTCAAAGCACCCAGTACCTCCCAGTGAACAAACATTAATGAAACTGACAAGCCAGCAAGGTGGTTGATAAAAGAGGAAATGGCCTGGCGTTCTCAAGCCTTTTCCCCTAAAAACACAATGAGACAAAGACCATTTGTCAACTTTTGAACTTTCTGTGAGTGATCGGCATACAAATTCTCTCCCCTCCCACCACCACCGCTCGAAAAGCAGAGTTCGCTCATTTAATTTCAAAGTGCTTTTGTTGCCTGAGCTTTCACGCCAGCATCTTAAAGAAAGAAGTTTCTCTCTCCCAGTGTCCTGGCCAACAACACCCCAAATAAAATTGGTCATTCATTCCATGGCTATTTATAGGACACTGCTGTGTGCAACTTGCTCTCACATTTCTCCCATAAAATACAGTTAAAACCAATTTACAGTATATTCTGTGAAGCTCTTTGAGACATCTCACCAAAATGATAAGGCACTGTATCAAATGCAAGGATTATAATTCATTTTATTAAAGACAACAGCACAAGAAATAGCCCGAGGCACTTAACTTCTCTTTCTTAACCTTAACGCACTTGTCTTAAAATTTCAAGCTCCTGAGGTAATGTGAAAATTTCCCAACTTCAGTATCAAATTGCAAGGGTCAGCTTAGCTCAGTTGGTAGCATTCTTGCCTCTGAGCCAGAAGGTTGTGGGTTCAAGATCCACTTTGGGTCTAGACTAATATAAGGTCAATGTCCCAATGTGGGTCTTGAAATCCATTTTTTCTGCATGTTCTTAAATGGAAACCACTGAGGACCGATGAGTCCTTCATCTGGACTGTGTCTTCAGCTAGTGACAGCACAGATCAGACCCAGAGCTCATCAGTGTAAAATAGAATAAAGAATCCTTGCATTTGATACAGAACCTTCATGTCGGGAGAGTGTTTCAAAGCACTTCATAGGATATTCGGTTAAAGTGGAGTCTGTTTTTTTATGTAGGCGAACATGGCAGCTAACACAGCAACATCCCATCAACAGCGATGGAGTGAATGACCAATTTTATGAGAGGACTGACGGCCAGGACGCCAAATGAAACTCTTTTCTAATAGTGCCACGGGATTTTAACCACCTGATTAGGCACAGACTGGACCTCGGTTTAACATCTCACAGCACCTCAGACAATGCACATTATTGCCTGTGTATCAGACCCCAGAGCATTTGATTGCCAATTTATGAAACGCATATTCTTAGAGAGTATTTAGGAGGGGCAAAATCTTTCCGGAAATTGAGGAAGCCATGGTGTGAGTCATATATACATACAGGCACACTCAGTAAGGCTCTTTATGAATCCTGGTCTTGTGTCCTGGCAAAACTGTCCTCCAGATAAAATTGGTCATTCACTTCCTGGCTGCTTGTGAGACATTTGCTGTGCACAAATTGGTTGCTAGGGTGGTTCACTCACAAATCTACAGCTACTAGCTGCACGCTTTGTAATGAAATAAGCACTATGTCAAACACAAGTATTATTATCATTATGTTTGTTATTATTTGGGATTGAACTGAAATAGTCACAAAACCATCCCTCCCCTCCGACCATACTGAAAGCTTTGAAAGCTGGGCGCCAAATCCATTGAGCTAATCTAACAGCTGAGCTCAGAGTTCCTGCTTGTGGCTAATACCCCTTAAACCTGGCCTTAAAATTAACAAAGGGCACATCAAAGAAAAAGGGCATATATAGTAACAGGAATAATGTTGGAAGAAGGGGAGAATCTTTCTTTAACTATAAGCAGCAATAAACTTTCTGCACCTCTCTATACATGAAAGTCACTGAATGTGTTTCCTACAACTCACTTGGGTCTGTTTAACTTTGTTAAACTTTCACAAAAAATGATATTACGAGGAGAATCTTTCTGCAAAGTTCAGTGTAGGACAAGGTGCCATCACTCAGACATAAATTAATAATGAAGGAATATGGCAAACCGTAGAACCACCAGACTCTGGGGAATTATTGAGCAACTCAAACAATGCTGGCCACGGCGAATGATTTTTGTACGGGTTTTTACAAGTCAACATGGGAGGAAGGAAAGGACAGCCTAAACCTTTACATGACAACACAATCACAGTACAATTTACCCAACGCCTTTCACTTCAGGAGGACATCTCAAAGCGCTTCACACAGCTGACTGAACACCTGTGCTGTGTGTTTGTGTGTGTGTGTGTCTGTATCTGTGTGAGTGTGTGCTGGTGGGGCGAGAACAGGGACTGAAGAGGGCAGAGGTGGGGGGATATCCCAGTCAGGGACACTGGGGTCTAATTAGTGAGATTCATCAAAATGTTCCAGGACTTATTTTTACATGAACGGCACTATATTAAGACACGCTGTTGTTTGCCTGAATAATTCCTAGATGTGGATCTTAGGGACAATTACCTACCTAGATGTTTAGGAGCTGCTGATAAAGCAACGTTTGGTTTTAAATAAAGTGGTGAGGAATAGGATGGCTCTTGGCAAAGTATTAGATCATTTTTATAAGCAACAGTTTTTATTTCACCCAGGGGATTACATGGAACAGAAAGTACTTTCTGTAGAACATCCTTGCCTTTTCCTTTAATATTTTTCAAAAAAAGTTTAATATTTAATATTACTTTCTCCCCTCCTCCTCTCTACTTCAATAAAACATCACAGCTTTTTCCTGCATCAAAGAGTCTTTGGTTAAAAACTCTCAGAACCACCCTTTGAACCACCCAAGAGATTCTAATGGACATTTTTGTAAACTTATTAAAGAATTTATAACACCATCAGTTCTGTGGCAATGCTACAAAATGGAACACGCACTCTCTCCCTGAAGGGATACACTCTACTTATCTAATCCCGGAAAGTGTTAGGCAGGTTGACAAGAGTCAAGGCTTGGAAAATCCTTTCACGACTTGGCACCTCCCTACCTCTCTGACCTCTCTCACTCCCCAATCCACAACCTGGCACCTCCGCTCGATTGGCACCAGCCTCCTGCTTGTCCTTCGCACCCTCAGTCACTAGGCCCCGAAACTGTGGAACACCTTCTCCCTCAATCCCTCTACCTTGCCCCCCGCCTCCCCTTTTTCAAGTCCCGCTTGAAAACCTTTTTAATCGTGGCTGTTGTTGTTGTTGTTGTTTGGGTTCTCCAGACTGTGGTGTGGGCTAACTGCTGGAATGTAACCAGCTAAAACCACATAACTTGCTATTGAGAGCGCTGTCTGGCAAGCTTCACGCTGCTTGTCCAGCTAGGAGCACCCTTCCCCTTAAGTCTTTGGCTTGCAGGGTTAACAACAACAAATTGCATTTATATAGCACCTTTCATGTCGAGAGGATGTCCCAAGGTGCTGGACAGTCGAGGGTTTGAACACGAACTGCGGGTTAGATTTGAGAGGCCACGGGGGAGGATGACTGAAGGCAACGGGAACCAAGCGGAAAGAATTCCTGCTCACAATGACCATCTGTCCGTCACGTCCTGCCAGCCCCTCTTATCTACAAACACACACCAGGAAAATACTCAGGCAAGGTACCAGAGCGCGACTGATGCCTGTGAAATTGGGAAAAAAGGGAAAAGGGGTGAGATTGCATTTGCCCCAACCCCCTGCCCCTCTTTTATGAGAGGAGAAGGAGGGGGGAATCTTTGAGGAGAAAAATTGGCAGATTAAGAGGAAGTGTCAAAGCTGTTTAATGGTAAGAAATATGCCAACGGCCCTTATGTATGTAAATTATCAAGCATCTCATTTTCTCACACAAAGCAAACATTGTTATTAATCATGTGAAACATCTGCTCTTCCTGAGCTTTTGTCACTGCTGGAGCCAGACGATGCAGACTGAGTCGGCCGTGACTTGCTGAGAATTCAGCAAGATGAAAACACTACCTCTGGATTCGCAAGAGAACAAAGCAAAATAAGGCTGGACAAACTGTTATTGCAGCGTGCCTGAGACTGCCAAAAAAACAGGGAGATTTTTAACAGAAACCCAACACCAAAGCTTATGTAAATGATAGCAAACGCAGAGCCAACTGATGTGCTATAAATTGGCTCCGGCTTCATGCCTCAAGGGGAATTTTCTTTCCTTTGGGGGATATTTAAAGATAGTTTGCATGCTGGTGTATATTTAACATGTGAGCTGTTTTTTTTCCCATCGCTTTGCTGTTTCGCAATTCATCAGTGCTGGTGCTGGATGAAGGCATCCTGCCAAAATGTGACTTGTAAACATGAAATGTAACTTTTCAATTAAGCGCAGAACAGAACAAGATGAACAGAACACAGACAGAGCGAGAGGGAGGGAGAAAGAATGAGCGAGGGAGAAAGAGAGGAGAGAGGGAGAGAACAAGAGAGACAGAGAGTGGAAAGAGAGACAGAGAAACAACAACAACAAATTACATTGTATAGTGCCTTTCACCTTAAGAGGATGTCCCAAGGATGTCCCAAGTCACTGATTCCAACTTCCCTCCTGGCAATTTCTATCCCTTCCCATTGAACAATTCACCTCCTATAAGAAATGTTGCATTCCTCTCCCATCATATCTTTTTCAAAAATATGAAACAACTACTTATCAATGGGGACCACAGACTGAAAGCTCATGTGGCACAATGGGAAGCTTAGAGATGATCTATTTAGACTTGGCTAATTTGTAAGGACCTGACATCCCGAGAGCATTCTTGATGGTGTTATTTTTTACAATGAGATGTTTCTTTCTTTCCGCCACGTTATCAAACATCTCTTTTTCCTTCAGTTTGATTACTCTAATCCCTGTGCCAAGTTGTGTAGTTAACATAATACTGCACACTTCCGAGGACCTCCGTGTAACTGCGTCGCACACTGTGAGCATTATTTATCATGAACCCTGTATACACCTGTTCACGGCTGTTTGCCTATGAAGAAGAAGAAGAAGAATATAAAAATATTAATCCTTGCATTTGATATAGTGCTTTTCACGTCTTCTCGACGGCTCAAAGCGCTTCACAGAATAGTCTGTAAAGTGAATTGACCGTATATTTGTGGGAGAAACACAGCAGCCAATTGCGCATAGTAATGTCCCACAAACAGATTGAAAATGACCAATTTATTATTGTTTTTGTTTTATTGGAGGTATTATTATTAGGCGTACACCAGCTGTTGAACAAACACTGTCCCATTTAAACTTTATACATTTGAAACCAAATTTATTATCATTACTTCAATTTCACGCACGGTATGAACTGCTCGCTCCCACCAAAACAGTTTCATGCTGACACTAACGTGAACTTGACCATAATAATCAATAATTGGTGAGGTCCAGATCACTCATGATATTAATATATATATTAATATATATATGTTGTGGGTGAAAAAACTAAAATGATAAAATATCTAATTATATTTCATATTTATAAGATATAAAAAGTAATTACTAGTTTACTAGGGTGAAATGAATAGTTATCTAGTAATGCACAACAACAACAACAACTTGCATTTGCAAGTTGAAGAAGAAGAAGAAGAAGAAGAAGAAGAAGAAGAAGAAGAAGAAGAAGAAGAAGAAGAAGAAGAAGAAGAAGAAGAAGAAGAAGAAGAAGAAGAAGAAGAAGAAGAAGAAGAAGAAGAAGAAGAAGAAGAAGAAGAAGAAGAAGAAGAAGAAGAAGAAGAAGAAGAAGAAGAGATGGGGAAAGGAAGTTCTGCACTCACTTCACAACAAAACCAAATACATAGAGTGATACAGCACGGAAATTGAGTTGAACTACTCCGAGCTGGTGTTTATACTCCACACTCCACGCCTCCCATAACACTCTGTTCTCTTCTCCCTCTGGCAGTGAGTTCCACATTCTCGCCACCTTCCGGGTGAAGAAGTTCATCCTAAACTATTTATTGGATCTACCACTGGCTGTCTTATATTTATATTTGGACTCACCAACAAGCGGAAACAATCTATCAACGTCCACCTTATTGAATCCTTTCATAATGTTAAGTACAGGAGAACCATGTGCTTCATTGTAACATGGGTTCACTTATTGGAGTGTGGTGCACAACTTTTACTTCCCCAAAAATTGAAGGTGCGTACCAAAGGCTGGCTGGCTCGCTTCAAAACACCAGCAGTTTATTTGCATGCTAAGCAATGGCCACCGTCCAGGTCACTAAGTCACCGGGTCAACACTGATTTCATGTCCTCCAGCAGGAAGTCGACCATCTCGGATGCCCGGTGCTAGAAGCCAGACAACATTTTGAAGCAATCCATCTCTCTGCAGATATGTACAGCAAATGCAGAAGTGCTGACCAGCAAGTGCGCCCCATTATAACGCTGATTGGGATTTTATATATTTATAGGCGTTGGCTACCTCTGCACCCCCCACACAACCATTTTATAATGGGGTCCCACATGTAAATTTGGCCCAAGTTGTGGAGCTAAACAGAAAATATCTCTGAGGGAAAATACCTCTGCTGCTGGTCTGGAAAAATATAACTGATAATTTTGGAGCTAAACACTAGGGCAGTTGTCAGTGCATGTGTTGATATTACAAACACCTCAGTAAGATACTGCAGCAAACTATATTTAACTCATTATAATTATCATATTTTTATGAAAATGCATGAAAGACCTAGGAGTGTTAGTTGACTCATCGCTCTGTCCCCCCACCCCAACCCCCTCCTGGAATGAAATTCCACCTGCCCTAGCCTAAAAGGCCGTTTTCTCTTCAAGTTTAAGATCTATAATAACGATCCTCACATTTGACATGGCGCCTTATCACATCGTTGAAATGTCTCAAAGCGTTTTACAGAATATATTGTAAAGTGGATTGACTGTGTATTTTGTGGGTGAAATACTAACAGAATTGTGGAAAACCATTGAACCTCTCGGTCTCAGTTTGGAAGCCACTTTTCCTGCAGTTCTTAAAAGGTAACAGGCTTCCAATTTAAGAATGGATTTTCCACAATTCTGCACAATCGTAAATTTGAGACTGTAGATGGTGTCCAAATCAAACCACATCTGACGTCCCCAAAGACTGCAAGCTCAACAAGTTCTTTTAATCTCCCTCATTTCTCCACTCCGTCCACTCCACACCCCAAAAATAGCAGCATGATGTTATAAAGTGAATGTCAGTGCCATTTATTTATTTGCAGAAGTGGGCCATTGATCTATTGCCCGAAACATACACTGCTAACCTATGATCTAAAATGCGGTATTTCTTAAAAGGATTCTTTACTAAGAAATCATTTTGGAAATTCTGCTGCCGCGTACGAACGAACAACAACAATTTGCATTTATATTGCTCCCTTCAAGGGGTCTAGCATCTCAGAGCGCTGAACAGTAAGTACACATGGATTAAAGGAGACAAATTGGGTATTGACAGATCTTGCTTAGCCCCAAGGTTAATGGGAATTTTGGGTGATTAACGTGAAATCCAAGCGCATTGGAAAGATAAGTACAAATGGAAAGAAAAAGAGGGGAGCCAGCTGCAGTGAAACAGTGGTCTATAAAACGCACGGATCGCCCCTGTAGCCTTATTCCCCTTATTCCAATGTGTTCCTTGTACTTCTTTTTAAAAAATTATGAGCAAAATAAATCTCTACTCACCACTGTCACAAGGTCCTACTGGCCTAGAGCTTGTCCGTTTTGACCTCTCTGCTGATTTCAGCCCCCTCATCACCCCCTTCCCCTCCCCCTCCCTCCCCACAAAAATAAAGGTAATTTCACAGAGTACTGCAGAATGTTCCTGGGAGTGCCAGCATCTAGCGTCTAACTGTGCTGCTGTCAATCTCTGCCAATGGCTGCTTTGATCAGGCCCATTCGTTGATGCATCTGGACAGAGCCTCACACAGAGGAGCTTAGAGAAAAAGTTGGAACAGAGCCTGGCACTGACTGAAAGTGATTTTTCATTCATTTATTATTTACATTTCTCCAGGACTCAAGAAAAAAACCTACCAGTTCTGAGGGAGGTCAATAGCATCTGATCTGTACAACAACGATGTCCGATTGAAGCAATGGGGTGTATACAGATAGGATACACATCAGGGAGCGATGAATTATAAAAAAAATAAACCATCCACTGATGTTTTGCTGCTTGATTTATTTTGTGCACAGTACATGTATCCTAAAAATATTTCCCACTTTGAACAAACTCCAGGATTGCACAGAATCCACGTCGACCACCCAAATTCAAAGTGTCTCAAAATAGGATGTCTAGAATGGAAACTGCATTATTATGGCTTTACTGTTGGTATCAGGGAGAACGATGCATTGGGTTAAATGGAGACAAATGCTATGAAAGCACTTTGAGATGCTCGTTCTACTTGAAAGGAATTGCCTCATTTCAAGTTGTTGTGGTGCTAGAACAGCTTGGCTAGAATACAATACAATTTTCAATTTGGGTTTCTATCGTGTGTTTCACGTCAGGAAGACGTCTCAAAGCACTTGACCTGCTGGGCTGGGTTGAGATGAGCTGGTAGATCTGTGAAGTGTGTGACTACGAGGAAGTTCTTGTGGAAGTCAATTTGGTCAGTTGTGAGAGTAACAAGATGTCACACGGTCAACAATGAAAACTGCCCTGCCTCCTCAGAGTTTATTTATGACAAATTATGTGGAAATTGCTATAGTGTTTCTTTTGATTCTGGAAAGCAACAAGTATGTGTGAGTTTATTTGGTCTAAGTTAAAAAAAATGATTCTCAGTAAACCAGGGTTTAGAGACTTTATTGCACTCTATACAGGACACATGTTAACTTGTCAAACACATCCTTAAGTTCCTAGGTTTATTGGTCACTTATGAGAGGTGAACAAAGTCCAGAACAATTACCAACTCTGCTTGTAAAGTCAAATGAGTCCTCATTGACAGTATGTATATAGAATGGGCTGTCCCCATGTTAAGTGCATGTTGACAAGGATGGTCATTCTGCTGATCTGTCAAATTTCACCGTCACCTTTGCTGCCGATCACTTATACAAAGTTAATGTCATTGTAGGCATTCCTGAATCAAAGTAAAAGACACCAAAATAAAATAAGATAAAGCCTGACTCACTCATGCTTCTGGGTCAGAAGGTTGTGGGTTCAAGTCCCACGTCAGAGACTTTGAACTCACCTTCATTCTAGTATGGCGCTTCATTGCAGTGCTGGAGGAAGCACTACATTGTTGGAGGTGCTGTTTGGGATAAATGTCCCATGTGCCTGTTCAGGTGGATGTTAAAGATTTCATAACACTATATGAAAAGAGAAGGGAATTTTTCCTGGTGTCCTGACCAGCAATCCTCCAGAAAACTGTAAATTCATCCTTCAGCTCATGACTGTTTGTGGGACGATGTTGGGCATGAAACGTCTGCCATGTTTGCCTAGAAAAACAGTCACTACACTTGACTGCAATCACTGTAAAGCACTTTGAGGCATTTGGATAAGAAGCTATAAAAAGTTAGTTCTTAGCTCCAGCCGGTCAGGTAAGCGAGTGCCTTCCGTTCATTCAGACTGAATGTAAAAAATCTTTGAGCGTGCAGTTCCCACATGCACCAGTCAGCACATCTAAACCACTATGTGGCCTGTATCCAAGCCGTCTATTGTTGGGTATCTTGAAAGGAATACCAGGCATTAGTTGGCTACGTGACAGGGTCAATTCAAATGGTCTGAAGCAGGAAACTGCTACCTTGGACTGGCAACCCATCTAACAATCAAGAGGTTCCAGACTTCACTTGGGCTCAGGCCAAGCAAATCATATCTCACGCCGTAGAATGCCACTTCCATCTTAGTGCTGGCACTGGTCCCCAGGCCTTGGTTTGATGAAAGATATGTTGATCCACTGAGTGAAAAATCACGCAGTTACACAAATATACAGACTGATTAACTTGCAAAGTAACATTTCTCTCTCTCTCTCTCTCTCTCTGAAGGCAAAGCAATCATTGTCCGAGATCTTTCAAAAAATCTTACCGTGTGCTCCAACAAGAGTGAGATGAACATCAATCAGATGTAAACAAGAGAGAGAGCTACTTATTAATCTTCAGACATCCTGACAGACTGTCTGTCTGACATCAAGTCCTGGATGAGAGCCAACTTTCTACAGCTGAATGTCAGCAAGACTGAGGCCCTCCTGATTGGCTCATGTCAGCGTCTCAGTACCTCAGGCACTGGCAGCATCAGCATCCACAGTTGCACACTCCACATCATCAAGACAGTCAGGAACCTGGATGTCTTGCTCGACCCTCAACTGTCCTTTCTCCCACATATCCACACCATGACCCACTCTGCCTTCCCCCACCTCCGCAACATTGCCCGACACCACCACTTCCTCACCCCTCAGGCCGCCGAAACCCTCATACACGCATTCGTCAGCTGAAGGCTTGACAACGGAAACTTCCTCCTTGTTGGCTTCCCCAGCTCTTCCCTCCACAAGCTGCAGATCATTCAGAACTCTGCAGCTCGTGTCTTCCCCCACCAGGCTCCGTGACCCCATCTCCCCCACTCTCGCCCAGCACCACTGGGTCCCCGTCCCTCAGAGGATAGAATTCAAAATCTTTGTCCTCACTTTCAAGGCCCTCCACGGACTTGCCCTCTCCTAGATTTCTGACCTGCTGACCCCCTATCAACCCCTATTAATGTCAGGCATCCTAATGCGCAACAACCAGAAATGGTACCACAACAACAACACAGTGTGGAGTCTGACACCACCACATTCTACCCTTGGATATGAAAATGACTGGACAAAGCTGTGGCAAATGGAGTTCAGTGTAGGGAAATGGACCAAAAAAAGATAAAGCAGAATATTTTCTTAATGGGGAGAAATTAAGAACTGGGGAGGAGCAAAGAGATTTGGGTGTCCATATCCACAAATCACTAAAAACTAGTTCTCAGGTGCAAAAAGTAATCAAAAAGGCGAATGGAATGTGGGCCTTTATCTCGAGGGGTCTGGAATGCAAAGGGGAAGAAATGATGCTTCAGCTTTATAGAGCATTAGTCAGACCCCATCTGGAGTACTGCCTTCAGTTTTGGGCACCACACCTCAGGAAAGATATATTGGCCCTAGGAGGGGGTGCAGCGCAGGTTCACCAGAATGTTACCAGGCCTTAAAGAGTTAAGTCAGGAGGAAAGGCTGTGTAAACTTGGATTGTGTTCCCTTGAGTGTAGAAGGTAGAGGAGTGATTTGATTGAGGTATTTAAAATGATAACGGGATTCAGTAGGGTAGATACAGAGAAGCTATTTCCTCTGGTGGGGCACTCCAAAACAAGAGGCCATAGTCTTAAAATTAGAACCAGGCCATTTAAGAGTGAAATCAGAAAGCATTTTATCACTCAAAGGGTGGTAGAAATCTAGAATTCTCTCCCCCAAAAGGCCATGGATGCTGGATCCATCCACACCTTCAAGAGTGAGGTTGATAGATTTTTGGTAGGTCACAGTATTAAGGGATATGGGGAGAAAGCCTGGAGTCCTGTAGCTCAGTGGTTAGAGCACTCACCTCGCAAGCGAGAGACCTGGATTCGCTTCCCGGCAGGACGAAACCTTGGCAAAGTTTCCTTACTCCACACGCCTGATAATAATCCCTCAAGAAAAAAAAATAATAAATTGGTCACTTCAATCCACGACTGTTTGTGGGACACTGCTGTGAGCAATTGGCTGCCGCGTTTCTCCCACAAAAAAAATGCAGTCAATTCACTTTACAGTATCTTCTGTGAAGCATTTTGAGACGTGAAAAGCACTATATCAAATGCAAGGATTATTATTATTATTATAAAGTGGGAAATTGGAATTGAAAGGATTAGTTGAGGTACAGATCAGCCATGATCTAATAAAACAGCGGAACAGGTTCGAAGGACGGAATGGCCTACTCCTGTTCCTATGAAGACTACGAGGTCTTCAGTGTCCATTCTGATAATATTGGGTTGGTTATCTTTACAGCATTAGAGCGTTTGTGCATGAGAGCATTGTATGATATGTCAGCCTAGTTCAGTTGGTAGCACTCTCACCTCCGAGTTGCAAAGTTGTGGGTTCAAGACCCACATTGGAACTGGAACTCACATAGTCTAGGCTGGCATTCCAATGCAGTGCTGGGGTGCTGTATTGTCGAAAGCGTCTTCCTTTGGATGAGGCGTTAAACCGAGATCCTGTCTGCCTGTTCAGGTGACACTAATCGAAAAGAGAAGGGAGTTTCTCCCAGTGTTCCAGTCAACAATTCCCCAGATAAAATTGGTGACTCATCCCATTGCTGTTTGTGGGACACTGCTGTGAAAAAATTGGCTGCCGCATTCACTTACAATACACAGTCACTGTAATCCAGTCAAACACTTTAAACGGCCTCCCGATATGAAAGGCAATATACCAAATGCAAGGATTATTATTATTATATGCCGCAGTTCACAAAATCAAAATGGTAAAACTGCATAGCTTACTATTGATAGCGCTGCCTGGCAAACTTCCCTCTGCTTGTCCAGCTAGGAGCCAGCTCAACTCCAAGGAGGAGAGGGGAGCGAGAACTTATCCTTTGAATGAGACATTAAACCTGAGCTAACATTAAGGATCCCGTGACTCTATTTGAAAGATACTGGAGGGAGGAAAGTGACCTGGCCAGCAATCCTGCAGATAAATTAGACATTCACTTCATGGCTTTTTGTGGGACTTTGCTGGCATTAATGGCTGCTGAATTTGCCTACAAACAAAACAGTCCTAACACCTGTCAGTGAAGCACTTTAGGACATTTACAAATATGTAGTGAATACACTTTACAGTATATCCCGCAAAGCATTCTGAGACGTTCCTACAATGTGATGAGGTGCTAAAGCAAATGCAAGTTCTACAATTGTTATTATTTCAACATGCTCAGGTGCTGTATATTAAACAAAAATGCAAGATTATTAAAACTTACAGCTTCATGGAAACAGAAGACAAATGAACCCTGACCCTATTGGCTAAGAGAGAGTTAATAACCTTAAACTGAAACGGTCGTAGACAGTAACTTCAGCTGCGGCTGTGTAAATGGGGATCTGGAGTTTCTCTCTGGAGTGCGTTCAAGTGCGTGGTATGTTTTAAGTGCTTATAATGCTGATGTGGCACATGGCATTGCAATAGTTATAAACCCAGATGCTACACATTAATTCAAAGTCCTTTTGATCTGGCACAGCAAAGAGTAAGCACTGATGAACTGAAGTGATCAATCCACTCTCATCACATGGACACGGCAATAGATGGTAATGAAGAGGTTGTGTCATTGTCAATGCATTGCATTAAATTCAGTCATTAAATTAAGTTCATTTTCCTCAGTCCTTTCCTGGTCCTGCATAAAACTTCCTTCCAAAATAAGATTAGCTCCCAAAATTCCATATGGTCCCAAACCTGAATTATCATAAGGCTAAGAACATGGCAGATTTGGGGGCCTCAGCAGCAGGAATCCTGGCTGATTTATTTATTAAAGTACCAGAGTAGTTGTGGCCAACCGTTTTGTTTGGCCAAGTAAATACATTTTTCTTTCTTCAAATTTTCTTTATTTATGGGTACGCCATGGGTATCACGGCTCGGTAGCTACTGGAAACAAGGTATTAATCATAATATTAATAATCCTTGCATTTGATATAGCGCCTTCTCACGTCGTTGAGACGTCTCAAAGCGCTTCACAAAATATACAACAACAACTTGCATTTGTATAGCACCCTCCACACCGGGTGGTGTCCCAAAGCACTTAACAATGTCGGAGCCCAATGCCAAGCCAGGAGGGGAAAGGTGACCATAGGCAGAGTCGAAGAGGAAGGTCTTCAAATGCAACCTGAAAATAGGAAAAGCAGAGGCAAAGCAAAGGGATTTGAGGGAGGGAGTTCCTTAGTGGCTGAAGGCACAGCCGCCGATGGTGGAATGGGGGATTCGAGGGACAAGGAGGAGGCCATAACCAGTAGAGCAGAGGCAGCAGGTAGTACTGTGAGGAAAGAGGAGGTTGGAAAGATAGGGGAGTGCCAAGGTGTGGAGGTGTTTAAACACTAGAGTGAGGATCTTGAAGTCAATCCGCTCTGTGACTAGGAGCCAATGGAGTTTGGCAAGGTTTGGGGTAATCAGGGTATGGAGTTTGGTGCAGGTGAGAATGCAGGCGATGGAGCTTTGGATGAGTTGAATTGTGTGAATTAGTGGAGGAGGGGAGGTAGGCGAGGAGGGCTTTTGAATAGTCCAGCCGAGAGGCTGGGTTTTGGCAGCTTGTGGAGTGAGGTATTGTCAGAGACGGACACTGTGGCGGAGGTGAAGGAAAATGGACTTGGCCAGGGATCAGATGTGGGGGAGGAAGGATAACTGGGGATTGGACCTGACGCCTAAGTTGCGCACATGTTCAGAGAGTTTTAAGGGCAGATCGGGTAGGCTGAGGAGGTCTGAACCGCAGGGTAGAAGATGTCAATGGGAGCCAAAGAGTATGGCTTCCGTCATGTTTTCGTTCAACTGCAAGAAGTTTGTGCTCATCCAGGACTTGATGGTCTGTCAGATAAGCTGCTAGAACATCAGAGGACAAGGGACTGCAGTTGGAGGAGGAGAAGTAGAGTTGAATATCATACGTATAGAAGTGGAAGTTAACCCCGTGTCTATGTATGACATCACCGAGAGAGAGCATATAGATAAAGATATATTGACTGTGTATTTTGTGGGCGAAACCGGGCAACCAGTTGCGCACAGAAGTGTCCCACGAACAGTCATGGAGTGACCAAATTATTATTATCATTATTGTTTTGTGGAGGGATTATTACCCTGGGTAAGTGGTCTGCCAATCGACTAACAACCAGGTTTCTACTTACTGGGAGGTAAACAGAGGTGTGTGGAGTAAGTAAAAATGGGGCTTGAACCCACAACCTTCTGCCTGGGGGCAAGGAGTCATCCATCTCGCCTCCTGTTAACCTTGCAAGCCAAACTCGTAATGGGTAGGATGGTCCTACCTGGACAAGCAGCGGGAAAGCTTGCTGGCAGCAATTACAATGGCAAGCTATGCGGTTTTAGGTGTTTAGACTCCAGCAGTTACTCCAACTCACACTCTGGGGTCCCCAAGCCTTGGTTCTTTCCAACCTGCGCCTAATGTTTTTTGGAATTAAATAAGCAGGATGGGTCCCTCCAAGGAGAGAGTGCACATTTCATTCCAACAATCTATCTCTGGGATTTCTATGTGTTGGTGGGATGCCTTGAAATCTCAGCTTGGTTTGGATACTCTTAAGCACGGTGATGGGTTTCTGCATGTGTTAGACACCAAGCTGACCAACAAAAGAGAAACCTTCTGCCTCAGGGACTCAGAGTGCTACCAACAGAGCCAGGCTGACACCCATTGAAAGGCAAAGTGAATAACAAGGCTGTGACCTTCAGCGTGGACTGATTTATTTCTCTTGGTCTTTGTTCTCCTCGGTTACAATCTAGTTCCCTTTCACCAGCTCTCCTTTGGGAGGCTCCTACAACGACTCCACTTCTAACATTTGGATTCTTTCTTTATTCTGAGAACTGGCACATGGGTCTTTCGAGAGAAAAAAACAGCTATTTCTTTTTTTTGTGTGTACACAAAAGTTGTAGCATTTGTTTACTACAGTGCCAGAAATCAACTCTTGCTGAAATCTGGAATGAGTCTTTTCATGATCATTAACAGATGATGTTCATATGAATCTCAAGTCTGAACCAATCTACGTAGTAATTAGAGGTTGATTTATAAAGATGCCTTTTGGTGGTTGCCTTTGCTTTCACTTAACTTGGGGACTGTCAGATACACTGTATATATTATATATTATATTGTATTTGCTGCCAGATGTTGGTGATTTTAATATTGTAGCTATTTTCATATCTATTGGGAGAGGTTTGGGATTCGTTTTCCTTTTCTTCAACTTGTTACTATCCTCCCTGGGGGTGGTGAGGGAGCTAGCGAGGTCTCCTTGGAGCTGACTAGCTCCAAGGTAACGTGCCTGGCAAAGGAATGTCGGAATAAAGTCAGCCCTCTGTTGTGGTCTCGGTAGTCTGGTTCCAGAGCCAGGCAGGTCCGCAGTATTACAGGGCACAGCTGATGTCAGCACAGTCAGCCATGGCTCATCGACAAGACTAAGAGGGGGAGACTAGTCATTGGGAGCAACAGTGTCTGTGTAATACTGTGTGTGTGTGGGTGTGTGTGTGAAATCTACAATTTGCCAATTTCTGGACACTCCATGATGTTAGATAAGTAAAGTAAGTCTAGACCCTGGAGGAATTTCTCAGCCTATTTGGGCTTTCACCAGCTCATGTTATCTTTCAGCAAAGCCACAATAAAAAGGAAAATTCACAAAACAGAACAAAGCTCCCCAGGACATCAACATGTCCTTATGTTACAATCATCAACCATTTGCTTTCCACAAGCAATTTCATTAACCCCTAACAGATCCTATAATTTACAGATATTTACAGGTGTCAGCCAGGCTCAGTTGGAAGCAATCTTGCCTCCAAGTCAGAAGGTTGTGATTCAAGCCCCATGTCAGGGCTTTGAACTCACATAGTCCAGGCGGACTCCAATGTAGTGCTAGGGTGCACTGCATTGTCAGAGGATGAGATGTTAAACTGAGGTCTTGCTTCAATGCACATTAAACATCTTATGGCACTATTCAAAATAGAAGGGGATTTTGCCTGGTGTTCTGGCCAATCTCTCAAGTAAAATTGTTCATTCACTCCATGGCTGTTTGTGGTACATTGCTTTCAGATATCCAATCAGCATTGCATTAAAATGAAATGAAAATTTTTAAATTTACCTTTTATAAACACCTTATCTCGTCAAAATGTCTCAAAATACTTCACAGGCAATTGCTGTCAAGTATTTGTAGGCAAGCATGGTAGCCATTTTGCACCAACAAGGTCACACAATCTGGAATAAGGTGAAAGGACCCCCAATTGGGAGAAACCCCCTTCTCTTCACAAATAGTGCCTTGGAATCTTTAATGCACAGCTGAAGAAAGTCAGGCAAGTCCTCAATCCATCTGAAGGACATCTCCGACATCTCCGACTATATAGCAGCTCCCTGTCCCTCCCTCCACCCCCCACAATACTGCACTGGGGTGTAAACCTAGATCATGATCTTAAATCCTGACATGGGGCTTAATAATAATAAGTATCTCTGCTTTTGATTATAGCGCCTGATCACGTTGTCAAGACATCTTAAAGTGCTTCACAGAATTTACTGTAAAGTGAATTGACTGTGTATTTTGTGGGCAAAACAAAATTACGTAGAACATGTATTGTACAAAATTAATAATATATAATAATAATCCTTGCTTTTGATATAGAGCCTTATCACGTCTTCGAGACGTCTCA
This sequence comes from Callorhinchus milii, assembly GCF_018977255.1. NCBI lineage: Eukaryota > Metazoa > Chordata > Chondrichthyes > Chimaeriformes > Callorhinchidae > Callorhinchus > Callorhinchus milii. Next base: position 116,863,403 of record NW_024704743.1, on the reverse strand, counting down.
AAGCGCTTCACAGAATATATTGTATAGTGAGTTGACTGTATATTTTGTGAGGGAAATGCAGCAGACAATTGCACACAGCAGTGCCCCACAAGCAGTCGTGGATTGAGCAACTAAGTTATTATTACTTTATTTTTTTCAAAGAAATAAACTGTAGATACTTGGCCCAAAGATAAAGACTGAAACCCGATATTGAGAATCAGTTGACGGTCAAAAAATTGCTTGAGTTTCATTCCAGTGGTTTACGATTTAATTTAACCCTCTGTTGGGTTCCAGTCTTGTTAGTTGTTGCCAAAAGCCTGTTACGCTGTGTATATTAGAAATACACCAGGAACAGCACTGGAGTACAAGATTAATGTGCAACTGATTACAGTATCTGCTCCACTCATATAAAACGATTAATCTTTAGTGCAAGTATGTGGAATCTTTGGGAGGGGAGAGGGCCGCAGACTTCACAAAGATTATTATTAATAGAATTGCGATAACGCATACTAAGTGTACAACTTCAGAGGAAAAGACAGCTTTCATGTTGCTTTCTGAGCCTGTTGTGTGTAGAATCTAAAACGTCACTTGGGGTTTGTGGATCTTTTAATTCCGGAGGGGGCTTGAGGGAAGAGAAGGGGGAATGGCAGGAAACGCCATCACATGGGGTGGGGTGAACGCAAAAAACATTCCCTTTGAAATTCGAGGGTGAATTCTGTTTCTCGGCTTCTGCCGTCTGTTTGCACTGGACCCCTGGACGTGCATTCCTTCTCTCTGCAGTGGTTCATTCTCAATGTCAATTACTACTGTGGATTCCAAGCATCGTTGTTCCCTGCTACATTTTTCCTCTCCTCTACGAAGCCATGGGAGAGAAGCGAGCAGGCCTTCCACAGCAGAACCACGTTTACACTTCCCGCTGACTAGTAACATTGAGACTTTAAGCCCGGACACAGTTCCCACATCAGGTTTTAGCTTTTTTGTTATCAAAGGGATGGTCGCGCACCTCAAGAACTTTTATTTTGCAGCTCTCCAAGATGCAATCCTGCTTGAAGGGTGCTACATAAATGTAAGTTTATGACCCTGGTCAAGGTCACCAATGATATCCTGACTATCTGTGACCAGGGCTCCCTCTGTCTCCTCGTCCTCCTCGACCTATCGGCAGCATTCGATACGGTCGACCACGCTATCCTACTCCACCGCTTGTCCTCCCACCTCAACCTTCAAGGCACTGTCCTTGAATGGTTTAGCTCTTACCTTTCCCACCGTCTTCACTTCGTCTCAACGAATGGCTTCTCCTCCACCCCCCGTACTGTCTCATGTGGTGTCCCTCAGGGCTCTGTCCTCGGTCCCCTCCTCTTCACCCTCTATATGCTCCCCCTTGGTGACATCATCCGCAAACATGGGGTTAACTTCCACATGTATGCGGATGACACCCAACTCTACCTTTCCTCCTCTACTCTCAACTCCACGACCACCGATGTCCTGACAGCCTGCCTGTCCGACATCGAGTCCTGGACGAGAGACAACTTTCTTCAGCTCAACGTGCAAAAAACCGAGGCCCTCCTGATTGGCTCACGTCAGCGCCTCCGCACCTCAGGCGCTGACACCATCAGCATCCAAGGCTGCACTCTCCACCTCTCAAAGCCAGTCAGGAACCTCGGCGTTTTGTTCGACCCTGAGCTGTCCTTTCTCCCTCACATCCGCACCACAACTGGCACCGCCTTCCATCACCTCCGGAATATCGCCAGATTACGGCACTACCTCACCCCTCACGCTGCTGAAACCCTGGTTCACGCCTTTGTCACCTCAAGGCTGGACTATGGGAACTCTCTCCTCGCCGGCCTTCCCGGCACCTCCCTCCACAAGCTGCAGGTCATTCAGAACTCTGCAGCTCGTGTACTGTCCCGCACCAGGCTTCGGGACCACATCACTCCTACCCTCGCTCGCCTCCACTGGCTCCCCATCCCCCAGAGGATTGATTTCAAGATCCTCATCCTCACCTACAAGGCCATTCACGGCCTTGCTCCCTCCTACCTCTCCAACCTACTATCCCCCTACCTACCTGCCCGTACCCTCCGTTCCTCTGGCTCCGGTCTGCTCCACGTCCCCCGCCCCAACCGCCCTACTATCGGTGGTCGGGCCTTCAGCCTCTCAGCCCCGAGGCTCTGGAACTCCATCCCCCAGTGCCTTCGCCTTGCTTCCTCCCTTTCCTCCTTCAAGGCCGGTCTCAAAACCTTTCTCTTTGACCGTGCCTTCAGCTCCCCTCTCGACTCTCTTCCTCCTCCTCGCTCCCTCCCTTCCCTCCCCTCACCCTGACCATTTCCCCCCTCCTCTCTCCCTCCCTTCCCTCCCCTCACCCTGACCATTTCCCCCCTGCTCGGGTCATGACCCAACTGTGCAGCGCCTTGGGACGTCCTCCTGACGTGAAAGGCGCTCTATAAATGGAATCTTGTTGTTGTTGTTGTTGTTGTAAGTTGTTGTTGTTAGGATCATTTGCATCGCAAACGTCAAATCGATTTGCTTTCCGCTAGGCTTGGGCTCTCAAAGACACTCTCAGCACTAGGACTCCAGCACACCCTGACTTTAGGCTGTGTTGCTCATATCAGGACCTACACTGTATCAACAAATTCACAGGCCACAAAGGACCAAGTCAGATGGCTGTGGGTTCAACCCTATCATTGAGACAATGGATTTATCTGGTCTAGGCTGACACTCCAATACAGTTCCAGATATGCACTTCATTGATTGAGATACTGGGATGGGATGTTAAATCTGGGGTCCCCTTTTCAGGTGGAACTTAATGATCCAATCGTTCTATTTGACTAGACAAGAAAGATTCTCCTGGTGTACTGGCCAACAATTCCCAAGATAAAATTGGTCATTCACTTCATGGCTGTTGGTGGGACACTGCTGTGCACAAATTGACTGTCGTGTTTGCCTACAAAAATACACAGTTCCTACACTTCACAGTAAAATCCTGGGAAGCACTTTGAGAAGTCTCATTGATGTGATCGGATGCTATATCAGACACAAGGATTACTATTATTATGATGATTATATTATTATTATAACAGCACAGGAGCATATAAGGCTCCCAAGTCCAAATCAGAACTCCCAAATTGACAGTATTTTGCGATCATGCCAAAGAGACAACACAAAACCTTTTAAGTTTTCCATTCACTCACAATGGTACCTGGCACATTGTTACACACAAACCCTGGGCATGCTGATAAAACTGTACCCATATCATTGGCAATGTGCCCAGTGAAGCCAATTGCTAAGCTGCAGCACCATGTGGGTTTTGTGGGTGGGGAGGAAAGGATTGTAAATGTTCCATTAAAATCATCTCTGAAAATGATGAGGGAAACAGTGGAAAATGAAAAAAAAACACAGACAGAAAATAATAATGTGGCTTCCAAAACCACAAGTCTATCCACTCTCGTTGCACACACACAGGGATCATTCTCTGTAAATGTTCTCTAAAAGTTCTCCGGAATTGATGGTGTGTTTCAGGTAAACAAAATAAATCCCACCCTGAGAAGATCTGCTAGAAATTCAGAGTGAATTTTACTCAGAGGTGGCACTGAGATTAAAACAAGTTTCTGATCTCCCTTTTCCTGGGAGAGTGTCAGCCAGTCTGGAACTCCATCCCAGAGACCCTCCTCTTCAGTACCTCCCTCCCCTTCCTCCCTCCCTGACCTCTCTTCTCCACTGTGCTTTTGGTCATCTTCCCCCTCCCCTACCAACACCAGATCGGTGACATGTCATCTGTGTGAAGAGCATTGAGTTGTCCTCCCTGAAGTGAAAGGCACCATCTGTGGAATCTGATAGAGTAGTGTTTACCTCACAAGCGAGAGCACCCAGGATTGATTCCTGGGCAGGGCGAAACCCTTGGGTAAGTTTTCTACTCCACACACCTCTGTTTACCTATGTAAGTAGGAACTAGGTTGTTAGTCAATTGGTAGGTATCTCTCCAGGGGTAATAATCTCTCAAAACAAAAGTTTGGTCACTCAATCAATGACTGTTTGTGAGACACTGCTGTACCCAATTGGCTGCCAGCCGCGTTTTGCTCAGAAAATACACAGTCAATCCACTTTACAATATATTCTGTAAAGTGCTTTGAGACATCTCAACAACATGTTAAGGTGCCAAATCAAATGCAAGAATTATTAATATCTACGTGTAAACTGCTGTTGAGGTTTAAACCAACTGAGCAAAGAGCCCAACCTCAATAATGTTGTCTGTCTGTCACATCACAGTAAATGAGACCAGTTTGCTATTTGACACAGGAGAAGGCAGACTGACCTCAATCCAGATCAGTGTGATCAAATTCAGCTTCATTCCCCCAGAGTGAAGGAGTTTATACAGATTAACCTCAGCAGCCTGACCTAATATTTCCTTCATGAACCCTCACTAACTATTGGACTGATCCCTGGAGCCCTGAGGTAAAACAAGATCTCCCATCGGGTCAGCCTACCCCTGTGACAAACATTCAGGATGAATAGAATAAATCGTTACAGGATGTTGGTTTATATTGACTCTGTATCTGATATAAATGACTGCACGTAGACTTGTGATTTTTTTTGGGCTTATTCCATGTTTGGGGATCTTGTGATGTTCAGCCAAGCGTTGCAAGACTAAGCACTCCATTCATCCATCGAATACTCCCAGATATTCACAACCAACTCAACTACAGATGCTACCTGCGGCATCTACATGTGTCACTGCAGGACACGCTGTTGAGCAGTTTTATTCATTTATATACAGGCCATCTGTGCTACAATGTGTCCCAGTATAACACAGGTCTCCTTATATTGTATAGAAACATAGAAACGGGAGTCGGCCATTCAGGCCTCGAGCCTGATCCACCAGTCTATAAAATCATGGCTGATCTGTACTTCAAGTCCTATTACCCGTGCTTGACTCATATCCCTTAATACCTTGACCTAACAAATAACTATAGACCTCAGTCTTGAAAATGTGAATGAATCTAGCATTCATAGCCTTTGGGGGAGAGAGTTCCAGATTTCCACTATGCTTTGCGTGAAAAACTGCCTCCTAGTTTCACTCCAAGATGGCCTTGCTCTAATCTTAAGATTATGCCCTCTTGAATTGCAATGTGAACCCAAGGTATCCTGACACATTTCCAGCCGCTTGTGCTGACTAACCAACTGACTAACTTTCTGCACGAAGCAGCTCCTGGCATCCAATGCTGTCCTGGCAACTGCTGATGTTTGCCAATTTTGGACCAGGCAGGAAAGTAATCAGACGCAATGTCACACAGTTCTTTCCGAGGTGCGGCTGTGGAGAGGCGCTGGGTACCAGAGAGGTTCACACACTGAGAATGAGCTTCCAGATCCATTCGGTGATTCGGTGATTCAGTGATCATTCAAGCTAATAATCACAAGATCGGTTCAGATGAAGAATGCCCTTCGGCCTGTCTGATCTCATCCCTCCAGAACAAGCACCCTACCTCCCGGCTCCCTCCCCCCACCACATCTTCCCCGCCACCCTTCCACCCAACACAGTATCAAGCTGTTTTTTAAAAGAACTGATGTCCCGGCCTCAACCACCTTTCCTTTCCTGGCAACCTGTTTCCAGTCATTAATCACCCTCTGGGTAAAAAAAAAACCTTCCTTGAGTCTGGTCTGAAGTTGCCCTTTGTAATTCTAAACCTACGTCCTCTTGTTCTACTGTCTCGTCAATCCTAAAGTGTTGTTCTGAGTTTTGTTTTTCAGTCCCATTTAAACTTTTATGCACTGCTATAAGCCTTCTCTCAAGACTGAAGAGCCCAGGCTTGTCTAATCATTGGGTTTGATCTATTTTTTGAAGTTGATCATTGGTTTGATCTTGGTGCTACTCAATTTCAGTCACAGACAAGTTACAGATATTTTCTCTATCAGTCTGCTATTCTGGCCAGTGTGGTCCAAACATAATTAAATAACTAGGGAGCTGTAGATTAGAACCAACAGAATAATATAAACAAGAATGTAAGGTCATGGCATTAGGTTAGGGAGAAAGTTAACTATTCCTTAAATCTCATGGCTTTTACTTTACAAATGGCCCTTTGATAAAATCCCACCACCAACACTCATTTTAACCAGAATATGGTTCTTCGACTGGAACACAGCTGTCCACTGCTGACAAGGACATGTCAATGAAACCACTCGACATGTACTTAGCATTTCCTTTCATCTTCTAGGTGAGAGTGATGGACAGCAGAACAGTATTGCAGAGGGAAAGAGAGCAACACATCCCCTTGACTTTAGAATCAACATACACTGAACCTGATGCGAAAGAGTTATGGAATTATTTAATCCCCTTCTATCCCCTCCCACCGCCCTCCAATCATTTTCAATTGTGCCAATGCACGCTTGTTGGGATACTAACACACAACTCACTCACTGTACTCCAAGCTCCCCAGAAGAATTGCCCCATTCTGGTTCATGCCAAAGAAAAATATGGTCACTAGTCACTTGCAGCCTGAAGCAATGATCTGGGTTTACTTTTTCAATCCTATTTAAAATGTTATACACCTCTGTGAGGTTCTCTCTAAATCATCTTCTCTCCAGATTGCCAACCATAATAATAATAATAATCCTTACATTTGATATAGCGCCTTATCACGTCTTCGAGACGCCTCAAAGCACTTCACAGAATATACGTTAAAGTGGATTGACTGTATATTTTGTGGGTGAAATGTGGCAGCCAATCGCGCACAACAGTGTCCCACAAACAGTCGTGGATTGAGTGACCGCATTTTTCTTTGGAGCAATTATTCACCCCAGAAAGCGATCCACCAATCGACTAACAATCAACTCCACTCTGTGGAGTCCTGTAGCTCAGTGCTTAGAGCGCTCACTTTGCAAGCGAAAGACCTGGGTTCAAATTCCGGCAGGGTGAAACCTTGGATAAGTTTCCTTACTCCACACGCCTGATAATAATTCCTCAAGAAAAAAACAATAATAAATTGGACACTTCAATCCACGACTGTTTGTGGAACACTGCTGTGCGCAATTGGCTGCCGCATTTCGCCCACAAATATACAGTCAATTCACTTTACAGTCTATTCTGTGAAGCACTTTGAGATGTCAAGAAGACGTGAAAAGTGCTATATCAAAAAAAAGCAAGGATTAAGAAAGGATAACAACTGAGTTTCTACTTACTGCCAAGTAAACAGAGGCGAGTGGAGTAGGGAAACTTGCCTAAGATTTTGTTCCGCCCAATAATCGGACCTGGGCTCTCTCGCTTGCGAGGCGAGTGCTCTAACCACTATGCTTATTGGACTCCACCACAGGGCAAACTCTGAGTACCTTCAGAGGCGGTCTTTGCAATTAAAAAAAATGTGCGGGAATAAAGTAGCAAAAGGGTGAAGTGACCTAAGTGAGAAGTGAAGGCCTTATTGCAAGTGTTTGGATTTAAGGTGGAATCTGGAATCCTTTCAAACACCCGACTTCAAATATGTAAACATCTGGCACCTCTCTGATAGTGTTACTCAAACGCGGGAAATGTCTGCGTGTGGATTTGAAAAAAAAGTAATTTTGTACAGCACACATTGTTCTGCTGTTATGCCGTGTGTTTACCTATGTTTTGCTAATGGAAACAAAGGATAAATAAAACAAGACTGCATTGTGTTAACTTATTCACTTTATTGTATTGGTAAGCGGAAATCTGATACAATTTCACGCCAAGCATTAACTATCCACGTGCTATCTTGAAAGATACTACAGAGTGTGATTCTCCATCAGTGTTGATAAATTTGCCACCCATGGCAATGTGAGTTATTTCCCCTCTGGAACTCACACGGCAATGTCACATAAATTTAATGCTGCTCAGAGAGTCACTCTCTCTCCTTCCTCCCGAGAGAAGCATCCCTCAAATACCATCTGCTTCATATCTTCATGTTTTGCCAGGTTAGTACACCTGGTATATATCTGTCTGGTATCTTGATTAAGATTGTAATGTTCTATAAAGTAACTGTCTCAGATTTACTGGCAACTGTAATAATCTCTCACATCTGTCCAAATCACCAGCACATACACGCACGCACTCATATATAGACACCTAACAAACACACACACACATATACACACACAGAGACAGACAGACAGACAGACAGACAGACAGACAGACAGACAGACAGACAGACAGACAGACAGACGACAGACGGACGGACGGACGGACGGACGGACGGGCAGGCGGGCGGGCGGGCGGGCGGGCGGGCGGGCGGGCAGGCAGGCAGGCAGATACGTAAGTATATAGTTACATACATACATACATACATGCATACATACATACATACATACATACATACATGCATGCATACATACATACATACATACATACATGCATGCATACATACATACATATGTATAACACTGTAGACTTTCAAGATACTGAAGAATATTCAAATGTTTCTTCAAAAAAGGCAACTATTGGATAACTGGGATGATTATTTAAGATTAACAGGCAGTGAGGGAAACTCTGATGTAATTACTGAAGAGTAGTGATGCTCCATTCAGTCCTATCTTGCGAGACCGTTTTATCTTAATATTTGATAAAGCACATTTCATGTCAGGAGGACATCTCAAAGTGCTTCACGGGACTTTACTGTAGAGTGTAGTGACTATGTATTTTGTAGGCAATTGCACACAAAGTTAAGATCACGCAGAAAGATGTAAAAATCTTTTAAATTCGTAGCTGATTTGGAAGCCACTTTTGCAAGATTCGTATGAAGAAAATAATAATAATAATCCTTACATTTGCTATAGCGTTTTTCACGTCTTCTAGATGTCTCAATGCGCATCACAGAATATACTGTAAAGTGAACTGGCTGTATATTTGTGGGCGAAACAGCAGTGTCCCACAAACAGTCGTGGATTGAAGTGACCAATTTATTATAGTTTTTTTTCTTGAGAGATTATTATCAGGCGTTTGCAGTAAGGAAAGTTGCCCAAGGTTTCGCTCTGCCGGGAATCGAATCCAGGTCTCTCGCTTGCGAAGCGAGCGCTCTAACCACTGAGCAACAAGACTCCATAGGCATTTGCAATAGGTTTGTAAATTGAAGACAGAACTGAAGCAATTTTCCACGATTCGGCGCCTTGTCAAATTTTAAGACAAAAAAAAGGTGGGTCTCCCAGGCTAAGTCAGACTGAGAGGTGGAATTCCTGGCTGGTCTCTTACAGCCAAAGTCTCCATATTCTCCAGATCGTGCAATTGCATTCATTCAAACAAGTCCGAGACAACGTTCAAAAACAAAACATGTCAGAAACGGTTAGGCTTGAAAGAAGCCGAGTGGAATGACATTGAAGCGAACAGAAGAGAGGGTTTTTATTTAAACACGAGTCAGGAGAAACCAGTGGGGGGTTTTTTTGCAGTGTAAAAAGAGAGGAGAGCCCAAAGGTCGTGAGGGGATGAAAATGGGTCCCATTGACTGAGCTGCTGAGTTGAAGGTCTTGTGTTAATCTTTACAAGTAATACGAGAGTGACCTTTGTCTCCAGGAAACCAGCACTTGGCACGGTTTAATAGGATTATTATTATCATCACTATTTGGTGGGACTGGGAGAGGCTGAGCAAGCCTGAAAACTCCAAGTAAGAACCAAAGGAATAAAGCGTCCTGAAATCAAGTGCTTCTGGAGATTGCACGGGCAGTTCACGATTATTGTGCGATTGCACTGAGCATTTCCAGCACTTAGAGAATATCCCCCACCCTCTGGAACTCCATCCCAAAGTCCCTCTACCTCGCATACACAAGGCGTAGGTCCTGTATTTATACACAGGCAAGATTCAATCGTTCAAACAGCCAAGGCTGAAACGTTTTGCTCACACACTGGTGTGAAGCAGTGACTGAAAGACTTATGCAGTTGGTGCACTTGCAACTGCATAAGTCTTTCAGTCAAGTCACTTGCAAGACAGTTTGCACGCAATTTGGGACACTCTGAGATGCTAACCTGTGTGAGGGGTGCTACGTAAATGCAATTTGTTGTTGTTTGCGCACAGCAATGTCCCACAAACAGCCATGAAGTGAATGGTTAGCTGGCCAGGACACCAAGAGAAAATTCTTTTCTCTTTGCAAATAGTAGTGCCATGGGATTTTTAACATCCATCTGAGTAGGCAGACCAGACCTCGGTTTAATGCCTCATCGGAAGGACGCACCACCTTCAATGCTCCATTAGCACAACAGTGGAGTGTCAGCTTAGCTAGACTATGAACTCACAGTGAAGCACTTTAAGGAATTTTGATGTGACAAGCTGCCGTGTTTGCTTACAAAATAAACAGTTGCTGCACTTTACAGTAAATCCTCTAAAGTGCTTTGAGACGTCTCGCCAATATAATGAGGGGCTATATCAAAAATAAGAATTATTATGATAACAGAGAAAAACTGGGCAAGATAAACAACTCTGACAGCTTAGTACAGTCAGTAGGACTTTTGTTTCTGGGTTCAAGACCCACAGCGGGACTTGAGATAAGGGTACATGCTGAGGGCTGTACTGGGGGAGTGTGGCATTGTCTTAGGTGCCGTCCTCTGGATGAGATGCTAAACTGTCAGGTGAACTTTAAAGATCGCACGGCATTGTTTGAAAAGAGAAGGGAGTTTCCCCGGTGTCCTGGTCAAAAATGCTGCAGGTAAATAGTCATTCACCTCCTCACCGTTTGTGGGATCTTATTGTGCACTAAACTAATTGGCTGCCACATTTGCCTAGAAATGCAAAGTCACTACATTTAACAGCTTTGAGGTGATTAGAAGCTATGGATGTTATATCAAAATGCATGAACACACTGAACAGCAGAGCTTGTCAGTCTGCAGCTAATGACTTCTATATCATTGCCATGAGGAATTTCCCTAGATCTCTCTCTCACAGCCCATTCATTTTCACATGGTTTTCCGTACCTCCCTTATACGATTGTACGAACCAGATATTGCAACATCGCAGGCCAGGGCTGATCACGCCAAACAGCACTGTCAATCCTAACATCTCACCTGGCCACATGGTTCGAGATTAATGTTCTGCTCTTCTGATCTGATATTTGTAAACAGAAATGTGCTTTGCACTTTTATCTATCGTGGAATGATGTACATGACTGGTGACACTACTCCTACTAATAATAATAATCCTTGCATTTGATATAGCTCTTTTTCACGTCTTAGACGTCTCAAAGCGTTTCACAGAATATACTGTAAAGTGAATTGACTGTATATTTTGTTGGCAAAACGCAGCAGCCAATAGCGCACAGCAGTGTCCCACAAGCAGTCATGGATTGAGTGACCAATTATTATACATTTTTTTTGGAGTGATTATTACCGACGGAAAAGCGACCCACCAATTGCCCAACAACTGGGTTATTTGATCACTCAATCCATTTGTGGGACACTGCTGTGCACAATTGGCTGTCATGTTTCGCCCACAAATATACAGTCAATTCACTTTACAGTCTATTCTGTGAAGTGCTTTGAGATGTCTAGAAGACGTGAAAAGCTCCATATCAAATGCAAGAATTATTATTATTATTGTCAGGGTGAGATCAGGTGGGCCAAAGGGCTTCCTTCATCCAAACCAATCTTTTGATCCTGTGTTTCTTTGGAGCCACTTAAAACAGAATTGAAAATTCCTTCAAAATTTTGCATAACTATTTTTTCTTTTTTAAAAAAAGGATATTTCCTGCAATTCTGCAAGTTGCCTTTTATGGAAAATTCTTAAATTCTGTAGAAACTGGGATCCAAATTATAATAATATAATCCTTGCATTTGATATAGCGTTTTATGGCATTGTCGAGACATTAAGGCAGATCTTAAGAATTTTTCCAGAACGCTCTGTGATCTTCATAAATAAATAAATAATCCTAGCATTTGATGTGGTGCCTATAAACATAGCGTAACAAGGCTCTTTGCAGTTAATTAATTAACCGTGGCGCAGGTTGGCAGGAGGACCCCATAGTATGCGTTGGTTACGTCTGGAGTTTAACCAGTTAAAATCGTGTTGATTACAATTGCGAACACTGTCAAGCTTCCCGTTGCTTGTTCAGCTAACACCACCGTACGCATCAGGGCTTTGTCTTACACGGTTAATTTGTTCACCTGCAACATTCACAGTCATTAGACTTTCCTGAAAACCCTTTGAAATGTCCTCCTGATGCGAAAGACACCATATCAAATGTGATTATTAATTGCCGCCAATTGTAGTGCCTGTTTACCTGTTGGCAAATTTTAAATGTTACGAATGGTTTTAAGGGTCAAAGTGCTGCCTCTTGTTACTACGTTTTAAACCTTTCAGCTGAAAGTTTGAGGAAACGTGGGAGTAAGACATCTTGCGCAGAGCTCCCCCTAGTGTGATACCATGACATTCATGATAGAGTCTGCACTCGAAGCCCAACATTTCCCGTTGCCGGCGATACTGGAGTTGAACCATTGTGTGTGCCAACAGTACAATGCATCTCATGGTAATCCAAGGCCATTCACTGCAGTAATTCACTCCGGCAACAACAAATGCAGCGTCTACGTATGACATATGGCTCCGCGTTGCTCTCGCTATGTGCTAACAATTTACAATTCACATTTGCACAACACACATTAATAAAAATAATACTCATGATAATCCTTGAATTATATATAGTGCCTTATCACATTATCGAGACATCTTGAAGTGCTTCACAGCATATGCTGGATTAACTGTATATTTTGTGGGAAAAACGTGGCAGCCAGTTTGCGCACAACAGAATCCCACAAACAGCCATAGAGTGAGTGATCAATTTTTTTTATTTGTGGAATTGCAGGCCGGGAAACTGAGAAAAACTCCCTTCTCATAGAATCCTTAACATCCACCTGAACAGATAAATGGGTCCTTGGTTTAATGTCTCATCTGAAGGGCAGCATCAACAACAACGGCACCTCCGACAATACAGCACACCCCCAGCACTCTATTGGAGTGTCAACTTAGGCTATGTGAATTCAAGTCCTGAAGTGGGCTTTGAACCCACAACTTTTTGACTCAAGGCGAGAATACTACCACTGACATTGGGTATGTGGGTGTGGGATTGCTTCTGTCCTGTGCCACCAGCTAAACAAAGAAAAGCAAACTTGTGTACAAGAGTGGGGTTAATTTTCTTAAACCACATGTTCTTTGAAAACACATAAATAAAGGTGTTCTATTACCCTATTTTGCACCCTTTTTAACCACAACCGGGCTTTGGTTCCCTGCAGCCCCTCAGTAAAGCTAGACACGTTTTTTCCAAGTTAACAAGAATTTAAAGGAGAATATTAATGCGGTGCATGAACAGAATACATATGGGAGCCAGTGCTTTTAGGGTGAATCAAAGGCCACTCATACCAGGTTATGCGCTTGCCAATAGTCAGTGGTTCATCTTCTGTTCCCAAACCAGTCTTCTGTATTTGCCCTTTGTTTGATGTGTTCCCAGAGGCACAAGAATAACTTGCATTTATACAGCACTCTGCACATGTAAATAAAATGTCTGAGTGCTTTACAAGGACAGAAGGAATCAGATGCCAGGCAAAAGGAGAGGGGAGAAGTGGCAGATGACCGCAGACACATTCAGAGAAGTAGGTTTTAAGGTGGGACTTAAAGACAGGTAAAGAAGGGTGAGCCGGAAAGGTACAGGGAGGACACTCCAGAGGGCAAGTGCGTAGGCTCTGCAATCGACAGTGGCGCAGAGAAGGCGGGGAATGTGCAGCAAGCCCAAGAAACCACCGTGAACGATTGACTTGATTCTGATCTGAAATTCCATTGCTGAGCAGGGCACCTGGAAGCCAACTCAGCTCCAGGAGATCCCTTTCACTACCCCATCACCCCCTATAATAATAATAATAAGAAGAAGAAGAAGAAGAAGAAGAATATTCTTTGCATTTGATATACCACCTAATCGCGTCACTGTGGGGTCTCAAAGCGCTCCACAGGATTTACTAATTAATATTATATCTAATCTGCAGTCGGCTTGCCTGGAGATCAAAGTTAGGTGGTATCCTGCTAACTGGAGTAAGGATGTAATGGATGGATGTATGTGTTTGTGCTGGAGGGGGAGTAGGGAGACTGTGATATACACATTCAGATCAATTCAATAATAATAATACTAAAGCCACACCAGGAGAAACTCACTTCTCTTTTTGAATAGTGCTTGAAATAATGACCGGATCGTTACATTGACCCCAGTGTTACTGTTCAGTGCATCTGATTGTCAGTTGGTGCTGAACTGTGGCCAGTTTTGTGCTGTGAACTCGATGATGCTCACTGGAAACTCGGCTGAGGCTGACCAAACTCATTTACAGGACACCATACTTGTGACCCAGCTTCAATCTGACTTTGTGTGAGCTGGAATTCAATCCAGGTCCCTATGGCTAAAGGGCAGAACTCTGACTGACCAAAACCATCCAGCTCCAAATTTAATATGTCTTTTTTATGTACATGACCACAAGGTGGAATGTTATGATAATAATCATTACTTTTATGGGGAATGGGGAAAGAGCGAGAGAGTGGGACTGATTGGGTAGCTCTTCCAAAGAGCCAACACAAACATGATAGGCCGAATGGCCTCCTTCTGTGCTGTAATGTTCTATGATTCTATGATTTGATGTAGTGCTTTTCACTTTAGGAGAACATCTCTGAATAGGATATAATAACACTAATAATAATCATTGTATTTGATATAGACCCTTATGACTTTGTTGAGACATCTCAAAGTGCTTCACAGAATATATTGTAAAGTGGTGTGGCTGTGTGCTTTTGAGAGGAAACAGTAGCTAAATTGCTCACAGCAATGTCCCACAGAACAATCACAAAGAGAACAGTTAATTTTATCTGAAGGACGGTTGACCAGGACTTCGGGAGAAACTGCCATCTCTTTTCAAATACAGTAGTGTCACGGGATTGAGAGCACAGGATCGGAAAGATTGGGAATAGTTGCTAGATTTTAAATACTTTTATTTCAATAGGTAAGTTTACAGAAATGGGGGAAGGGAGGTACACAGACACAAATGAAGTAATAATGATAATAATAATCCTTGCATTTGATATAATGCCTTAACACGTCATTGAAACGTCTCAAAGGGCTTCACACAATATACTGTAAAGTGAATTGATTGTATTTTGTGGGTGAAGTATCCATACTGAGCAATGCAGGAGAGGGGGGGGTGGAACATCTTGAATGTTAAGTGAATTGATCCCGGATTAAACAGAACAAATAAATACATATATATATATGTAGAGAGAGAGAGAAACTTCAGAACATCTGAAAGAAACTGATTGTATTTTTACCATTAAAAATCAGTCATGAGAGGGGTATAATGATATTGTGTGCATTTCGCCCCCCTCGCCCCCTTCTCCCCACCAAATACACACAGTCGCTGTACTTTAGAGGACAATATACCCTGTGAAGCGCTAGGAGACGTCTCGACGTGATAAGACCCTACATCAAATGCAAGGATTATTATTATTATTATCACCATCCGGTGAAGCACTTTGAGACGTCTCGACGACATGATAAGGTGTTGTATCAAATGCAAGCATTATCATTATATATACATATATATAAAACAAAGTTGAATTGAGAGCTCGCTGCCTTGGTAATGTGGATTATCTGATGAAACCATCAGAAACCAGTGGCTTTGATGCAGTGCTGAAGGATGCACAGAGAGAGAGAGAGAGTCTCCACCTCTAGTGCCTCTCAGCCAGTGATGGGAGCAGAGAGGCCCCTTTTCTCTCTCTCTCTCTCTCTCTCTCACACACACACTCACACACTCACAGAGGCTCAGATTCAAAGCACAGCTCAGACGACTGGAGAAGGAGGAGGGAGGGAAGGAGAAGGAGGGGGAAGGAAAGCATCCGACTGACTCAAGTCACTTAGCAAACTAGCAAGTCTGTCTCTGTCTCTCTCTCTGTATCTCTCTCTGTCTCTCTCACACACAGATCAAGAGGACTGATGCCAACCCAGGAGCAACAGCATTGCTGAGCTGGAGCCACACTTCAGTCACTTGGCTTTCTTCTTGCTAAGCTGGGCAGAGAGTGTGTATATATATATATATATTGTTGCTGTTGCAGGAAAGTTGTTGGGACTCATCTCTGCGATTGGTGCTGTCAAAGTAGTTGCAGACGCTTTCTTTCTCTTTCTCTTTCTGAGTCTCTTAAGGGTGAGTGACTTGTCTCTCTCAGTCTGTCTGTCTCTCTCTGTCTTCTCTCAGTCTCTCTGTTTCTAAGTCTCTCTCAATCTCTTTGAGTGTCTCACTCTCAGTATCTGTCTCAGTCTCTCTCAGGCTCTGTCTGTCTGTGTGTGACTGTGTGTGTGTGTGTGTGTCTGTGTCTCTCTGTCTCTCTCTGTGCGTCTGTCTCTCAATCTCTCTCTATCTCTGACTGTAAAGAAGGGAAAGAGTTCAAAGAGACTGAAATCTTCGCTTGAGGACCCACCACACAGCCGTTCGAGGGTCATGGACAGCTAAAGCGATTTTATCAGTGCAGTATTTCTTTCCTGGGAGAAGAATACAGGAGAAAATCCAACCTGAAATTGACCAAGTCACAGACCCAGAGCTGTGTGTGTGTTGTGTGTGTTGTGTGTGTTGCAAAGAGACCCCTTAGACCCTCTGGATCTGAGTGAGGACAGACAGCAGCTAACAGTAACTACTGTAAAATACCTAACCATACAAAACAATAACGATACAACCACAAAAAAAGGATTGACAATGTGCTGCAAACCACTTCTGCTCTGCCTGTTGGTGTGGCTGCTGATAGAAGGTGAGTTTCCTCCCTCTCTCTCTCTCTCTGGTTATGTGTTGTTTGTAATGTACTTTTGTATGTCCTCCTGAACCTGTGAAGTTGTGAGGGGCGATTGCGGTGATAACAGGCAATCAGTGTCTTACCGTACAAACCACTTGAGAGTCCTAGAGTGGAGGACACCCCACCCACTCCCCATCACATAATAAAATTGGTCAATCAGTCCATGACTGTTTGTGGGACGCTGCTGTGCGCAAACTGGCTGCTGCGTTTCGTCCACAAAATACACTCTCGTTTCACTTTACAGCGTATCCTGTGAGATAGGCGCTATTTCAAATGCAAGGATTATTGCTGTTGTTACATTACGTCTAATAATCTGAGGAAGGCGTCCGGCTGGGTCACTCTCAAATAAAAATAATACTAATTCACCCCGATATCAGCGCCTTATCACATCTCGCAAACGTCTCAAAGCTTCTCAACATGATTTTACTGTGAAGTAGTGTTAGCGAATACGTACTTGCAGGCAACGTACTGGACGGCATGTATCTTTTAAAATTAATTGGGCGTATATTTTTTTTTGGGGGGGCATCTTTAATGGTGTGTGATTTAAAACCGATAGATACCAACGGTTGCACTTAAAAAGAAAGAAAAATGCAATGTGATGACTACAGCATTTTGTCCCACCCACCAACTCCCCTCCCCACTTTAAGTAACTATTAAAAACATATGGGCACACCTTTTATTTGGATGCAAACTTGTATTTACCCTTGACACAGACCCACATCATGCCTCACCCTGTTACCCCCACCTCTCCATACATACACGCACACACACACACACGCATGCACACACACACAAGTGAAGTAGTTGGCATCAATTTTTTTTAAGTGTAGCCAAAGCCTCTTCACTCACTTCTTTCTCTCGCACCACGCCTCCACCCCCCCCCCCCCACCCCCCCCAACCAACCACCTCACCACAATGTTATCACTTAGGGACAGGAGAAACTGAAAGAAAATTACGGGGTCTTGATTTTATTTAACTAAAGCTGCTCCGTCAATCGTGGGAGCGGAAAATGAGAGGGAGGGAGGGAGGAGAAACACATTTCAAATTGCAGTCAGATGCATTTTTTTGCATTCCACCCACAAAATATACAACATATTCCGTGAAACACTTTGAGACTTTTCAATGTCGTGATAAGGCGTTATATCACACACAGGCATTATTATTTTCCAGCGTCCTGGGATATCCTCCCAACGTGAAATGGTCGATACAAATGTACTTTGATGTTGTTGTTTCCGCGAACGAGCTTTGCAGAGTTCCTCCAAAAATTCAAATAAAACAACAACCTCCCCCCCCCCCCCACCACCACAAAAAACACAAGAAAGAGAACGTCTTCATTGCTGTTTCTCTCAGAATTTTAGAATCAAGTTTCAAAGGGGGAGGGATTGTAGGGTTAGAGTCGGGAATTGGTGGTGGTGAGTGGATGGGGGAGGTGTGGGTGTTGGGTGGGGGGGGGGTGTGTTTTTTTTTGTATTATCGGCGAGAGTTCTCGAGTGCAGTGTGGGTCCACTTTTCTCCTGTCAGATTTTACTGATGTTATTGATTGATGTTTCTGCAGACACCCGGTTGTTAATATCATGTCGGTTTCATTTCACCTGAGACTTAATAATAATAATAATTATCCTTGCATTTGATGCAGCGCCTTATCATGTCTCCGAGCTGTCGCAAAGCACTTCACAGAATATACTGTAAAGTGAATTAACTGTGTATTTTGTGGGCGAAACAAGACTTGTCTTTTTCACTGACTCTGTCTCATCATCTCCCCCCCACACACACGCACGCACACACATAAACCTTTCTCCCTCTCACCATCTCCCCCCCACCTCCCTCACCCCCCCCCCCCCCTCGACACATCATGGATTGTCGGAGAGAAAAAAAACTAGTGATTTCAAAGCAAAAAAAAATACGGTGTGTGTGGGGGGGAGAGAGAGAGAGAGAGAGAGAAGGGAGGAGGTTGCACTTTTTATATTTATGAGATGTGAAAAGTTCACACATACACACAAAAAGAGAGGTAATGTAATTTCGAACGATCGCCCATATAAAGTTTTAAAAAAAGAGACCATCTGTTTGAAATTACACCAACAACTTTTATCTCCCTGGTCGGACCCACATTGAAGTAAATCAAATCTGATAAAGAGATCAAACCGCATCCGGGCTCACATTCTACCTCAAGTCATTGCTACGACCTGACCCAGTTCACCCTACCTACCTCAAGTCATTGCTAGAGTTCACCCTATCTCACCGCAACCCATGTCGCTCACAGTCTAGTGTGTACTGTAGGCAAATGTCAGTGTGGTGAAGCTATTAAATGGTCTGGCTGTCTGGCTGTCTAGCCCCTGCTTTCACAGACAGATGTAGCTACACTATCGGTAGTTCAGGAGCACTCTAAAAGTGCAGTTGTTACTGAATGTCGTCTTGTTTTTTCAAGGGTTTTATATCCTTTGCTGTTGGAGCTTCAGTTTAAACAACAACCACAAATGACACTTGTATAGCGCCTTTCATGTCGGGAGATCGTCCCAAGGTGCTGGAAAGTCAAGGACAGATGAGGATCTCAATACAAGTGTGTTTCCCAGTGTACTGGTTCCTTCCTGTTGCAGTTTACAGTACGCAGATGGGATAAGGACATTTTTTTCCCCTCAAAAAAGCAGTGAGTGGTTTTGCCAATGTAATAGAATGGGTTCGATCCCAGAATGAGTCGTCTCTCAGAGCAATATCACTTGCCATTCCGCAACATAAGATGTTTATTTTTTTTCCTTATTAAGTGATAAAACAGCTAAGTTTAATTTAATTTCCCCCCAATAAAGTGATGCACGAAGACTGGAGTAACATTAAAATGGTCTGACTTGCAAATGATTCCAAGTCAACTTGTACACCGTGTAACAAAAAAAATTTGAGGTTCTAATCATCTCGAAATGCTTAAGGTTTAAAAGATTATTGCAGAGGGTGGGTGATCGTTGCCCAGCTCCACTGCCTCTCCATTCCCCAGTGGATACAATACAAGCTCCTCACACCCTCCGCCCCACCATCGGATGTCGCACTTTCAGCCACTACACCCCGAAATTCTGGAACACTCTCCCTCAGTCCGTCTGCCTTGCCCCCTCTCTCCACTTTTTCAAGTCCTGCCTGATGACCTTCCTGTTCGACCGTAATTACGGCCACTTCCCCCCACCCCTGGCTCGGAGTTGGGCTCCATCACTGTTAAGCGTTCTGAGTCTCTACCATGCGTGGAGGGCGCTATATAAGTACAAGTTGTTGTTGTAGTCCTTACTTTAAAATTCTCACTTTAAATTCCCTCCTTGGGCTCCTCCCCCCCCACCTCTGTGAGTGACCTCCTGCCACCCTGTTCATCCGCTCAGCAAACACTGACCTGCTTCATATTCCTCACCCAATCGGCCCCATCATTGATGGGAGAACTTTCAGCCATTCTGCCCCCACTCTCTGGAACTCCATCCCGGAGTCCTCTGCTTTGCCCCCCAACCTCGCCACCTTGGGATTGTATATATTGTCTAAATACTGTCAGTCTATGGTCTATATGCTGACAATCTCAGATTGGATCAGAGAGGGTGGAGGACAGGGGGGGTTATGAGTATGGCTGAAGGCACGGTTGAAGAGGAGGGCTTGAGACGTGCCTTGAAGGAGGCAAGGGATGGAGTAAGGCAAAGGGAATTGGGATAAATTCCAAACAGTGGGAGCAGAGAGGCTGAAAGCCCAACCGCTGATGGTGGGTCGGGCCAGGCATGGCAACATGGAGCAGGCCTTGGACAATGGCGTTCAAACTATGGTATTTCTCGATCGATTGCTGAATAATTGATATTCTAAGCACTGAGTGTGCTGAAGAATGCCACTGAAGAATGCACATTTAATGTTTAGAAATTTAACATCACACATTGCTAGTTAAGAAATCTGTTAAGAAAAACAACAACAACTTGCATTTATATCACACCTTATACACGGGATAGCATCTCCGAGCTTGACACAGAGTCAGGGAGAGAGGAGAGATGGCAGTAGGCAAGTTCGAAGAGGAAGCTCTTTTAGGTGTGATCTGAAGACAAGGCAGGAGGAGGTAAGGTAGAGGGATTGAGGCAGAGAGTTCCATAGTTTGGGAGTTTGTTCCATGATAACAAACTGTATATTAGATCCTATTATCCCTGCCTGTGTGTCAGTCACTGAGTCAAACTATTGTCAGATGAGGGGCCTCTCTCAGGGAATCCCATTTTCTTAACTGAAAAATAATTATTTCATTTCTTCCTTGTTTTTCTCTGGGTTTAAACAATGGCAGTATAAGCGTAGAGAGACATTGTCCAGTTTTGCACCATTCTTTGGGCATCGGAGTGAATTTGTGCAGAATTTCAGCTATTTTGCCCCTACCCCTGTACCTCCCATCTGTAAGGGTTAATTTAAATTTGTCACCCTAGGTGAAGTAAGGACTGACACAAATGTTGGACAAAAATATAGATGTTTATTAATTCAGATTTATAATGGTTATAAGTAATTAAAAGAATACATCCAATTATGCTTACGCATCCATGTTTACTGTAGTTCACAACGATTTCAATTGACCAAACCAAATGCTGCAGCAGAGATGGAGGGGCAATGTCCAATTTAATGTTCATGTTAATGTTTCTTTGTTAATCCAAATATCCATCAAAAGGTATCCAAAAATTGTTGTACGTTTCTCAGTTCGATCATCCAAAAGTATCCAACTTTTATTGTACGTTCAGTTCGATCACTCGAAAGTATCCAGGTATTATGGCACATCCAATTCGATTCCCCTCCTTCTTCAATTCTCTCTTCTGATTCTCTTCTGAATCGATCTCCGTTTATACAGTTCATTAGGTGACTTTTTACCTATTGTTTTTTGCAAGATGGTTCCTTTGTGAAAACAAATACAACACAGTTCTCTCTCCAGCTGCAGACCATTTTTCCATGAGAAAATGACTGACAAGGACCAAAAACAAGTTTGTTGTTTATAAACAGTCTTTTGTTTCTTCTGCGAAGCTAATCACAACCAGCTCCCATCATATGAGATTGATCATATGTCTCAAATATATAAACATCACTAATATAATTTGAGATATTGTGTAACACATTAATTACAGAATCTTACACATCCTGAACTCCTCTGCCTCACCACCCTCTTCTCTATCTGTCTTTGAAAACCTCTTGAAAGCCTACTATTTCAACTGTGCCTACGGTCATCCTTCCTGCTCGGTGTCTGGATTGTCTCTGTAAAGTAATTTGAGATCTTACGTTACGTAACAGGCCCTTTTGTAAATGCATGTTTTTGTTGAATGTTCCCTTAGTAGATGATAAAGGAAGCAGAGTACAATCTGCCCTCGGGCTGTTTATACCTGTGCTGTGGGGAAGGAGAGGGCTCAAAGAGAATTTGAGTATATCCTTTAAGTCATTGCACGTTATTTGAAGCTGCTGTAGATACGAGAGGGGGATGGGGGGGGATTTAAGGGCCAGTTTAGGAACAAGTTATTTCCAGACTCAATGAGTGAGTGACAGGGCATGTGATTCAGTATTGCAGTTAGCAAACAGAAATTGGTTTGAAATGTACTCACTTACCATTGATGCTGGTGGAAGGAATTTCAACTTTCCTTTAGATCACTGTCAATTCACAGGCACTCAGCATCAATGGGCATCAGTGGGTGTATTGTTCATGTCTGCACAGTTTGAAGATATATGTTTTGCACCCCCCCCCCCCCCACCCCCTCCCCCTTTTGTTGATCTGTTGCAGACGAAACATCGAAAGAATTGAACAAATGAATGATAGATTTTGATCTCTCACAGAAAATAATTCCAGCAATGATGCCAGTCACTGGGGGAACAAGTTCAGCAATAGCAATGATGTTTTCCTCTCTCCCTCCGTTATTCCCCAGAACTCTCTGCTCCATCTACCCCCCCCAGTTTAGTAATTGGCATTTACTGTGGGAAAAGTACTGGATGCCCACAATCATTCTCCAAAACAGATTTTAACATAAGGATTGTGACTATGGGAGTGTTATATTTGTGTCTGATTACAGACTCCCAACCAATGGAAACAGCCTATTTTATGGAGCCAACTTTAAAAAAAGGGGGAAACACTGTTTTCTACTGATGCAAAACATCGTGGAAAGGAATGGGGTACTGACGAAGGGTCGTGGACCCAAAATGTTGACTCACTTTCCCTTTTCCATAGATGCTGCCTGACCTGCTCAGTGTTCCCAGCGACTTCTGTTTTTGTTTCAGGTTTCCAGCGTCTGCAGTATTTTGGAAAGTATATGGAAAGGAATGGTTTGGCTGTTAGAGCAGTAAATTACGACAAGCATAACTGCAAATTTATGCAGTAGAAGTGTATTCAAGAGTCCAGGAAGAGTGAGGAATTGGGATTAAGGTTGATGGTTTCTTGGAGAAGCAAACACCAATGTAGAAAAGTGGACCCAATAGACTCCTACTGTGTCCATTGCTATGGTTCTATGGATCGTACATTAAACACAGGATAACGTGCATTTACAAGGCACTAATGCAGAAGGATTGAGAGGAAGGTCAAGTGGTTTAACAATACTGGACGATCTTAACTCCTTAGGAAGTGTCACAAACAAACTTAACTTTAAATGTGGTACAGACTGAAGCTCAGAGAAAGGAAAGTGGACAGTACAGTTCAATTACCTGACACAGTGGGAAATCATGTGGAATTGTCTGTATGGTTCACACCTTCACTATATTTTATAGTAATATCCAATGAAGCACTTTGAGATGTTTCAATGACCTGATAAGGTGTTATGTCAAATGCTGGGATTATTAATTATTATTATTATTCCTGGTAATTCGATCCAGCAGTTGATTTCCCTCTGTGTAATGAATAGCAAAATAAATACTGAAAATATTTCCTTGTGCCTGTCATAACTTTGCCCTCTATAGTCCTGTAACCCATGACTTGTCTGGCTGCTGCTTTTTAGAACCTGAAAGTATTGTTCTGCATTTACTTTCTCTTATCGTGTTGAGCATCAAAACTATCCAAATGCTGAAAGTTGCATAAAGAATCATAGGAATGCAAACGCGGGCCTGATGAAAGCACAAATAACTAGATGGTGCAGATATCTGCATATAACGTTGTTGTAAATCCATCTGTAACGCAAAGTAATTCATTTGGTACCTAACATCACTGTAATTTGCTCACAAGTCCTGCAATTACCCTGTGATTTGGAACTCTATCCTACAGTCCCTTCGCCTTGCTCCCTTTCCTTGCATCCTTCAAGGCACATCTCAAGATCCTCTTCTTCGACCGTGCTTTCAATCACCCTCCTACCCCTACCTACCTTCCCTGCCCTCCACTCATCCTGATCCCAACCCCCTGCTCGGGTCCAAATCACCAACTATCCAGTGCCTTAGGACAACAACAAGAAGATTGTATTTATAGAGCGCCTTTCACGTCGGGAGGACGTCCCAAGGTGCTGGACAGTTGGGTCGGGACCCGAGCAGGGGGGAAATGGTCAGGGTGAGGTGAGGGAAGGGAGGGAGCAAGGCAGGGGTAGGGAGTCGAGAGGGGAGGTGAAGGCACGGTTGAAGAGAAAGGTCTTGAGACCGGCCTTGAAGGAGGAAAGGGAGGAAGCAAGGCGAAGGCACTGGGGGATGGAGCTCCTCCCAATGTGAAAGGCGCAATCCAAATGTAATTTGTTGCTGTAGTTGTGATGCTCCAGCCTGTGTGTTGAAGAGTTTCTGACACGGAGATGTGTCTCATGGGTTTTTCCTCAATTCATTAACAATATGAGTACAGAGCGTTCCTTCTAATTGCAGCAATGGGAGATGCCTCATCTCTACATTACACAGAGGGGACGTCAAGCAGATCCATCGAGAAGATCCTGGGCAAATTTGGGAAAGACACTCAATGCCATCACATGTTAAAGCACTTGTACAATGGAGCCAGGATCACCGTGCAAATGCCACCTCAGATTGAGAGCCACTGGGTTTCCACAGGGTGAGTAATCCACAGTTATATTAAAAATAATTCCACCTATGTGATCACTAGATGCAAATAATACTTTTATAAAAAATAATAATAATATAGTCACTCAATCCACGACTGTTTGTGGGACACTGTGTGTGCAATTAGCTGCCACGTTTCGCCCACAAAATATAGTCAATTCATTTTACGTTTGCTTTGAGACATCCCAATGACATGAGAAGGCGCTACATCAAATGCAAGGATTATTCGTAGAAGTACAGGGAAACCAAAAAGTCAGGATACCATTACAAAATCTAATAAGTCTTAAAGAATTGATGATTTTTTTTAGATAATAAGCTAGTTATCACGACTTTTTGGTCACCCTGTAGTATTTGATCATAGTGAATAGAAAATGTCAGCACCGTGTTCTCCTTACATCCATTGTATTCAGTCCCATTAGCTGAATATCTCTACAGTAGCTCTTTACTCCTGTTAAGCAGTTCCTTTGTTGGCAAAGATGACGTGCTCTATAGAGTTTACAGCTGGATTTGCTCCATGATACCTGTGGCAAGAATGATGTTATTTCAGCAATGTAGCGAACAGCAAGTACAGCAATAAAAGTGTGAATGCCAGACACTCAAGCCTGGTTTATAGTGCTGGAAAGAAGACAACATCCCTTTCAGCAGTACAGTAAGGATTTCTAGTTTTCCAATACTAATTGGTCCTGTGGATGGTTGAGGAGAGTTCTGTGCACCCTCCACCAAATACATCTGCAGAGTTTTGCTAACCTCTACTCTGGCTCCCAGTACCTCAACAGACCGCCTTCAAGATCCTTATCCTGACCTTCAGATCCTTCACCATCTTCCCTTCCTTTAAAATCTCCTCCAGCCTTGTTCTTTCCCTTTATCCTCCGAGGGCTATTTCAACCCCGGTCTACAGCATATTGCTCCTGCACTCCCAACTACGAGAGACAAAATCTTCAGCCACTATGTTTCTACTCTCTAAAGGCACCCCCAAAATCCCTTCACTTTTCTTCTTTTTTCTCTGCTTTAAAAACTCTTAAAACCTTCTCTCTTTGGCTGTGCCTTTGGTGAAGTCCCTCAAAATTCCCTCTTTGCTCCATTTTGAGGCAGGATGGGTTCTGGGGGAATGCTGCGTTTTCGAAGGTGCAGTCCTTTGGATGAGACGTTAAA
The DNA here is from genome assembly GCF_018977255.1 of Callorhinchus milii. Classification (NCBI taxonomy): domain Eukaryota; kingdom Metazoa; phylum Chordata; class Chondrichthyes; order Chimaeriformes; family Callorhinchidae; genus Callorhinchus; species Callorhinchus milii. The sequence goes on along the minus strand of NW_024704743.1, from coordinate 116,837,526 downwards.
TCGAGATCTTGTGGATGTTCTGTGCAGGTGGACATTAAAGATCTGTTAATTTTGTGAGATTTTGCTGTGGTATAAATAGGCTGCGTGTTTGACTAGAGATAAGCAGTCATTAGGTTTGGCAGTAGTTGCCACTTTGAGATTTTTCGACTTTCTAGGTGCTAAATCAAACTCAAAGTTTATTATAACTAATGCTTAAAGGCAGTGAGAATTGCCACTTCAATTATTGTTTCTCTCCACAGCTGTGAGGTGAGGCCAGGGCCCGAGTTCGTGACAAGATCCTACCGGTTTTACACAAACAACACCTTCAAAGCTTATCAGTTCAACTATGGAGACAATCACTGCACCAGGCCCACCTACACCCTCGTGATCAGAGGGAAGCTCCGTCTGCGTCAGGCGTCCTGGATCATCCGAGGAGGAACCGAGGCCGATTACCACTTACACAAGGTTCAGGTAATTTGCCACAACAAGGTGACAGTTGAGGAGCTGAGGCTGCGGTTGAACAGGACCTGCCCAGGCTACCCGCTGGGAGGTTGGGAGCCCAACGTCAGCTATGACCTGTGGAGCGATGAGACGGGCTGCGATTGCTTTAGGGCGCTGAACTTTGCCATGCACGAGCTGCAACTCATCAGGGTGGAGAAGCAGCACCTGCATCACAATCCGGAGCACATGATCCAGGAGCTGTTCCTGGGGGACATCCACACTGATTGGACCCAGAGAATGTACTACAGACCCTCCAGCTATCAGCCCGCACTGCAGAACGCTAAGGTAACTCACATTTCAAACGCAGTAAGATTGAGACCAGATGAAAGGGCGTTTCTTAAGGTAAACAGGGGGAAGCTATTTCCACTAGTCAGTGAGTCGGTAATTGGAAGGCATCATTTTTCAAATCGTTACCAGAAAAAAAGGGGAGAGTTCGGGATGGAGAATGGTTTTATGCAGAAGATGCAGAAGGGTTATTAGTACATGGAATGCTCCACCACAAGCAATAGTTGAAATAGAATCTATAATAGCTTTCAAAAGGTAATTAGACAAATGTTTGCCAAAGGGAAACATATGAAGGGGTGTGGGGAAGGGGCGGGGAGTGGGATAAACACAAAGTACTTTTGAAACAGTTCCTTTTAAGAATTTATTTTCAGAAAAAAATCTTTAAAAGCAGTAAAACAAAACCCCACAACAATAATGCAGCATCAATCATCTTTACGTTTGGTACAGCACCTTTCACGTTGGGAAGATGTCGCAGAGAGCTTCGCAGGATTTACTGTAAAGTGGAGTGACTCTGTGTTTTGTGAGCAGACTGTAGTAGTAATCCAAGATATTGTTGATACTTGACCAGCTTGTGTGGCGAGTCAATTAAACTTGGTTGTATAGTCATGTCCTCAACCCCATGAACCAAAGCTCTTAAATGGGTAGAATGGTCCTAACTAATGTATGCAGTGTCATGTAGGAACTGGTAATGAATACCATATACACAGGATTTGCTCACAGAGCAAATTCAGTATCAGAGAAAACCATGCTGTTTACTGAAGAGCCCTGATCAATAGTTTTCTGGCCTTTTTCCCACTCAACAAATAATAGTCATAATAATAATGTTTGCTCTTCATTAGCGCTATAGCACCAAAATGTCTCAAAGTGCTTCACAGATGAAGTTGACAAGGTTGGTGACTGGATATCTGTACAGGCAGACATGGTAGACATATACACAGAGCAAAGTCTTACAAACAGCATGGAGGGAGTGACCAATTTTATTTGGGGGAAAGTTGGCCAGGGCACTGGAAGAAACTCCCTTTCCTTTTCGAATAGTGCCATGGGATTTATAACATCCACCTGAACAGGGACAGACAGGACCTCGGTTTAACATCTCAACTGAAGGCATCCCAAAAAGGCATCGCCTCCCCGAGTATCTCACTGAGGGTCAGCGTGATCTGAGCTCAATTCCTAATGTTGTTCCTTGGGTTTAGGAGCATGGGGACAGGAGCCGGCCATTCAGCCCATCAAGCCGGCATTTTTATTCGATCAGTTGTGCTCACAAGCGGAAGAAAATAAAAGTTTATAAATCGAGCGCTGGAGGAAGGGGGGAACGGGAAGTGAAAGCAAGCGGAGGGAGGGTGTCCGGGGGGTAAATTTAATTAAAGTGATTAAGTGATTAAAGCACAGAAATCCATACTGTAACTCATCCACAGAAAACAACTATAAAAGATCCCAGCCTTAACCTTCAGATAGTGAAGTCTGATCCCAAAATAGCAGTACAATACCCACCGACCGTGACAGGGCACCAAATATGGTGTTCTCTCCCTCGGGTTCAGATGTCGGGAATGAAATCCTGTGATGATTTGAGGAAAGTCGGCATTTTCCACTGTGTAATCAAGCAGGTGTGGTGCAGATGCACTGGCTGCTGTCGTTCGGGATGCCCAAATTTGGAAAAATACAAGCTAATGACTATCCCCATGCTGAACACCTCCCCACCTACCACCGCCCCGTCTCTCTCTCACACACACACACACACACACTCCTCAGTCTTCCCCTGCCCATTCTTACCAGCGGCAGATGTGGAGTTCTATAGTTTAGTGGTTAGAGCACTCGCCTAGCAAGCAAGAGGACCTGGGTTCAGACAGGGCAAAACGATGGGCAAGTTTCGTTACTCCACACGCCTCTGTTTACCAAGCAGTAAGCAGGAACCCGGTTGTTGGTAAAATTACCACCGGTGGATCGCTTTTCCGGGGGTAATTATACATGTACATTATGTTGCAGCAAGATCTTTGCTAACTCTGCTAACTGGAAAATAGGATCTCAAGACGTTCAGGTCCAACCAGTCTGCTAGTTGAACTGACTGAAACTCAAACTTAAAACCTCCGTATGCAATGGTTGTCCTAAAGCTGCTTCACCAAAACAACAGGCCCACGTCACAGTGCAGCCCAAAACACTATTAGCTAATTTATCTAAACAATAAGTATTGCACTTGTCACTCTGACTGCTTGTCATTCAAAGTATGTTCACCCCCACAACACCAGCCCTCCTCCCCTTCTGACCCCCAACTTCCAGCTCAGGTCCAAAATCCTTGATTGTCCAGCACACAGAGATGTCTTTCCGACGTGAAGGGCGTTACACAAGTGTAATTTGTTGTTGTTGTGGTTGTTCTTACCATCCACAATGCTCGACATTGTTAATAATAATAACAATAATAACCCTTACAATTGATATATCACCTTATCAAACTTTCACAAGATTTTGTTGTCAAGTGTACTAAACTGGGACCTTGTATTTGTAAGTGAGGGTGAATTCTCATGCAAATCGCCTAAAACTCTCCAGAACACAGGATGAAAGATTTGCAGTTTAAAAAGAAGTCTTTATGTTCACATGTCACTTCAGCAAAACGTAACTTATAAACATAGAACAAAAGCACACTTGCAGATCTAGTTTAGACATAAGTCCCTCAGCTACTGTGTCACAATCAATGCATTTGATATACCACCTTTTCACATTGTTGAGACTTCTCAAAGTGCTTTATAGGATTTACTGTTAAGTGTAGTGATTGTGTATTTTATAGGCAAATTCAGCTATCAATTTGTGCACAGAAATGTCCCACAAACATGAAATATATGACCAATTTTATTTGTGGGATTGTTGGCCAGAACTCTAGACCAAACTCCCTTCTGTTTTCGAATAATGCTGTGGATCTTTAACCACCACCTGAGCAGGCAAACGGGATCTCAGTATAACGTTGTATTCGAAAGAGCTGTGACAACGCAGCACTCCTCCCAACATTTCACTGGCGGTGACCAGGTGAACTCAAAGTCACAACGTGGGGCTTGGAACCCACAACCTTCTAACTAATAGAGACATAACAATAACAACAACAAGATTACATTTGTATAGCGCCTTTCACGTCCTATCAGCTGAGGAAGGCTGACACCCGAGTTGTAAAGTCGGTCCTAAATACACAACTAAAGGGCATTCAATTGATAGAAGAGAGCCTGTTGAAGTCCGTTAGGATATTTACTCTGGACAGTGTAGCAAATTCACTACTCTGAGCTACATGATATTCAACTCATTTTGGTGAATTTTGCTGGAACAGTCACTATGGATGTATAATTTATGATCGTGCAATTTTAGCTTAAAAACAGTATTATTATATTGTGAACGTGTGTAACTTTCCTTTACACTTTTCTTATTAAAAATTGCAAAGTTGCCTACCTCTGTATTGTTTCGACACAATACAAAGTTCACGTGAAACTGTGTTAGTTTATCTTTAAACACAAAGGGGACAGATTCACCAAGCTTTACTGAATGGAGCAGAACAGCCACATACACCAGTTGCCCATGTGGAGTAAAGTACCTCTATGTTTGATGTTGTTTCCCACAGTAATGTACACGCATACCCACACAAGCTGACTCACCAGCAGCTGGTTATGAGAACACTGATGGGTAAAACCTTCTGCTTTCTTGTTTATATGACCCTTAGGATACAAGTACTGTATGTACAGTAGTTGGCCATTCTTCATGGGAGTTTGTGCAAGAGTATGTATTACTCAATGTTTCCTAGAAGCCTTACATAACATATGTTTCATATCTGTATAAATAACAGGGGACAATCAATACCTTTATGCATAAGACTTTACAGTCAAACCATTATTAACCAATGATTCATATGTTCCTATCAACATATTCATGTTTATTCCAAGGCAAGTGTAGGCCCTGTCCTGAATCTTGTGAGCCAAAGTCATCATGGCCAAGGTAGTTCTAACTGGACAATGACCTGGGGTTTAGAGGTATTAGGGGATAACGGCAAAATTGCAGGGTTTTGAGATCAAAAGTTGTGACAAGATCGAATAAACTGGTAAAGTTTGTGGAGTCCTGTAGCTCAGTGGTTAGAGCACTCGCTTTGCAAGTGAGAGACCAGAGTTCAATTCCAGGCAGAGGGCGAAACCTTGGGCAAGTTACCTTACTCCACACGCCTAATAATAATCCCTCCAAAAAAAAATCCCAAAACAATAATATATTGGTCATTTTCAATCTACAACTGTTTGTGGGACATTGCTGTGCGCAATTGGCTGCCGCGTTCGCCCACAAATATACAGTCAATTCACTTTACAGTGTGTTCTGTGAAGCGCTTTGGGACGTCCTCCCGACGTGAAAAGCGCTATATAAAATGCAAGGATTATTATTATTATTATTAAAGGAACAGGAAGGAAGGGCTAAGGGGCCTCTTCCTGTTCCCTGTTTTCCTATGTTCCTAAGGCCAATGGCAAGTGCAAGAGCATCGGACTGGTAAGATGAACGGTTATTGATAACACATTCACAGCTTAGAGTGACAACATGTTGGAACATAGAGCCATGGAACGTCCTAGCACAGGCCATACAAACGATCAATTAGGCGCTAATGTTTTTCCTCCGTGCAAGCCATTCCAATCCCACTCCCCCACTTACTTCCCAAAACCCCTTAATATTCTGCCTCTAAGAGCATCGATCCAAACCCCTTTGAGAAGAACTGTGGGGCTGTGCCTCAGTAAACGGTTTTGGAAAAAGAATTCCATGTTCCGGCTGCTCTCTGCGGAAACGAACATTAACATAGCTAGGAGAGTCCTGTAGCTTAGTGGTTAGCGAGCTCACCGCACAAGCAAGAGGACCTAGGTTCAATTCCCGGGTGGGGTGATACCTTAGGCAAGTTTCTTGATTCTTCTGTTTACCTAGCAGTAAGTGAGAACCCGGATTGCTTTCCGGGGGTAATAATCCCTTCAAAATAAATAAGAATATTTTTTTTTGGTTACCCCAACCACGACTGTTTGTGGTACACTGCTGTGCATAATTGGCTGCCCACAAAATACACAGTTAATCCACTTTATAGTTTATTCTGTGAAGCGCTTTGAGACGTCTCAACAATGTGATGGAGCGCTATATTAAATGCAAGGATTATTATTGTTAGTATAGTGAATGGCATAACATTTAATAGCAAGTGTTTTACAACGTGTCTTCTTCACTCTTTCAGAATCACGGACATTCCTGTATCACTTGCCGGATCATCTACCGATCGGATGAGCATCGGCCCCCGATTCTGCCCCCGAAGGCAGACCTGACGGTGGGGCTGCATGGCCAATGGGCCAGCCAGCGGTGTGAGGTGCGGCCAGAGGTGCTCTTCCTCACCCGGCACTTCATATTCCATGACAACAACAACACCTGGGAAGGGCATTACTACCACTTCTCTGATCCTGTCTGCAAGCATCCAACCTTCACCATCTACGCCAAAGGACGTTACAGCCGAGGCATCCCTTCGACCAAAGTGATGGGTGGAACTGAGTTTGTGTTTAAAGGTAATGAGCTACACAACTGGTCTTACACCTCTCAAAGCTACAGGAGCCTCTTTACTCTGTTAAAAGCATCAACATCGTAATGTGGAACCTCCACCATAAATCTAGCATTTAACAGTGCGGTGCAAGGCTCTAGTGCAGTGCTGGCAGAGCATTGGAATGTGAGAGCTGACGTCCTTTGGATGAGATGTTAAAGCGAGGTCTATTCAGATTGAATTAAAGATCTTGTGGCACTATTAGAAAACAAAAAGGAGATTTTCCCGCTGTTCTTTTCCATAAGTGTCCTAACCAACAATCCTGCAGGTAAATCAGTCATTCACTTCATGGCTGTTTGTGAGACATTGCTTTGTGCAAAATGGCTGCTCTATTTATCTACAAATAAACAGTCACTACACTTGATAGTGATTATCTATGAAACCCATAATGACTTTGAGATGTTTTGATGTTATAGGCACTATATTCAATGAAAGGAGTTTTTGTTTATTACCGTATTATTGTAAATGTTCCTCTGGCTCATCAGTAAGGCCATTTTTAAGAGTTTTAAGCAGAGAGTGCAAAACCTCAATGTGAAAATTTGTAACAGTGATCTGCAACATGCTCTTATATACCACCTAGTTTCAGAGCAGAAGTCAGCTGCCGTCTTAGAAAAGGAGTAGATTATGGTCTAAGTAGTCAAAAATAAGGTCTGCATGGATATGGAAGTCCTCTGTTAATATGTACTCGAGAGAACTCGAATCGAAGAAAACAATTGAGTTTAAAATGTTAACAGTAAAAANGGACAATGGCAGAACTGTCCTAGTTTGGAAAAATGAGAGGTGTAAAGAATGACTTAATAAAATTAGGATTTTTTCACTAAAGTTAAGAGGGGTCAAGGGATCAAGACCTAATAGAAGTCTTCAAGATTAGGAAGGGTAAATAGCAATAGATTATTTCCACTGGTCAACAAGTCAATAACAAGAATTTAAGAGGAATTAAAGGGGAAGTTTGTAAAAATCTTTACACAGAGGTTGCCTGCACTATGGAATTCTCTGCCGTTGTTAAGGCAGTGTCTGTTGATTATTTTTAAACTTAAATTAGAGGAGCATGAAAGGGAATCGGGGAAACGAGCAGAAGAGTGAGATTTAATTAACTGATTCTTTGGAAAGATTCGCTAGGCCAAATAATAATAATAATAATAATAAACAAATGGCCTCTTTCTGTGCTGTAACACACTATCATCCAATGGTATACCAGTATCCCCAAAAATGTTTTTACTGGATGTAAGAGCTGCCCAGGATTGGTGGAGAGAGGGAGCGAGCAGGTGGGTTGGGGAAACAATCATAGGAATAGCATTATCAAGGGTAGCTTATAGCACAAGGCAAGCACTCAGTGAACAAAAGTAAATCAGATAGAAATGCAATCAGAAATTGGACATTCTTTAAAAAAAAGCAAGAGAGAGAGCGAGAGAGGAGGACGGAGGGGAAGAGGAAGACAGGGTACAGAAACAGGTACTTCAATTGCAAAACTCACTTTCATTTTGCTGATTTAATGCCATGAAATTTGAATCCCACTTCGAGTTTTCCAAGTACAGCAATGTGACCCATTAGTGCAGGTTGTGGCTTTAGACAGTTTAATTAAATTTCTGATGTATGTCCATATTCTCTAAACGATGGCATTTTATATTCCATGAAATCGAACTCCATTTCCACTACACTCCTACTCGCAGCTGACTAGACTTCCCCAGTGCCAGGCAGTTTCTTGAAACATTCATTGGCCTTCACTTAATTCTTTGCCTCTATGATTTAGATGCGGTTGGAAAGCCAGCCACCACCAGGGCAACTAGTGTCAGCGTAGTCTCCTCGAAGCTATAAATACAAACCACTCACCTGCCCTCACGAAGCAAAGGGTTTGAACACCAGGGAGGTAAGACACAGAGTGGGAGGAAGGAAGGAAATCAGGCAGAACCTTTCTAAGCAAAGGATAATTGACTTGTGGGATATGTTACCATAGAAGGGCATTGAAGTGGATAGTAAAAATGTGTTGGAGAGGAAATTAGATGGGTTTCTTGAGAGAGTGGAGGGAGAATGATGGCGCGGTGAGATCAGCTATAATTGGGCCGAATGGATGTTTCCTATCAGAAGAAAGAACTTTCATTTTGTACCATTTTAATCAAGTTGAAACGTCTCAAAGCGCTTCACAGAATCGCAGTAATTACTGTCAAAGGTCGTGACTGTTTTTGTAGCCAATCGGCGGCAGTCAATTTGCACACAGCGAGGCTCCATAAGCAGTCATGAAGTGAATAGCCAATTAATCAAGGAGAATTGCTGGCCAAGACACCAAGAGAAACTCCCTTGTCTTTTCAAATAGAGCCACCGAAACTTTAACATCCACCTGAAGTGCATGCAGATGGAACAACACTTTGTTTCATTTAAGGTATGGCAACTCCCACAGTAGTGATTCCTAAGTATGGCCAGCTTATAGTTTTAAGTGAGCTCAAAGTCCTGATGTAGGTCTTGAACATACAACTTTCTGACCAGAGTGGCTCAACTGAGCCAAGCTGATGGTGTTTGTAACATGTCCTCTTTCCAATGGTACAGTAATGCCCTTTTAAGTCAGTTTTATGAACCCCAAATGCCGATCACTTACCTTTATAACAGCGCTGAGTTCAAATACAAATCAGACAGAGATCAAGGTCGCCTCTCATCGCTGCTAGTGACTCCACGTAGCAAATACTGTGTTGTGCTTCCAATCCCCTGTAGTTTTAAAAACCTACCTGGAACTGAAGAGCAGATTCATCCACTGCTGTGTTGAGTCAAAATAACAATAATAATAATCCTTGCGTTGGTATAGTGTCTTATCATGTCGTTGAGACGTCTCAAAGCGCTTCACAGAATATACTGTAAAGTAAATTGACTGTATATTATTGTAGGCAAAAAATTTTTTTGCACCAGCCAATTGCACACAACAGAGGCCCACAAACAATCGTAGATTGAGTGACCAAACTTTCATTTCTTTCTTGGAGGGATTCTTATCCCCAAAAAGCGATTCGCCAATCGACTTAACAATCAGGTTCCTATTTACTGCCAGGCAAACAGAGGCGTGTGGAGTGAGGAAACTTGCCTAAGGTTTCGCTTGCCCAGGAATCGAACCCGGGTCCTCTTGCTTGCAAGACAAGCGCTTTAACCACTAAGCTACAGGACCCCACAATGAAAGGAGAAGGGGGTAGTTTGACATGTTTGAGTTAATCATTTCCCTCTTGTCTTGTTTGCAGTGAACCACATGAAAGTGACCCCCATGGACACAGCCACCGCATCACTCCTGAATGTCTTCAATGGCAATGCGTGCGGGGCCGAGGGCTCATGGCACGTGGGAGTGGAGCAGGACGTCACTCACACCAACGGCTGCGTGGCTCTGGGCATCCGCCTGCCTCACACTGAGTATGAGCTCTTTAAGATGGAGCAGGATGCCAGCGGACGGTACTTGCTCTTCAATGGACAAAGACCCAGCGACGGATCCAGTCCAGATCGGCCTGAGAAGAGAGCCACATCTTACCAGGCACCTCTAGTCCAATGTGCTGCATCTATCTCAGTGCCAGGCAAGTCGATGGATGACAGGAAACAAGCCAAACACAATGGATCAGAGAGAAGCCACCACACTTTTGTATTACTGTTTACTTGTCTGCTTCCTACCCTGGCCAGGCACGTCTATAGCTAAACTCAATTCCCATTTTCCTCTGGTTTCTATGATGGAAAAAAACTAAGGGAAAACTCTGTAACTAGGGTCTCTTTCCTCATCCAGATAGTTTATTTACTTGATGCACTTCAGTGCCTGAATACTGTTGCTCTTTTTGGAAGACGTTAGTCCGTTTTTTCCACTTTGAGTTCCCTCCAGTCACCTGCAGACACGGAACAAGAAGCATCTACTGCACAACAGTAACAGCACTTTATTACTATGGAAGATTTTGTCTGGCACGAACCGAAAACTGCTCGCAGTTTGCCAAATATATATAGCCAAAGTCATCTGCAGCGCTCTCCTCCGACAGACTCTATGCTTCAGGGAACTCCCATGGCATTTTTTTTAATATTGGAAAATTAAACCAGCATTTGTAAATTTGAAATGAAAAGCTTAGTTGTATAATATGCGGAAACAAACCAGGAGCTAAAGGAGCAAGGAGGTGCTGCCTTCTGTAAGACGTCAATACAAATGGAAAAGGAATCTGCGTTGAAAAGAAGGCATCCACAATTCATTTATTTTTCCCTCTTTCCTCCAGGATGCAATGAATTATTGTATCCCTCTTATATACAAGGAAAAATATCATTTCTGCTATGAATTTTGCCTGGCACTTGTTTCTCTCATCATTTGCGGTTATTGTCGTTTAAAATAATAAATAAATATAGGTGTAGTTTCTACGTTATTTATATACCAACCCACAGAAAAGTTCCTGCTGGGCAAAGCCTTAACCGGTTTGTTCTCAAAACTTTGGCGTTTCTTTCGTATATACATGTGTTCCTTGTGATTTTTAAAATCATACTTTCGAAAAGTGCATTAAGGTAATTATAATTACCGGGGAAACATTATTGTTTAATGTTGTGGTTTAAACATTTCTTCATCCTGACTCATTGTTTTCTTGTTACTCTCTTTCTTAACCATTTTCCGCTGAAGTTTAAGACCTCTTCAGATCAAATCAGGGTGCTCAGTTGCTTTTGTTTTTGGGGGTCTCTGCTGATATCCTGTTTTTTTTAAAAATGTCCTGTTCTATACACCAGTAAAGTTATTATTTCAAGTAACGTACAATATTTTATTCTTAATACAAGACCTTTGCAAATCATGCAAACGCCAGTCGGTGTTTCCGTGTTAATTTATGGGGTTTAAACTCAGCAGAATGACACTCGTGTTGAAAGTGAATTAATGATTGATAGAGCGAGTTTTAAAAAAATGCTCGGACTGCAGAACACTCAATGTAAAGGATTCCTCCTGCAATTGAACATCACACAGACACGCAAGAACTCAGCTGTAATGAAACTTCTGGTTGTTCCAAGGTTTCACATGTTGGTGTGATGTATTGAGTTCCCTGCAAGAGATGCAGCCAACATCTAGATGTGATTTTTCCACCATTAAGGGACCATTTACACCGTTTCTCACTTAATCGAGCACTTTTTTACAACTTGCCTGTTGCGCCTCAGAGCACTTAACAGTGACGGAGCTTGACGCTGAGCCGAGAAGAGAGGGGAGGTGACTGCAGCACGGTTGAAGAAGGTCTTCAGGTGTGATCTGAAGACAAAAAAGGGACAAGGCAGAGGGATTGAGGCAGCGAACTCCAGGGTTTTGGGCCACAGTGAGTGAAAGCACAGTCACCGATGGTAGAGCAGAGTGGATGAAGGATGTGTAGAAGGTTGAAGCCGGCTGAGTAAATAGGGCGGGTAGAGGAGAGTGGGAGTAAACATATTGGAGAGGTAGGTAGGTGTCAGGGCATGCAGTGATTTGTAAGTGAGTGTGAGGATCTTGAAATTGATCTGTTCTGAAATAGGGAGCCAGTGGAGCCTGGCAAGGACTGGTATGATGGGGGCGTAGTTTGGTACGGATGAGGATATGGGTGGCAAAGTTCTGAATTAATTGGCTTTTGTGAGTGGTGGTGGCACATGTTTTTTAACGTGATAAAATATTTACTCAATGTTGTACCTGTTGTCAGTTGTCCCAGCAGAAGGAGAACGAATTGGTAATTTTGTAAGGCTCAAGTTGCTGAATGAAATTGCACTTAAATTACAGCCCTGATTCCATACCTGAACTGTGCACACCGGAAAACCAATTAGTTCTGGAATGGAAACATAATTTTAATGTTATTCTGTCGGGTGTGCTGACAGTCCTATGGGATGAAAGAACTTAGCTGTGATGAGAGGCTGGGTAAATTGGGTTATTTCCCTAGTGATGAGGGGGTTAAAGGGGTGATCCAATTGAAGTGTTTAAAATAATGAAGTGAATTAACAAGCTGCTAGGGAATGGTACTACCCTCTGACACAGTGACCCAAACAAGAAGACAGAGAGCCGTAAGTGCTCAGCGAAACCGCTCAAAAGTGCGATCAGAAAATATTTCTTCACACTGACTGTTGTGAGAATGAGGACTGTATTGCCCCAGAAGGGCAGTAGGTGTAGAATCGATTGGAACGCTTAACTGAGCGATGGATATATCCTTGGGTTGTAAAGTTATTAAAGGATATGGAGAAAAAGTAGAAACATGGGATTCAAAAATATACACTGAATTATACAAAAGAATCATAGAAATTTACAGCACAGGAAGCCATTTGGCCAATCGAGTCTAACCAGGAGTTAGAGCAAACTGAATTTTCAATCCCACCCATTTGCCCTATTTCATATCCATTGATGCAATAAAATGGGGGAACAGGCTCGATGGGCTGAATGGCCTCCTCCTGTTTCCATGTTACCGAAAGAGAAAGAGTGTTACTAAATGAAAGTCAAGGGAGAGAGAAGCGAGTTTTTCCTGATGTCTGGCTAACAATCATCCAGGTCGAATTGGTAAACTGACTTCTTAACTGTTTATAAATGGGACATTGCTGTGCACAAATTGGATGCCACGTTTGTCCAGAAATGCACAGTCACTACACGTTACAGTGCATCTTGTGAAGTGCTTTGAGGTGTCATTATTATTATTATTACAGAGTGTCAATTAACCCTTTAAGAATTAAACAGGAGTTGCCTAGAGTGAAACATATAGCAGGCTCAGGTCAGCTAAGCTCAGCTGGAGGAGCCCCTGTTTGAGGGAGGTGGAAAAAAAATCCTAAAAATCCAGCTCCCATTGAACATCCAATGACCTCTGTAGGCAAAGGAGTAACGTGAATGTTGGATAAAAAGACAAGATCAACCACACACGCGCACACACACACGCACACACAGTCAAATAGTGTACTGATATTCACTGCCAACTTCAAACATTAACAACGAACATTTGGCTCATGTTAATCGTACTGCAGAACAAGTCATCATCTTCAGGAAGAGAGGAGAGAAAAATTAGAGGGACAAACAGACATAGGTTGAATGAGGCAACTGAACTAGAATCACTCTCAGGGAAAGAACCAAAGTGGAAGCACAGTTGATAAAGCAGTCTATGACCATTGGTGTTCCAGTCAGTTTGAGGCCATGGGAGGGTTTTGCTATGAATGCAGCTTGTCATGTTAGATTGATATCCCACAGTGCTATCCTCTATTGCCTTCACAGTTCAAAGAGATCGTGCAGTTTTGTTGGAAGATCTATTTGGAGTCTGTTACCTCTGTCTGGAGAAAAAATAAATTACAGAGGTTCCAGGTGTACAAACTTAGTAAATTCTAGTAAAGGTACCTCATTGGAAGGCAGTGCTGATCCAAGTAATCCTTTCCCATTCCAAACTGCTATGTTCAAATGAAATGACTGTATGGAAAGCAAAAGTGACAGCATCAAAATGAGAAGGGGATACGGTTACAATATTCTGGCACTTTCACAATGTGGCAGGGTATCCAGTAAGTATAAGCTTTTCAAGTTCTGAGCTTTTCAAAGCCAACAACATAAGATGACAATATTTTAATGTATTCCACAAACCTTTCACAAGAGGGAACAACAATGAGGGTAATCCCCAGTGTTCAGAGGCATGAGTTATGAGCAATGATTTGACAAGCTGGCAGAGCATTTTTCTCAGCCTTGAAAGGAGACGTCACGAGAAAGGACATTATAAAGGTATACAAGATTTTAAATGGGGTTGATGAAGTGAACCCAAAACAATACATTTAGTTGTACCAGGACATTAAAGCAAAAGGACACGGGTTTAGGGTTGCAAAGGGGAATTTCACAACAGACACCTGAAGGCAATTAACAATTAGAAACAGGTTATCAGGATGGGTGGCTGAGGCCAGGGCACTGGACTCATTTAAAGCACAGCTTGATTGTGTGATGGGAGGACTGCAGGGTGTGTGTGTAGCAGAATAAGATCAAACAAGACAAAGAGCCTTCTTCGTCCAAACGTCTCTTGTGATTGTATGAATTATAAAAGTGGAACTTGATATGTAAAAGCTCCATCTGGTGAATAAACAGCATTATTACAGATTTTTTTTTAAAAAAGTCTACAAAGACTGTTGATATGATCAGTAGGGTCAGTATGATCAATACACTTGGCTCCAACACGCTACCCTGCATGAAGGGCACTATATAAATGAAAGTTGTTGTAAGGAGGGAAAAAAAAGTCCATAGGATTCCCACAGCTGATTCATCAATGCTCTAGTTTGTGATAATCATTGAATGCAAGTTCATGCTTGCGAATATCTCACTGCAAAATTCCCAGGAAAATTCAACGGACAGCAAATCACGAATCCCAAGTCGACACAAGTCCGGCACGGAACCAAACAATATGCTGGAGAGCAGTCATAATTCAAGAAAATAACATGCACAGGCACCCCTAGAAGTTTCAACTTTCAAGTACTATTGTGCCAAAGTGTATATTACTGTCTATGTTAGGCGAGTTTCCATACTCCACACGCCTGTTTACCTAGCAGTAAGTAGTAGCCCAGTTGTTAGTCGATTGGCAAATCACTTTCCAGGGTAATAAGGTACTTATTAAAAAAAAATTGGTCACTCAATCCATGAATGTTTGTGGGACCCACCTTGTGCAAGTGGCTGCCGCGTTTTGCTCACCAAACACATATCAAATAATAATAATTTTTATTTTATTTTACCATTTTACTATTTTACCATTTCTCTTTGACCGTGCCTTCGGTCACCCTCCTACCCCTACCCTTCCCACCCTGATCCCAACCACCAGCTTGAGTGTGGATCCTTGACTGTCCAGTGCCTTGGGACGTCCTCCTGTTCTGAAAGGCGCTAACCAAATGTAATTTGTTGTTGTTAATAATGATAATAATCCTTGCATTTGATATAGCGCCTTATCACATCTTCTAGACGTCACAAACCGCTACACAGAATATACTGTAAAGTGATTTGACTATGTTTTGTGGGCGAAACACGTCAGCCTATTACGCACAGCAGTGTCCCACAAACAGTCATGGATGAAGTGACCAAATTTTTTTTAAGGGATTATTACCCCCGGAAAAACGTTTCGCCAATCAACTAACAACCGGGTTCCTACTTACTGCTAGGTAAACTGAGGCATGTGGAGTAAGGAAACATGCCTAATGTTTCGCCCTGCCTGGGAATCGAACCTGGGTCCTCTCTTTTGTGAGGCGAGTGCTCTAACCACTAAGCTACAGGACTCCAAATGCAAGGATTATTATTTATTATTATTATAAACCTGGTTCTTAAACTATTCCAGGGTCCAATCTACGCCACACCTTCCAGTAACTAGTTCCAACTGTTAACTGTCAGCTGTGTAGAGAAATATTTCCTAGTTTTCTTTTCCTGGAATCGCCCTTCATAACCTGTGTCCTCTTATTATGTTGCTTTAGTGCATTTGAAAGTATTGCTCCGGCTTTATTTTCTGTATCCCTTTGGCATCGCAAATGCCTCTATAAGATCTTCTCTGATATGTATCCTATCAAGATTAGAGAGACGTAGAATCATAGAATATTACAGCAGAGAAGGAAGCTATTTGGCCCATCGTCCTTGTGCCGAAGAGCTACTCAATCAGTCCCACTAACCCGCTCTTTCTCCATACCCCTGCAAATGTCCTGGTTTATCTAGCTACAAAAGTATCCCGAACAGATCCTACAGAATTCTGTTACTCACTGCTCTTAAAGAGAGCATTGTCCATTTATTACAATCTGCTTTGTGTTGCCAATTCTATTTTAAAGTCAGTTAGCCAACTTTCCACTGATCTTCTGTCAGCTTCTCCAGCAGCCTCTGTAGCTGTCAAAATAATTCAGAAAATACATCGATTGGACATCTTCCCACTCGCCATTTTAAATCATGTCAAAATAATTTGGTGAATTTGTGAAGCGGAACTTGATTGTTTCCAAAGACATGTCACTTTCACCCTCTGCCCTGCCAAACAATCCATTAAAATGATCTCTAGTGTTTTCCCCATTTCTGAACTGAAATGAAGTTTACGACTCCACTTCACGTCCCACGGCTTTACTAAGTCTGTGAAATCATAGAAATTTTACACTTCAGAAGGAGGTTATTTGATCCTTTGGCTTTATGCTGTTAAGATTAGCTCCCCCACTGGAGCTATCTACTCTAAGCCCATTCTCCAACCCTTTCCTCATAACCTTTAATATTCTTCCTCAAGTATTTATCCAATTCCCTTTAAGATGGGGTTATGCACTCAGCTTCAACAGCTGTGTTTAATGGAAGTTTTTTGATATTTAGTATTTCTTCACTCATTCCTTTGAGGTTTCCGTTTGCCTCTAGTGCTTTGATGCTTTTTAACAACATTTAACTGATTTACACTGATAAATTATGTGTGTGTGTGTGTATATATATATATACATACATGCAAATAGTGGTGAACTAACTCTGACCACTACGCCCCAAAACTCTGGAACCCTATCCCTTAATCCCTCCACCATGCCCCCTCTCTCAAGTCCCCACTGAAAACTTTCCTCTTCGATCATGCTTACTTCCAACCTACCCCCGGCTCGGAGTCAGGCTGCCCCACTGTTAAGCGCTCCGAGACGCTACTCTGCGTGGAGGGCGCTATATAAGTGCAAGTTGTTGTTGTCATTGAATGAGCATTAGAGCTGAAACTATCCGTGGTTCCCATCAATATTGAATGGAAACTGAAAAACATACTTTTAATAAATAATCTTGGCATTTGATATAACACTTTAAAATGTCTCTAAAGTGCTTCACAGGATTTATTGTAAAGTAGAGTAACTGTACTTGGGGCAAATTACTCAATGCTCAACAAGTAATATAGAGCAAATAAGACTTGAGATTACACATGGCTTAAGACTTAAAATTTAAACTGGTGTAATTTGGGGAAATTCTTTAATTCGGGCTTAATCTAGAACCCAGTTTTCCATTCTTCTTAAAAAAAATTCCAAATCAAAATTGAATTTTAAAAAATTCCAACCTGCGCAACCTTACATTTTAAGACAATGGACTGAAGGCAAAGATATAGAGAATTTCTCAAGTGATATTAAAAGTGAATGCACAGCTTTGCAGTGTGTGTCTTTCTCACTTGCACAAATGCTAAGCAGGACAACCTGGAATCGATGGAATGTAGTTCATCATTCACACGTTCGGATAAACCTAACTGCAGGAAATTACTGGGAGAGTCTGACATTGCATGATACTTTCGTGATTTCCACCGACCCTACAGACCGACTCATGGCCCTTTCAATGGGAGCACGTTCAACACACATCCACACAAGGCTGCAAACATCAGGTTTGCTATATAGGAAGAAGAGGCTATCCAATGCAGTGCTAGGGATTTGCTGCATTGTCGGAGGCGCTGTCTTTGGATGGGATGTTAAACCAAGGCCCCGTCTGCCTGTTCAAGTTGAGGATCCCAAAGCACTATTTGAAAATAGAAGGGACTTTCTCTCTCCCGATTACCGGACCAACAATCCCCCAAATAAAATTGGTCACTCATTCCATGGCTGTTTGTGGAACATTGTTGTGCTCAGATTGGTTGCTCGTTCTCCCACAAAAAACAGTCACTACACTTTAGGAACATCCTGTGATGCATTTTGGGATGTCCTCCCAGCATGAAAAGTGCTCTACCAAATGTAAGGGTTATTATTATTATCATCATAGTCTGTTACACCAGTTCGTTAGATTTGGACAAATCTTTTAATCCTCCACCTTTTCACTATAACTCTTAGTGCGTATACTCCTCAAATGCTTACCTACCTTCCCCAGTATCCTTCTAATTGGCAAAGAAGAATCATTTAAGAAACAGGTTGGTACTATAATCAGATGACAGTAGGTAAGGTGGGGATCTTGGAAGTATCAGACCAAATGAGCTGAAGGGACCTTTTTCAACCATACCAATCTAGTGGAGGCATTCTCCAAAGAAAGAGAATTTAAGGCTGCTTTGATGTCCATCACTCCCCATAATTGCTACCGCTTGACCACTATCAACTGAGTTCAAGGCATACACTTCTTACTCAGGCCACTGTTTAGAACTATGAAGGACAATCAAGGAAACTGCGTTGGCAGAATTCATCCTGAACTCCTGCCATTTGAACCAACTTTTTAGGAAGCCCCAAATTGCACCTATGCCCTTGCCGAGAGGATTTTGGAGCAAAGGAATATAGGAGCATACAGGCCCAGAGAAGCTTATTGCGTTCCATCTGGCTGGTCTCCTCGTTAAAATTGTTTTAACAAAATTCTACACTACTCTATTTCTCATAGCTCTCAATCATTTTCTACATCAAATAGCTATCTAAATCCCTCTTGAATCATCTGACAAAATCTTGTACGCAACCTCCTTGGCACTTCTTGGTGGATGTTGGCCAATCCTCAGATATGTAGAATATAAACTGAGGAAGAACAGAGCGCAATGGGAAAATGATTACTGCCCCAAAAATGTAGAAGTCATCGTTCTTCAAGTTATCTGGTGTAAACAAAGGATCCAAGAGGTGGCAAAGCAAAATGTGGTGTCAAGTGGCTTTCTCTCCCCCACCATGTGTACAGCTCCCCCCAATTCTGCCTCTTCAATAGTTTTTTTCAACCACTAATACTTTTTTTCACGCTAGTCGTTAGTCCATTTTGCCAATCAAAGCAAATGGTGAAAATTTCCTTCCGCAGAAACCCTATATATTTATTAGAACAATGAATCAGTTCAAACAAATGAATAGTTCTCTCTTCTCCCGTTCAAACCCAATATATTTGTTTAGCACTAAAATTTCCAATTGAAATAAAAGAACACAATTCCTCCATTCAGTAAGAATACAGGGCATCAGAACAAGATGATTTCCCAGTTGATTTGTAATAAGGCCCCATTTCTAGTCTTGGGGGCAGGTTGCAGATTCTGAGACATACCATCTTCATATTTAGAAGCATTTAGAACTGGATTACACATATTGAAACATCAGAGGCATATCCTGAAGTTTTCTTTTGATTACAATCAAGAATCAAAAGTTTTACATTATATAATAATCTATGCATTTGATATAGCACTTTATCACATCTTTGAGGCGTCTCAAAGCGCTTCACGGAGTATGCTGTAAAGTGAATTGATTATATGTTTTGCGGGTGAAATGAACATAATCTTCAGCCTGGGATTCAATTGCGCACAGCAGTGTCCCATTATACTCTATCAGAAGTTTTACTTGTAGTTGAACATTCATGTCCCTCGGTTTGAGGATATTAAATAATTTAGGAAGGATCCATGATTTGGGTCAGATTATACACAGTCTGTTGGAACAAGTGGGCGTGATTAACCAAACAAGTTTTTCTTTCATTCCAGATTTCCTGGAAAAGCATTTCTCTTGTCGCCTCTTTCGTTTCCCCCATTGGATTGCAATTCATAATCTTCAGCCAGGGACTCAATTTGAGCACTGCTGAAGTCATCAGGATATCCATACTCCTTATCCTAATTAAAACACTTGCATGTTTATTCTGTTAATATTTTGACCTGGGAGCATCAATTACTAAACACCAAGAATGGTTCTACAGTCCTGTTCGATTAAGTCATAGTTCAGGCTGGGGAAAATACTATCATTATCATCCCAGGACAGAACAGCTGTAGAGAGGTGTAAGTAGGCCATTATGAATTTAAAACTGTCTGGCAGACAATATTCATAATAAAATAATAAACCTTGCATTTTGATACAGCACCCTCAAAACGTTTCACAGAATATATAGATTGACTGTATTTTGCGGGAAAAACCCAGCAACCAATTGCACACAGCAGTGTCCCGCAAACAGTTGTGAACATCATTATTCTTTTTATGGAGGGATTATTACCCCCGCAAAGCGATCAGCCAATTGACTAACAACCAGATTTCTCCTTACTGCTAGATAAACAGAGGCATGTGGAATTAGAAAACTTGCTTAACGTTTCTAAATTTTTTACATTCTCATTCTCCCAGCCTTTGGAGCATTGCACTGAAATGAACCCTTTATTAAGGTGCATTTTTCGAAAGATTTAAATTTCAATCGAGGACGGTGAGATGAATAGCATTAAAAAAAGCGTGTGGGGATGGGATTGTCAATCCTTTCATATTTTAAGTGTATACACTGGTAAAGGATTGATATTCATCAGATACTGCAAAGAAGCAGAGGAAAAATTATGTATCGCTTTGTAGCCCATTTTGTGTTTAAACATATCTGAGAAACAGTAGGGTACAGACTGAATGCTTCAAATCGAACCAACAACTGTGCCCTGTGTACGTCCGTCCATTCATCATACAGATGGTTATGACAATGCCACAGAAATATCTTGGCAAACAAGGTCCACTTTGTCGTGGCAAATGGTTTCTCCTCCAGCCCCGCGCACTGTCTCGTGCGGTGTTCCTCAGGGCTCTGTCCTCGGTCCCCTCCTCTTCACCCTCTACATGTTCCCCCTTGGTGACGTCATCCGCAGACATGGGGTAAATTTCCACATGTATGTGGATGACACCCAACTCTACCTCTCTGCCTCCACCCTGAACTCCAAGACTACTGGCGTCCTGACCAACTGCCTGTCCGACATCAAGTCCTGGACGAGGGCCAACTTTCTCCAACTCAACGTCAGCAAGACCGAGGCCCTCCTGATTGGTTCGCGCCAGCGCCTCCGCAGCTCAGGCGCTGGCAGCATCAGCCTCCACGGCTACACACTCAACCTCACTAAGTCAAGTCAGGAACCTGGGTGTCTTATTTGACTCTGAACTGTCCTTTCTCCCCCACATCCGCTCCATGACCGGCACTGCCTACCACCACCTTTGGGCAACATTGCCAGACTCCGCCACTGCCTCACCCCTCAGGCTGCTGAAACCCTCACCCACGCAATCGTCACCTCAAGGCTCGATTACAGGAACTCCCTCCTCAATGGCCTTCCCAACTCGTCCCTTCACAAGCTGCAGATCATCCAAAACTCTGCAGCTTGTGTACTCTCACGCACCAGGCTCCGTGACCCCATCACTTCCACCCTCGCCCGACTCCACTGGCTCCCCATCCCCCAGAGGATCAAGTTCAAGATCCTCGGCCTCACCTTTAAGGCCATCCATGGTCTTGCACCCTCCTACCCCTCTGACCTGCTGACTCCCTACCAATCTGCCCGCTCCCTCCGTTCATCAGACTCTGGCCCGACCCGCCCTACCATCGGTGGCCAGGCTTTCAGCCTCTCTGCCCAACACTCTGGATCTCCATCCCACGGTCCCTTCGCCTCGCTTCCTCCCTTATCTCTTTCTAGGCCGGTCTCAAGACCCTTCTCTTCGACCGTGCCTTTGGTCTCCCTCCCACCTCTCTGCCTTCCCTCACCCCTACACCACCCCTCCCCCATGCTCGGGCCCCGACCTCTGACTGTTCAGCGCTTTGGGATGTCCTCCCGATGTGAAAGACACTCTATAAATGTAATTGTGGTGGTGGTGTTGTTCATTGGCTGCTGGCAGTGCTTGAAATGATTTTTGAGCAGTTATATACAGATATTTAATCTTTAGGTTTAACTATTTTCTTCAGTGTATTAAAAGAAAAGAGAGCACTGCGGAACAAGTGTATTTCGGTGCATTTTTGAAGAGCGGTTGAGTCGATTAACAACTCAGACTGAAATGTTCGCCTCCAAGCACAGTAGGGACAAAAGTTCTTGATTTCTTCTAGTCTAAATGGTACTGCTCTTTCTCCTTTGAATGGCAATCCATTGTTATGCCATTCAAAAGAGAAGCAGCAGTGTCATTTAGAGAGTAAAACACTTCTTAAACACGGTTTCAAATTATTTTATTTTGTTCAAGTTTGACCTACTGCAAAGTCGCATACGCGATAAAGTGGTTGTTTTATTTTAACACAACACATAGATGGCTTCTCAATGACCCAGTGGATAAAGGCAACAGTTGGGTACCACTAGACTATACAGACCAGGTTTCATTACTGATCTTTGCTGAGTGAATTAGCTTGTCAGTGAGCGTTCCCAATGACCAAAGCTATACCGTTTTAACGGGTTACACTCCAGCACATTTTGTAGTCCCCAAGTTTTGGCTTTTGCGAACCTGGACTTAATATTTTCTGTGACTAGATTGTGTCCCTCCAGTATTGGAAGAGAAGGAATCAGTCCCACTCATATATATTATATGTCAATTTAATCTGGATTCACATTCAATAAAATGTGACCATAACTGGCAATGCATCTGGTTACTGAAAAACACTCTTTAGGTATTAATATTGCACTGATACAAACTTGGTTATGCTGTACAGAGGAAAAGATACCACTACACCACCTGGTGCCAGTTGCTAGAACAGCAAGAATTTAGTCATCGTGCAAAACGTCAGCGCCTAACTTGCATGGTTCGCTATAACTAGAAAACACTTTATTGAAAACATTGGAATTTCCCATTACATTACAAATGTGCAACAAAAACTTTGTTATAGACAACATGATAGGACCCACATTTATACTCTATACTAAGAATGCAACATGATCAGATTAATTGCCTGGACACTCAGGTTTGACAGTATGTATGCATCGATTTAAAATAGTCAGCAAGCAATGCAAATCATTGTCAGGAAGCTTCATGGTGGGTAAGTAACTTCTAAATGAACTACGGTAAACACCTGATAACTCGTTGCTCCAAGGGAAAAGGGCTGCGACAAGTTATCAGGAGTGGCAAGTTAGGCATATGTACAAATACATAAATAAGTGCAGCCAGGATATTCAAAGCATGATGACTTAAGTGGGAGTGACAAGTTAAGCGAGGATCGAGTTATCGGGAGTTTAGTGCAACTGATTTTCCACCTAAGAAAGCCGAAAGCAATTCAAGTCGAACATTTTTTTTAGTCACACAAGTCACAAATGGGTCATGAATATCTAAAGGAAGTCAGTATTTTACTATATACTCATCTTATGCCACAGACAAAAGGAAATGAAATTGGATTCTATACATACTAGATACTTTGAATTATATGAAAACTATCAAGTTTCTACTTAGGATGCCAGAGACCAATATAAAGTGCTACACTGTAGACTCGATTCTATAATTATCAAAATGTTCATGGATACAGATCAGACAGTGTTTACATTTCTCAAATCATGTGCCTTTAGCTATCATTTATAGATTAAGTTTCCGACCACAAAAGTTGTTGCTCACATTTTTAATCTCCACCGTGAACAACACAAAATACTTAGGTCAGTCAGTTTCCCTATTCACAGTGTCCTCCCACCACAGGAAAGAACTCCCTCTGTAACTAGCTTGGAAATCCTTGCAAAATTATCCTTGAACAGGTTTTGCCATAGAATAACCTGATGTAATAAGAGCCCCATTTAAACTAGTACTAGAAAATTTATGGTGGCTAACTTATCAGCATTGCCTACTGTCCCAAAGCTGGCTACTTAGTTTTCAGTCACTTTAATCTCAATAAAGAGTGAGAGAGAAACTATTTCCCAGTCAGGCTGTTGGGTAGAGACAACTGAATGGAAGTACACCTCTGGGGAAATAAAACCTGAAAATGCCCAACTCCCTCTTGCTTGCATTGCAATGTTTATCATGGCACGAAATTGTGTTTAATTGTAGTGGCAGATGGATCATTTGTCAGTAGGTTTCAGCCATGAAGCATTTGATACAGCAGCAGTAATGAAGCTGAATACATCATGCTGAGCGGTTAGAAGGTAGAATTATACAAGATGTAACAAAGGATTATGTTAGACAGCGAGGGCCATAGGGTTTATGCACGTTATCTGAACTAAGAATTAGGTTCACCATCTTTGAAATTAACAGAAAAGTTTACATTTACATAGCGCCTTTCACATCAGGAGGACGTCTCAAAGTGCTTTACATTACTGACTGGACACTCGATCCATGAGGTAGGAGTTGAAGAGTGCGAGGAGAGGAAAGATGACCCAAATAAAACGTCCAGCAAGCTCTAGATCTTAAATTACCATAGATCCTCATTGAGTGGTATCAGCGGGAAGCAAGTTAAAAATATTTGTATTGAACCACAAAGCAATATACTTCACCCGATCCCATATGTTATTGAGTCATGGAATGCTTCACATTTAAATTAAAATTTGCATCTCCAGCCTACTGAAATATACTGTTCCTTAAAGAAAATACAGACTATAGCAGCAGCCCTGCCGATTAACTGTTTATAATGGAACTCTTCTGGGTGGAAAGAGTGCTATTAGGTTGAAATATGAAAACAAATTATTTTAACCAGGGCACATGGATTTAGGATAATTGGCAAAAGAACCAGAGGGGAGATGAGAATTTTTTTTTTACGGTTTGAAATACACTGCCTACCTACACTGCTTTGTAGTATTTCTCAACGGGATTCCTTAATAAGGACTCAACGGAAGAATGGATTTACTTCTGCTGTGGAAAGTTCCCTTTGCCCATCTGGAATTTTAACAGGATTCCACATGAAAGGATCCCATTAAGAAATACCCCAAGTTGGAGCCCAGAATCTTTATAAAAGGCTAGCAGTCTAGTTGGACTGTTTACAACAACAAGATGATTACATTTGTATAGCTCCTTTCACATCAGGAGGACGTCCCAAGGCATTGGAGAGTACAGCATTTCCGATAGGTACTTGAAAAGGAAATATTTGCAAGGATATGGAGAAAGAGCGGGGGAGTGGGACTGATTGGGTAGCTCTTCCAAAGAGCTGACACTGGCACGACGGACCAAATGGCCTCCTTCAGTGCTGTAATATTCAATGAGTCTAAAGGTTTCTTCTCATTGATACAACTACGCTATTCACCACTCCACATATGTGCATACCAGATTAGTCATTAGCTGATAAACATGCTCATTGAAAAGTGTGGCAGGTTCTAGTCGGAATTACAAGACAATAGTTAGCTGGAGATATTGAAGTCTGTCAAAGAAATGGGATCTTGCAACATCAGATAACAGAGCATGTAGGAAAAGCCTAGTAAGTTCACTTAGTAGCTTCTTCACTTAGTAGCTTCTGTCCAGGATTGATATTTCATTTCACCCACAAAATAGTCAATTCACTCCACATTATATTCTGTGAAGCACTTTGGGACATCTCAACGACATTATAAGGCACTATATCAAATGCAAGGATTATTATTATATTGTTATTATTGATGATGTCTGAGGATGAGGAATAGATTAATATTTTTAAGTAGAATAATTCAAGTCTATAAATTTTACTTTTTCAGTGTCAGGAAACTGTTCACCATGAGAGTTTTAGGTCAAAAAATAAAGTGAGACAGAAGAAAAAAAGCAGACCTTTTGTTTAATGTGTTAAAGATTTTATTTTCGTTAAATACCATGGGACAGGATTGGTAATAATGGACAGCTTTCAAATCAACATTTGCCTCACATTGGGGACATTTCTGTGGCTAGGGAGAAACTCTGCATTGATAAACTGGTCAGCCTTCAGCAGCAAGGAAGGGAAATGGGATAATTTACAAGGAGGCACCTTTTTTTTCAGTACACCTCTCGTCACTGGTAAACAAGTGGCATGAGCAACCCGACTATAAAATGAAGAATTTCAAGAGGTAATCCAGCAACAGGTAACAAAATTTAAAAGGATTAAAATAACATTTACAAGACACTTAACATTTCATTCAACTCTTATTAAACCACAGAGAGAACAACTCATTATTTTTTAAGGACTTTATGTGAAACTTGAGACACCTGCTATTGATGTTTTGACAATGTACAACTCCAATTATCCAGGAACTGAAAATAATTTGTGTGTTCTAACTGTGAGAGATCATTAAAGGCAAGGCCTGTAAGATGCTGTACACAAATATGGTCACCGTGAGCCAGACTACCAATAATATGGCAGATCAACAGAACATTTTCAGGCCAAACGCTTGCATGCTTCTTCTACAAGATGAATTTCCCTAGAAAGAATCCAATGAAAATGGCTGCAATTACAACGAGAAGGGAGGGGAGAGCAGTGGAACCGTTGTCTCTGAGTGCGACGTGAGATGTGGACACTGGGTTACCTGACTGAGTTGCCTTCCTCAGTCTCAGTCCATCATCCTACAGGAAAGAAAAACAGCAGAGTTACATCGGGGGAAAAAAACACACACAAAAGTGTAGCATTTCAGAAATGTCAATGCCAAACACTGAAACTGTTTGGTAACAAGCTTTTTTAGAAGCTCTTGCCATTAGAACAATTAATCAGGTCTAGAACTGTACGATGTCATCTATTTTACTGGACTGTGGAGTCCCGTAGAATGGTGGTTAGCTCTCTCGCCTGCGAGAGGACCTGGGTTCGATTCGATTCGATTCCCAGGCGGGGCAAAACCTTAGGCAAGTTTCCTTACCCCACGCACCTCTGTTTACCTATCAGTTAGTAAGAACCCGGTTGTTAGTTGATTGGAAGATCACTTTCTAGGGTTTATAATCCCTCCCCCAAAAACATTTGGTCACTCAATCTACAACTGTTTGTGAGACCCTGCTGTGTGCAATTGGCTGCCCACAAAATACTCAGTCAATCCACTTTACAATATATTCTGTGAAGCGCTTTGAAATGTCTCAATGACCTGATAAGGAGCTATATCAGAATGCATGGATTTGTTTCTTGAATAAACATTCAAGGGCACCACAGTGGAAGCTAGTTAGATTTTACAGACTGGTGGACAAAACAAAATACAAAGAACTAAGCACCAAGCTTCTGTTATATAACTTTCAGAACTGCAGCAATAGTTTTGCACCAGGGATTCATCTATGGCTATTTTCAAGCATAATTGCAGATCGGTTAGAAATGAAGGCTAAATTTCAAGCAGAGAGAGAGAAACTATATCTCACAATGTTCATTTCACTTTGGCAAACAATTCACACATAAGGACACTGAAAAGATTTTAACTACATTTAAGACAGTTAAAAAAGATACTCAACAGTAAATTAGGCTAAATAATAATCCTTGCATTTGATATAGCACCTAATCACATTGCCGAGATGTCTCAAAGCACTTCACAGGCAATACCGTAAAGTGGAGTGACTTTGTATTTTGTGTGTGAAACTAAGCAGCCAATTTGTGCACAGCAATATCCCCAAAACAGCCACGGAGTGAGTGACCAATTTAATTCAAGGATTATTGTCCAGGACACCGGGAGAAACTCTCTTCTCTGTTTGAATCATGCCATGGATCTTCAATATCCCCCTGAACAGGCAGACAGCCTAGTTTTTTCTCATCCGAATGTCAGTAATCTCCGACAATGCAACATACCCCCAGCACTGCACTGAAGTGTCACTGCAAATCCCTATGTGGGGCATAAACCTACAAACTTCTGACTCAGAGGCGAGAGCGCTATCACCGAACCAGGCTGACACTAGGCTAGAGCAGTGGTCTCATCCATATGATCAAGCTGAAATCTATTCAACAAAATCTATTCAGGTTGTCCATGTCCTGGAGTCACAGATATCTGAAGTCTGGTGGATCATTTGTAGCTATCCAAAACATCAGAAAATAAACTAATAAAATATCTCTGTATTTTAGACACTGAATGTAATCAAGATTTAATTTCAAATTCTGTTATATTGCCATATCATTTAGTGGAAAAAAGCCAAATAAAATCTCAACCCCAAATTACTATGGATATAGCATCAGCATATCTGTACTTCAATCAAGCGGCAACAAGCTGGAATATTGCCATCAGAGCATATCCACTATGTAGGTACAATTTTTTATTTTATTTTATTTAACGGCAATGGTAACTACAGGAGGTAGCAGCAGCAATCCTCCACCCCTGTTACAGGCTTAATTTTGGGCTGGAAACTACAAATTCATAGGCTTGGGGAATTTACATATTTTGTAAATTGGTACCAGCTGAAATTTGAGGTAATTTACCCAATTCATGCATTTACAAGATCAATTACAGCTAGTGAAAGGCTCGACATACAAACTGCGGGGCTCCACCATTTTAAATGGATGTACTCCCTGGAGGCTACCTACGCAAGTACGAGGTCACTATTGCAATGATCAAATACTGAATTAAGACGAACTCAAGCTTAAACACATACACTATACCAAATGTAAGGATTAGTGTGTAATTTAAAACATTCCTCAGCTAGAATGTATTCACAGGTAAATAGATTTCACAATGAATGCAAACATACAAATATGTACAATAAAAGTAGTTCATCATTCCCAATTTCCATTGAATTAGAGAGCACATTCCATTCCAACAATCTATCTGTGGGAGTTCCATGTGTAGGTTGGAGGCATGTAAATCTCAGCTTGGTTTGGATACTCTTAAGCACAGTGATGGGTTTTGGCGTGTGGCTGATAAAAAAAAAATTATTTGCGGAGTTGGCAAAGATCTATCAATTGGTTATAATTTTTTAAAAATTGTAGCTTATTTACTTATACAGTACTAAAATTCAAGGGCAAGAAAAAATTCTCAATTCTGGTTCCAAGTCACAATAAAACACCAAGTAACAAAACAAGCACAGTTTAGTGTATAAAGTTTTTAATATTGAACCAGGTTAATCAAAAGGTCTAGTTATTGGCAGAATTAATGAAGGGACTGTTGTACCATGCTGTAGCCCCATTTCAGGTAATAATAATAATCGTAATAATCCTTGCATTTGATATAGTGCCTTATCACATCTTCGAGACATCTCAAAGTGCTTCACAGAAGCAATTTATATGTGCTTTAACCACTGAGCTACAGATATTGCCCTAACAGGTCAGTTTAAACAGATTGGTGAGGGGCTTTCTAATGAAGAAGTTACAGTCATTTTGCAGATTATTTTTTATGGGAGGGAAGGGGGCAGCCAAAGTGTCTGGCATATACAGAAACTCACCAACATGGTTAAAAAAATATTGACAGTTCCAGAATATGTGTTGGTGTAATGCTGGAAGCTTACCAGCTATAACTGGGTCCTAGCAATCGCTAGAAATACCAGAGGGATTGTCAGCTTCATGTGCAGATGTGAATGAAGCGACATGAGCAGTGACCCAACAACCCAGAAGCATTTACCAACGGCATTTTTGTAGATTTCCCATAACAAGGTAGGGTATAATTTTATGAATTCTCCCAAATTTTATGAATCCACCACCTTATCTCAGGATCTACCTGCAATTGGCTTGTATTTAGAATGACAACGCCTCGTCACTTTATAATATGGGCCTTGTCTTAACAGAACCCGCTTGGATGGTTTGCATACGTTTTGTACCGTACTGTTGCCAACTCCATATGGAATAGATTTTTCAGATTTTTCCCCAGTATGTTCTGCCTGATTACACAGTAGAGAATTTGAATTGGTTTCTGCCAATATGATCACGAGCTACGAGGCATCGGAGACAACAATTGTTTTGTCTGTCAAATACCGTGAAGGCCAGGCTGCACTTAATGCAATCCTCTTTCTGGGCATCATTCTGTATAGAAAGGGAGTGGGGGGAAAGAGTAGAAACACACAAGCAACTAGGGAATATCTTAAACTTCTGTTGAATAAATGTCGCCTGTTCAATAGAGCCATGATGGTAAACTAGTCAGAAACGAACTCGGATTATAACTAATTTGAATCCCTCCCCCACTCCCTCCCCATTCCTTTACAAAATGAAACTCCTATGAACAGGTGATAGAAGAGAATCCACAATGAAAGTGCAAACACAACAAACCAGAATTAAGAGCTAAACAACTTCAAAGCAAAAACATTTTGTTCCAGCCTATGTTTAATGACAGTTCATTCTTGGTAAAACTTGAGAGGTTTCAATACACTTAATAACTCAATTTACATTCCTAAAGTGGGAAACAACATTCAATCTCTCACCAACAAATTATAACCTGAGAAATGCAGACCGCTTCAGATGAGGCCAGCCGTGTTGATTGCTGTCATTTATAAGCAATTTATACACTGGTAAAATCTTCAAGCCTCATGACAAACAGCAGGGATGACTATAAATCAACTCATGAGACTCAACTTAATGTAAATTTAGTTAGTGCAATAGGCTTAGGATAAAACTAATGTTTACTTTGGAATTATTCATTCATATCTTGAACGTGATGGAAATATGGACCAAAACCAATGGGAGTGAGAGACGGTAAAGAAACGAATCTAGCTGCTGAGACAAATTCAGTTGTGCAATGATTTTGTAAGTGATCTCTGCCGTTCAGAGATTGTCAGGTTGATGGACTTGGAGAAGTTCAGATAGAATTAAGCTATCCAAAGGGACTAATTTTAGCAATATCATGCAAAACCTTGGCATTTCGAAACATTTCTCAATATATGAAAACTTCAAACATGCAAAGGAGTTCAGTTATCAGTAATTAATTAGAATTTACCTTAAATAAACGTAACTTACATTTAAAGTCTTGGGAGGATCAGAAATGAATTAATTTTAAATTAATCCAAACTTTAAAATATTTATTTTAATTTACACACCTATTTCCACGCCCCCACTACCACCCACCACCCACACCAAAATACAGTTATGTACCATGGAAACCCAAACTTATTTATTGTATGATTGACAAGAGCACCAAAACTGCTGCAAAGTATAAAATGGATGAATTTCAAAGATTAAGGAAATGGACTTCAGTCTAGAAAGGGGTTTGTTGAGGGTGAAATATCAAAGTATAGAATATATTCAATGGCATGGATAATATAACCCCATACTATTACTTCAAAGCAAGGTAGCACAGTAGGTTTGGATGATAAAATTGAAATAAGCATTACAAAAAGTAAATTTAATCTACGAAGGAAAATAAAAACAATGCCTTTTTTAAACTACAGATGCCACGATGAAATCCCTAACCCTATATTAATGTAAATAATACTTGCATTTGATATAGCAGCACATCATGTCGTCGAGACGTCTGAAAGTGCTTCACAGGATATTACAGTGAAGTTTAGTGACTATGTATATCAATGGACCAGAGGGCACAGTGCAAGTTCACCTTTGAAGTATAATGCTTTGAAATTGAATAGTTGAAGTGCACTGATTTCTTAATAAATAAGTATAAAAGTGGCCCCAGATTGTCCCATGTAGGTTATAAACCATAGATTAAGAGATTTTAAGTTACTCTAAGGATATGGAGTTATCAAAACAAATAAAAGTTGTCTGGTTATGTTCCCAAGATTCAATGATGCATACTGATTTACTATGCTTCCTAATAGCACATATGCACACATTCCAGATCAGTACCATGAAATTTAAGTTCCCTTAGACGATGTCCATATCAAACATCCTTTTTAAAGGCCGTTCTAAAGCACTGATTTGTCTGAAGATGGAGTGTAAACATGCACAGAACCGAAAGACAACTAATAACTGTACGAAAACATCAACAGAATACTGACTGGTCAAATTTCTATTTGCAATTCTGTGATGGACTCTCCCCAACTGGGGAAGTGAGTCACTGGCAGCAACACAGTTGGCCAAGGAATGCTATTTAATACAGTGGTGTACACATTTCAATCTGTACAATCACATTGCAAAAACATTCCTAGCAAGCAAATTCCAAAACTAAATTGATATATCATTTGCAGACTTTTTCATGCACAAAGCAATCGTGAAAGCTTCTAATGCCAACAGTAGAATTTATGTTACTGGTCAAATGAGTGAAATCCAGAACTGATTCTAACCAATTTAATACAATTTGAATTGGTTCAAAGTGGCATTGCTAGATTTATCAGCTACAAAAGGAATGACTTATGTACCACATTTTAAAATAAGATAAGGGGGAGGGGAATTGAATAGATATCACTGATATGCATTTTTCAGGAGGCATTTAATAAAGTGCCACATAAAAGATTAACAGCAGCACATGGAGTTCAAGTTAATATGGTGTCATGGGATAGGAGGTAGAAATCAGAGTTGGTATAAAAGGGACATTCACCCACTGGTTAGCAGTGACAAGTGATATTTTTCAGGGATCAGTGCTGAGGCCCCAGGTTTTCATCCTATATATCGATGACCTGCTTGCAAGAGAAGAGGAGACTATTTCTAAATTTGCAGACGACACTAAGCTAGGCAGTAATGTAAATTACGAAGACAGGAAGATGTTGGAAAGATGGGGAATGCTCTATCCCAGAAAGCTACAGAGGCAGAATCAAGAGTGATGTTTCAAAGAGCTAGATCGATATTATAGTAGTAGAGATATTATAATCTATCCTCTCCCATGAAAAACAAGATTCAATCTGAATAACACCCGATATAGGTGTTTAAATTCTGAAAGGATTCACTAAGATAATCGTTGCATTTTTGGATATTGATTTGTTTCTACTTGGTCCCAAGGAAAAAAACTTGATGCCTCGTGAGAGAAGGCAATAGAGAGGGAGGGAGAAGGGAATAGGAGAGTTGAAGTCTCATGGAGTATAAACATAGGCCCAGGCTAGCTGGGCAGAATAACCCATTTCATTGCTGTAAGATTCCTCTTAGTGTGACTAGGCACCGATTTTTTTCTAGTATCTGTAGGTTTGTCAGATACTTCCATCAATATACATAAATAACTCCCTAAAATAAACTTTTTAAAATATAAAGAATTTACAAAGCTTACTTTCAGTTGTCGATTCTCATCTGTCATTTTCATCAATTCAGATTGAAGTCTCTTGCATTCTTCCATTAGTTTCCTCACTTCAGTGTCATCCAGTGAAGCACTGGCAGATTTTGGCACTGCAGGTCCATCTGGTTTGGATGCATTTGTTATTGTAGCAGATTTGCTCATTTCAAGATCATTCTGCAAATGTTTCCAAAACAAAATGTTGCTGGTGAATTTTCAGGTATATTTGTTGGATTTATTTCCACAAGACTCCACACATATGAAAAGATCAGAAACTTATTCCCACACGAAGAGTACATGCAAGTTTAATTTTTAAAATTATGGAACCCAGTATCCATTAACCTAAAGTTGGAGCAACAAATAATCAATATCTTTCTCTTTAAATATTTTGAGGTTTTCTTACTTTATTATTGTAGTTTCATTAAGCGACTCAATTTCAATGTACATGCCCCAAAAGAAGCAACACCTCATGCATGAACACTGGTTTAATCTTACTTATGTCAGTTAGTAATACAATCTATAAACTTCAACAAAAGCAAATGTAAAGATTCAATTGTTTTAACAGAAAACCACAAATGAAAAATTACTTCAGACCTAAAGATTTGTGAATCCACAAAACCTATCCAGAAAACAAACTATGGACATTTACAAACAAAACATCTTAAACTTCCCATTATTTGTTGTTGCAAGTTTTACACTAGGTGAACATTTAGTCATCCCCAATTTAGATCTAAAGAGTTTTATTAAGATTCACACATATCACATCCATATAACACGTTAAATTATAGATAGTTATTATAGATATTATAGATCTCCTTTTGTAGCTACCATATCAGATAAACTTCCCATTAATCTATAAATCGATTATTTATGATGAAAAAAACAATTCTACACCAAATTTCACAGAAATAAACATCTATACAGTACAGTGATATTCCCTTTCTTCTTCCCATCTTCAACTTGTATTAAACCTAAACTGAACGACTTGCTCACTAGAACAGACCTGAACCTTTTGCATTCTCATTTCACTGGCTGGGGCAGATACAAATCCCTGCAGGTCACTTCTCTGGCTAGAACTGAGTGGAGTGTGGAGGATGGCGCCTCGAGTTGGCATATGAAACCTGAGCACATTTCCTGGTGTGGGTACCGCACGCAGAGGTCGAACACTGTCATTATGGAACACAGGACTTTGCAGATCCATCTTTGCTGAATCTAAAGGGCTGCCTAAACCACTTTCTAATGGTTCACTTTCTACAGTCTCGTTCTGCTATATAGAAAAGAAACTTTAGATAGGTGAAACTTCAAATGGATAGATACAACAGAGGTCTCAATTGAATCTTATAAGCAGAGCTTGCATTTCTTTATTAGGGCCTTAATATATTTACCTGAAGGACAAAGTGTTTTTTGGAGAGGGAGTTATCAAATGAATGGCACACTCTGAAATATTGGCATCAAATCTCAAAGAATTGCCAAGTTTTGTTCACTGGCAATATGATCACCAATGGCTTATTTACAGGTCAAGATTTTTTAAAAAAATAAATCCTGTGAATTGTGTACATAAAACCAAAATGCATGCCCTTCTTATAAGCCGAGTCCATTGTTAACCTTGAAAAGCATTAGCATTCCTGTATGATTATAACAAATGCAGTGACTAAGTCCCAATAACAACATAAGAACAAGTACAGCAGAATGTAGGCAATTTCACAATGTGAAATTTTAAAATGTCTATTTGAACAGTGGAAAACAGCCTTACAATAATATTTTTCATCTGCATTGAGTATTTTGGACTATAGAACATTAAGATAGTTACAGGTCTCTGATGCAACAAATTATTGCACAAGAAATGTTTTTCTTGATTGAATTGGCTCCAATAAGAAAAATATAGCAAGCATTATTTATTTATCGATCAGGCAAAGGGTTGACCCATTAACTTTTAAATTTTAGTATGTTTATTTACCGTTGTTATACACACTTCAACTAAGTCCAAGCAAAATATAAAAATATTTTTTCTGCAAGCATATATATTTATTATAATCTTGTTGTTGTTCTTGTCATTTTAAACAGGATTTTACAGAAAACAATTTAGCTGAACAATTTCTGCATAAAACAATGAATTAATCTGATGCATTTTGAAAAGCACTGACATAGTATATGAAATTAATACAAAACATTTCTGGGTAATTTGGACTACAAGCATGACAAAATGCAATTTACAAAGAACTGTGTTCTAAAGTTATTCAACTAACAGAAAAATACAGAAAATTGCGAAAGGCTTCTAACATTCCTTCATTTTTAATTTTAACCAAGATACTTATTAAAGAATTCACAGAGCCTATAGTTCTATTGGTTTTAAATAATGAAACTATATAGACACCAATGAAGAAAAATACAAATTTCATGCGTTCATTGTAAAAAGTATCCTTAAATATTCGATTTACTTACAGACTTCTCATTCTCAAAAGGCAGCTCAAAAACGCATCTCAGCTTAGAGTCCATGAGATCTTCAGGTTTTGCATCTTTCCACTGAGGAAATAAAAAATATTCCTCTGTAAATTAATACAACTTGACACAGGTAGAAATACTTGTCAAGAAAAGCCCATTCAACTCAACTTCTTACACAGCCTTACAAAACCTAGTCATGTCATGGAACTTTACTTGAGAAATAATATAAATAATGTATATTTACGAAACATACAATCAACTCACTTTTTACAGTATTTTCTGTAAAGCATTTAATATGTCTCACCGACGTGATAAGGCCCTTTATCAAATGCAAGGATTACTATTACTGTGGAGTCGTGTAGTTCAGTGGTTAGAGCACTCGCTTTGCAAGCGAGACACCTGGGTTCAATTCCAGGCAGGACGAAACCTTGGGCAAGTTTCCTTACTCCACACGCCTAATAATAATCCCTCCAAAAAAAAACTAATAATAAATTGGTCATTTTCAATCCACGACTGTTGTGGGACACTGCTGTGCGCAATTGGCTGCCGCGTTTCACCCACAAATATACAGTCAATTCACTTTACAGTATATTCTGTGAAGTGCTTTGAGACATCTAAAAGATGTGAAAAGCGCGATATCAAATGCAAGAATTATTATTATTATTACTATTATTATTGAGGAGGGGAAAGCACTGTAGATTCTCCTTAAACCCTAAAAGCAATAAAGTAAAATCTCCAGAATTTTCATCCATCTCCACATCAACACTATTCAAATGTGGAAATGACAATTGTGTCTGGGAACCAGTTATTTCCATTATGAAATGATATATTTTGGAATTTTGGCTATGGACCTTTGTGTAATTGAGATACAAGGTTTCCAGACAATGTAAACATTCCCAAAAAAGCAAATACTTTGTTAAAAGGCAATTTGAACGCAGCAGACTATAGCACCAAAATAAATAATGCAAGAATGCACTGGACTTTTAATTTTGCTTCAGCACATCTGGACCTGTAATAGTGGCATAGAGGAAATGGCCAACTGTGAACAGTTCAGGTAAGGCCTAATCGTATGCTTTGTGGAGCATGTTGAGAATGAATCATCATGCTTGATTTTACATAACAAAGGGGCCCAACTACTCCTTTGCTAGGTGATGTAGGTTGCAGGGAGAAGCCCTGTGTGTTCTACAGTGGATCCATCAAACTTAACGTGGGCAATAGTTTGACTTAAAAGTAAATTTGAATGACCTCTCTTCCAACCCTAGAAAAAGCACAGGCCACCTCAATATTATAGCACACTTGCAAGAACTACGTGTTTCAGCAATTAGCACAACTAGTACATGTAAGAGTTTAAAAACCCAGCCTTGTGAAGGCAATCATCAACAATTACACTAAACATAAGTACGGCAAACATAAAAAGCTTTCGCAAATATAAAAATAGCTATTATAAAGACCACATTACATAATTATCATTCATTTCAATCCTTACAAATTGGATACTTACTACTAGCTCCATGTCTGCAACACCAGGTGGAACATAGACTGTCTGTACCATAAATTTGTGTTTGCTTTTCTCATTGGGATCATAATCAAACGGCTGTAACATAACTGGAGAGGGAAAATACAAATGTTATTTTAAAAAATGCAGTTTCTCCCCTTCCCCAATTATCTTAAAATCTTATTCAGATGGATTACAAGCTCTTCAATGACCATTCATAACCGTAGTTAAAACTCCCACTCTTCAACAAGTATACAGTCAATTCACCTTACAGTATATTCTGTGAAGCACTTTGGGACGTCTAGAAGACGTAAAAAGCGCTATATCAAATGCAAGGATTATTATTATTAAGTAGAGCCAAGAAACAAATCAGCATCATAGATCTCTCCTCTATTGTTTTGAATAAATATTGAATAAAGTCTCCCCACCCACCCAACCAATTCATTCATTATTAATTTACAATAACTAACAATTTGGTGAACGATCAGGAACAATACAACACAAGATTACATTTGTTTTGCGCTTTCATGTCGGGACAGTCAGGGATTTGGAACTGAGCTGGGGGATGGGATCAGGGAGGGTAGAGGGTGGCCAAAGACATGGTCGAAGAGAACGGTCTTGAGACGTGCCTTGAAGGAGTCGAGGGAGGGAGCGAGACAAAAGGGAATGTTGGATAGAGTTCCAAAGGGTGGGAGCAGAGAGGCTGAAGGCCTGACCGCTAACGGTGGGGTGGGCCAGTCAGGGGATGAGGAACAGGCTACATAGCCTGCTGAGCGGAGAGAGCGGTCAGGTTAATATGCGGTTAGCAAGTCACAGAAGTAGGCAGGAACAAGGTCGTGGAGGGCCTTGATGTCAATGACGAGGATTTTGAACTTTATCCTCTGGGGGATGGGGAGATCCAGTGAAGCCAGACAAGGATGGAGATGATAGGGTCACGGAGCCTGGTGCGGGATAGGACACGAGCTGCAGAGTTCTAGATGACCTTGTGGAGGGAAGAGTCGAGAAGGCCGACAAGCAGTGAATTGGCGTAATCAAGCCTAGATATGATGAATGCGTGGATGGCAACAACAACTTGCACTTATATAGCGCTCTCCACCCCAGGCGGCGTCTCAGAGCACTTAACAATGGTGGAGCCCAAAGCCGAGCCAGGGGAGTGGGAAGGTGACCGTAGGTGCGGTCGAAAATGAAGGTCTTCAGGTACGACCTGAAGATAGGGAAGGAGGGGGTGAGGCGAAGGGGTTGAGGAAGGGAGTTCCGAAGATTCGGGGTGTAGTGGCTGAAGGCAGAGTGTGTGAGAATTTTGGTCGATCCGCTCTGTGACAGAGCCAGCAACTTTGGTGTAACAACGTTACTATCCTGATCTATGCCAATAACAACTTGATAGCGCTCTCCACGCCGAATGGCGTCTCAGAGCGCTTCACAGTAACGGATCCCGGGACCGAGCCAGGGGGAGGGGGAGGAAGGTGACCAAAGGCGCGGTCGAAAAGAAAGGTCTTCAGCAGAGACCTGAAAATAGGAAGGGAGGGAGCGAGGCGAAGGGAGTGAGGAAGGGAGTTCCAGAACCTCGGGGCATAGTGGCTGAAGGCACAGCCGCCGAGGGTGGAGCGGAGGACTCGAGGAATGAGGAGGAGGCCAGACCCGGAGGAATGAAGGCAACGGGTACTGTTTTGAGGGGAGAGGAGGTCAGCGAGGGAGGGGGGGGGGGGTGTGCAGAGGAGTGCAGGGACTTGAATACAAGGGTGAGAATCTTGAAATCGATCCTCTCTGGGATAGGCAGCCAGTGCAGTCTGGCAAGGACTGGAGTGATCGGGGAGCGGAGTTTCGTGCGGGTGAGAATGCGGGCGGCAGAGTTTTGAATGATTTGGATTTTATGAATGGTAGTGGATTGGAGACCAGCGAGGAGGGCATTAGAGCAGTTCAGCCAAGAGGTGACATAGGCATGGACCAGGGTTTCAGCGGCTTTTGGGGAGAGGTATTGGCGGAGATGGACGATGAGTCGGAGGTGGAAGAAAGCAGTGCTGGTGAGGGACCGGATGTGGGGAAGGAAGGATAATTGGGGGTCGAACCTGACGCCTGGGTTGAGTATGGGTTCGGAGAGTTTTAGGGGGAGGTCGGGTAGGTGGAGGAGGTGAGAGCTGTGAGATTTTAGACGTTGACGAGACCCAAAGATTATGGCTTCCGTCTTGTCAACGTTTAGCTGAAGGAAATTTGCGCTCATCCAGCCTCTGAGATCTGACACTGACAGAACATCAGGGGACTTGGGGTCACAAAGAAAGGTGGAAAAATAGAGTTGGGTGTCATCTGCATACATGTGGAAGTGTACCCCATGTCTGCGGATGAAATCCCCAAGAGGGAGCATGTAGATCAGAAAGAGGAGGGGGCCAAGGATGGATCCTCAGGGTACCCCGCAGGTGACCAGGTGAGAGCAAGAGAAGCCGTTTGTGCAGATGTACTGCTGGCGGTTTGCGAGGTAGGACTTGAACCAGGCGAGTGCGGACCCACTGAGGTGGATGACGGAGGAAAGGCGGTGGAGGAGGTTGGCCTGATCGACTGCGTCGAACGCAGCGGAGAGGTCCAGGAGGACAAGGAGGCAGAGGGAGCCCTGGTCACAGATAGAGAGGATGTCATTTGTGACTTTCACAAGTGCAGTCTCTGTACTGTGGGCAGGGCGGAAACCGGACTGGAGGGGTTCGAAGAGAGAGTGGGAGGAGAGGTGTGCGTGAAGTTGATTGGCAACAGCGCGTTCTAAAACTTTTGAGAGGTAGGGCAGGTTAGAAATAGGGCAGTAGTGGCTGGGGTTTGAGGGATCTAGGGAGGGTTGTTTCTGGAGGGGAGTGATGACAGCAGTTTTGAGGGAGGCAGGGACTGATCCGGAGGAGAGGGACTGGTTGATGACGTCAGCCAGTAGTGGGCAGAGGAGGGGGATCTGGCTGACCAGTACGTTGGTGGGGAGAGGGTCGAGGCAGCAGGTGGTGGCTTTCATGGAGGTGATCGTGGGTGAGAGGGAGGAGGGAGAGTTGGGGAGGAAGGAATGTAGAATGGGGGTGGTGGTAGGAGCAGATAATGAGGAGGGTGAGGGGGACAGAGAGGGCGTGGTGGTGGGTGACAAGGTACAGGTGGATGAGGCTGCCTGGCGGATGTTAAGTATTTTAGATGAAAAGAAGTCCATGATCTTCTCGCACTTGGCATTTGATACAAAGATTTGGGAGGCCTGAAGGGGGGCATGGAGGAGATAGTGGGTGGTGGAAAAAACAATTTTAGGATTGCGTTTAACCTCCAAGATGATGTTGGAGTAGAAGGCCGTTTTTGCGCATGTCAATGAACGGCGGTAGCTGTGGAGATACTTGAGCCACAGTTGGCGGTGAACTGTCAGGCCAGTTTTCGCCATCTGCGCTCGAACAGACGGGTTTGGGTTTTTTGGCGGCGGAGATGGTTGTTGTACCAGGGGATCGGGTGGATTTAGAGATAGTCCTGGATTTCAGGGGGACAAGGGAGTTGAAGGTGGAGGAGAGGCGATCATGGAGCAGCTGGACGGCTACTTCAGGATCTCCGCGGGTGGAAGGCCAGAAGGATAGGATGTTTGATGATGAGAGGGTCTTTGTGAGGGTCTCAGGGGATAGTCTTTTCCAAAGGCGGTAGAGGATGGTTGAGGGCTTGGTGGAGGAGAGAGGGATGTGAGAGGAGGAGATGATGCTGAGGTTGAAAATGCCAAGGCCATGGGTGATGACAAGGTCAAGTGCATGACCGCGGTTGTGGGTGGGTGAATTTATATGAAGGGTAAGGTTTAGGGAGGAGAGGAGGGCAATGAAATCGCTAGAAGTGGTGCAAGGGGAGTTTAGGTGGAGGTTGAAATCGCCCATTATGAGCAGGCGTTCGGAGCAGAGGGATAGGGAAGAGGAGGGTAGAGATGTCTGTGTGGAAGGAGCCGAGGGGCTTAGGGGGGGCGGTAGCCAAAGAGGATTTTCAATGGGAGAGAGGGGTGGAAGAGGGTGAGGTGCTCAAAGGAGCGGAAGCAGCCAGAGGAGTAGGGGGTGAGACCAAGGGAGGCTTTGGAAATGAAGGCTACCCCGCCGCCACATTGGCTTGGACGGGGGGTGTGGTGGAAGGTGTAGCCTGGAGGGGAGGCTTCCACTAGGGGGACGGAGCCAGGTTTCAGTGAGCCCAAGAATGTTAAGGTGCTCATCCAGGATGAGGTAGTGGATGCTGAGGGCTTTATTTGAGAGTTACAGGTAATGGTATCCACAAGAAAATCTTAGATTCTTTTGTATCCATCTGGAATCTTGAAGCAATGTACTTCAGGGCTACAGAATACAAGTAATCAGATGGCAAACTTCATTTTGGCACTCAACTTCCACCACCAGGTGGCAATGCAGAAACAAGAATACAGTGCTCCATCAGGCTTCAGACAGCACTTGAAACTAGATTTCATTTCAACATACTGTACGAGCTAGGTAAACAATCTAGTGGCAAGAATTACAAATCCAAGGTACAGATGGAAGAATTTTCTGTTTTGTCAGAACTAAAAATAAAAAAATAAGAGTGTGGTGAAGCAGAGAAACAAATGTACATTACCAAATATTCCTGAATTGAGCTAGTATTTTTTTTCACATGAACTCACATGCTGTAACCATAACAAGTATATTAGATATATGTAATGGAGAATCCATTACAATTCCTTTGCAACTGCAAAACATGTTTCGATATCTTCATTCCATATCAGAGATTCACTCTCTCCCTGGAGGGACACACCTAGGTCTGAAGAATATTCAGCACAGGTTGGGTTTGAAAGCCCCAGTTTGAGATTGGGTACTTCTGAAGCTTAACTAGTTAAAATCACATAGTTTACCATTGAGAGAACTGTTTGGCAAGCTTCCAACTGTTTGTCCAACAAGGACCACTCTACCCATTAGGGCTTTAGTTTGCAGAGTTAACAGCAGCCGAGTGGGAAGGATCCCTACTCCCAGTGACTGGTCTGCCGGTGAACCATTCTGGTCGGCCTTTCTTCAGTAGTGCCCTGGAGCGCTGCGAAATCACATGGCTCAGGAATCGGATGACTCAGACAACCACAAAGGGTCAACTGATTCCAGCATACAATTGTCGAGCATGTCACCTTGGAGCCGGCTCAAGGCTGACCTTTCATCACCACCTCTAATCCACAGGATAGTCCAGAAAATGAACAAGGAATTTAATAATAATTTAGAGGGAGTGGAGAATTGCAGGTTATTATTTCTGGTATGGTATGGATTAGTTTAGAGATA
This sequence comes from Callorhinchus milii, assembly GCF_018977255.1. Lineage (NCBI taxonomy): Eukaryota > Metazoa > Chordata > Chondrichthyes > Chimaeriformes > Callorhinchidae > Callorhinchus > Callorhinchus milii. Next base: position 116,795,550 of record NW_024704743.1, on the reverse strand, counting down.
TGGAGAAAATGAAATTACAGAAAATGGGATTACAGGATATGCCATCATTTTATAAAATAGCAAAAAAAGATTGGGTGTGCTGATAGCCACATCCCTAACATTACATGTAAAAAAATCATAAGAACACCCCCTACCCCACCATTTAGAAAATCCACCCACAAGATGTTAGTGGCATTACGAATTTCGATGGTTGACCATTATCCATTTCAAATCAAAGTAGATTCTTTCCTAATACTTTTTGAGATTAAAAACAAAAAGGTCGTGTGTGAAATGCGTTGATAGTTTTTATTTTAATTTAAACCAAGGAATGCTGCCAGAGAACTGGAGAATTGCAATTCACTTCAAGAAAAAGAAAAATACCGTCTACAGTCTAGATTATAAAGGGTCAATAAAGTTAACATAAATAGACTGTTTCCACTGGTTAGGCAAGTCTATAACCAGACACAAATATAAGATAGAAATTTGAGGACCTAAAAGAGGTTGTGGAACTCGCTGCCTGAACCAGTGGTTGAATTAGGCGATAGCGTAATGCAAGGAAAAAAAACTTCAATTACAAAGGTGGAAAAAACAGCCCTTCTGGTTGAAACCTGATGGATGCAATTTATTAAACATGCACAAAAAATAAGAGCAATCATCTGAGTCAATGCAATATATCTAATATCTCCCGTACTAGTCACAGTTCAACTGAATGAACCATCTATGTAGGACAATATGAACTTCTGAGATGGATCATTTGAATCTGTCACTTTTTTTTAAATACAGACCAGGAACATAAACTACAAAATACTAGACAAGTTTAATATAAATACTGTTATTTGTGAACAAACGGGCATTTTACAATCTGAGACTTCAAAACTGCAAATTGTAATGCATTCCTGTGGGAAGAGGGAAAAGAGAACAAAAAAAGCTTTAATTTTGATTTTTTAAAAATTGTGCAAATAATGCATACCTGATACAGTAACTGTTGATCCAGGATCTATTATCCCACTGTTTGGCCGTACACAGTATCGGCGTGGTGCTGTAGTCTTCACTTTGAAACATACCCTTTTATCTGTTGGATTTTTCAATTTAAGGTTTGTAGTTACTACATCTGTAAATGGACCTGTAAAAAAATATCAAATTCAATGATGTAGAGATGCATTCACCTCCATAGTTCACAAGGTGAATTGCTACATGGAAATTGGAGTGCTGTAATTTGCAACATATCGAATGCAATCGAGTAAAGGCTACGTGGGGGGATAAGTACCAATCAATAGAGAAACACCAAAAAACAACTGCCGTAAACATTCCATCCGCATCTAAAACTGCAATTCAATTCTGTGACAAAACTCAGTAGAGCAAACACATTATAAGTAAATCATATACATTTGGAGCAGGGTCTGAATTAGCAAACTGACCAGTTGTCCTAATCTGAATTATTCATTTTAATTATTAACTGATTTAAAAGTCTAGAATGTTTCAAGTTTTTCGAAATGCACTTTAAAGAAGTCTCCCCTGTGCTTTTAAGTTGAAAACATCTGGAGAATCTCTGCATACAAGTCTTAACCAAACATCCCATACATACCAACTGAAAGGATTTTGCAACATTAAATTATAAAATGTGTAAGTGGGGGGAAGGGGTAGAGAGAATTAGAAAGTGAATTTCTCCAACCAATAATGTAATGATTTTTTCACCATTGGGCTAAAATCTTAAAAGGTGATCGATAACTTCCTCCAAAGTAAGATGTATAGATGAGGACTGGTTCGCTCAACAAGTATTCTTTTTGTCTGTAATTGCCCTTTAAAATATGCCAACAATTCAATTCCTTGAACATATTGATGCAAGCACAATTAAGATCATGGCTGTGTTTAAGAAACCAAATGTTTTGTTCACATTAGTATTTTGCCGTTCAAGGCATAAAGCTTTCTCCCCTACAAAACGGTATTTATGTTTCAGCACCTTAGAAAGTCCTCCTGACGTGAAAGGTACTATACAAATGTAATTTGTTGTTTTTGTGTTTAGACCACTACCAATCAAGGTGTCCACTAGATGGTGTCTATTCTTTGCAATGAGTGAACGCCCACTTATTCTCTCTTTTTCCCTGGCCCACTTCCAAGAACGGTTAGGAGGCATCCCTGACAAAAGAAATTGCAACTTCACCTTGAAAAAGCACAGGTGCGATCTGCATCCTATTACATTTGAGATCAGAGGAACACAAGTCTCTATTCCATTGAGCTATTTGACTTTTTTAAAAAACTGAACTCTGGTAAATTTGATCTCCCTACAAATTCATTTTACTTCCTTTTTTATATTGCTGGAAAGCGGCATGTTGCCAATTTCTATTCACTTCCAACAGCAACTAATGAACTGCCAAGGAATGTTTTTTAAGAGTGAAAGTTCAGTCATGAGATCAATGGGGTCACAATGCAGAAGCTTTCTGGGCATTCACTCCCCATTATAAAGCCATCACCTTGCTACTTGCCAGTCTCGACCATCTCTCCATTTCCCAGTGGATCAAGGTCCTCACCTACCAATCCATCCATTTCTTGTAATCTCCGTATCTGTCCAACCACTTACCCTACTCCTCCACTGGCCACTCTGCTTAGCCACCTCAAGCTTTCAACATGAGCCACGCCCTCTCTTTGCCACCATCAGTAGCCAAGTCTTCATTTCCTACATCCCAACCTCAAACTTCCTCCCTCCACCACACATCCCCTCGCTTTCTATCTACGTCCCGCCTTTAATTCTACTCTTTGAACATGCCCACTACCACCTCTCTCTCCCCCCGCTCACTTGCTTGAGATCCGACCCTGTCCCTGTAAATCAGTCCAAGCTTTACTCTGTGTGAAAGGCTCTATAGAAATGCTACCTACTCACTGTTGATTCATGTTGCACTTCAGCATCAACTTAACACTAAAAGGTGAGGTAAAAATATCCTAATATAATTGGCAGAAAAATTCAAAGGGGCTTGGGCTACTCATGCACAATTGGCTAATCACATAAACATTTCCCCTTACATTAGAAATCCCTTATTTTTATGCAGTTTTAAATACAGTACAACTGTTATTTTCCAAAACTTGCTTAAATGTCATTTAGTTTTTTTTTCATTTCTCAACCACTGCTTATTAATTTGCTATTTTCAATTCATAATTAGATTCTTTATCATGTCAATTTTCTTAAGACTCATTCTTGCTAAAAATTGAAAAGGGGGCATGCTGCCAATTTCTAACCACATGCAGGTTAATCAGTTTTGCAATTAACCCATAGATCTACATCATGAACACTTTACATATATCTATGTAATTTGCACCACAGATCACACATTTTAATTTTAAAACAAGATTGAATGCTAATTTCTCATAATTTGGGTTCAAGGCCAATGCTTTAAATACTAGTGAATGCTGCTTAAGTAATTTCTACCCAAGAATGGAATGCTATAACCAGTTAATCTGTTTCGAGTAAATGTGCTGAGGCACTATTTTTAATTGAGAATTACAAGCCAGTTGGTACAAGAGGTTAGGAAATCTGCTCAGCTGTGAACTATTCAACATTACTCAAGCAAAATGGGAAAAAGAGCTAAGCTTTTTTTTTGCTAAGACTAAGACAATAAATTGCTTCCATTTTTGATCGGAGATGGAAACCTAGTCCTACTCCAAAAAGCTGGAGAAGTATGCTTCTACATCAATTTCAGATGAAAGCACAGTATTGCAATATTGCACAGCATCTCCACTGAAATAATCTAGAATTTAAATATACTAAATATCACTGAAGCATGGGTTAAATAAAGGAAATTTTGAAATCGGGGAGGGAGGGGGAGGAGAATCAAATCATGGTCAGAATTCAGCACTATTTGCATTGCTGAGCCAGTAGAACTTTGATTTGCAATTGAAAATTACCCCAGAGATTAGCGAAAGTATCATCTGAGGTGCAGCCCCAACAATATTCAATCTTCTGTTCCTTTTGTGATTTTTTTTTGAACAACAGATTTATCCCACCTCCAAAATGGGACAGTGGGAGTTCAAAAGAAAAGGCGTTTTTGAAGCAGATTTACAGGATTCACTGTAAAGTATAATGACTGTACATCTTGTAGGCAAACATTCAGATTTACTGGGTTGTTCAAATGCAAAAGTGCAATTGCTGCTCATATCCTCCTTCCCAAATGTTGCCATCTGCTCTCACTTATTCAATACACCAACCTAAATCACTGATATCCACAGCTTTTGTGGGAATTTCTGTTTTGTGACTGCACACATACTTTCTCTTCTCCCCTTCCTGCAACAGACCCAGTAGAGTCTGAAATACTTTATGCATCAATTCCATATAGGCAGATTTATGATGTGCCGCGCAGAAATAAAACTTTCAATGGTTTTAAGAACTGTATTTCAATTTGAATAATAGTCGATTTAAAAACAAGGCATAGTTGTTAATAAATTTGTAGTCATACATAACCATTTTAAGTACAGTACCTTTCATATGACTGAGATGGTGCTTTTCATTGAGTTAGTCATAGGTAAAAGGAGCTCTCCAAATAGTTGAGGAAGTACATGCCAATAACTGTCATTGTATTTTAATGAATCACTATTAAGGAACTGCAAATCTTCTTGTGAACACACAGCACCAAAAAGTCCTTGCATTTTTATGTTCCTGTTACTATATATTTCTTTGTGTTTAGCATGTAATTAGCTTTTCAAAACCAAATTTGTGCACACTAATCAATAAGAAAGTGGTGGATCTTTAAGTCACCATTGAGGAAAGGCAATACAGATATGCAAGCAAATACCTTCAGGGAAGGTAGGGTAAGAACAAAGTGGATTTCAAATAGCAATGTAGTACTTTTTAGCATAAATGTCATTTACTACTCCACTGTGCTGAAACCCTTACTGAAGGCCAGAGATCCCCAGTAAGTCCAATTCAAGACCTGGCCTCAAACAGTTTTATAATAATCAATCTACAACTCCATTCAAGCGCCCCCAAATGAGAGATAAACTTTAAAGTACCACAGCATAATTTCAGAGACTGCCCTGAGGAAGAACATAAAACCACAGGAAAATATTTCTGTGCCTGACAGATGAGTTGCATTTTGCAGGACTTCATACCGTACATGCAGAGAGCTTCTAGAACAGTTAAATTGCTTCTTTGAGCCATACCCCAAAAATATACATGCGCTGAGTTTGCCCATTTCAACTGGGCGGTGGGGAAGAAACTATAATTAGCTTCAACTTTGAAGAGCGGGAAGAGAAGGAAAAAGTACAGCAGGGTTCCAGCTTTTGATTGCTAAGTAGTCTTGCTGCTGGAAGGCACTGGTATGGTGTGTGGTGATAAAACAATCAGACTCAGCTGTGAATTCACACCTCTCCTCTCTCACCCTCCACACACATACACACACACACAACCAAAAACAAGATTGCTTCCTATAGTGAGTATTTCAACTCTGCATTTGGAAATACACAAAAGATGATTACTGGAGTTGCCGTAGTTGTGCATAACAGGCTCAGCTGGTCGGTCCCACAAACAGCTATGAAATGAATGACCAATTCTCCACACGATTTTTGGCCAGGACATCAGAAGAAGCCGCTTCCTTCTCTTTTCAAAACGTGACATGGGATCTTCTTGTTAGACTGAACAGACAGGCAGAATCTCAGTTTAATGCCTCATCCAAAAGAGCACTTCCAATAATACAACATTGGAATGTCAACCTAGATTATGAACTCAAATCCAAACGCACAACTTTCGGTTAGGATTGCTATCAACTAAGCCAAAAATGTAGTGTCCCTTGACATGTGATCCTTACATTTCGAGTTCAGATGGGATTCATTTTCTCAGTTTCAAAAATTTGCTGTTCAGTAAGTATACCCTTCATTGTCATTTTAGTAATGCTAATCCCATTTCCCACATGCCCCAAAATAATGCTGAAATGACAAGGTTTTTTCCCACAGCTACAATGTAATAATAATAATAAACAATCCTTGCATTTGATATAGCGCTTTTCCCATCTTCGAGACGTCTCAAAACACTTCACAAAATATACTGTAAAGTGAATTGACTGTATTTTTCTGATGAAACGCGGCAGCCAATTGCGCACAGCAGTATCCCACAAACAGTCATAGATTGAGTGACCAAATTATTATTGCTTTTTTTCTTGAGGGATCATTATAAGGTGTGTGGAGTAAGGAAACTTATCACCCTGCCAGGAATCAAACTCAAGTCTCTCGCTTGTGAAGTGAGTGCTCTAACCACTGAGCTACAGGACTCCATGTACAATCATCAATGTGCAAGAACTTGCACTTGTACAAATGGTCTTTCTAGTATACTGGTAAAATTCCATTTCAAAGCAATTTTTGAATACATATTACATTGAGGGTTGTACCAGAGGTTTACCGGGCATAATCAATAGAACAGGTTTTACTGTAGATGTGCTTACATTGCTTACATATATGATACATTAAGTTTTACGGTTTGCATTCCAGTAAGGAACTGGCTGAATAATGAAATATCTGTCACAAAGTTATTTTGTAAAGATTAAATCCCAGTGCAAAAATTCTGTGAGAGTTCAGATGAGCTTAACTAAAGTCTTACTCACCGATTTATATTATTGCACTTCTTATTTTGTTTTCTTCACTTCAACCAATAAATTCCAATGGGTAAAGGCATCAACCATGAAGCAGTAAAGACCGGAACATTTCAATTTTGATTACCAGTCCGTGTTACGTGAGGTAGCAGATTTCAGTTGTGGCACAATTACATTAAAAAACTTGATATTTTCATACCATTTGAATGATGAAATGCATCCAATAGTACAAATTATCGTTTTTTCCCAAACTCAAGTTATTTTGGGAAGTACTTTGAGACGACCTGTAACTAGATTACAATACAGGTGGTGATAGGTCTCATCAATGTCATAATCAATGTCATCATTTGCCATCAATGTAATAAAGTCATCAATGTGAGAGCATTAAACAAGAGTATCACACCAGAAGCACATTGCCTAAAAAGTATAATTTTCTTTCTTTCCCCTCTCCAAATAGCTAATAGCTAAATTAAGTCACTGAAATGACTATAGTTGTAACCAAAACATCATATTTGAATATAGAGAAACACGCACAAGTCCTGTCAGTCGGGAACATAACTTTTAATATGATTTACACCAGTTCGAGTTATACACAAGTCTGTATAATGTAAGTGTCTTCATGTGTAGAAAACGTATACAATGAATGGCGTTAGCAAACGGGGTTAAAAGCTGAACTGTTTTAATAAAACATGAACTCTCATAAAGAACTATTACCACTGTAACTGAATTATTTGAACTCCTGAAAGGCAGAATCCAACACAAAAGAAGAAAGTCACAGACCTGTAGTGACCTCATCCACCATCCTGTAGCATTTCAGACATAGCACTATGCATGCAGTACTTTGTCACTGCAGCCACTATGTGCGATTGCAGTGATACAAGTTAGATAATTTCCATTAAGATTTACATAATTTGTGAGATTATGATTTAGCCATTTATCCAATTTGTAAAATCCAACTAGTGCAAAGAAATTAAATAGTTCATAATAACAAAATGATCATGACTTAGGTAAGTATACGATTTATTAACTAAATAAATTATGCGAGTTCACCTGTATTCGTTTATGCCATTTTAGGGTCAATTCCAGTTGTTTTTTGAAACTTGTACAATAAGCTAGAACTCTAGAGAGTTGAAATTTAATAACTTAACTTAGTTAAATAATTTAGTTAGTTTCATAAGGTAGTTATCCATTTGCTTACTGATTAATAATTTATTCCATTATTGATTCCATTGGTTTTCCAATTAGACTGACAAATGAGTCTGTAATTCTAGGTATAGTTCAGTCACCCTTTTTCAATACAGGGCCTATATTTGCTCATTTCTGTCCTGTAAGAATCAACAACAACTTGCATTTTTATAGCGCCCTTCAAGTAGGATAGCCTCCTAGGGTGCTTAATAGTAGCGGAGTCTGACTGCGAGCCAGGGGATGAGAGAGTGGGATGACCATAAGCACGATTAAAAGGAAGGTCTTTAGGCGGGATTTGTAGTTGGGGAGGAAGGGGGCAAGGCGGAAGGATTGAGGGAGAGTTCCAGAATCCTCACACTGTTCATCAGGGCCCTCAAAAGAACTAGTGTCGCACTGAATTCATCTCAATGTCATTAAGATAACTGAAATACTTTCTTTTTCAATATTCACCTTTGTTAGACTGACAGTGTAGTAGTGAGAAAGCAGTACAATGTCGTTTGGATGGACCATCAAACAATTTGTTTGTTGAGTTACATCTTAAAAGATCCTATAACATTATTCGAAAAGAAGGAATTTTCTCCCTGCATCTTAATCAACAATTCTCCAGAACAATTGGTCATTCAATTCAAAGCTATTCATGTGATTTACTGACACAAATGGTTGCCATATTTGCCTACCAAAAGTCTCATAATTGACACTATTTATAATAGACACAACTTTGAGACATAAAGATGGACATTAATAGGGTGTTTTCCTCCACTTATTGATGAGTCCACAATAAGAGGAAATAAAAGATAACCAGTAACAGATCTAAAGAAGTTTAGGAGGAACTTGTTTACACAATGACCAGACCTGGAGAGAGTGCGCATTTCATTCCAACAATCTATCTCTGGGATTTTCATGTGAAGGTGGGATACATGGAAACCTCAGCTTGGTTCGGATACTCTTAAGCATGGCGATGGGTTTCCGCAAGTGTCAGGGACTACCACCTGTCCCTTTACCACATCCACCAATGACCCAGATTGTAGCTGATTTCTTCCACTTACATTTTCTTTTCTCGGGTTTCAGTCACTGAACTTACCTCATTTGCATCTAAACAAGAATCTTTGACATTTTCACACCATAGGTATATTTGCTTTTAGAAGTACAAAAAAGTTCTTGATCCTTTTGCAATTTTAAAATGTTTTATTTCAAACAATTGTTCAACGAACAATTTGAGGTTCTCCAGTCTGTAAACCACACAAACACTGGGACATCTCTAATTTAACTCCCTTCCTCCGCTTAGCAAATATCCTTATGTTTACATTTTGCATTCCTTCGCTGTGTGTCCTTGAACTCAAAATTCCTAATCGTTACAATGGCTTCCTTTTGCTTCAAAATCAAACATGATATTTCAACTCACCTTATTTTAATTAAGGTTTTTTGTCAATCTTTTAACACATGATAACAACAATAAATTACATTTGTAAAGCACCTTTCACGTCGGGGAGATATCCCAAGGCCCTGGACCATCAGTACACTGCCTTTACGTATGTTAAGCATTTCAAACAGTGACTAGTTAAACTATTTCCAATTAACTACAGTATAAACGTATAGAATCTCCACACAAAATCATACTATATTATCAATTTATGATATTTTTCCTATCAATCCAGTTTTCTTCACCATGTGCTACTCTTGGTTTTTATATGATTGCCTAACAGTTACTATCCACTTTGGGGGGAGAGGAGGGGTGCGGTGGAAGACTACTGAACAACAAACAGATGCAGGGAGCCTGGATGATTTTTTTTCTTGCTGCAGTGCTTTGAAAGGCCAGGATGAAAGCTGCAGGTCTCTGGATCTCTAATGATTTGCTTGAAATGGCTTGTTACTTTTTGAAGGTCAGTGGGGAGTCTGATACCATGCTTAAAAGTATCCTAACCAAACAGAGTTCCAAACCAAACAGGTTGAGTCTGCTACCAACAGTGCATTTGAGTACTGTGGACTCCCCCTTAAGAGCGCTGACTTGATTCCAACATTCCATTGCCAAGGAGGTCACGTTGGAGCCAGTTCAGCTCCAATGAGGCCTCACTTACCTCCCCCACCAAGGAGGATAGTCACTAGCTGGTCATCTGACATCAAATAATGTTGGTCAGTCAGTCATTGGTCATTTTATTACTGCAGGTTTGAGCCCTCAATAGATGAAACTCCCTGCAAACTTCCTGGTGAGCAGCACATGAAATGCCACCATTTGCCACCATCTTCCTGACCACAGCTTGGACACACGTCCCTACCCATTGAGCAATCATTCCACCAGTTGAAGGATGCACAGATTGAGCAACAGCTTCTTAGCTCTCTGCATACCAATCAAGGTGGATTCCAAGCCCTGTGTATATGAACATGTTTTTATGAACTTCGACTACAGGTAATGTTTAAATGCATTGAACCTTACCAGAATTACGAATTTCTGAATTAGACGAAGAACGAATTGATGAATACATTTCTTCTCTCTCCCCTCCACTACTTACAACAACAAAATTACAGTTGTGTGGTGCCTTTCACATCGGGAGGACATCCCAAGGTGCTGGGGGTCAGGATCGGGGAGGGTAGAGAGCGGGGTGGAGGGGGGGGAGAGAGAGGGTGATCGAAGGCACGATTGAAGAGGGGGGGTTTTGAGATGGGTCTCGAAGGAGGCAAGAGAGGGGGCGAGGCAGAGGGTCCGCGGGATGGAGTTCCAGAGGTTGGGGGCAAAGTGGCTAAAGGCTCGCCTGCCAATGGTGGGGACGGGGGGGACGGGGGACATGAACCAGGCTGGGGACATGAAGCAGGCTACAGCCCACTGAGCGGAGGGAGCGAGCAGGATGGTAAGGGGTTTGGAGGTCAGAGGGAGGTGGGAGTGAGGTCATGGAGGGCTTTGAAGGCAAGGACCAGGATCTTGAACTGGATCCTGTGAAGGGAAGCCAGTGGAGTCGGGCAAAGATGGGGATGATAGGGTCACGGAGCCTGGTGCGGGAGAGGATATGGTTTGCAGAGTTCTGGATGATCTGAAGCCTATGGAGGGAGGAATTGGGAAGGCTGACAAGCAGGGAGTTTGCATAGCCAAGCCTGGATGTTATGAATGCGTGTATAAGGGTTTTGACAGCCTGCGGTGTGAGACAATGGCGGATCCGGGCGATGGCACAGATATGGGGTAGAAAGGATAATTGAGGGTCAAACAAGACGCCAAGGTTCCAGACTGGCTTGGTAAGGTGCAGTGTGCAACCTTGGATGGTGATGCTGTCAGTGCCTGTGGTGTGGATGTGCTGACAGGAACGAATCGGGAGGGTATCGATCTTGTTGACGTTCAACTGAAGAAAGTTAGCTCTCATCCAGGACTTGATGTCTGACAGACTTATCAAAGGAGTCATTGACAGTATTGTCAATATAAACATAATATTGATTCAAACGGTCAAAGTATGAATTTTACATTAACTTGTTACAGGATTTAGATGCAAAATTACAATCCAGTGTCACAATTTGGCAACACGTTACATGCATTTTAGTGCAATTATTTTCAAAGCACATTATACAAAATCAAAACTGTAGAGCTATAACATTCCTGGTTATCTTTAGAAACATGATTCAAGCTACATTTATAGGCTGCATACTTACAAGTAGTTTAAAAATATTGCCAAGCAGCAGCTCTTATCCATCAGAGATCTTACAAAGAGCAATTTTTTCTGGTGTTCTGTTTTAGTCACTAAATCACCTTTTCCCGCTAGGCGAATGACTAGAATTTTGAATAATAGCAAGAATTTGCTATTGTACCTTTTTGGGAGCATGGGGTCAGCTGGGTGTCTTAACATACACAGAAACCCATCACAATACTTTATATACAAACCAGATAGAGATCCAAATATATATGCCACCCCCACAAATGGAAATTTCCCTATGTCTGGAATGAAACAAATATACTCTCCCCGGGAACCACCTGTAAAACCACCTGTTTACATAATTCTGAAGAGTACCAGGCACAGGTTGGTGAGAACCAATGCTTGGGAACTGCTAGAGTTTAATCAGCTAAAACCACACAGCTTGCTATTGAAAGCACTGTCAAGCTTCCCGCTGCTTGTCCAGTGATCTTTTGTTATACTCAACCTTCCATTGAGCATAAACTTGTTATTCAATGTGTATGTTAGACAAAAACAATCCTGCGTCTGCAGTCTGTGCTATCAATATATACTCACCTACTGCAAGGTTATGGGATTTCAGAAAGCTCATTCTGTCAAACACCAAACCTGAGATCAGAAAGATCTGGGCTAATATTCCAGTTGGTAAATTCAACACTTCATTGATTTTAAGTTGTTTAAATGAGCACCATGTCTAAAATTATCTTCCTTGGAGAGGAGAGGGGGGATGAGGGAAAGAGACAGAAAATGAGCAGTATCTCCCTGGGGCTGAATTAGCTCAGAGGTAGCACATCTGGCCAAAGCCGGGTGTACAGTAATTGAAGTCAAAGAGGTGAAGAAAAGCCAATGAAGAACCAATGTCAGCGGTCAGTCAAACAGTTACAACACCCACGAATGTTAACACTACAAAAATCTAAATTTCAAAACTGGATTCACCTCTTTCTGTCCAATGTCAGTGCAGTTCAATTAGGCAAATATTTTAATTGGGAAATGCCACAATTTCTGTTCCAAATGAATTAGCTGTTGCTTTGATGAACATGCAGTACTGTAGATCTGAACAAAGCTGCACTATATAATACAAAAGAACAGTGTTACAAATAGAATACATTAAATCATGGCCAGAACTAAATTTCACAAGCTTTCAGTGCAGTGGTGTTTAGAAACTATTTGTCCTTTGAGTTGCCCATGTGTGGCAATTAAGCCATATAAGGCTTAAATAAGGTGCCTGTTGCAACTGATGATTTTATTTTTAAGTCTTTTATATATGAAGTGACATACTCAGTAATTTTCATAAAGAATGATCTGGTAGTTTATTAAATTTTATCTGCAGTAATTCATTATCGCAAATATCTATGTTACATCCAGGCACAAACCGTATCCCTTAGTGTATGTATCCCAGATTGAAAAATAATACTTTAAATTTAATTGCAAATGTTTTTCTTGAAGCGATTTTGAATCCAAACATTTCTTACCGCATATGTCATAGCATTTACACAAATAAAATAACGTACTGGCTTAATCATCTACCAGGTTATTTCCTTCAATCTCACACTTATATGAAGTGGGGGTGGGGGGGAGAGAAAGAGGAAGAGAAATGTGATATTTGACGATGATCTTGTTCTTTAGGGCTCAATCTTGTTTCATATTTCTCTAACCTTAAACAAAAGCCATACATAGGTTGGCTGATTGGCACACTTTACCCTGGATGCTTTACCCAAATGTTTGTAAGAGAGTGATAGGGCTATGGCAATACCATTGTGGCAGAGAACATCTCTATTGACATGGAGGTTCTGAGACTCAGCAGAACGAAGACACTAAGTTAGTTCAATCTACAAAACTGCTGAACAGTGGGTAAAAAAAATTAAGAGAGTATAAATAAGAGGCTGTAGACAGGCTTATTTTGGATTGGCACTAACCCAACCTTTATAGTTACACCATTGCGTAATGTCCTTCATCACCATCAAATCTTGGCAAGAAATCTCATTGGTTGTAAAAAAAAGTCCACAGGTTTTTTTCCATCACAAATCCAGCTGAACTAGTAGTAGGTCCCAATTTTGCACATTAACTTCACTTATCTTAGGCAGTCAACTATGTGACACAAAGATTCATAAATTAGTCATCATCAATTTCATAAAAAACATTTTACTAGGCCATTATTTTCAAGATCTTTAGGTCCCATTGAGAGTGGTAACATCCAGAATTTTATCACAAAGCATTACTTTGCAGACAAATGTATGCTTCCAAAAATGGACCAAAAACAAATAAAGATCAAATCAAAGTTTTGAGCATAGAACTTGTATAAATACTTATTTCTGCCCTCTCCTCCACCAGAGCTATATGGTTGGCACTAACCCAACCTATAAGATTGGGAATAAAAATATAAGCAAAGTGTCTCAGCAGTGATATGATACAGGGTTCAGCCTTCAACAAAAACAACAACAACATTACATTTGTATAGCGCCTTTCACATCAGGAGGACGTCCCAAGGCGCTGACCTAACCAGAATTGAACCAGAAGCAGTTAAAAAGGTACATCCTAACGAGAATTGCTCAAGAAAGTTAGGAACAATGGTCAAAAATAGGTGAATCAATAAAAAACAGGGAAAATACATTAAACTACTAATAATTCAAAAATAGCTAAATTACTGTCAATCAATGGCCAATATTGTTTAAAGCAACAATTTGAACCAACACAGGCAGACCATACAAGCTTACATGATAATTTTCATTTCCTGAAAATATATTAACTGGAGTGACTGGTCTTATATATTTTAAGTCCAAATTGATTTCAAATTATTTAAATCAAAAACATACACCAGTTTATCCTTTCATTTAAATGTAAACTTTTCTAGCTTGAAACAAATTCAGCAACGAGGAAATCCAAGACATTCTAGATCTAACTCAGACACGAGATGAATTAAGCCCTTAATTTGAACATTGATAGCTCAACAGACTTCATTAAAACTACTTAAAATCCTTTTATATAGTGCCTTCCACATCAGGAGGACACCTCAAAGCACTGCTTCCCCCCTGCACCCCAGCTCGGGTGCCCAGTCAACACAAGGGGGAGATGGGGAGGGTGGCAGGAAAGATAACTGAAAGCTTGATCGAAAAGAGAAGGGCAAGCAATAAAGATGGAGAGGGTGCAAGACAGAGGGACTCTGAAATTGATTTCCAGAGAGCTGGGGTTAAGTGGTTGAAAGCTCGCCCACTGATGGTCGGACGGATCGGGCAGCAGACTTGAAGAAGACTGCTGTCAGCTGAGCTGAGGGAGCAGCCAGGTCAGTAGGGCTCTAAGAGGTTGCAAAGATATTGTAGTATGAGGTTGTACAGGGATTTGAACATCACTTCCTTCATGCTGTGAATGTGCAGCATTGTTGTCACTTCAGTCAGGTCAGTGGCCATTACTGTATGTGTAATGCAGAAGAAGTGAGGTTAGTGTGATTACCCAGTATACAGCACTATTTATATAAAACACTGCCCTCCAATCTTTCTCCTACTTTCTTGAGACACAAGGTCATACTGGTGTACAATACTACATGCCTACAGTCTTACAGGCACTGATTATCCTCTCTTTCCTTGTCCAAATGTATATTCTTAAGGAGTAAGGAAAGTGAGTTAACATTTTGGGTCCACAAGCCTTCGTCAGAACTGGGGCATGTTCAGAGGGAGAGGCTTTTAAGGACAAAGAGTGGGAGGCAGGGCAAGGAAGACAAAGGAGAAAATGGGATAGAGGACAGGGGATGATGGGTTAAAGAGGTGGTAATGATGCAAAACAAAGTGGGGGGGGTGGAATTGCAATAAAACAGACAGACCAGAGAGAGAAAAGGTGTGTCTGGGACCCAGATGATGTGGTAATAGTCACAGAAGAGCGGGAGGGGGAAGCTGAGCTGTTACGGTCTGAAATTATTGAAATCAATATTGAGGCCAGCGGGCTGTAAGGTCCCTAGCAAATAAGATGAGGTGCTGTTCCTCGAGCTTGTGTTGTGGTTCATTGGAACAGCGTAAGACCATGGATGGAGAGGTCAGAGTGTGAGTGGGAGGGAGAGTTGAAGTGGCAAGAAACTGAAAGTTCAGGGTTGTACTTGTGGACAGAATGAAGGTGTTCGGCAAATTGGTCACCCAATCTGCATTTAGTCTCCCCAATGTAGAGGAGACCACATCGTGAGCAGTGAATGTAGTATATTACATTAGTGGTAGAACATGTAAATCGTTGCCTCACTTGAAAGCTGTGTTTGGTGCCGTGGAGTGGTATGGGAGAAGGTGAAAAGGCAGGTATTGCATCTCCTGTGCTGGCATGGGAAGGTGCCGGGGGAGGAAAGCAACTGTCAGTGGTGATGGAGGAATGAACCAGGGAGTCAGCGAGGGAACAGTCCCTTGTAAAGTCCCTTGTAAAGATATGTTCGGTGGTTGGATTCACTTTCCTTTCTCCATAGATGCTGCCTGAGTACTCCCAGCAACTTCTGTTTTTGTTTCAGATTTCCAGCAACTACAGTCTTTTGCGATTTGTATATTCTTAATCCTGACTGTGTCCTCATCTGACATTCACAAATGGATATTGTAAATCAAGAGTGGAACGTGGATTTGCTTTCCGCTCCCTAGTCCAAAGTCACTAAGCCAATTGCAACACACCTACCAACAACCCAGCAAACATCAGTTAACTCATCAGAAAACAGGAACAAACCTTGGTAGGACTTTTCTCCTCTGGCTCAGTTTCACACTAATTTACTAACAGAGCCATCCTTTATTCATACACACTTCTACACTTTAAAAATAACACACATTCATAAGTAAAGGTAGCATATTATACTCTCCACACAGGCCTCCTTTGAAATTCAGACTATCACACAGACGATATTTATTTGTTCAGTGATTAGGGTGCTTTGCATTTTACAAGAAACATCCAGTGCATTCTTGTGCAAACAAGGTGCACAGGTTTTTTACACATCAATTTATTTTCTGCTCAACAAATCAAATGTCTATACTGGCAGATAGGATACATCACTTACATTATATATTGAGAAAATAATTTGAGTGTTGGGTTAGCTCAGGGTTGGATTGAAATAAACACAAGTTCACCACTGAGTTCAGTCTCATTCCTTCTGGGAAAGCTCAATGTGATTTTAATGCCATATCTGCCATTACAACATGAATATAGCACAATTTAAAAAAGTATGGTCACTCAATCCACGACTGTTCGTCAGACATTGCTGTGCCCATTTGGCTGCACCATTTCACCTACAAATTGTCCAGTCAATGCACTTTACAAAATATTCTGTGAAGCGCTTGGAGACATCTCAACGACATGATCGGCTGCTATATCAACTGCAAGGATTATTAAGGATAAACTGCAAGTCAAATGAATACATCTTTTTTCTTTGTAGAAGCATTTTAGATTTAAACAAATAGCACACTTTAGATCTGTAGTGCTGTACAATTAAAACGTCAAATACACTCCATGTACTAATGATGAGCAACCATGTTCCATGCTAATCAAATTTACAGTGTTACGTGCATTCAATACCAAATACTCCAAATGCCAAATAAATGGGGAAAACAAAATTTGGCTGTGAAATCTATTTTAGCATACATTTTAGATTACAGAGGTTCAGCTTGGTTACACAACACTACATCCTATCCATTTTACTTCAGATTTAAACTCAGCTTCAATGACAAACCTTAAATTCAATGAGACCAGTCCAATGTTAAAATATGCTTCAAATGTAACATTTACTATATATGGAGAAGCTTAAAATATGGCAACCAATTATCCCCTTTAAAATTCCACCATTAAAACTGATGAACTTCACTACTGCCTATCAGTCTGAAATTTGTAGAAGTTGAATGTGACTTCTGCAAATTTAATTTGAGTATACCTACCAATTCTAAAACAAATCTACAAAAATTCAGCGAGGTTTTCAGAGCTTGACTACCATCCAGTGAAAGGCATTTGAAAGATGATGATACAGAACCAGTCAACCCACAAAAGCAATGTACCACTGACAAGCCAATACTCTAAAGTTGCAATAAAAATAGGATACATTCATTTCACTGGAACGCTTAAGGGAGACACGGTGGAATTCCATCGTTTATTGGTTGGGGCTCCATAAAACCCACCCATGTTATAACAGAACCACTAAATCCAGTGGCACTATACATGCGTGGAGCCACCTCCCTCAATATAAAATGGGTCATTAGGTCACCACTGATGTAATTGTATACAAGATACTTGATATGTCTGATATGTCAGATACTTCAGAACATAGGAACAGAACACGCAATTAGGCCCATCAAACATTTTATTAGGTCATAGCAATGTTTAATCGTATTTCCCATAATTCCAGCACATAGCAAGTAATGTCCGCAGTAAAGTAATGATCCAGAAATCAGCCAATTCTGGTGCAGGGTCGACCAGCACGTGCCAAATGATCTGCTTGCACGCACCGCGAATGGGGTCTATAAGTCTATAAGGGAGGACGTCCCAAGGCGCTGTACAGTTGGGTCAGGACCCGAGCAGGGGGGAAATGGTCGGGGAGGGAAGGAGCGAGGAGAGGGTAGAGAGTCGAGAGGGGAGCTGAAGGCACGGTCAAAGAGAACGGTCTTGAGACCGGCCTTGAAGGAGGAAAGGGAGGAAGTAAGGTAAAGGCACTGGGGGATAGAGTTCCAGAGCCTGGGGGCTGAGAGGCTGAAGGCCCGGCCACCGATGGTAGGGCGGTTGGGGCGGGGGATGTGGAGCAGACCGGAGCCAGAGGAACGGAGGGTACGGGCAGGTAAGTAGGGGGATAGTAGGTCAGAGAGGTAGCAGGGGATGAGGATCTTGAATTCAATCATCTGGGGGATGGGAAGCCAGTGGAGGCGATACAACAAACCTCACATAGAGCTTTTAAGATCCACAACATAACTTTCATGCATCAAACGGGATATCAACATCACCAAAAGTCATTAATTGCCTTGCCACTTAGTACCTTGCATCCTCCACAAGTTCAGCAACTACAGACTTCTAAACAACCACCATCTTTGATTCCATTAACTGATAATTCCAAGTCATGATTCACAAAGGCCGAACCACAAATGTCAGACTTGGGAACAGAAGTAGGACATACAGAACCAGTCAAACCTACTCCACCATTTTATTAGGTCATAGTAGATCATCTTTAATTCTATTTTCCTTACCTCCCATGTATTTTTATCCTTTTTAAAGAATCTGTCTCAAAACATAATACCTCACTACAAGGTAATGCTTTATTCATAGAAACAGGAGTAGGCCATTCGGACCCTTGCGCTTGTTCCGCTATTCTATAAGATCATGGCTGATCTATACCTCAACTCAAATTACCAGACCTTTTTGCCCTTGATACCGTTACCTAACAAATATTTATCCAGCTCAGTCTTGAAAATTTGAATGGATCCAGCACCACAGCCTTTCGGGGTTGGGAGTTCCACATTCCCACTATCCTTTAGGTGAAAATCTACCTCCTGATTTCACTCCTAAATGGCCTAGCTCTAATTTTAAGATGGTGACCCTTTGTTCTGGATTCCCCCACAAGAGGAAATAGTTTCTCTGTATCCAATATCGAGGCTACAAAAAATAATCAAAAGAGAGACAGCAATTTCTTGGTTGTGAGGATGCCAAGCAATGTGGGATATGGGTTATCAAACCACATCTTAATACTCATTAGAATGGAGAAGACAGAGAAAGCTATGATTGTATGTTATTTTCACTGGCTGCTAAAAATGCTCATTCTCACTCCAGCAATATCATGCAACAGCAATCAAGACTTGAATTGCATCTGTGGAATAATTTAGACCTGTATCCTCCATTTGGCATTCAAACAAACAAGAAATACAAGTCATGTAAACTTTGGCATGGAGGGACAATATCATCATTACACAATAGGTACACTTCAAATAGCAGAAACTAAGTGGCTGCCTAATCTAATCCGATCAATTTGCCAACAGCGAATCAGATCAAATAATGTTGGAACATTGTGAATTTTTTTAAAAAAAAGAGAATCAAGCACACAACTACTGAGCCTCTTTTTTTGCAACCTTTCTTCCTTCACCTTTAAAATTCACAATGATTTTTTTTCCATCATTTAAAATTGATGACTGTGATCAACCAGACGTGTAGCTCTTTCACTACAAAATGCTGCCGGAACAATTTTATGCTGCAAAAGCATTTAGCTTTAACATTAGGTTTGCAGGTTGGTGAAAAAAAATGAAATTCATATAATCTTGATAGTTGGCTAAATACGAACTGATATTGTTGGAAAATCCAACAGAGAAAATAAATTGCTTGGGAGTAATATCATGCTAAAACCCTCAAGAATAAATACAATCCACCAGGTGTTAAAAAGTCGGTGGGTGTGGGGGGGAAAGGGGGTTTTTAGTCCCAATTCCAACAGCCTCGTTGGCATTTTGGGCGGTGCCAGCCAGCACTATAGGTGTTGAACAGCTCGCTTCACCATCAATGCAACATCTAATAAGGCAACCAAACGAGAAGGCCGGGTTTCTCCTCAACCAGCAGTGAGTGGACCGACCAATTTAGGCAACAGAACATGCAAATAAATTCGACTTGGGACTATTTTTACCCTGCTCTCGCAAAGCCTTCCAGATCTGTAATACAAACCGTTTCTAGCTTTAGTTGGGGGGGGGGGGAAGATAGGTAGGGGCTTCGTAAGATACTTGATTCGGCAAAATGTACCTTCGTGCCAGCCCAGTCTGGCCTCACGTTGCTGACAATATATATATATATATATATATATATATAAAAAAAGCTACCGTGCATTTTTTTTTCGCAAAAAAAAACATGCACATTTTAATCCATTTTCTGCGTTTGGTATTTTCCACCCCGAAGAGAGGGAAAAAAAAGCTGCTGCAATAGATGTACAAAAGCAAACGCATGAGATCTCCTCTTTACGGAGCCGGGTGGGGGTGGTGGTGGGGGGGGGGGGGAGTGATAGTGACACCGCGAAAATTATACAGCTAACGTTGCAGAGATGCATCGCATTACCAACGCAGAAATAAAATGAAATGGTTATGTAAAAGGAAACTGGTCTCAAAGCGCTCCCAGCTACTGGATGTGTCTGGTCAATGAATGGGATGCGTTTCAATTAAATATTTCTTCCCCCCCCCCCCCTTTTTTTCTTCTCACAACGACAGTGCTTTAATAAGATGCGGTGCTTCACGGTGCAGTATTTCAAAGGGGGGAATAAACTGCGCACGTGAAACTATTATAAAAAATAAAACGACCCCCACCTCCTCCCCCCCGCGACGAGACGGGCACCGCACTCTCAGCACTGCTCAGCTCAAGGAGCCGCCGGTTCAAAGTGAGATAAAGATGCTCAGGCCGACAACCATCCCTGTGCCCAGGACCCCCCCCCCCCCCCACACACACACACACACACACCCCGGTCGTGCCTTCTCCAAAGCCCCAGGAGCTCCTGGAAGGCCTTGTGTGCGTACGTGTTTGTGAATAGCCCCCCGACCCCCCCACACACCCACTTCCCTACATCAACCCCTTCCTTCAAAACACGGCCGCAAAACCCTTTTCAATCACACTCCGGCCGGCAGTTCCTCTCCAACGTGCCGGGCTGACAGCATCTGCAGCGGGGCTTCACCCCCCCCCCCCCACATACGCCGTACCCCACCCTCCCTCCCTCCCCCGGGCCTTAGTCGCTTATAAATAACCCCGCCTCGCCCTCCCCGTCGACTGCGTGAACGGCTGGCGGGTGAAAGCGTACACGTTCCTCCTCTTCCCTCACCTTCCTCCCCGTTTGTCTCTCTTCCTCCCGCCCCCCAGCCGCCGCCGCCGCCGCCGCCGCCTCTACGAGAAGCCGAGGCTCCGCCGCGGCCTGGAAGAGTTTTGCTCCAACTTCTCAAAATGGCGGCGGCGGCGGCGGGTCCCGGGGGCCGAGGGGAAGCCGGCGGCGGCTTTTTCGGTGCGGGGAGGGAGAGGTGAGGGCGGCGGGTGGTGGGGGGGGGGGGGAGAAAGAGAAGGCTCTGCTTCCAGGCAGCCTCCACACCCGGCTCCGCGAGAGAGGGAGAGAGAGAGAAGACACACACACACACACACACACACCCACACAAACCCACGTCGTCCCCATTAATTAGATTTTTCTCCGGGAGCGGAGCGAGTGTTCGGGGGGGAACGGAGGGATGAAAAATAATTTTTTTTTAAAAAAAAATTTAAAAAATTAACGTTCATCCCCAAGGTTACCCCCTCGTGAGGGGAGAGGGAGGAGGGGAGGGAGGGTCACCTTTGAATTTGAGCTCGATGGGCGGCTCCAGGATCAGCACTTGCTCCAGTCTGGCCATGGCGCTCGGTCGCTGGCTGATGGCGCCCGACGACGTTCGTTATCCTTCCTCTGCCCCGGCCGCGCGCGCGCGCTCCCGCCTCCGCAGCAATCGTGCGCGCGGGCGCGCGCGCGTGTTTTTTTTTGGGGGGGGAGGACGGGGGGGACGTGCGCGCGCGCGCGCCCGCCTCCCCTTTCGCTCCATTCCCTCCTCACCCCACCCACACCGCCACCGCACGGCGCTGCCGTGGGCACGCGCACGTGCGCGCGCCCGCCAGCCACTGCTGCTCAATGATATGGGGTGGGGTTTGGGGGGAGTGGGGGGGGGGAGGGAGGGATGGGCAGGTGGTGAGGGATGAGGGGGTCGAAGAGGAGGATCTTGAGGCGGGTCTTCAAGGAGGCGAGGGAGGGAGGGGCGAGGGAGGGGGGGAGGGAGGTGGGGGGAGGGGGCGAGGGAGGTGGGGGGGAGGGGGTGAGGCGGAGGGACTGCGGTTCCAGAGGGTGGGGGCAGAGTGGCTGAAGGACCAATAGCGAGTCAGGGGACGTGAAGCAGGCCGGAGCCCGCCGGGCGGAGGGAGCGGGCAGGTTGGTAGGGGCTTAGGAGGTCGCAGAGGTAGGGGGGGGGAGCGAGGCCATGGAGGGCTGTGAAGGTGAGGACCGGGATCTTGAACTGTATCCTCGGTGGGAAGCCAATGGAGTCGGGCGAGGATGGTGGTGATAGGGTCACGGAGCCGGTGCGGGAGAGGACATGGGCTGCGGAGTTTTAGGTGATCTGCAGCCCGTGGAGGGAGGCGTTGGGGAGGCCGACAAGCAGGGAGTTTGGTAGTCGAGCCCGGATGTAAAAATGCATGTACGAGGGACTCGGTAGCCTGCGGTGTGAGACAGTGGCGGAGCTGAGCGATGTTGCGCAGTTGGAGAAAGGCGGAACGGATCATGGCATGGATGTGGGGTATGAAGGATAGTTGAGGGTCAAACAGGACGCTGAGGTTTTGTATTGGCTCTGTGAGATATAGAGTGCATCCATGGAGGGAGATGCTGTCAGCACCGAGGTATGGAGGCGCTGACCGGAGCGAAGCAGAAGGGCCTCGGTCTTGTTGACATTCAATTGCAGGAAGTTAGCTTTCATCCAGGACTTGATGTCCGACAGGCAGTCTGTCAGGACAGCAGTGGTCCTGGAATTGAGAGTGAGGCGGAGAGGTAGAGTTGGGTGTCATCTGCATACGTGTGGAAATTGACCCCATGTCTGCGGATGATGCCACCAAGGAAAAATATATAGATATTGAAAAGGAGTGGACCAAGGACAAAGCCTGAGGGATGCCACAAGTGACTGTGCACGGGCTGGAGGAGAAACCGTTAGTGACGACAAAGTGGAGCCGGTGGGGGAGGTAGGATTCGAACCAGGCAAGGGCAGGTCCGCAAAGATTTAGCTGAGAGGAGAGGTGGGGTGTAGGAGGATAGAGTGGTCAACAGTGTCCAAGGCAGCAGAGAGATTGAGTAGGACAAGAAGGCAGAGAGAGCCCTGCTCGTAGATGTTCAGAATGTCTTTGGTGACTTTGACCAGCACTGTATCCGTGCTGTGGGCAGCATGGAAATCCGATTGCAGGGGTTCAGAGAAGGAAATGGCTGGAGAGGAAAGAGTGATTCTGGGATCCAACGACTTGTTCCAGGGCCTTGGAGAAGAATGGGAAGCTGGAGATGGGGCGATAGCTGGAGAGAAGGGGTGGGTCCAGGGAAGATTTTTTGAGGATGGGGTTGATAACAGCTGTTTTTATGGGTGTGGGAACCATACCAGTGAATAAGAAGAGGTTGATGTTGGTTATAAGAGGGGCCAGGAAGTGGAGCTGGGAGGTGAGGAGAGGGATGGGGTCAAGGGAGCAGGTGGTGGGCTCCATTTTTGAAATGATGGAGGTGAGGGAAAATGGGGAGACAGGGTCAAAGGTGTGTAGGGAGGAATCCTCTTTGATCACAACTGCATTTTGACCATACTATGGACATTTTCTCAGCCCCACCCTGCTTGACTCCCACCCATTTTAATCCAACCCCCATCTTGGTGCAAACCCCCAATTATCCAGGGTCTTGGGACATCCCCCTGATGAAAAGATGCTATATAAATGCAATTTGTCGTTGTTGGGGGTGAGGGTTGAGGTGAGGCTGGGGGGAGCAAGTTGAGGTTGGGTTGGGGGTGGGTTAAGGTGAGGTTGGGAGTGAAGTTTAAGATGAGATGAGGTTATATTGCAATGTCTGTTCTGTTGGCAAGGTCAGAGCATTTTACAATTCGACGGTACAAAATGCAATTTACAGAAACCAACACAACTGGCAAAAATCTAGTGTCACATTTACACCCATGTCTCCCAGTTGCGCTATCTGTGTAAAAAGATAAGGAAAAGGAGAGAGAAATCTGCAGTTATATATAGTGGTCTTGTAACTCAAAATTTAATACTAATAGTGCATGCCTCCAAGGAGAGATTGCACATCCATTCCAGATGCAAGTAAACAAGGGGCAGAGTCTGTTGTGTCTTGTAATAGGATGATAATGATTTGTGTTTTTTCTGTCATGAGAAATGTTTCTTTTGAGATAAGTGTAAATATTCTATCCACAAATAAATATATATTTTTAAAAATCAGGACTTTGAACTCATGTAGTCTAGGATGATACTCCAATGCTCAGGGTGCATTGGACTTCTTTTCAACTAAAATACTTAACATCAGCCAGGCAACCTCATCCACCTGCACCTTGTCACCCACTACCAAGCCCTCACTGCCCTCCTCACCTTCCTCATCATCTGCTCCTACCACCACCCCCTTTCTACACTCTTTCCTCCCCATCTCTCCCTCCTCCCTCTCACCCACCATCACCTCCATGAAACCCACCACCTGCTGCCTCGACCCCCTCCCCACCAACTTACACAGCTCCCCCTCCTCTGCCCACTACTGGCTGACGTCATCAACCAGTCCCTCTCCTCCGGATCAGTCCCTGCCTCCCTCAAAACTGCTGTCATCACCCACCTGAAAAAACCCTTTCCTAGATCCCTCAAACCACAGCCGTTACCACCCTATATCTTCTGCCCTTCCTCTCAAAAGTTCTAGAACGCATCGTTGCAAACCAACTTCGCGCACACCTCTCCTCCCACTCTTATCTTCGAACCCCTCCAGTCCGGTTTCCGCCCTGCCCACAGTACAGAGACTGCGTTTGTGAAAGTCACAAACGACATCCTCTCTATCTGTGACCAGGGCTCCCTCTGCCTCCTTGTCCTCCTGGACCTCTCCGCCACGTTCGACACCTTCCTCCCCCTTCCCCTGGCTCGATCCCGGGATCCTAAACTGTAAAGTGCTCTGAGACGCCGTCCGGCATGGAGGGCGCTATATAAATCCAAGTTGTTGTTGTTGTTGCATTATATTGTTGGAGAGAGAGATTACAAGGACTGCTTGCTTGAAAATCTACTAATTCTATGGTAAAGGGTTGTGAGCAGTATTTTGCAGAACTTCATTTAGAACTGGGGAAGGACTTTTTAAAATTATTTTCTTTCTTCGTTTACTTCATGCTAGCAATTGTATATAATCATTTGATTTGATTATTGATTTGATGATTTGATAAGAAATCTGATTTGATGAGCATGTTACAGTCTAGGAGAGATTAGTGATAATCCAGTCTCCTAAAATAGGAGATTCGGAGCCATACATGCAGTGGAATTGTCCAGCTAGGTCAGAGCTATCCTTTGTGTCTACAGGAATCAGCGCATGCCATATATGGAGTCTCAGAGAAGCCATTTTTGGGTGGTATTTGCCTGCTCCATTTTGCAATAGGAAAAGTAAGAGTTAAAAATTAATGCAAGACGGGTTAAGTCACTCACTGCCCTCTCTTTCATCACAATTCTCTCTCCTGGGATATTCACTGTCTAAACACCCTGTGAGGTGCTCTACAGAGTCAGACAGAAGAGAAGTATCCAATTTCTTTTCAATTGAGAAATCTATATGACGGATCAACACACGGAGACCGAAGAGGGAAGGGAACACAAGATAAATCAATTACTTGTGGGGCCAAACTTCTGCTTTAAAGACCTAAAGTGTGGTACATCAGGAAAATTTATGCCTTTTTAATGTGTTTACTCCGAACAAATTTGCAAGGATCGTGAATATACATACATACAGCATCAATGGCAACCACATCATGCAAACTACATAGAGGTCTGGGGACACAAGAATTGTAATCGCAGTGTGCGCTGAATTGCTTGATCATAAGCCTGGTGATACATATGTACATTCATACACACATACACATAGGTACGTACATACATATGCACACACACACATACAAACAAACGTACATCTCATAGCACTTGGTAGGATTCACTGTAAATTGTAGTGAGTACTTTGTAGGCGAACATGACAGAAATATCCCACAAACAGCCTTGAATGAATGATCAATTTTATCTGTGGGTTTATTGGTCTGGACAGCAGAAGAAACTCCCTTCTGTGTTTGAATCGTGCCACAGGATCTATTACATCCACCTGAAAAGGCAGACAGAATGTCTGTTTAATATCTCATCAGAAGGACAGCACCTTCAGCATTGCAGTATTTTACCATCACTGTATTGGAGTATCAGCCTAACTGGACTTTGAGTTCAAAGTGCTGATGTGGAGCTTGAACCCACAACCTTCAGAGGTAAGTGTTAATAACTGAGCCAGACTGAACCCTATCCATTGATCCATGCTGAAAAATGCATTCAATGAAGGCAAGTCTGAATTCATCCGTGACGCACCCTCCTTAGTCAAAGCATAGCCATCACTCACACATTCACACATAGCCACTTGGTTGAGACATTAGAGCAGTGGATGCAATCGTTGAACTGTACTCGAGAATGAGTCACTCTCTGCCTTCAGAAAAGGAAGGGAGAAAATGCAAGAAAATTTGAAACACAAAAATAAATCTCACTCGTGACATTATCCAGATGTTGATGGTTCTGGTAATGAGTCATGGAAAAACCTAAGGAAGTAACAAATCTGCATTTGGATCGCACAGTGCATGCTGCGGCAATTGTGAATATTTTGTCTTAATGTCTCCATGCTTATGAATCCAACAAAGCAATGCAATTCTTAGTTTGTTTTTCAATGATATTTAATAGTTCAATTAAACTGTGCAAAGTATTGTATAAAGGTATTTAAGATTTTTTTTCACGAGCAGCACTATTCATTGTATCTAACAGCCAAGAGAGAACAAATATTATATCTCAATATAATAGTTTAAATCACAATGCACCATACAGTACTATTTTGCTTCACAGGTACAACTGTGTGTGGAGTTCTGTATTGGTTAATGTACTCACCTCGCTAGTGAGAATAGCCTGGTTCAATTCCCGGGCAGGGCAAAACCTTAGGCAAATTTCCTTACTCCACGTGTCTCTGTTTACCTAGCAGTAAGTAGAAACCCAGTTGTTAGTCGATTGGCGGACTGCTTTCCAGAGATAATAATCCCTTCAAAAAAAAATGATAATGATTTGGTTGCTCAATCCACGACTGTTTGTGGGACACTGCTGTGCACAATTGGCTGCCACATTTTGCCCGAAAGATATGCAGTTAATTCACTTATATTCTGTGTCAATACAGTATATTCTGTGAAGCGCTTTGAGACAACATGATAAAGCGCTATTTCAAATGCAAGGATGATTATTATTATGAATCGATCAATTGTTGGAGGCTGTTGTTTATTCTTGCCGTCTGACAGTGGCAAAGGAACTCTTTCTGAAAACAAATGAAGCCACTCACCCTGAACTCTACTTGTACATATTATATATTACACAGGCTGGATTACATTTCATGGGCACCACATGTTGTAGCATTGAGTTGATGCCCTGGTTTGAATTTAGATCATCTGAATCCCTGAATATGTTACTGCCATGGAATATCGTCCAGCCCATGTGTTTTCCCATGTAACGTACTCTACATGTGGCTTACATGGCAAGTGGTCAACTCCTTTGTTATTTCCCATCCAACATGATCTGTCACTCTGAGAGTACCCACAACACATCCCAACTTCCAGATAATTTTGTGGACTATTTATTTCCTGGTTGGCCTCACTCGCGGTAATGACTAATGGAATCATCTTGTTTGTGGGGGTTGCAGGGTTTACGAGGGCGAAAAATGCCAGGTTCCTTATGATAATTAGCACACTGTCTGCGCTGAAGCATTGGTGTGGGAGTAAACACTTCGTAAAAATGCTGGGCCTGAAGAGTTCACATGGACCATTGAGCCAGCCAGTGAATCTACTGGTGAATCTACTGCCCTGCGGTATTTTTCGTTGCGCTTGGCCAAAAACTGTTATACTGAGATAGGTTTGATCGCCACTGCAGCTGTCTCAATGACCATCTTTCAGACCCCACCATTTTCATTGAATTGGATCAACAGCAGGAGGTGAATATCCGACAATACTCAATACACTTTACATTTATAAACGACAAACGATTGTTTGTGGGACACTGCTGTGCACAATTGGCTGCCGCGTTTCAAACACAAAACACGCAGTCACTACACTTTACAATATATTCTGTGAAGCACCTTGAGATGTCTCGACGACATGATAAGACGCTATATCAAACGTAAGGATTATTATTAGTAGTAATATTATTATTATTATGTAGCTCCTTCCATATATTGGGAGGACATGGCAAAAGTGCTTGATCATTAGAGAGTCCATACAGACCATGGAAAATGAATCAGTTTTGTTAGCCTGTACAGAATGACCAGGAATGCTCCATTTCTCATTTGAAGGACGCCACCTCTGACAGGAC
Source organism: Callorhinchus milii (assembly GCF_018977255.1). NCBI lineage: Eukaryota > Metazoa > Chordata > Chondrichthyes > Chimaeriformes > Callorhinchidae > Callorhinchus > Callorhinchus milii. The sequence continues at coordinate 116,767,091 of NW_024704743.1, read as the reverse complement.
ATGAAGATGTCTGCTAGCACTGTATTGGAGTGTCAGCCTAGACAAAGTCCTGATGTGGGCCTTGAACCCACAACCTACTGACTCAGAGGCAGGAGTGCCACAATACAATTTACAATATAGCGGCTTTTATATTAGGTAGATGTCACAAAGTGCATTCACAGAGCTGAATGAGCATTAAAGCTGGGGTTGGGAGCCAAAGAGGTGGGTGGGGGGAGGGGAAAGATGACCGAAAGTGCAGTCAAAGAGGCACGTTTTGAGGAACAACAACAAATTGCACTTGTCTTGCGCCTTTCACGTCGAGAGGACATCCCAAGGAGCTGAAAGGCAAGCTGACATCTGCCAAATTGAGAGATTTACGCGGACAGCAGATGCACTGTCAGTGGCAACCTCCCAATATAATTGGAGAATTAGCTTCTGCTGTCAGTGAATTGAGGAAAATAGGTTGTGAAAGCAAATTGATCCAAAAGCCACATTTCAGACACAAAATAATTTCATTAATTGGTAAAGCATTTTATCTAATGTTTAAAGCTGCTCCACAAATTACCTATTATTTGTGGTCAAAATGGAGCCAGCACAGATAATGTGAGGGATTTTATTTTCAAAAATTGTCAAGAATGCTGAAGACCTAAGGATATGTCTCAATTATGTTAAAAGGGTGATTATGTTTAACAATGTCACCACATTAAAACATCTTTGTAAAATGCCAAAGGAGACTTGCCACCCGAATAAAAATTGCCTGCAACAGAACAGAAAGTATCTCAGGAGGAAGAGGCCACATCCATCCACTAGATCCTCAGTTTCAGCAAATAATTTTTCTAACAATGGGATCTTTCTTTGTTAAGCAACCCTATCAGAAATTGCCACATATGAAACCCTCCCCCCCACTCCCCTCCTCCACCTGCCCAAGTTATTTGCTGTATAAGCGCTTTGAGATGTCTAGAAGACGTGAAATGCACTATATCAAATGCAAGGATTATTATTATAAATATATCAACCATGGTGAGGATTATATTGATGCAACTGTCACTTTATATATAACATATTAAAACACATATTACAAAATATATTTTATTTGCTTTCTCAATTTAGTTCTTTTATATCAATCTGAATAATAATAATCCTTACATTGCAGACTTTCACATTGGGAGGACGTCTCAAAGCGTTTCATAGAATTAGCTGTAAAGTGTAGAGACCATGCATTTTGTAAGCAAATGCGGCAGCCAATTTGCACATAGCAACATAACACAAACAGCCATGAAGTGAATGACCAATTTTATCTGGAGAATTATTGACCAGGATAGTGGGAGAAACTTCCTTCTCTTTTCGAGTAGTGCCATAAGATCTTCAATGTCCGCCTGAACAGGCAAATGGGACCTCAACATAACATCTCATCCAAAGAATTGCATCTTCAACAAATACAGGGCACCCCAACATTGCGCTGGAGCCTGGACTGTGAGTTTAAAGATGCGATGTGGGAATCAAATGCACAATCACCTGACTCAGAGGTGAGAGTGCTAGGCTGACACCTTTCCAATAGACAAGTTGGAAAAAAATTATAGACTAAAGCTTGATCCAGAGTCCTTGATAAGCAAATGATGGCTGAGTTTGTATTTACATTTCTATGTTTCTTAATGGGATTAATGCTTCACATCCCCCGCCTCGCCTATTCCACCATTGGCGGGCAGGCCTTCAGCTACTCTGCCCCCACCCTCTGGAACTCGCCCCTTCCCTTGCTCTCTTTCAAGATCCGTCTCAAGACCCTCCTCTTCGACCGTGCCTTAGATCGCCCTCCTTCCCCCTCTGCCCTCCACCCTCCTCGATCCCGACCCCCAGCTTGGGTCCAAAACACTGATTGTCCAGGGTCTTGGGACATCCTCCCGACATGAAAGGCGCTATACAAATGTAATTTTGTTGTTGTATAAATGGGATAGAGTTCCAGGCATGACCACTGCCAGGGGAGATGATCCACAAACAATCCCATTTGGATTTTCAAAGCACAGCTGCAGCAATGTATGTGTTTCTGGTATGGGTTGACAACCTACTTTGATTGCAAGTAAAATACCTGAAGCCCCAATGTTTCTGGTTGGAGGGGAAGCTTCACAGGGTTAGGGAGGGAAAAACAAGCCAGGGTTCCTGCTCCTGTTCCCTCTTCATCACCCTATACCTAGTTGTGCGAGTATGTGGCAGCTGGATGCAGGCTCAATGTGATGCCTTTTGCAGTAAAGTGGCCTGCTGATATATAAGAACATAAGAATTAGGAGCAGGAGTATGCCATTCGGCCCCTCGAGCCTGCTCCGCCATTCAATAAGATCATGGCTGATCTATTCTAACTCCACCTACCCGCCTTATCCCGATATCCCTTTATACCTTTATCCACAAGAAATCCATCAATCTCATTCTTGAGATACTCACTTCCACAGCTCACAAATGTACAATGATCCCTTGGCTATTGGAGGGGAAGCAATACCCATTAAACCATTAAGAAATTATTGCAGAAATACACGCAACAACATTACTTCAAGCATGACTCACTTATCCATGAAATGACTTCAACTCATGAGCTGCTTTGGACAAAATAAAGCTCATCCATATTGCTTTTTCACTTTAGCTTTTGATGATGAGAGGAGAGGTTGCAGCTTCTATGGTTGTATGGAGTCTGAATTGCTTTGTAGTATTTCTCAACGGGATTCCTTAATAAGGGCTCACAGTCACTGGAAGAATGGATTTACTTCTGCTGTAGAAAGTTCTCTTTGCCCACTTGGAATTTTAACAGGATTCCACATAAAGGGATCCCATTAAGAAATACTCTAAGTTAGAGCCCAGAATCTTTATAGAAGGCTAGCAGTCTGGTTGGACTGTTTACAACAACAAGATTACATTTGTATAGTGCCTTTCACGTCAGGAGGACGTCCCAAGGCGCTGGATGGTGTACAGCATTTCAGACCCGAGCTGGGGTCGGGGGGGAGAAGGGACGGGAGGGGAAGGGAGGTGGCCGTTAGCATGGTCGAAGAGGAGGGTCTTGAGGCGGGACTTGAAGAAGGCTAAGGAGGGGCCGAGGCGGAGTGACTGGGGGATGGAATTCCAGAGGTTGGGGCAGAGTGGCTGAAGGCTCTCCCACCAATGGTGGGGCGGGTGGTTCGGGGGACATGGAGCAGGCCAGAGCCGGCTGAGTGGAGAGAATGGGTGGGTTGGTAGGGGGTTAGAAAGTCACAGAGGTAGGGTGGGGTGAGGCCATGGAGGGCTTTGTACGTGAGGACCAGGATCTTGAACTGGATCCTCTGAACAATAGGGAGCCAATGGAGTCGGGCAAGAGTGGGGGAGATGGGGTCACGGAGTTTGGTGCGGGAGAGGACACGGGCTGCAGAGTTCTGGGTTATCTGCAGCCTGTGGAGGGAGGAGTTGGGAAGGCCGACAAGCAGAGCATTTGCATAGTCGAGCCTGGAGGTGATGAAGGCATGAACAAGAGTTTCAGCGGCCTGAGGGGTGAGGTAGTGGTGGAGTTTGGATGCTGCATCAGGTAAGCTCTGGTAACATGGGATCAGCCAATTTAATTTCCTCCATCTCTCTGAATGTGTTTGGATTACAATGCAATCCAGAAGCACCCTGCCAGATAAAGCTCCCAGTTCCACCAGTGAATTTAAGCTGCTGACAATGGAAAGTTGGACAAGGCTTTCTTGAAGATTCTCACTGTTAATTTGGAACCAGTATCAGGTTGCATTCCTATCATTTTCATGGGCAATTGAACTACATCCAGTCTTATAGTCCCTAAAGATTTGTCAAGGTCATTCTGCTTCCTCAGAGCAGCAAAGTATGCAAATAATATAAAGCCTTATGTTCTCTAGTGGAGGGGATGAGGAAAGGACCGGGTGAAGGACGGGAGCTTAATTTTCAGACTCCAGACGCAATTTAATTTCCTCCATTAAGACCAGAAATGCTTTCCCTGAAATGCGATATATTCCTTGCAATTTATTCTGTTTATTTAGCACTACCTCTAAATGATGGATTAAGCTCTCTTGCTTAGGACATATATAATCATATGAAAGAATCTGTCTGGCTTAGATTAAGTTGTATTTTGGATAAATAGTTCAGGAGAATTTCATTTTTTTATTTTGCAGAAGGAAGGATGCTGGGAACAGAAATCATTGTTAAGATTTTTGTTTACAATAATAATAATAATAATCCTTTCATTTGATATAATGCCTTATCACGTACCATTGGTCAAAGAGCAAAGATAGTCAGTTCAGTGGCTCACTACTTCAAGCACAGATTGTGCTGGATTGAGGACAAATAAGCTTCAATAAGAACTGGAGTACAGTAATGGCAATTGATTTCTCATGATGTAAGAAATGCCCAAAGGGACGTCTGCAATTGTAAGTAATGAGATACGAACATGACTCAGCTCTTCTCAGCACGGTGACAGCAGTCACTGCTTACGGTCACAACCTGCCTGGATCAATTCGGGACAGATTTAACAGCGTTTCGCCCACAAAAAACAGTCAATTCACTTTACAGTATATCCTGTGAAGCATTTTGAGACGTCTTAATGACATGATAAGGCGCTACATCAAATGCAGGGATTACTATTAATATTATCTTTTAATCAATCGGGGACCACTTCATTAAAATGTGAGCATTTGTATATTCTGGGGAGGAAGGCCTGTTTGGAAGCGATTTTGCTTCCCGGTGATAAATGATGTGTTGATTCCCACAAAAATGGCTGTTAGAGCAGATTCGATCGGTGAATTTATAAAAGAGATTTCGGCAAGCACATGCAGAGGAAGGGCATTAGAGGGTAATAGAGAAAGAGCAAGAAAATTGGGATTAGGATTCTTGGCTTCTTGGAGGAGCAAACACCTACACAAAAAAATAGGCTGAATGGCTTCCCAATGTCATAGAATGCCACAGTCCTGTGAAAATGAATCTCACCACATGACAACCACTGAATGAAATCACTGTCACGTGACACAATATAATATGTGCCTCGCTGAAACAATTCTTGTGCATAATTCCATTGATGAGAATCTCCTCTATGGCGTTAACAATATTTAATCACTTTGGAATGTGCATTTTCTCCTTACCGTATGCAATATCTTCAGTATATTCAAGAAGCCAACTGGGCAAAATTAATGGAGGACTGGGCTGTAGGGTCTTGTGATCTTGTGGAAACTCCCATCACCTGGAAATCACAGTACCAGCGGCTGAGCAGGACAAATAGTACCTCTTATTTATATGTTTGTCCACAAAATAGACAGTCGATTCACTTTACGGTATATTCTGTGAAGCGTTTTGAGGCGTCTCGAAGACGTGATAAGGTGCTATCACAAATGCAAGGATTATTATATATATATTATTATGTTTCTCTGATACCAGACCACCACTCAGGCCAATTTTGTGTCCATTCTCCCCCAATCCCAACATGATTAAACTCAATGAAGTTCACTTCAGGCACACAGTTGTTCAAGCTCAGTTACGTCACCAGAGGCACTTGAAATTGAAGGAGATACGACCCAGGTAATGCGGAAATGTGGGGATTACGCACTACAAGTAAACAATTAATAACTCTTTTTCTCCCTCCACCACCCCCCACACACACACACTTTGAGAAGTACGTTCGTCATAAAGTACGTTAACACAAGAATTATTTCTTCCGTTCTGCCACAGACAAATCAACTCTGGCGTTTTCGCCCTGGTTAGAAACCACGTAAACCTTGCTTTTCTGACCTCGGTGGAAAGAGACCAGAGAGAAGTCAGGAATGAAGTAAAACTGCAGATAAACTCCTTCACTGAGAGAACTTGTGAGCTGTGAAATATCTGGGGTGGGGTGTGGGCAGAAAAGCACTCTGAGAGCTATTTGTATAGTACAATTGTGCTCCATGACATTTAACCATTCATAAATTGGGTCTTGTGATAGAATTGGTTGTAAACCAAGCTAGCGTTTAATTCACCATGTTGTTGTTTTATCTCATGGACATGCAAGAAAATAGTTCTATAGTTTTCCCAAAGCAAACACCTCAATATGTAAAAAGAAGTATTTAAATAGACAACTTAGAAGAGTTTTCAACAAAATTGGAAGAAAATTAGCTCTTTTCTGGCAGTTTGCTCAGGGCGTAAGATCATAGGCTGATCTATCTATCTGATATAAAAAAAAACAGAAGTCGCTGGGAACATGCAGCAGGTCAGGCAGCGCTTTGGAGAGAGGAAAATGAGTTAACATTTCAGGTAGATAACCTTTCGTCAGAACTTGGTTATCTGATATAAACACTACCTTTTCTGGATGCTACAAATAAAGCATTCCCAAAATGTATTTGTGAAAGCCTTCAAGTGTCTTTAAGAGATGATATTAATTTAGTGATGCAGAAAATGCCTACAAACCATTTTACATAATCTTTACCAATTCAGGTTTAATTTTTCATGAATTAAGTTCATTTGCAACAACAAAACTTTTCATGGAGTCCAGAAGCTTAATGGTTAGCACGCTTGCCTCACGAATGAGAGGACACAGGTGCAATTCCCGGGAGGAACAAAATCTTAAGCGAGTTTCCTTACTCCACACACCTCTGTTTACTGAGCAGTAAGTAGGAACACAGTTGTTAGTCGATTGACGGATCACTTTCTGGGAATAACAGTACCTCCAAATTTTTTAAAAATTTGTTCATCAATCCATGACTGTTTGTGGGATAGTGCTGTGCACAATAGGCTACCGCATTTCGCCCACAAAATACACAACAACAACAACAACAACAAGATTCCATTTATAAAGCGCCTTTCACGTCAGGAGGACGTCCCAAGGCGCTGCACAGTTGGGTGATGACCCGAGCAGGGGGGAAATGGTCAGGGGAGGGGAGGGAGCGAGGAGGGGGAAATGGTCAGGGTGAGGGGAGGGATGGGAGGGAGCGAGAAGGGGGAAGAGAGTTGAGAGGGGAGCTGAAGGCTCGGTCAAAGAGAAAGGTTTTGAGACCAGCCTTGAAGGAGGAGAGGGAGGAAGCAAGGCGAAGGCACTGGGGGATAGAGTTCCAGAGCCTCGGGGCTGAGAGGCTGAAGGCCCAACCACCAATGGTAGGGCGATTGGGGCGGGGGACGTGGAGCATACCGGAGCCGGAGGAACGGAGGGTACGGGCAGGTAGGTAGGGGGATAGTAGGTTGGAGAGGTAGGAGGGAGCAAGGCCGTGAATGGCCTTGTAGGTGAAGATGAGGATCTTGAAATCAATCCTCTGGGGGATGGGGAGCCAGTGGAGGCGAGCGAGGGTGGGAGTGATGTGGTCCCGAAGCCTGGTGCGGGACAGTACACGAGCTGCAGAGTTCTGAATGACCTGCAGCTTGTGGAGGGAGGTGGCGGGAAGGCCGGCGAGGAGAGAGTTCCCATAGTCCAGCCTTGAGGTGACAAAGGCGTGAACCAGGGTTTCAGCAGCGTGAGGGGTGAGGTAGTGCCGTAGTCTGGCGATGTTCCGGAGGTGATGGAAGGCGGTGCCAGTTGTGGTGCGGATGTGAGGGAGAAAGGACAGCTCAGGGTCGAACAAAACGCCGAGGTTCCTGACTGGCTTTGAGAGGTGGAGAGTGCAGCCTTGGATGCTGATGGTGTCGGCGCCTGGATTCACTTGACAGTATATTCTGTGAAGCACTTTGAGTCAGCTCATCGACATGATAAAGCACCATATCAAAACCAAGGATACTTATTAATAAGGTATCACCTATGTCAGTTTAACCAAGTCCCTTTAAGACTAGTTTCTGTTTACCTGGCAGACTATTTCTCTAAACAAAGGAGCAATATCCAATTTAATCCAAATATATGTCCATCAAAAGGTATCCAAGTATTGTTGTATGGTTTCCAGTTCGATATCACCCAAAAGTATCCAGGTATTATTGTACATTTAGAGTTGTGTTTAACTCGTAGTCTTGATCTTCCTTCTTTAGAAGCTGGAATATGGTTCGTAACCCCAAGTTCCAATTTCTTCCTTCTCTCTCGAATTGATCTTCGTTTATACTGTTGATTAGGTGACTTTTCACCTATTGTCTTTTGCAAGATGGTTCCTTTGTAAAAACAAATGCAACATATTTCTCTCCAGCTATAGACCATTTTTCCTTGAGAAAATGACTGATAAGGAATGAAAGTAGTTTGTTGTTTATAACCAGTCTTTTGTTTCTCCTCCTTGAGCAAGGATCTTCTTCAAAGCTAGTCACAACCAGCTGCCCTCATATGAGATTGAACATATGTTTCAAATATATATAAACATCACAAATATAATTTGAGATATTATTTAACGCATTAATTACAGAATCCTACAGGGAGCAAGGCGGAGGGATTGGGGGAGAGTGTTCCAGAGTTTCAGGGCGTAGTGGCTGAAAGTCTGACCTCCGATGGTGGGGAGGAGGGTGCGAGGGATGAGCAGGAGGCCGGTGCCAGTCGAGCAGAGGCGCCAGGTGGTGGATTGGTGAGTGAGGAGGTAGGAAAGGTGGGGAGGTGTCAGAGAGTGAAGGGAATTGAACACAAGTGTGAGGATGTTATTTCAGTAACAACTTGCATATATATATATATATATATTTTTAAAAATTGGTCACTCAATGCATGACTGTTTGTGGGACACTGCTGTGCGCAATTGGCTGCTACGTTTGCCTACAAAATATAGTCAAATCACGTTACAGTATATTCCGTGAAGGGCTTGGAGATGTCTCGAAGACATGATAAGGCGCTATATCAAATGCAAGGATTATTATTATTATATAGCACCCTTCACATAGGATAAGCTCTCAGAGTGCTTTATAATGATGGGGTCAGACATCAGGCAAGGGAGAGGGAGATGGGGGTGACCATAGGTACAGTTGAAGAGGTAGATCTTTATACAAGATTTAATGACAGATAGAGAGGGAGCGAGATGGAGGGGTGGGGAAGGATTTCTAGAGTTATGGATGTAATAGCAAAAGGCTGGGCCACCGATGGTGGAGTGGAGAGGGTGGGATGCACAGCAAGCTCGAGTTTGCAAAGCCAGAGGAGACAACCAGGGGAGTGTGGTAGGAGAAGATCAGAGAGATAGGGAGTACCTAGGACGTGAAAAGATTTATAGGTGATGGAGCCTGGAGACGACTAGGGTGACAATATGCAGAATTTGGTTCGGGTGACTTTTCGGGCCACAGAGTTCTGGATTAGCTGAAGCTTACAATTCTCACTCGAATCTGCAAATCTAGTTTCTGAATGAACCAAAATAAAAATCTCTTTGAAACAAATTGACCTTCTTTACAATCTCATTGAATAATATGCAGCTGTGTTCAGGACACACCTTTTGGAGCATAATTTAGCTGAGTAACATTCCAATCACATTCATAATTTGTTTGGACATGAACTCATTTCTCACTTGCATCAGTTAATTGACATTTCCAAACTAGGAATTCTATTTTGCCTTTAGGTAACTGACAACTGATTTTTACTTGGATTCCTATTTGCTAATAAGATGTTTTAATTGATAGCCATAGATTTATAGAGCCTGACTTCATTATTTAATGGTCTTTCAATGTCCCTCACTTTTTCAAGGGAGATACTTTTTCAAGGGCGTTATTGTGATAATTGTCGTAATAGACACCAGAGATGTCAAATTCCTTCTGCTCATTAGCTTCTCAGAAATCATAGTAGCTTGGGCATGTTTGTCTAAACTTAGCCACTTCTATATACTTTGAGTTGATCTTTGTAAAACTACATATTTTCATGGGTGTAGTTCCTACAATCTGCCTTACAAAAGGCCAGTCAGGAGTTAGTACATACACAATGCAAGAAATATCCAATATAAAAGCACATAGTTTCTCTCCTCTCTTTCACCATCTTAGAGCAGACTTTCAGAAACAGGACTTTCTGGTTTTCAATACTAGAAATTCCTTCATACTTTGGAAGCATTTAACATTGACTGACTGATCAGAAGCTCAACCCCCCCACCGTCTTCCCATCTGACGTACTGTTGTTTACGGATGACTGAAAATACTTAAAGAGCATCTCTAAGGAATGTAGCGGTTTGGGCAAGATTGGTGAGTCACAAAACTTTGAACTTATAAGATCACAAGATTGGTTCGGATGAAGAAGGCCCTTCAGCCCAGTGAATTCATCTTGCCAGAATTCCCACCCTCCCTTCACAGCATCAAGCTGTTTCTTAAACCAGTCCAACACCCTGGTCTCAACCTGGCTTCCTGGTAACCTGTTACATTCATCAATTAGTCACACTGTAAATAAATAACTTCCTGTGTCTGACTGGGAATTGCCTTTTACAACCCAGAACCCTTGCCTTACTGTTCTGCTGCCTGCACGTATGTGAACATATTGTTGTGGTTTACTTTCTCAATTCCATTTAGAATTCTCTACACCTCTATAAGGTCCCTCTGAGACATCTCTTTTCAAGGCAGAAGAGTCACAACCAAAGAGTAAATGGACCATTTTGGACAAAGACTTATTACTCACATGTTGTATTGTTATGAAACGTTTATTAAATGTACATTGGTACCGCTTACCTTAAGGTAGGGCTTCTTAATCAATACTAAGACATTAATAGTAATATTATACAGTCACAGATATGAGGATAACACTGACCTGGTACCCATTTAATGGGCCACATACTACATGGGACCAGCCCAATCTAAAAATAACATATTTGTATTGAGAACACACGTGACAAAATGAGCTACACTTTTACTGACAAAATACCCGAATGTTTGCCCAAGGATTTGGTCGTGGGTGTGCTTGATAAAGGTTTATAATAGAATACAACTCCCAACTCTTCAGGCATAACTTATGCATTGATTCCCAATGAACGCACACAGGTTTCTTTGGAACTCTCACCATATTTCCCTTTTGGGCCGGAAAGACTCAGGTGCACGTTGATTTTTATTTTTCCAATATTTCAGAAGATTTTAGTGAATATCCCTCAACTGAAGACAAAAATCTCCAAAGTACAAGAGATCAGCAAGCATTTCATGTTGGAACCAAACAGCCACACACACTGATTATTCATTACTGACAGCCTGATGTGTGACAGAGCAGAGCTGTTCTGCTCGAGCGATGAGGAAATTGATGACAATGGGGAGTAGATCAGAGCATATACAATGGTTATGAACATCACTGCTCCATATCACCTGCCTGCGATGGTCGTATCTGTGTCACCCACCCACACACATACACACTAGAAGGACATTCTGGCAATCAGATCATGGATGACATCTAACAGAGGGTAAGGAAGCCACATGCACTGAGGCATGGGGTGGTAGGATTCAGGCGATTTCTAATATAGAAGTTCTATTAAAAAAACTAGAGAAAACTGACTTCAAAGACAAGACTGAATTCAACAATTTGTCAAAAGTCTGAACACTAAAACTTTCCATAAATAGAGTAAATACAGTCTCAGGTGGAATTTTGCCCTTGGGTGAAAATCGTGAAAACGTCCCCGATTTCCGGGAACAGTCGCTGGGTGAGGTATTGGGTCCCTGGGCCAAATTTGCACCATGTTGAGTTCAGCAACAAACTGAGCAAGAACAATACAATTCCAAGACAGATACACTCATCAGAGAAATACAGCCATTAATCCAACAAGCTTCTCCAGTACTGTCAGTATCAGTAATTGCGAGCTTTTTATATGCGTCCCTGGATTTGGTTTACAAAATATGGTCACTGTACCTATTAGTTTCATTCTTCACTCGGAAGCCAGTTTTTCAGTTCTTAAAAAGAACTGCTGTCTAAATTTTGGCTGTATCTGTGAATTATCCACAATTCTACATGATCTTAATGGATTTACAAGCGAAGACTAGATGGAATTTGTGGCTTAGAAATTGTTGCTTATTCCCTGGCATTACAATAGATAGGAATGTAAAACAAAAAGTTGCAAATTGGGAAATGATCAATTTTTGTTGGCATCTTGGATAAACCTGTTAGTTTTTAGCACGATATTTACATTGCTTCACAGGGTTTCTACAGCAATGCAAGAAAGCCCTCTCAAAGAAGAACAAAGATGCACTGGGAATATACAAAGGAATCCACCTTCACAGCAGGAGCCTGTGCTGACATAACAGAACAGCAGAAAAATATGTAGCATTGGTTTGAGCAATCTAAAAAAAGATTAGTGCCTGTAATCATCTTGTGCAGGTAGAATGCAGGAGCTGGAAGTCGATGGATCAACAAGGACAAGAGAGAGAGAGAATCCTAGCAAAGAACCCTGATCGTTGCTTATGTTGTTCTGACCCTTGGATACAAAATCTTCATGAGATACACTAGTGAACTAAAAAGCCAGCTGGCCACAGACTCAATACTACATCTGCAATGAGCTGCTGGGTCTAGATTGGGTCGGGGAAACGGGATTGTAGTTAGTTGGCACATTACCCCTCCTCTCCTGGTGCCAATGTCTGAATCCAGCTCCGTCTTCACTTGGAACCTGGTTCTTATTAAGAACTGCGGAAAACCAGCTTCCAGATTAAGACTGAACATGAGAATCTTTTTCAGTTCTGTGCCATCTTATAGAAACCCTTGGCTTTAGATATAAGGCATGAAATTGGCAACTTGTCAAAATGTGAAATTTAGTGCAAATTTAGGCTGATCGTTTCATTCATAGTGCACTTACTGTTACCAGAACCTTGTACAGTAATGTCACAAGTGCAGTACAACAGAATAAGCGTTCAACTGCACAAGTGTAACCTCAAGACTATTATTACTTCAGGTAAATCAGGGTCTAACTTGCAGTGTTTCTTCATGGGATACGGCGATAAAGAATCCAATTTGTACAAACGGGGCCTCCAGCCATACACCACGCTGACCAGATCACTGCGACTGGGATGGGAATTTGAACGGGATTCCTTATTCAGAAATCCCGCAAGTTAGACCCGAATAATGGATAGCAATTGGAACCATATCTGGCACCCCCTTCCCTCCCACCCTTCCACACCCATTTGATCTCCTCTAGGTGGGAAAATGTTGTTGGCGGGTGGAAGTTGTTGCTGTTTTTCCTATGAGGTGGCCCCTCAGCACCAGCGCTTGCGGTGCTGGGTCACGTGTCTTTCCACTTTGAAGGCTCCATTGCTGTATCTCTCGGAAGGATCCAAAGGCGGAATCTGTTGACCTGAAGCAAGCACATGGTAGACGTTAATATCATCCTGGAGCCCCTCTGCCTCATGACATACGCAGAGTCCAGTAGCTCAGTGGTTATCTCACTCACCTCACAAGCGAGAGACCTGGTTTCAATTCCTGGCACGGCCAGATGCTGGGCAGGTTACCTTACTCCACACGCCTCTGTTTAACTAGCAGTAATTAGGAACCCCATTGTTAGTTGATTAGCGGACTGCTTTTCTGGGGATAATAATATCTTTTTTAAAAAAAAGGTTGCTTCAATCCATGACTGTTTGTGGGACACTGCTGTGCTCAATTAGCTGCCACATTTCGCTCAAAAAATATACAATCAATTCACTTTACAGTATATTCTGTGGACTCTTTGAGACGTCTAAACCACATCGTAAGGCGCTATATCAAATGCAAGGATTATTATTATTTTATAACCCCTCTCTTGCCTCTTTCAAGGTCCACCTCAAGGCCTTCCTTTTCGACCTTTGCCCTCCACCCTCTCAATTGTTGAGCATTTTCTTCCTGTAGCGCTGAGAGCAATTCCAACTTCACAAGTTTATGCAAACTTTTACTCAATTCTCAAATTAAAAAGGAATTGCAACAAAGTCAACTCTCTGACCCAACCCGTTGTCCAGTGCCTTGGGGCATCCTCCTGATGTGAAAGGCGCTATATAAATGAAATGTGTTATTGTTATTTGCTGTTGGTGGCGAGTGATAAGATGATGGCATAAGGAACATTCACAAGACCACGAGATTGGTTCAGATGAAGATAGTCCTTTTCGGCCCATTTGATCCCATCCTTTCAGAAGTCCTACTCCATTCTCTTTTAACTAGAAATGTTTCTGGGCAAACTAAGTGTGAGGGGAGGGGTGGGGAGCAATATGGAGTGAGAGGAACTTGGGAAGAAAGAGAGATTGAGCACCACCTACCCAGCAGCAGTTTCTAGCGGTCTAATTTTCTAGAATTCTTAGAATTTCCTAAAATGTTCCAGCAGCCTGGCTCCACTGGCTCCCCATCCTCCAGCGGACTGAGTTCAGGATCATAATCCTCACATTTAACTACCTCCACTGTCTTGCCCCATCTTACCTTTGCAACCTTCTTAAACCCTGTCCACCCCACCAACAGCAGTCAAGCTTTCAGTCTATCTGCTCCCATTCAATAGAACTCCATCCTGGAGTCGCTTCATCTTACCCTTTGTTTCGCCTCCTTCAAGGTCCATCTTAAGACCTTCCTCTTTGACCACACCTACAATCATCTTCCTGATTGCAACCCCTTTTGCCCCCTTTCCTCCCGAATTCAACCCCTAGCTCATTGTAAAACTTGGACTCTGGAACTTCATCCCACAGTCCCTTCACCTCACTTCCTTCCTTGCCTCCTTCAAGGCCGGTCTCAAGACCGTCCTCTTTGATCGTACCTTCAATGGCGCTCCCATCTCTCTGCTTTCCCTCACACCCCTCCCCCATTCTCAAGTCCTGACCCCTGACTGTCCAGCGCCTTGGGGCGTCCTCCCGACGTGAAAGGCGCTCTATAAATGTAATTTTGTTGTTGTTATTAAACTGTCCAGCAACTTGGAATGTCCTCCAGACACATAAGGTGCTATATAAATACAAATTTTTGTTGTTGTAATTTGCATTGAGAGTTGCTCTCCATGGTACACAATCCACTACCAGTAGAAATACCTCATGACCTTCACTGGTGGTTAACTTGTAGCCTTGCAGAATAATATGGCTGTTGCTAACTATTAAGGTCTAACTCTCGATGAATAATGCAAGTTATCAGCCTGTGATCTTTAGTCCTTTGTCCTCACTGAGAGATCTTTTTCCACTTAAAAACATTCATTGCAATGATAACAACTGGGTCATTTGACTGCTCTTTCCTGAATGCACCAATTAAGGGTTATAATAGAATAATGACAGAGATTTCAATGCAGAAGGAGGCCATTCAGCTCGCCCTCTGGGGGTGTGTCTACCTGCTTCCCAGTACCCTGCTCTTTCCCCATTCCCTTTCATAATTAATGATAAAATAGAAGAGAATGTTAATGGTAATTCTTGCATTTTTGACATAGCGCTCGCCATTATCATGCCGACACATATCTCAAAGCGCTTCACAGGATTGTACCCTCAAGATAAAGCAGAGCATGGGCCAAGTTCGATGGAGTGCTACACCAAAAAAAAACATGCATTGACCACCCTCCCCCATTTCAGAATATCAACCTCTTCTGCCACATCAGACACTGGGCATCCTTACAGCCTTCGGGATTTCTATGCTCCAATTTGTGCCAAATTATGTTTTTTTTTAATTCCCACCTAATACTGTAGAATTGCCTAAAGCTAGTTTATTCAGCACCTTCACAGACAGCAGAGAGAGGATGGTCCTTTGTTTTCTCATGCTGGACCTGGATTCTTAACCAGGAGCCTGAGGTGGAATAACATCCTGCTGTACCAACCAGGCCTTGCTGGTAAGAACGTAAAGATACCGTTTGCTTTTGGAACTGTGGAAATAGCCCAAAGTCGGGTGAGGTATCACAGGACCTTCAACCTGTAACGTAACAGCACAAGGCATCAGCTTGCCTCACTTGATGATGACTCTGAGTCAGAAGGTGTGGGTTCAAGCCTGCACCACAGGTCTAGGCTGACATCCATTGCAGCAACTGGGAGAGCAAAGAATTGCTAGAGATTATGGGCATCAGAAACGACGTTGAGTTAAGGTCATGTCTACCGGGACCTTGTTTCAATAATGAAAAAGGCTTTCATTTAGAAAATAAATGTTATTTTTTTTGTGGTGAGCCAGGAGCTTAGACAGACATGGAAACTAGTTGGATGTTAAAGAGCCCACGCCACAATTTGAAACGAGAAGGGTGTTTCTTCTGGTGTTTTGGACAATTATCCATTGCATAAAATTGGTCAATCATCCCTCATTGATGCCTCCAGGCTCAATTACTCCAACCCCCTGCTTACTCCCAGCCTCCTCCTTACACAAGCTAACACAAACTTTAGCCCGTGTCCTCTCTACCCCACCAGGCTACGCAAGCCCATTACCCCCTATTGTCCCTTAGCTACACTAGCTCCTCATCTCCCAGCGGATCAAATTCAAGACTCTTCCTCAGTGGCATCCTGTGGACCTACTACCGTGGCCTCTCCCTCGGCTCAGCATCCACAGGCCCGCATTAGGTCTCGCCAGAAGACCTTCCTTTTCGACCACGCCTACGGTCACCTTCCCCCTCACTCTAGCTCGGCCTTGGGCTCCACCATTGTTAAGCGCTCTGAGATGCCGCCCGGCGTGGAGGGCGCTATATAAGTGCAAGTTGTTGTTGCTGTTGTTGCATCACTTCCCCTATCCACTCTGTTCCTTCATCAATGGGCACTCTTTTCAGCCATTTTGCCCCCATTCCCTGAAACTCCACTCACCTTGCCCTCCTTCCTTTCTGTCTGCAAAACACACCCCAAGACCTACCTCTTCGACCAGGCTTTCAGACGCCTTTCCTCTCCCCAGTTTCCCCACCTCCCCGTTCCGTTTTCCAGTCAATTGAGTGAAAGGTTTTGAGACATCCTCTGGATGTGAGAGGTGTTGTATGAATGCAAATTGTGGTAGAATTGGTCATTCTCCTTAATGATGTCCGGCGACTTTTCAGTGTGCAAAATGATTGACTGCCACAAAACACAAAATATTGCAGATGCTGAAAATCTGAAACAAAAACAGAGAGAGCCAGGAAAACTCAGCAGATCAGGCAGCATCTATGGAGAAAGGAAAGTGAGTGAACGCTTCGGGTCTATGACCCTTCATCAGAGAGTCGTGGACCCGAAACTTTGACTCACTTTCCTTTCCCCATAGATGCTGCCTGACCTGCTGAGTTTTCCCAGTTCTCTGTTTTTGTGACTGACTGCCACATTTGTTTACAGCAAAATCAGTCACTACATTTGATTGTAATTTCTGTGATCCACTTTACAACAACAACAAATTGTACTTATACAGAGCCCTCCACACAGGGTAGCGTCTCAGAGCGCTTAAGGTCATTTCTATTGGATGAGACAGTATAAAAAGGCAGAGGGAGAATTATACAGCATTTGACCAAAAGCAGTCAATATTTCTCACTAATGTCACAGGTGAATCTCCCCTTCCCATTGCTGTCACCAGGATGGAAACCTTGAATTTTTGTGCTGGGGGACAGAGACCCAATGAAGCTGAACGAAGCTGGACGTAATGGCTTTTTTTTGGTGGATGTGATAATAAGACACGCCATATTTCCCTCTGTCCCCTCCCACCATTTTTCTCTTTCTTAAATGACAAAACCTTTCATCAGCCAGGTTTCCAGTTGCAGGATGTCTGTGTATTGGGTGACTTAGGCAGAGGTGCAGCGATTAGATCAGTTACGTCAACTTCCATTGCAAGATCATGTAGCCATGTAAGTGCAGCCCTGCTTATGGTGTGAGCTAGGACACCATTAATCATTCATTGCTCTGTCAACAACACAGAACATTACCTTTCCTACATTACCTTCCACCTGGACCGCAGGACACCCAGTCAAACCAGCTAACGTCATATTTTGATAATATCACAGCCGCTTCATCAATGCTTACCTTTCGATGAAAGATTGCGTATCAAAACAAATGATCCTTGCATTTAATATAGCGTCTCAATAAGTTTTAAAATCATCTCAAAATGCTTCACAGGATCTTACTGTGTATTTGTGAACGAATGCTTCCACTAATTTTACATGCAATGTCCCAATAAGCAGCCGTGAAGTGAGGGACCAATTTTATTTGGGTGATTGTTGACAAGACAACCGAGAGAAACACCCTTCTCTTTTCAAATAGCCCATTGGGGTTTTTAATGTCTGTCTAACAGACAGATGAGACTGTAGCTTAACGAAGGACAGACCGCACCTCTGCAACGCAATGATTCCCCCAGCAATGCATTGATCTGTCAACCTAGACTGAGTTCAAAATCCAGAGATGAGGTTTGATAACCACCGTAATCTGATGCCATTTATTTAATGGCTGAAAGCAAGGCGCTGCTTATCAATGTATTGAATATCCCATTGATGTTCAATCATAGAATATTACAACCAGAAAAGGCCAGTCAGCCTAGCAAATCTTCAATGGGCTTTTACTTTGCATGAACCACTAAATGTAACCCGCTCTCCTACTCGCCATTTCAGACACCTGTCTAAATACCTTTCAAAAGAATTTATGGGCTTTGCTTTGGTACTGGTTTGTGGCAGAGACATTTACATTCCACCACACTCTGTAAACAAATTTTGATAACCACTCCTTTGATATGCAACAGCTAAAGTCAAATGATAGTATAAGTGAGCTTTATTTTGTCCGTAGCAGCTCACAAGTTAAAGTCATTTCATAGGCAAATGAGTAAGTTGTGTTGCTTGGTATTTGTCAATCATTTCATAATGGTATTTCTTAATTAAGAAATCTGGATATATTGAGTCTCAGACTTAGGAATGCTTTTCCAACGATACTGATTTTGGAAGTGGAGCTCCCTCGATTCCTGTGACCTACTTAATTAAGAAATGTCCCATTAAAAAAAATCGCAAAATTCACCCAACAACATAATCGCCTTCAATATGACAAACAAAGAAACCTCCCTACATGCTGGAGTGTTGATTGCTTATAGAAACATACGACACAGTGGGAGGCCATTCGGCCTATTATTTTGTGTTGGCATTTGCTCCTCTAAGAAGCCATTCACCCTAATCCCAATTCGCTGCTCTTTCCTCATATTTCATAATACAACAACTTTTATATAACACCCTTCAGACGCGGGGTAGCATCTCAGGTCACTGATACCCTCTCTCCACATGCATTTTTTAATTCTCTCCATTGCACAACGGCAAAATGGATTCAGTACATGCTAGTGGAAGAATGACAACTTGGATGAGGCATCAGAGAACAGATGATACTTGTGGAATTCTACCCCAGCACAGGAGAGGGGAGAATGAAAACCAGGAAGCATCTCTATGGGTAAGCACTCATCACTACTATAATACAGCACCTAACAATCCGGGCATTTTATATATCACCTTTCACATCGGGAGGATGTCTCAAAGGATTTACTGTGAAATATAATAACTGTGAATTTTGCAGGCAAACACAGCAGCTAATTTGCACACAGCAGTGTCCCCCGAACAGCCATGAAGTGAATGATTAATAATCACTGACCGGCATTTACACAGGTCCCTTCCTCTTTAAATAAGAGATCTTTGAACGTTTGAATGTTCACAGATCCTTTGCAAGCGCAACAAAGAAGGTCTGTTCATTCATCCCCTCTCACTGAATTTATGAGAGCTAGCACAACTATCAATTAAATGAAACTCCAGATGGTAATTGTGTGTATATGTGTTTGTGTGTGTGCCGTGCGAGTGTGTGCAATAGATTGCATTTGCCAGCTGGCTCTCTTCCAATATCTCTTTGCTTTTCTATGTACGGTACAAGTAAATCTTTTGACTGATCTCATGAGTCACTGATATGGCTCCGATTAGCATGAGCCGTCTCTCGAGACATGAACGCGTTTTCTTGTTAAAGCCCCTTAGATTGGCATTTCTCATTCGTTTCAACGCTGAGCCAAAGTGCAAAGACGGTTAAGAACCTACCCCAGCCAGAGAGAGAGAGAGAGAGAGGGACAAACCTCAGTGACTGATCAAAGTGTGGCAGAAGGTGAGCTGTCATCAATAGAGAGCCTGGCCCTCTTCCCTTAACCGGGACATTTGCTTCATTTCAAATTATTCTCAGTTTGTGAAGCGCACTGAGACATCCGTCTACGTGATGCTTAAATGTTATGAATCCCGCAGCTCTTGCACTCTTCAGTGCAGTCCAGAAAAAACCTTTACAGAAAAAAAAAACTCTTGAAAGAAAAATGCACTTTGCATTTCAGCCAGGGCCCAGAGGGCGGATGTTTTCCTGACATCACGTACGAGATTCATGTTTCCTCAGGCTAAAGTCAGACAAGCCTGATAAGGCCCTATAATCTCTCAATCCACCCATCTGCACAGTCACAAAGGCACAGTCTCATCCTGTCAGCTATACTGAGTAAGGGTACGACAATAATAACAACAAATAATAATAATATTTGCATTTCATATAGCTCCTGATCACATCTCAAAGTGCTCCACAGAATTTTCTTCAAAGTGTAGTGACTGTATACCATAGGTGAACGTGGCACACGGCAATGTCACCAAAAGAAACTCCCTTCTCTTTTTGTACAATATCACAGGATCTTTAACATCCAGCACTCGCTTTGCAAGTGAGAGACCTGAGTTCAATTCCAGGCAAGGCAAGTTTCCTTACTCCACACGCCTAATAATAATCCCTCCAAAAAAGCAAAACAATAATAATAAATTGGTCATTTTCAATCCATGACTGTTTGTGGGACATTGTTGTGTGCAATTCGCTGCCGCGTTCGCCCACAAATATACAGTCAATTCACTTTAAAGTATATTCTGTGAAGTGCTTTGGGACGTTTAGAAGACGTGAAAAGCGCTATATCAAATGCAAGGATTATTATTATTATTAATGCGGACTGGACCTCGGGTTGACATCTCAACCGAAGGACGGCACCTCTGACAATGCACTGCTCTCCCCAGCGCTGCATTGGAGCGTCAGCCTGGACTTTGAGTTAAGAGTCCACAATCAACCCTTTGATTGTCAACTTAGAAATTAAACAATACCAGACAACACAATGTCTTCAAAGGGCACAGTTACCCAGATAAGTAACGTTGCCACACCGACTGAACAAAAATTATAATAATCCTTACATTTGAAATAGCGCCTTTCAAGTTGGGAGGATATCTCAAAGCGTTTCGCAGGATTTATTGTAAAGTGTGGTCACTGTGTATTTTGTAGATGAACGCAGACAACAATACTGTTGCTTTCCAGCTTCACTACTTCTCTCCTGCCACTCCCTTTACGAACCCCTCCAATCCGGTTTCCTTGCTGCCCACAACAGCTTTCTAAAGTTGAATGTCAGCAAGCCTGAGGTTCTCCTGATTGGGTCGCGGCAACGCCTCCGCACCTCAGGCACTGGCAACATCAGCCTCCATGGATACACACTCCACCTCACCAAGTCAGTCAGCAACCTTGTTTGACCTTCAGCTGTCCTTTCTTCCCCACATCCGTGCCATGACCTGCTCTGCGTTTCCCCCACCTCCGCAACATTGCCCGACTCCGCCACTGCCTCAACCCTCAGGCCGCTGAAACCCTCATACATGCCTTCATTTATATCCAGGCTTGACTATGCCAATGCCCTGCTTGTCGGCCTTCCCAACTACTCCCTGCACAAGCTGCAGATCATCCAGAACTCTGCAGCCAGGTTCTTCTCCCGCACCAGGTCCGCACCCCATCACACCCACCCTCGCACGGCTCACTGGCTCCCCATCCCTCAGACGATCGAGTTAAAAATTCTCGTCCTCACCTTCAAAGCCCTCCACGACCTTGCCCCCTAATGGTTAGCACCTCTCCGACCTGCTAACCACTTATTAACCTGTCCGCTCCCTCGGCTCCGGCCTGCTCCATGTCCCCCACCCGGCCCACCATCGGTGGTTGGGCCTTCAGCCTCTCGTGCCCCCACCCCACATTCCCTTTGCCTCACTCCCTCCTTTGCCTCCTTAAAGGCACACCTCAAGACCATCCTCTTCGACAGTGCCTTCGGCTACCCTCCTCTCTGCCCTCCACCCTCCCTGATCCCAAACTCCCACAACCCACCCCCCCACCCGCTCGGGTCCTAATCCCTCACTGTTCAGCACCTTGGGACGTCCTCCCGACATGAAAGACACTTTACAAATGTTATTGTATTGTAATACTAAAAAATGCCTACCAGATAGCTAAGATAACTTTGTGACCAATCTAATGTTACAGCAACAAGATCCTGCTCCTTTTAACCTAAGTCTTCTCTACCCTGGAATCCCCAGAGGCATGAAATTCTGTGTGGCCAGAACAATTGTGCCTGAAAATATAACATTGTGCAAAATTATGAACTTAAGTCGTCAACCAGAGAGCCATTTCTCTCAATCTCCTCACCCCCACACACCCCCACTCCCCGCAGTCCTTGAAAAATGAAGATGGCTTCCAAATTGAGAACAAGCAGAGCAATCTTCCCCAACTTCCTTAAATTTGCTACAGAAAATGCTGCAGAGCCGAAGAATGGTTGGAATTTCAGTCCTGAAGTAAACTGAACCGCTGCTGCGTGGATTGACTGCAGTTATCAACTCGGGGCCCTTCCCAGTTGCTGCGTCTGGGTTTAGAATCCCAGTCCGGATTCCATCACGTCTGTGGTCAGAGGCAGAACTACACATGTGTGCTGAAGAGCAATCAATTCTAACCGCACAAAAAAATATCCTAAGACGTTGACAACATTCAAACTTGCGGAGGCGCGACCTCCTGTGTGTGCTATGAAACTCTTCCATAGCAAGTATTATTATTAACATGATTATTATTATTATTAACACATGATATTATAGAATGGTGGAACAGGCTCGAGGGGCTAAATGGCCTACTCCTGTTCCTATGTTTCTATATAAGTAGCTGACAAACATATTGGGCCTTCTTCTCAGCCGAAGATAGCAGTATGGGAATGACGATCACAAAGAACTCTAGTGGCTTCAAGTTACCGCCAGTAAAACTGTCTGAAATGTGGACAACAACAACAAATTACATTTGTATAGCGCCTTTCATGTCAGAAGGGACATCCCAAGTCACTCCCAGGAATAATAACAAAGCCTTTCACTTACGGTGTTCAACAATTCCCCAGATAAAATTGGTCATTTGCTTTGTGGCTGTTTGTGGGGCACCACCACCAACAAATTTACATTTTTATAACTCCTTTCGTGTTGTGAGGACATCCCGAGGCTCTGGATTTGTTGTGTGCAAATTGGCTGCCATGTTTGCTTACATAGTCACTTGTCACTACAATTTACAGTATATCCTGTCAAGCGGTTTGAGAAGTACTCCCAACATGAAAGACGCTAGATCAAATGCGAGGTTTGCTATTATTTTTTAATTTGGATGCTGTCTTGTTGCACCTCTTAAAATTAACGCTAATTTTAAAGTTGTTGTGTTCAGCTTATTTAATATTTAACATTAAAAATGTTTAAAAAAAGTCTTCCTCCCGCCGTATCCCGAGATCCTACAAATCAAAGGCACGATGGTTGGCAAATTAGCTACCGCATTCACCTATTAAAATACACAGTCACTAGGAACATAGGAACCGAAGTAGGCCATTCAGCCCCTCAAGCCTGCTTTACCATTCTATAAGAGCATGCCTGCGCTTAACATTAAATCATGTGAAGTGTTTTACGGCATCTTGATGTGATAAGGGACGAAATCAAACACAAGGATTATTTAAGATGCTTCAGCATCTCTCTGCTCCCCATCCCCTTCCCGCTTACTGGTGTGTCCTCAATTCGTCTGGCAGATGCTCCAGAGAGCAATCTAAAGTGTCTGCTGCCTTGGCTGCCTTGGCTGCCTGCCTCGGTTTGGCTCACAGCTGTCTGGATGGAACACTGCACCATTTCTATGCTGATGCTTTGCACTGCTGCCCGTTCGTTCATAATTCCCCCCCTCTCTCTCTTTCTCTCCATCGCTCCCATCCTGAGTTCATCCATCTCGCCAATGCGCTACAAGCTCCCATTCTTCTAAAGGATTGTTTCTAAAGCGTCTCTCAAAGAATTCAAGATGACGCTTTTGGACACAGCGCAACAACAGTTACAAAGACTCCACCTGCCCTCAGAAACCTACCGCATCCGGACCGACCAAAGCAAACTTCCAACCAGGCTGCCTCCAGTGACAGACACTGAATCAGAGCTGTCGCCACAGAAACAACCTGTGGATTATCAGCATGTGGATAACTAGTATGCAGATAACAGGCATGTGGGTAATTGGTGTGCAGATAGCAGGCATGTGGTTAATTGGTGTGCAGATAACAAGCCTGTGGGTAAATTGGTGAGCAGATAACCATCAATCTACTTCATCACTTTACCACCTCCGTTTACCTAGCAGTAAGTAGGAACTTGGTTGTTAGTCAATAGGTGGATCACTTTTCCGAGGGTAATAATTCCTTCAAAAAAAATGATAAATTGGTCACTGTTTGTTTGTGTGCAATTGGCTGCCTCGTTTCACCCACAAAATATACAGTCAATTCACTTTACAGTATATTCTGTGAAGCACTTTTGAGACATGATGAGGCGCTATATCAAATGCAAAGAATATTAGATTATATACATCACAAAATGGCTAATTGACCTTTCCAAAAGTTGCCAATATGCAAGTTGGGAAAGGACAAGAATAATAAATAATAATAATCCTTGCATTTGATACAGCGCTTTTCACATCTTCTAGACGTCTAAAACACTTCAGAGAATATACTGTAATAATAATAATCTTTGCATTTGATATATTGCCTTATCAAGTCATTGAGATGTTTCAAAGCGCTTCACAGAATATATTGTAAAGTGGAGTGAAATACCATCTTAGACATGGCTGTTTTATTCTCTGCCTTTTTTTGACATGCAATGAATAATTTCTTGAGGCAGAATTAACACTGGTTCCACATCTACAGTCTTTGCAACCTTTGGCTGCAAGGCTTTTATCAGGACATTCAGAAAACTGCCCAGGAAAACACAAGACCGATCACGAGCTAGAAAGGTTTCAATTTCAAGCCAAACCATATGGGTCAATTTTCCTTTGAAGAGTGAGGTCAAAGTTGGTCTGATCTGGTGCGACGTATCGAACAGTTAAACATCTAACATAACAATTGTGAAAAACAGTGAAATATTTATTGTCTGTTTATTACGGACAATCCTAGAATAAGCACTCAAGGAAAAGACCATTATTCAGTATGTCAGCCTGGCTCAACTGGTAGCACTCTTGCCTCTGAGTCAGAAGGTTGTAGGTTCAAGACCTACATCATGAAGACTTGGAATTCATATAGTCTTAGATGAGACTCCAGTGCAGTGTGGGGGGTGTCAGAAGTGCTATACTTCGGATGAGATGTTAAATCTCCTGCATCGCTCGGCTCCCACCCCAACTCAAGTGTTTTCAGACATCCTCCTGATGTGGAAACGCTCTATATAAATACTGTAACTTGTATTATATCAGTGACTGATATCCATGTAGGGATCTCATGCTGAAGAAAGCAGACTGTAAAGTCCGACCCCTGCCAACAGGTGGCACTGTAGAACAGCCCTGTCAATGATTCAGGTCCCTGAAGTAAAATGCTGAGATATTACAAGTTATTTATACGACAACATTTCTATGATCCTGGAGTGGACCTTGGAATTCATGTATCTCGGCTGACACTCCAGCGCAGTGTTGGGGGTGTACTGCATTGTCAGACGTGCCATACTTCGGGTGAGATGTTAAACTGAGGTCCCATCTGCCTGTCTCCTGAATCAAATGTTAGGACTATTATTAATATTATATGTATCTGGTTCTTTACACCTGTTTTGTGTCTTTCTTGAGTTAGAATATAAGAACACAAGAATTTGCTAGGCGAAAGAAGACCAAGATCCATTTAGTTTGCCTTCCACCATCCTGGCAGTCGCTTGACATGTTGTGTCCCAAACTATATACCTTATCCCGAGATATTATTTTGATTGACTAAAATGGGTTAAAAAGAAACTTTCCCCCTTTGTTTCTCCATTACTGTAAACAGTGTTCCCAGGGCAGTCCCATTGCAAACGCACAAACCATGTGCCTGTGTTTGAACCTCCGAAGAGGGTCCTATTGCACACATATGGCTTTCCCAGTTCTCAACCCATCTGGTTTATTTTGCAGGTCAAGGGTTAATGATCGTATTTGCCCACGGGATTCTGCAGAAAGGAAGGATTGAATGCCCTAAATTCCTCACCAGTCGATTCACAGGATTCACTGCAAAGAACAGAGACTGTGTATTTAGTGCTTCGAGACGCAATCCTGCGTGAAGCAGGTTATATATAAACGCCAGCTGCTGTTCTTCTATTTTGTAGGCGACTTCACAGTAAATCCTGTGAGGTGCTTTGAGGGCTCCTCCCAATGTTAAAGTCGATCTCAGGTTAGCACAGAGCAGGGAAAAGATGAGGCAATCCCAGGCTCTCGATTTGGAGAAAATTGAAGAAAAACCAAAGATGAACATCAATCATTAGTGATTAAAATCTACGAACAAGTGGGAAACTCAGAGCTAAACCATCCCACGACTGGCTGCCGCGTTTCGCCGCCAAAATATTTGACAGTATATTCTGTGAAACGCTTTGAGACGTCTCGAAGACACGATAAGGCGCTATATCAAATGCAAGGATGATTATTATTATTATCGATCACATATTGCAGGCGAGATAGCAACAACTTACTGATCCCATCGAAGAGCTCTGCGACATTGATGGCATTTTTGGCGCTGGTTTCGACAAAGATGCCGTTGATTGTCTTCGCATATTCCAGGGCGTCTTTGACCGGAACCTCTCTGTAACAACAAACAGCAGCACCTCACTCAGGGTTCAGTCCATCAGCAACAGGTTGGCCACCAACCGAGGGAGCTAAAAAGGTCACGTTTACAAAACGCTCCCAGATACTGGAGGCTCAAAGTCAGTCAGGGCTCCTTTCTGTATCTGACCTTCCAATAACCATGAACGTTCAATAAACAGATGTCTTTCCTCTCTTTGTTACCTCTTCATCGCGTCTATGCTCCTATGCAATGGCGGTGGCCCGTACCTGATCTTCTCCAACCCCTCCCCCCAACACACACACCCTTTGCTGTGAAGGTGGAATCAATGAGGATGTTTAATAGTGGGGCGAGGCCAAGGAGGGATTTGAACACAGTTACTGCACGTCACAGTAAATCATGTGAAGCACTTTGAGGCATCCTCCTGACGCTAAAGAGCAGTAAACCCAAGGATTGGGAGGGCTTCACAGACCAACAAGGAAAAACTAAGAAACAGATTAGGAGGGAGAAAATGGATTATGAGGGCAAACTAGCTGGGAACATAAAGACAGACTGCAAGAGTTTTTACAAACATACAAAGAGGAAGACTAGCAAAAGTGAATGTGGGTCCATTACAGGCAGAGACAGGAGGAATTATAATGGGGGATAAGGATATGGCAGAGTCATTAAGCAAATACTTTGCTTCTGTCTTCACGTTAGAAGACATTGAAAACTTAACAAAAATAGAGGGGAACCAAGAAGTTAATGTTAGTGAGCAACTTAGGGAAATAACAACAGTAAAGAATTAGTACCAGGGAAACTGTTGGGATTGAAAAATGACAAATCCCCTGTACCTGATGGCCTGCATCCTGGAGTTTTAAAAGAGGAAGCTGCTGAGATAGTGAATACCTTGTTTTTGATCTTCCAAAATTCTCTGGATTCTGGAACAGTTCCCATTGATTGGAAGATCGCAAACGTAACACCACTATTTAAGAAGGGTGGGAGAGAGAAGATGGGGAGCTATAGACCAGTCAGTCTGACATCGGTGGTAGGGAAAATTCTAGAATCCTTAATTAGGGACGTCGTAGTGGGGTACTTAGAAGCCCATAACATGATTAGGCAGAGTCAACATGGCTTTACAAAAGGTCATACTTAACAAATCTTTTAGAGTTTTTTGAGGATGTAACTAGCAGGTTAGATAGGGGGGAACCAGTAGATGTAGAATATTTAGATTTTCAGAAGGCGTTTGACAAGGTGCCACATAAAAAGCGACTACACAAGATTAGGGCCCATGGAATTAAAGGCAATGTAATAGCATGGATCAAAGAGTGACTAACAGGAAGAAAACAGAGAGTAGAGATAAACGGATCCTTCTCAGATTGGCGGGATGTGACTTGTGGAGTGTCACAAGGATCAGTGCTTGGGCCTCAACTATTTATAATCTATATCAATGATCTAGACGAGGACATAGAACTTAAAAGTTTGTGGCGTCCTGTAGCTCAGTGGTTAGAGCGCTCGCCTTGCAAGCGAGACACCTAGGTTCAATTCCAGGCAGGGCGAAACCTTGGGCAAGATTCCTTACTCCACACGCTTAATAATAATCCCTCCAAAACAAAACAATAATAAATTGGTCATTTTCAATCCACGACTGTTTGTGGGACATTGCTGTGTGCAATTGGCTACCATGTTTCGCCCACAAATATATGGTCAATTCACTTTACAGTCTATTCTGTGAAGCGCTTTGATACGTCGAGAAGACATGAAAAGCGCTATATCAAATGCAAGGATTATTATTATTATAAATTATCTAAATTTGCAGATGATACTAAGCTAGGTGGGAGAGTAAGCTCTGAGGATGACACAAAAAGATTGCAAAGGGATATAGACAGGCAAGGGGAGTGGGCAAGAAGGTGGCAGATGGAATATAATGTGGGGAAGTGTGAAGTTATTCACCAAGGTAGTAAAAACAGAAAAACAGATTATTTTCTAGAAGGGGAGAGACTAGATAGTGTTAGTGTTCAGAGAGATTTAGGTGTCCTTGTATACCAGTCACAAAAAGTTAATGTGCAGATACAGCAAGCAACTAGGAAGGCTAATGGCATGTTGGTGTTTATTGCAAAAGGGTTAGAATACAAGAGTAGGGAAGCCTTGCTGCAAGTATATAAGGCCTTGGTGAGACCACACCTAGAATATTATGTGCAGTTTTGGTCTCCTTGTTTAAGAAAGGACATACTCGCCTTAGAGGGGTGCAGCATAGATTCACTAGGTTAGTTCCTGGGAAGAGGCGGTTGACCTATGAGGATAAGTTGAGTAAACTAGGCCTATATTCTTATAGAAATATATAAGATTCTTATGTGGCTTGACAGAGTAGACAGTGTGAGACTGTTTCCGCTGGTAGGAGAATCTATAACTAGGGGTCACAGTCTTAAGATTAAGTCGGCCTTTTCAAACAGAGTTGAGGAAACACTTCTCTCACTTCACTCAGAGGATAGTGAATTTATGGAATTCTCTACCCCAGAAGGCTGTGGCTGCTCAGTCCTTGAACATATTCAAGACTGAGGTTGATAGATTTCTAAGGGATAGAGGGATTAAGAGATATGGGGGTAAGGTGGGCAGATGGAGTTAGGTTAGAAGATCAGCATGATCTTATTGAATGGCGGGGCAGGCTTGAGGGGCTGAATGGCCTACTCCTGCTCCTAATTCCTATGTTTCTATGTAAAGGCGCTACACTAAACGCAAGGATTACTGTTAATAACTTCCAGCTACTGACCTCATGTCTGAGAGGTCGCACTTGTTCCCAGCGATTGCCACCACAATGTTCTCAGGCCCGTGTTCCTTCAGCTCCTTCACCCACTTCTTCAGAGTGTAGAAGGACTCCTGAGTCAAAAACACACGGTGAATAGGATCCCACCAAACACAAAGTTAAACACAGGCTGTTTCCTCACAGTCTGTCAACTTGATCAAAGTCATAATAATAAGAAAAATAGCCACATGGCCAAAAAATGTTTATTTTCATTTTGCGCTCTTCTGTTACTCTCTCCTCTCATTTGGGTCCCTGCACCTCTCTGGATGGAGACCCAAAGAGAGAAACACGGAGGGGGAACTGAACAAGTTTCTAGTAACCATAATATTTGGCCAAAGTAATACTGGGAGTTACTGACATCCTCATTATCATACGTACCATCCCTCAGATTAAGGCATTGAACTGATGTCTCGTGACATTCCAGGTGGATGTTTAAGATCCCACGGCACTACTCTGAATTGTAGTTTACAAATTGCAGGCAGAAAACTGACTCCATTTTTCAGTATATCCTGTGAAACACTTTGAAATATTTTGACGATGTGGTAAGGTGCCATTTGAAATACAAGGATTCATTTAAGAATCCTATGACTGGGAGATTTGCTCTGAAGACATTTAGTGTGAATTCTATGTATGTTTCTAGTAAACTTATAATAATAGTGAAGCCTTATTGTAAACAATAATGATCCACACATTTGGTATAGCATCTTTCACGTTGGGAGGAGGTCCCAAAGCGTTTCACAGGATATAATCTAAAGTGGAGTGACTGTTTTGTGGGTGAAGTGCGGCTACAGTTTTGCACACTGCAATGTCCCACAAACAGCCCTGACATGAGTAACCAATTTTATTTGGAGGATTATTAGCCAGGACATCAAGAGAAAATCACTTTCCGAATAGTGCCATGGGATCTTTCACATCCAAATGAATAGACACATGAGGTTTCATTTAGCGCTTATTTGAAGGGGAAGCAGGGTGATCGAAAGCAGTCGAGGAGGAGGGTCTTGAGATAGATCTTGAAGGAGGAAGGGAGGGGTTGAGGCGGAGGGACTGCAGGACGGAGTTCCAGAGGGTGGGAGCAGAGTGGCAGAAGGCCCGCCCGCCAATGGTGGGACAGGTGAGGTGGGGGACATGAAGCAGGCCGGAGCCCGCTGAGTAGAGGGAGCGGGCAGGATGGTAGTGGGTTAGGAGGTCGGAGAGGTAGTGGGGAGCGAGGCCATGGAGGGGTTTGAAGGTGAGGACCAGAATCTTGAACTGTATCCTCAGTGTGATGGGAAGCCAGTGGGATTGGGCAAGGAGGGGGGTAATAGGGTCAAAGAACCTGGTGTGGGAGAGGACACGGGCTGCAGAGTTCTGGATGATCTGCAGCCTTTGGAGGGAGGAGTTGGGGAGGCCGACAAGCAAGGACTTTGCAAAGTCAAACCTCGATGTTATGAATGCGTGTATGAGGGTTCATACACACATACCTTACATTTGATAGCATCAAACAATGCTATATCAAATGCAAGACTTATTATTATTGTTATTATCCATAAAAGCGTCCTGGCAAGCTTACCTCGTTGGTGATGTCATAAACTATCACAGCAGCAGCAGATCCTCGGTAATACATGGGAGCCAAGGAATGAAACTGCAGAGGGGGCGATAAAAGACAAAATAAAGAAAAATAGAGGAAAAGATACACCAAATAACTCAGAGCATGCATTTCATCCAGTTGCCCTCCGAGGTGACCTCGTGGTCAGCCTGTTGCACGTTCTGAACGCTGTTTATCGAAAGACATTTTGCACTTTTAAAATTCATTTTGTTGCCAGATTTTTCTTGTTTCCCTTTCACTTTATGAGGAGCTGACTTCGCATAAAGGAGGTTTGGGTGAAGAAAGCCCTTCGGCACATTCGGTCAGCCTTGAGAGAGGATGTCCCAGAAGGACCTCATAGAGTTATATAAGATTTTAAATGAGGTTGAATAAGTAAACTAGGAACAATACAATAGAATGCACTAAGACAGTGGAACATGAGGACAAAGATATAGAGTTGCAAAAGAGCAATTTCAGGACAGACACCGGGAAGTTTTTCTTTACCCAGAGGGTAATTAACAACTGAAACATGTTGCCAGAAATTTTGACTGAAGCCAAGTCACTGGACTCGTTTTACAAACAGCTTGATTGATGTGATTGTGGTAGGGTGGGGGTTCTTGGAGGGATGAGATCAGATGGGCCGAAGGACCTTCTTCATCCAATCAACACCAACAACAAGATTACATTTGTATAGCGTCTTTCACGTCAAGAGGACGTCCCAAGGCGCTGGACAGTGTACAGCATTTCAGACCCGAGCTGGGGTTGGGGGGGTGGGGGAAGGGAGGGGAGGGGAAGGGGGGTGGCTGATGGCATGGTCGAAGAGGAGGGTCTTGAGGCGGGACTTGAAGGAGGTGAAGGAAAACCCGAGGCGGAGTGACTGGGGGATGGAATTCCAGAGGTTGGGGGCAGAGTGGCTGAAGGCTCTCCGGCCAATGGTGGGCAGGTGGGTCGGGGGACGTGGAGCAGGTCAGAGCCAGCTGAGCGGAGGGATTGGGTGGGTTGGTAGGGGGTTAGGAGGTCGCAGAGGTAGGGTGGGGCGAGGCCATAGAGGGCTTTGTATGTGAGGACCAGGATCTTGAACTGGATCCTGTGAAGGATAGGGAGCCAATGGAGTCAGGAGAGTGGGGGAGATGAGGTCACGTAGTTTGGTGCAGGGGAGGACAAGGGCTGCGGAGTTCTGGATTATCTGCAGCCTGTGGAGGGAGGAGTTGGGAAGGCCGACAAGCAGGGCGTTTGCATAGTCGAGTCTGGAGGTGATGAAGGCATGAACAAGAGTTTTAGTGGCCTGAGGGGTGAGGTAGTGGCGGAGTCGGGTGATGTTATGGAGGTTGGGGAAGGCAGAGTGGGTCACGGCTTGGATGTGGGGAAGAAAAGACAGTTGAGGGTCGAACAAGACACCTAGGTTCCTGACTGGCTGGTGAGTTGTAGTGTGCAACCATGGAGGTTGATGCTGCCAGAGCCTGAGGTGCTGAGGCGCTGGCGTGAGCCAATCAGGAGGGCCTCAGTCTTGTTCACATTCAACTGTAGGAAATTTGCCCTCATCCAGGACTTGATGTCCGACAGGCAGTCTGTCAGGACAGCAGTGGTCCTGGAGTTGAGGGTGGAGGCAGAAAGATAGAGTTGGGTGTCATCCGCATACATATGGAAGTTGACCCCATGTCTGCGGATGATGTCACCAAGGGGGAGCGTGTAGATATTAAAGAGGAGAGAGCCAAGGACAGAATCCTGGGGGACACCAGATGTGACAGTGCGGGGGCTGGAGGAGAAACCATTAGAGGCAACGAAGTGGAGACGGTGAGAGAGATAGGAATCGAACCAGGCAAGAGCAGATCCGTGAAGATTGAGTAAAGCGGAGAGGCGGAGTACAAGGATGGGGTGGTCGACAGTCTCGAAGGCGGCAGAGAGGTCGAGGAGGACAAGGAGGCAGAGGGAGCCCTGATCACAGATGTTCAGAGGATCATAAGTGACTTTGACCAGGGCTGTTTCCGTGCTGTGGGCAGTGTGGAAGCCAGATTGGAGGGGTTCAAAGAGGGAATGGCGAGAGAGAAAAGAGTGGAGCTGGGACATGACGACTCGAACCTTGGAGAGGAATGGGAGGTTAGAGATGGGGTGGTAGCTGGAGAGGAGGGATGGATCCAGAGAAGGTTGATTCAGGATGGGGGTGATGACGGCTGTTTTTAGGGGGTGGGAACTGAACCGGTGGACAAGGAGAGTTTGATGACATCGGACAGGAGAGGGGCCAGAAGGTGGAGCTGGGAGATGAAGAGGAAGGTGGGGATGGGATCGAGGGAGCAGGTGGTGGGTTTGAGTTTGCGGACAGTCGTGGTGAGGGAGGAGGGAGAGATAGGGTCGAAGGAATATAGTGGGGGATGGGTGGGGGGTGGTGGGTCATGAGGGAGAGGTGATGTCCCAAGGCGTCTCAGCGCCTTGGGACGTCCTCCTGACGTGAAAGGCACTCTATAAATGGAATCTTGTTGTTGTTGTTGATGTGGGGGTGGCTGAGATGGCTGAACGTATCCCCTCGATTTTAGATCAATCTTGTGATCTCATTCTCCCAGATCACCCACCCTCCTGCTTTTCCATTGCAGCATTGTACTGCTTCTTAAAATGCTGCTCAGTGACCCAGCTTAACCACCCTTCCTGGTAACCCCTGTTCCAGTCGTTAGTTACTCTGTGTGTAAGAGTAACGCTCTTGTTCTGCTGCCTCAGCATTTTCAAAAAGTGCCTGAAACCTACAGTGAAGTACCAGCCCAGATGCAGTTTCCACCATCATTAATCATGCGTCAGCCTGGCCGTCGAGTAGGGGCTTACGTAGCAGAACCTGGTCATGTCCTCAACCCACACCCACAGGAGCTTACTTTCCAGTAAAGAAAGCCTGCACAGACACTAACAGTACTGGCTCCTCTGCTCTAGGTATGATGGGGGAGGTCAGTACACTGGAGAAGTGCTGGCCAAACACCAGGAGATGCTTTCTTCTCTTTCTGAATAGTGTCAGGGGATCCTTAACATCCATCCACACATAATAGTAATAATAATAATAATAATAATCCTTGCATTTGATACAGCGTTTTTTCACATCTTCTAGACGTCTCAAAACGCTTCACAGAATCGACTATAAAGTGAACTGACTATATCTGTGGGCAAAATGTAGAAGCCAATTGTACACAGCAGTGTCCCATAATAGTGGATTGAAGTGACCAATTCTATTATTCTCAGGAGGCAAGGGATGAATTCTCACGCTTTATTACATCGAGGCTTGACTATGCAAACTCCTTGCTTGTTGGCCTCTCCAACTCCTCTCTCCATAGGCTACAGATCATCCACTCTGCAGCCCGTGTCCTCTCCCGCACAGGCTCTGTGATCCTATCACCCCCATCCTCGCCCGACTCCACTGACTTCCCATCACACAGAGGATACAGTTCAAGATCCTGGTCCTCACCTTCAACGCCCTCCATGGTCTTGCTCCCCCTACCTCTGTGACCACCTAAAACCTTACCATCCTGGTTGCTCTCTTCGCTCAACGGGCTCCGGCCTGCTTCACGTTCCCAGCCTCGCTCGCCTCACTATTGGCGGGCAGGTTTTCTGTCACTCTGACCCCACCCTCTGGAACTCCATCCTGCACTCCCTCCACTTCGCCCCCTCCCTTGCCTCCTTCAAGACCCATCTCTTCGACCATGCTTTCGATCTCCCTGCTTCCCCACCTGTCCTCCATCCTCCCCAATCCCAACCCCCAGCTCAGGTCTGAAATCTGTCGGCCCATCCATCCAATTGGGACCTCCTCCCGACATGAAAGGCGCTTTATAAATGTAATTTTGTTGTTTTTTTATTGGCTTCTTTTGAAGGATTATTATCAGGCGTGTGGAGTAAGGAAACTTGCCCTGCCGGGAATCAAACCCAGGTCTCTTGCATGCGAGGCGAGTGCTCTAACCACTTGCATCCAAAGAAGACCCTTCGGCCCATCCATCCAATTGCATCCTTCTAGAACACCCAACTGATCGATTTGTCCCCCCAACACAGCATCAAACTGGTTGCCACACGAGACCTTGCATCTACCTCTTATCCCAAGGACAGCACATCTACTAATGTTCAGCGAATTCCCCCCAGTGCTGCACTGGGATTTCCAGCCATGTGCTCATAAACCCGATGTGTGATTTAAACCCATGACTTTGTGGCACAGAGGTGAGAGCTCACTATCACAACTAGGCCAGTGTGACACCTAACTAACTATCGTTATTCCCCAAATAAATGACCAGGTCAATAATAATAACCTTGCATTTGATATAGCACCTTATCACATCTTTGAGACATCTCAAAGCGTTTCACAGGATATACTGTAAAGTGAAATAACTATGTGTTTTGTGAGTGAAACGCAGACAGCCAATTGCACCAAGCAGTGTCCCACAAACAGTGGTGGATTGAGTTACCAAATTATTATTATTTATGGATTCATTTATTTATTAGAAGGGATTATTCCCCCCAGAAACCGTTCCTCCAATCCACTAACAACCAGGTTCCTACTTACTGCTAGGTAAACAGAGGCTTGTGGAGTAAAGAAACTTGCCCAAAGTTTCGCCCTGGGAATCAAACCCAGGTCTCTCGCTTCCGAGGCGAGCGCCCTAATAACTAAGATACAGGACTCCATAATGCGGTAGTCTCAGGGCTATGGGATGTGGTGCAATGTTGATTCCAGGGCTTTGCAGAGAGATTGACAGGGAATGTTCAGTAGCTCAGTACTGGGAGAAACTGTACTGACAATTTTAAGATCAAAATTCCATCCACGTCTATTTTAGCCTGTAAGGCCATTTCCAAACTCTCAAATCCATCTTTAATTTTCGCCCACAAAATATACAGTGAATTCGCTTTACAGTATATTCTGTGAAGTGCTTTGACACGTCTCAATTACGTGATAAGGCACTATATGAAATGCAAGGATTATTATTATTAGATTATAATTAATATTAATTTGGAAGCTGGTTTCTTTTTAAGAAAAGCGGGGGGGGAAAAAAACAACTCGTAAAGTAAGAGTGAATTCAAGAACTTTGTTCAATTCAGCATGATCTTAAATTTTAGTGAGAAACGTGCCAAACAGGCTTCGGATTGGGTGGGATTTTGTGCTGTAAGGTTGCCAAATGCTTGACAGAATCCTTGGCCTGACAGGCTCCACAATCGAAATGCTGTCACTTTTACTGGAAGTGGATTACACGCTGTTAAGGAACAGAGCCTCGCTTCTCAATAGCATTGGAAGTGGAAAGCACGGCCTGTTCTTGGTTTAAGTGCAGATGGTGGAAATTCTTCAATGTTATTCATCAAATATTTTCATTCCTTTCATCCTGTGTGCTGGGCCTGTAAATCCATACATTTTTTACGGGCAGCAAGGATCAAACGGGACAAGAATTTACTGACGAGAAAAGTCCGACTTTCAAAAACATTTTAACCTTTATGGGTGTGGAGATGTGTGTCAAAGAGAGAGCGATATGTTGGGGGGGGGGGTTGGGGTTGAGGGGCAAAATGCTGTGTGTTATGTGACCACTATCACTAGTTATTTTTTATCACAAGGGCAGAAAATTAGAGTTAAATAAAATCTATCTTTAACACAGGCCTGAGACTGAACATCCATCCTCCACATCCCCCGCCTTCCTCCACCCCCTCCTTTTATCCCTTCAGGCAGAAGAATGATTTTGCTCAGAATCACTGAACATAGGAAAAGGATGAGGCCATTCAGCCATCAAGCCTGTTCCACCAGTTTATTGGATTACGGCACTTTTTAATCCTATTTTCTCCAGTTCCCATTCATACCTTCACTTTCCAAGTATCTATATCAATCTCCCTCTTCAATATCCCAATGGATTCTGCCTTTATGGCCTTTGAGGTTATTGTGTTCCACGTTGTCATGGGCTTCTGTCCCTCACATCTCTGCTTCAGCAGAATGGTTTTGCCCTGACTCTATTCAAATCAGCCAGCCTCAGTCAGTAGCTCGCTCATCCCTGAGACAGAGGGTTGTGGTTTCAAGCCGCACGTCAGGACTTTGAGCTCATATAGTTTTGGCTGACACTCCAATGTAGTGCTGGGGGAAGCGCTGTATTGTCTGAGGTGCCTTCCTTCAGATAAGACATGAAACTGAGGTTCCATCTGCTTGTTTTAGATGGACATGAAAGATCCCATTGCACTGTTCAAAAACAAAAGGGAATTTCTCCCGAGGTCCTGGCCAAGTGCAGTAGCTGTGTATTTCTGCCCCCAATCCTCCTCCCCCCATTCTCTGATTCTTCAGAATACGTTTCCTCTTTCCCCCTCCCAGTATGTATCTGGCAACATTAAACATTCTCCAATGCTGAAGTCATACAGTGTACCAGGAAGTCTGTGGTTACACAGGCTCCATCACCATGAGGTGACTCACTTTCCTGTTGTGAAACCCAGAGGCAGTTTTGCTTACTTACCCAAGTCATCAACAAGGTGACCAGGGTTATTTTATCCTGACCGGCCTTTGCTACTTTTTTCCCCAGCGTCTTCCGGTGGATGGATGGAATCCTGGATCATTAACAATAATAATAACCTTGAGTGTGATATAAAAGAGGGGAGGAGAAATCTCTGCTTATCCAGAGTATATTTCAGGTCTTATCTTGTTCAGTTGGTAGCACCTCTGCGTCAAAAGATTGTGGGTACAAGCCCAGTGACAAGCCTAGTCTAGGCTGAGACTCCAATACAGTGCTGGAGGGGGGGGAGTGCTGCATTGTCACAGGTGCCGTCCTTCAGATGAGACATTAAAACCGTGGTTCCCATCTGCCTCTTCAGGTGGACAGTAAAGATTCTGTAGGACTGACTATTTGAAAAGAGATGGCCTGGTTCTCTGGCCATCAAACCCCCTGATAAAAATGTTGATTCACTTCATTGTTGTTTATGGGACATTGCTATGTGCGAATTGGCTGCCATGTACTCCGAAAAAATATACAGTCATTGCACTTTGCAGTAAATCCTGTGAAGCACTTTGAGATGTCCTCCCAATGTGAAAGGTGCCATACTGAATATAAGGATTATTCATAGAAATCAAGTTTAGCAATAGCTGACATCTCAGGAGAACATCTGGGGTGGGGGAGGGGGGTGGAGAGTGTGGGAAGATGGAGAAGAATTTTTATTTTTACTTCCTTTTTTTCCCCTGGCGACCTCGGTACCTTGCCTTAAGACCCTCCTTTTCGATCCTGCTTTCGATCTCCGTGCTTCCCCCTCTACCCTCCACGCCCCCTCCCTGACCCTCAGCTCAGGTCCGTAACTCTGTCTGTCCAGTGCCTTTGGACGTCCTCCTGACGTGAAAGGCATTATACAAATGTAATTTTGTTGTTGTTGTTGCCTAGGTTCTTCATATGAAAACCTACACAATGAGCGAAATAAGGCTGATTGGCATGTTATTTGACATTGGGGTGGTAGTGGTGAGGGTAGTGGTGGCATGAGAATCAAAGCCAGTGGTGCTTGGAGTCTGTAGGACCATACCCCAGCGGAGGGAAGAAAAACAGAAATTTCTCATCGTCTTAACCTTGAGACCGTTATCCTAAAAGTGTGAGACAGTGCGGAATTTTAGAAAATTCTTAAATTCCGCTTGTCCTTATAATAATAATAATAAACTTTGAGACATTTCAAAGCGCTTCAAAGAATATACTGTAAAGTGAATTAACTGTATAGTGTGAGGACTCCAGTGTCCTCAAGTGAAAAGAAAAAGTTATTTTAACTGCTGAATGAAATTTCAGAATTTTCAAAAATTAAAAATCTTGCTCGATCACACAAAGAATAGTAACGTGGACCAGATACCAGAAATCAACGGTCTTAAGGCTAAGAAAATGAGAAAGCTGGGCTTCGGGAGGAGAGGAGAAAGGGAAGAAAGTCAGAATTAGTAGGGAACGTAGAAACATAGATTCAGATGCACCATGCCCCCATTCTCCTTCATCACTACTAATAACAGCCTCTACCAAACGTGAATTCAGAGAGGCCCATGTCAAACCCAAGCAGCTGCTGCCTGGAGCTAGGATCCTCTTGTCTTCATTTCACCCTTTGCCAATTTCACAACTCACCGCAACTGTGCAAAGGATTATTTCAAGCGCAGTATAGAGGAAGTAGTGTGGGTGTTGTTTAATGTTCTGCCATTAGTTCTACGCACAGGCTGTTCAGCCATGTCAGTGTCTGCCCCAGCACTCAGGTGCTGCAGTTGGTGGGGCGGGGGGTGGGGGGGGGGTCGAGGTGGGTGGTGGGGAATGGGGCTGTGGCAACACCTGGTTTGTTTTTCATCTCTACACCTGAATCCTCAGCCCAGTATTCAGCAGGTTGAGTCTCTGTTCCTGTGTATGTGAGCCCCCAGCCAAGCCTCAGCTTGGCTCAGTTGATGGCACTCTTGCCTCTGAGTCAGATATTTGTGGGTTCAAGCCCCACGTCAGGACTTGGAACTCTTATTGTCCAGACTGACACTCCAGTGTTTTGTTGGGGGTGGGGAGGTGGCAACGTTGGAGGTGCTGTCCTTCAGATGAGACGTTAAACTGAAGTCCCTTCTGTTCTTTTTCTGTGGACAGATAAAATTGTCCACTCACTTCACAGCTGGTTTGTGGGACATTGTTGTTTTCAAACTGGCTGCCGTGTTTGCCTACAAATTACATAGTGAATCCCGTGAAGCGCTTTGAGATATGAAAAGCCATGTATCAAATTGCAAGGATTACATTTTTCGAAAAATCCCTTTTTTTTGTAAAACTGATTTGTGAGTTGTCAGGAACATCGCTCATTGCTTCCTTCAACATGCCTGGTTTTCTTTCTCTTGCTCGCTGTCCCAGCTGAAATCAACTAACTCTGACCTTAACTCAGCACAGATCAGGATCCAAACCTGCAATCTTCATACCTATGGCCGAGCAGTCTCTTGGCACAACAGTTCTGCAGATAAAACGGTCATTCGCTCCATGACTGTTTCTGGGATCTGCACACAAAATGGCTGCTGCATTTGTCTATGTCTCAAAACTCCGCGCAGGGAATTGCTAGCAACAACAACGATATTCATTTATATAGTATCTCAGAGTACTTAACACTGGCAGAACTCAGCACCAAGCTAGGGAGAAAATGTCTCCAGGTGCGATCTGAATACAGGCAAAGAGGCGGCAAGGCGGTGGAACTGAGACAGAGAGTGCCATAGTTTCGGGGCACAGTGGGTTTTCACGACCACCGATGGTGGAGTGGAGGGACATGCAGAAGACAAGAGTCGGCTGAATGAAGGAGACAGCTAAACAAGAAAACACAGGAGGGAAACTTGCTGTTTCCTGGAAGATCAGTTGATAAAGCATTTAACTGAATGATGCAACGCTATGCCTGTGCTGTCTGCGTATTACAGTAAAAATGTGTAAGCTGCAATGTAATCCTGTCACCAGGCACCCCACGTAGAGAGGAGACAGCATCAACCAGTCTCCTCTTTATATACATCACATAACAGGGCGCTGACTGCCACACACGTCACGTCACTTGTGTTTTCTTTTAAAAACCTTAATTTTTGAATGATATGTTTCCTCTCCCTTCCCTTCCACAACACAGCCCTAAAGCTGGGCAGACCAGATCATTACAAGGTC
Source organism: Callorhinchus milii (assembly GCF_018977255.1). Taxonomy (NCBI): domain Eukaryota; kingdom Metazoa; phylum Chordata; class Chondrichthyes; order Chimaeriformes; family Callorhinchidae; genus Callorhinchus; species Callorhinchus milii. The sequence goes on along the minus strand of NW_024704743.1, from coordinate 116,726,667 downwards.
AATCTCTATTCTGTGCCAAGTCATCCGGTCTCAACTGCTACAATCAGCCTCTATACTTCCTGCTTCTCCAACCCCACTCCTCCACCACAGTAAATTCAGGCTTGCTGACTGTCCCCATTCTCTCCAAATCACCATTTATGGTCAAGCTTTCAGCTCCTATGTCCCTAACCTCTAGAACTCTCTCCCTCTACCCCTCCATCTCGCATTCTCTCTTTCTGTCTTAAATCCCTCCTCAAAATGTAACTCCTCGAACATGCCTGTTGTCCCTCCCCCCATTCCCCCTCTGCCGCCTCCACATCCAACATTATCCTTGTAAGAATATAGGAACATAACAATTTGCTAAGGGAATTACATCAAGACCTGACTATGCCATCCAGTTCACCTTCCACCATCCTGCCAGTCGCTTGCACATGTTATGACCCAAACTATATACTGTATCCCCAGATATTATTTCCTAGCATAAATCTATCCAATTTGTTCTTGAAATAATCAACACTTTCTGCCCTAGGGAGCCTGTTCCATATGTTTACTACTCGCTCACTGAAGTAGTGTTTGGGAGATTTGTTCTGAATTTACCCCTCTTCAATCGCAGGCCATGTCCGTTGGTTTTACTGTTCTGGACAAGATAAACAGCTAGGTACCAGAGAATGCTAGTGGAACGATTCCCTGTACACCAACTTGAAGCACTGAAATAGCACTTTCACATAGGCTAAAATCTCAAAGTGCTTTGACAGAAAAATGACAATACTGAGCTCCAAGAAGGTTTTTTTTTGGAGATTTGATCAAAGGCAAGACTATATTGTTGAGGAGTTTGAAGGGAAAAAGAGGGAGTAAGGGAAAGGGCTTTTGTGTGAGAGGGCCAGGAATTGAGAGGTGCTGTGACTGAGGTCTTGGTGGCCAATGTTGGTAAGGGAATGGGAACGGATTTGGACGAGCAGATAGTATGAACAGGAATACAGTGAAAGGCACTTGTAGGGTACTCTGGGATGTAATCCCACATGAAGGACAGTATATAAATGCAAGTTGTTGTTGTTGGTAGGAGACAAAGCCACCAGGCTCCCCTTCAATAGCTGTCTAGTGATGACCCTTGCTGGAACATACCCATATGTAGACATTGTGCAAGGCTTGGCTGTAATATTCTCACCACTGTCCCCATCGGCAAGTCAAAAAGCTTGCTGTCAGTCACTATTTGCACTCTGACACACAAAGAATAGCAACTTGGACGAGTTACCAGAACCAATTTATAACCTGAGTTCAGTGTATTCAGAAATTGCATTGAAATGCTGGGATCGTCATCCCTTTTAAAGCCCTTTAAGTACATTTCAACTTGATAAGGCACTATAAATTGCTGTGTGCAAATTGGCTGCCGCGTTTGCCTGCAAACTCATAGTCACTGCACTCAACCGAAGAAGTAGTGAGTTCAAGCCCCACGTCAGGGCTTTGAACTCTCACAGTACATGTTGACAGTCCAATGCAATGCATGAAAAAATAAGAGGGGGGGGGAATACGGGAGGGGAATAAGAAAGGTGTAGCTCAGTGGTTAGAGCACACGCCTTGCAAACGAGAGACCTGGGCTTGATTCTCGGCAGAGCGAAACGTTGGACAAGTTTCCTTAATCCACATGCCTCTGTTTACCTAGCAGTAAATAGGATGTGCTAGGTATGCATGTGGCACAATTTAAGTCGAAATGAAAGAAAGTTCATCATTCTCATTTTTTAGGGTCATGCGGAAACCCATCACTATGCTTAATAGTATCCAAACCAAACTGAGAATTCCATGCATCCCACCTACACATGGAAATTCCAGAGACAGATTGCTAGAATGGAATGTGCACTCTCTCCTGGAGGAATGCATCCTGCTTACCTTAATCCAGAAAGTATTAGGCACAGGTTGGCAAGAGCCCAGGCTTGGGGACCCCAGAGTTGGGGTACTGCTGGAGTCTAACCATTTAAACCCGCATAGCTTACCATCGATAGCACTTTTTGGCAAGCTTTCCTGCTGTTTGCCCAGCTAGGACCACCCTACGTGTTAAGGCTTTCGCTTGCGGGATTAACAGGAGCTGTGCAGAAGGCTTACCTGCCCCTCCAAGTCCTGCTGATGAGCCATTAGCGCTGTCATCAGCAGTGCCCTGGAGTGCTGCAGACTCGCCCGGCTCAGGAACTGGATTACCAAGACCATCACGGAGGGTTGGCTCGATTCTGATATTCTGTTGCCAGACACATCACCTTGGAGCCAGTTCAGCTCCAACGAGACCCCGCTTACCTCCCCCACCCTCACCCCCAGCGGGATATTCAAAGATCATTCTCATGAACACTTTTCAACAAGACTGTAAAAAAAAAAGGAAAATAACCTAGAAAGCAACAAGAAGAAGGCACCAGAACCTCAGAACCTCTCTTTGCTCTGTCCTCAATAAATGGGCTGCTATGTTCAACGCCTGGATTTGAAAATTAACCCTTTCTCAGCCACAGTGGATGGAACCCCCGAATTCTCATAGGAACCTGGTACCAGATTTCTGAGATGAGACACTTAACATGGTTTTGATGTGTGGAAACAGGAAAGCTTGGCCTAGGGAAAGCTTCAGAGGCAGAATCAATAGGGATCAACCGAGAATGGGGTAGTGGAGGTATTAACGGTTTAAGATGAAAGGACAGGTCATTGGGATTAAAACCTCTTCCTGTTTCTGTTCTCCTATGTTTTTCAGCACATTGAGTAAGCTTTTCAGAGCTGAGACAAGTATTTCTGCAACATGTTCGATGATGACAATATTCGCTGCAGTCTATGGTTTTAGAAGAAAGGACTGGAGTATAGCAGTGATCATCCACTGATGGTGCAGAGAAGGAAGAGTGGTGCACGTAATAGCCCACAGTCAGAGAAGTGGAGAAAACAGAATTCAGGGTGGAATGTAGAGCTGGCGGCAACACAGGAAGGATGAGACGAGACAGTGGAGGGATTTGAAGAACTAGAGCAAGGATCTTGAATTTGGTCCTTCAACATATTGGGGGCCAGTGGAGCTTAACAAGGATGAGTGAAGGGTTGTGGGCAATAGAGCTCAAGTTCCAGAGGCTCTAGATCAGTTAAAGATTCTAGGGATCAAAGTTATGGTGTGTTGGGTTTGTTATTGTGAACCATGTCACAAATGCTGCCCTGTACATACCCGCTCCTGGCCCGCTGTGTCCCAGATGAGAAACTTATGCAGCTCGTTTCCACAGCTCACGGTCTTGGTCATGAACGATGCCCTGAAAGGGAGACCATATCAGAGGAGAGATCAGATTCACAAGGTCACAAAAGAGGTTCATTTATCTCATCCTTCCAGAATGCCTACTCCATTGCAGCATCAAGCTTCTGAAATGAGTCCTGTATCCCAACCTTAACCAATTGTCCTGATGATAACCCCCATTCCAGTTGTTAATCATCCTCTGGATAAGAAATAATTCCTGGTGTCTGTCCTGAAATTACCATTTACAACCCTGAACTAATGCCCTCTTGTAATGACGGCTTAACATATCTGCAAGTATTGTTCCGAGTTTACTTCCTCAATCTCCATTTCAAATCTTACACCCCTCAGAAGATCTCCTTTGAGACGTCTCTTCTACAAACCAAGATACCAGGGAACTGGGAAAGCAGTAGAACTGTCCATGCGTATTGTGTACTCACCCAATGGTAGGGAGAGCGTTGAGGTCGAAGATATCTTGGACAAAGCGGCACACAATGCTTGATTTGCCAACCCCTGTGTCCTAAAAGGATTGACAGAGATAAGTACAGTTACGTATAAGAAGAACATCATAGCAATTTTACCCCCCAGAATTACCCCACGAGACATGGCGACATATAGAAGTCTACCTAGATGTGGGCCTTGTTTTTATAATGGATGTTCCTCTATCATAAATGAGCAATTAAAAACATTGACTCATGATAGATATTGTTTCATAAATAATGAAGAAATCTGCAATTGCAGGAGAGTTTAGATGGAGAAATTCCTTTGAAATTTCATCTGATCTCACGGGTCATCTCTGGATTACCGGGTTGCACTGTATGACTTGGCAACTCACCATTTCAACAGGTGGAGAAGGTTGTCAATTCTAAAAGCCCCAAGAGAGTGAAAGCAAAGATGACTGAGAACAAAAGGAACGGTGACCTGAAGGTATGCATTGCTTTTCTGCTTCATCTGCATTCTGGCCACTTTTGATGGTCCAATTATTTTGTAAATTGCACAGATTTGGTGGCTTTCGAAAATCTCAACAATGTACATGTGTGCATGTAAGTAGAGGGTAGGATGTATTTGTGCACATGTGTGTGTGAGCACGTGTGTGTGTGTGCACGTGCACGCAAGGGTGTGTGTATGTGTGCTCAGGCGCTCACGTGCAAATGTGTGTGACAATGTATGTTCACTAGTTGCTCTCCTTTTCTACTGCACTGCGTCTAATCTGCGGTGTCCCTGACCTGGAAAATGGAAGACTGTTCCATTTATCAATATCTCTCCAGTTCTCTGTAAAAAGACAAAATATTTTCCAAAACAAAATGTGGATCACATGGCTGACAATGTCTGAATGTCCTCTGCTGGACTTATTATAATCTTTGCATTTGATATAGCGCCTAATCATGTCTCAAAGTGCTTCACAAGACATACTGTTTAGTGTTGTGTCCATGAATTTTACAGGCGAACGCAGTAGCTAATTCCACCCGGCAATGTTCCACAAACAGTTGAGAAGTGAATGGCCAATTTTATCTGGGGAACTGTTGGCCAGGACACAGGGAGAAACTCTTTCCTCTTTTCAAATACAATCATGGGATCTTTGAAGTCCACCTAAACAAGCAAACAGTTTACTGTCTCATCCAAAGGACAGCAGCAACAACAATCCAATGTTCCTCCTGCACTGCACTACAGCCTCAAGGAAGACTATGAGCTCAAAGTCTCGACGTGGACTTGAACCCACAACCTTAATCTTAAGGCACTAAAGTGAAGACCGGTGCCTGCAATGTCTGCTTTTTTTGATCCCAAAAACATCCAAGTGCTAATAAAGACTGAATTAGTAGGTGCTGCCACTTCTATGTGTACACATCACCCCCACTACCCCGTATCCATCAGCACGCAAGCCATGCTTTCAACACATAGGTCATGCCATCATCTCCTCCAACATATAGGTTAGACTTCTGGCAGCACATTCCTATCTACTACCGTCAACACATAAATCACGTGCCCCCATCTCCATCTGCTCACACATCATACTGGTCACGCTCCCTGTCAGCACATTTGTCAAACAGTGCTCAGTTGGTGCATCCTTAATACTTTAAACTAGAGGTGGTAACAATTTTCAAGATACACTCTTCTGAGCCGGATTGGAGACAGTAAACAGCTCTTTTTCTGCAGTTTTATAATCATCGTCGTCATCATAATAATTTGAATGCAACAAAAACAACAACAACAACTTGCACTTATATAGCACCCTCCATGCAAGGTAGGATGTCAGAGCATTTAACAGTGGTGGAGCCTAACTCCAAGACGGGGGGAGTGGGAGGTGGCCGTAAGCACAGTCGAACAGGATAGTTATCAGGCGGGACTTGAAAGAGGGGAGAGAGGGGGCAAGGCGGAGGGATTGAGGGAAAGTGTTCCAGAGTTTTGGGGTGTAGTGGCTGAAAGCACAACCTCCGATAGTGGGGTAGAAGGTGCGAGAGACGTGCAGGAGGCCGGTGTCAGTCGAGCGGAGGCTCCGGGTGGTGGATGGGGAATGAGGAGGTTGGAGAGGTAGGGAGGTGTCAGGGAGTGAATGGATTTGAACACAAGTGTGAGGAGCTTGAAGTTGATCCATTCTGTGATGGGGAGCCAATGGAGCCTGGCCAGAACTGGTGAGATGTGGGTACGGAGTTTGTTTGGGTCAGTATGTGCGCAGCAGAATTCTGAATGAGCTGGATAGCTAATAATATTCCTTGCATTTAATATAGCGCCTTTCAAGTCGGGAAGAGTGCTTCACAGGATTTACTGTAAAGGGTAGCAATTGAGTATTGGTCGGCAAACATGGCAGCCAATTTGCAAAAGACGGCAACTGTGACAGTGCAGTGCTCCCCCAACGCTGGAATGGAGTGTCAGCCTAGATTTTGTGAGTACAAAGTCCTAAAGTTGGGGATGACCCCACATCCTTCTGATTCAGGAGGCATGATTGCTATCAACTGAGCCAGTAAAGATACAGTAAAGTGTGACAATAATTTTGAGAAAACCTTTATCTGATGGGTTGATGGGTTTTAATTTTAGGTATTAGAGGCCACTTGGCCACTAACACAAGTTGGTCTATGTTTCGTCTGTTTAATCCAAGTCTCCGGCTCATTCCCATTCCGATTCAACCTATGTCAAACAGCTCAAGACCTCTTTGAGACTGAAACCAAATGTTGAACAAGAAAGGCCATTTATGAGTTATCAGCTCACTCCATCCCTAGAGAGTGGGGTCGATCGCGGGGTAGAGAGGAACACTGTTTACTGTCAAGTCGAAAGCACAGTAGTTATCTTGAGTTATCTGTCATTATTTTTACTGAAGAAATCTGTTTTGAACTAACTTGAAAAACTCCCCCTGAATGTCTAATGATGTTTTCAGCAGGAGATATGATCTGTGGCCCAGTGGATTCTCACTTCATTTTCTAGCAGAAGCTGTAAGAGTCTCGGGGGAGATAAAGGTCACGAGAAATTCTGATGAAGATGAGCCTTTGGCCCATTTGTTCTCATTGCTCCTTACCATCCTCACTAATTAACAGCATCAAATTGTTTCTTAAACAAGACCATTGCCCTGGTCTCAATCAACCTCTCCAGTACCTCATCATAGTTTTTCATTGCCCTCTCTTGAATAAAACACTTCCTAGTGTCTGTCCTAAAATTGCCTTCTACAACCCCGAACATATCCCCTCTCATCTCAATGCCTTGGTGTATCTGAAACTGTTTCAAGATATTTTATAAAGGTCCCTCTGAAACATCTTATCGATGCTAAAGAGCCTCCCTCTTATTTCACCCATTTAACTCTGAGGATATGGCTCTCCTTTGGATTCTCTCTTGAGGCCTGAGCTGCCACATAATGTCACAGAGAACTATGTATACTATTCCAGCTGTGGACTGACCAGAGCACTGATCAGCATGAGCATGACTTCTGGGAATTTGAACTCAGCTGATTTGGCAATGCAACCCAGGATCCTGCTCATTTTGTTTATTGCTGCCTCGCATAGTTTAAACATGGTGAGCAACCATAACGAACCCATGGTTCATTAAAGCACTGGCAGATCACAATGGTGCTTTTGCATCATGATGCTGCTGCTGGAAGGAGCTTTAGCAAAGGACAGGTTAGTCAGACACCTATAAAGTGTATTTCCAGAATTAGAATTTGTTTGAAATTACTGCAAAGGCAAATAAAACAAATTGGTCATTCACTCCATGGCTGTTGTCTCAAGACCCTCCTCTTCGACCTTGCTTTCTGTCACCCTCCTATCCCTACCCTCCCCGCCCTCCACCCATCCTGATCTCAACCACCAGCTCGGGTGCGGATCCCTGACTGTCCAGCGCCTTGGTACGTTCTCCTCGTGAAAGGCGCTATATAAATGTAATTTGTTATTGTTGTTTACGCGATATGGCTGAGTGCAAAGGACCTGCTACGTTCTCCTACAAAACACACAGTCACTACACTTTACAGCATATTGTATATCCTATAGAGCGCTTTGAGATATCCTCCCGGGGTATCTAATGTACAACAAAAATTTGCTTGCATTTAAATGGCTCCCTTCCCACAGGATAGCGTCTTGGAGCGCTGTACAGTGGTGAGGTTAGACACTGAATGTGAAGTTTATTATAATCACCAAGATGTCAGGACCCAGCCTGAGGTTGTGAAATTGGTTGACTCTGGCCTAAAATCTGTTTCCTCTTTCACAAATCATTTCTATGAGAAATTGTAATACAAGCAGTATTCAGAGAAAACACTTCCTTAATTTAAGACAAACCTATAGAAGGACAAACAGGGCAGGAAGAACAAATTGTGGAAGAAATAAAGTGTGGAAATAGTGGGTGACACAGTATTTGAGTCCGACGCAAATTGTAAACCCAGAGTCTCCACTCCACACCGCACTTACAATGAATGTGGGGGAAATGTTTCACACTAAAAACCACCAATGCATTACACAGTGTGTGAGATTTAAATATAGGATGCAAAATCAGGCTTGGTGGTTTAACCAAAGTATAAATCACTGAAAACACTGACTCAAAAGGCAGAGGTAATGACACCCTATAGGCCAATACCTTTTCGTCCTCTCTTGGCCTATTTTGTGTATGTGGATCCGGACGTGTGTGTTTTTTCTGCAAGGAGGATTATGTATTGTTTGACATATTACGTTTGGACCAAGTGTTGCCAATTGCATTAAAAATTCACTGTGGTGCAGGTCCGTGGTACACTGTGCTATGCACCTTTCTTGCTATGATGAGGTTGTGTTATTGGGATGAAGGAGAAAGCAGCAAGTTAACACTGAAGTGTAATAATCCCTGCAAAACCTCATCACATCACCGAGATGTGTTAAAGCACTTCACAGAATTTACTGTAAGCGCTACGAGATGCTAACCCAGATTGAAGAGCAATATATAAATTGAAGTTGTTGTTGTTGTGACTGTTTACTTTGATTGCTGGTCATGAATCATAAAATTATACGAATCCTACAGCACAAAAGGAGGCCATTCGGCCCATCATGCCTATGCCAGCTCTTTGAAAGAGGTATCCAATTAGTACCACTTACCCATTATCTCCCCATAGCCTTGCAATTTTTTTTCTTTTCAACTCTATATGCAATTCTCTTTTGAAAGTTATTATTGAATCCGGCAGTGCATTCCAAATCGTAACAAGCCAAAGGTGGATCCACGGTGCACCCGCCATATTATAATAATCCTTGCATTTGATATAATAATAATAATAAATCTTGCATTTGATATAGCGCCTTATCACGTCGCTGAGATGTCTCAAAGCGCTTCACAGGATATACTGTAAAGTGAATTGACTGAGTATTTTGTGGGCGAAGTGAACCCACCTTATAATAGGGTTGCCCCATACCTCATTGTCTTAGCCTTGAGACTTTTATTGTGGTCAGCCGGGTGAACAACACACACACACAGAAATCCATCACCATGCTTAAGAGTATCCAAGCCAAGCTCCTGAGAGTTACACATATTTATGGAAATGTCCTTGTCTTAAAAATCATGGTCTTAACAATTTAAGATCTCACAAATTATTAGAACAGTCTGGCCCCATTAAAGAGCTCAGAGTGATAACCCGCATGAAGATCGATATATAGATCCCAGGCGTTGTTGTTTAATGCAAACCTTGGATTATCCTCCCAATATGAAAAGCACACAGAGCAAGCAAATCCATCACCATGCTTAAGACGAGAGCTTAAAGCCAAACTGAGAGCTCCACATGTTTGATTTGGATAGCTTTTTTAAAAGAGCCAGCACAGACACGATGGACCGAATGGCCTCCTTCTTTGTTGTATAATTCTATGTGCATGCCTCCTACGCTTGAAAATTTCCCTAGAAAGCACACTCGCACCCCAAAGAGACTCACCTTGCTTACCTAAATCTGGAGAGTATTAAGCATATGTTGGCGAGAACCAAAGTGGCTGTGAGTGGGGGAGGTGTGCGGGGGCGGTGGGGGGGGGAGATGCCCCCAGAGTATCTTTTGGAGGTGTTGCTGGAAATTAACTACAGTTTGTCATTGAGCGCACGGTCTGTCCAGCTTTAGGAGATGCTCACACACCTCTGTCTGACCAATGCTCACAATGACCAATTCACTCTTCACCACCGAGCACTGCACAGCGCACACACTTAATATCCAGTCCAGTCCTTTAAACCAGAGTGACTCTTATTCTTAACAACAGACTGACAAAACGGGTCAGAAAACTCTTCCACATCTTTGTTCGAAATTGCTTTTTTAAAAATTACGTATTTAACCAAAAACGATGCCTTAAACTCCTGATAGTTTTCCCACTTAAAAACACACACACACACACACACACACACACGTGTCTATTGCAAACAAAATATTTTTCAAGGGAGGTGTGGGAGAGGAGAGGGGAAGAGAAGCAGAGAAACGAGAGAAACATTTGAGTTGACGTTGGAAAAGAGGCATTGCAAATACAATGCTGAAAGAGATTTCTTCCTTAACTTTTTTTTGAGGGGAGAGGGTGGGGAGAGAAAAAAAAGAGGAGTTAATGCTTCATTGGGAGACTTTAAAGGGACAATGCAGAGAGAGATTTCCTTTAAAACTTTTTTTTGGGGGAGGAGGGGGGGGGAATGGGGAGGGGAGAAAAGGGGGTTAAATGTCTTGTTGGAGACTTTAAAGGTTGCTGATTGACCGACTGCAAGGTCCTCGAGAGGGACAGGGCAAACAGCTGGCTGGACAGGGCAAACAGCTGGCTGGACAGGGCAAGCAGCTGGCTGGACAGGGCAAAGAGCTGGCTGGACAGGGCAAGCAGCTGGCTGGACAGGGCAAACAGCTGGCTGGACAGAGCAAACAGCTGGCTGGACAGGGCAAACAGCTGGCTGGACAGAGCAAACAGCTGGCTGGACAGGGCAAGCAGCTGGCTGGACAGGGCAAGCAGCTGGCTGGACAGGGCAAGCAGCTGGCTGGACAGGGCAAGCAGCTGGCTGGACAGGGCAAGCAGCTGGCTGGACAGGGCAAACAGCTGGCTGGACAGGGCAAACAGCTGGCTGGACAGGGCAAGCAGCTGGCTGGACAGGGCAAGCAGCTGGCTGGACAGGGCAAGCAGCTGGCTGGACAGGGCAAGCAGCTGGCTGGACAGGGCAAGCAGCTGGCTGGACAGGGCAAGCAGCTGGCTGGACAGGGCAAGCAGCTGGCTGGACAGGGCAAGCAGCTGGCTGGACAGGGCAAACAGCTGGCTGGACAGGGCAAACAGCTGGCTGGACAGGGCAAACAGCTGGCTGGACAGGGCAAGCAGCTGGCTGGACAGGGCAAGCAGCTGGCTGGACAGGGCAAACAGCTGGCTGGACAGGGCAAACAGCTGGCTGGACAGGGCAAACAGCTGGCTGGACAGGGCAAACAGCTGGCTGGACAGGGCAAACAGCTGGCTGGACAGGGCAAGCAGCTGGCTGGACAGGGCAAACAGCTGGCTGGACAGGGCAAGCAGCTGGCTGGACAGGGCAAACAGCTGGCTGGACAGGGCAAACAGCTGGCTGGACAGGGCAAGCAGCTGGCTGGACAGGGCAAACAGCTGGCTGGCAGGGCAAACAGCTGGCTGGACAGGGCAAACAGCTGGCTGGACAGGGCAAGCAGCTGGCTGGACAGGGCAAACAGCTGGCTGGACAGGGCAAACAGCTGGCTGGACAGGGCAAACAGCTGGCTGGACAGGGCAAGCAGCAGCAGAAAAGCAGCCCAGAAATACAAACAAAAAAAAAAGACCCCTCTCTGTGTTTGCAACATCGAGGAGAGGCAGAGAGAGAGAGAGAGAGGGAGAGAGAGAAGGAAGGAAGGAAGGAAGGAAAGAAAGAAAGGAGAGGGAGGAAGGGAGAGGGAGGAGATGGCAGTGAAAGCTGGGGATCTGGGTGTGAAGTCGCAGCAAAGTCCTGACAGCTCCCAGAGCCATGAATGGACTGGCAACAACTTTTGAGAGCATCCTGATCTCCAAACACCACCAACTCCTCCACCACACACACACACACACACACACTCTCTCTCTCTCTCTCTCTCTCACACACACACACACCCCTACACCACCCCCCCAAAAAAAAAAAAAAAAAATCTCACTAAATTTGTGTTCGAAACTCACCCCCAGGAGGCAAACTTTTAGTTCTCGAATAGCCATGGTGTGGTTCTGGAGTCAGGAAGCCTTTGTCATTGCTGATCCCACTTTGTGATTTCACCAAATTCTGGCACTTAAAAAAGAAAAAAAAAAGCCCCCACACACACACACACACAAAAAAACACCCCCCACCCCAGCACCAGAAAAAAAAACAATACAACTTCCTCTCTTGATCTCAGAGAGAAAGAGAAACACACACACAGAGAGAGAGAGAGAGAGAGGGAAGGAAGGAGGGAGGGAGAAAGAAAGAAAGAAAGAAAGAGAGAGAGAGAGAGAGAGAAATCCCTTGCTACCAGTCTGGTTTCCTCACTCAGAATTGAACGGAAACTATTCAGTTAACAACACGAAATGACACCAGTCACATGATTTACACACTTGGCATCTCCTGCAAGTTGTGGTCGAGGCAGTTTTTCGGTTGTTTCTTTCTTTGGGAAACGTAACGACCATCGCAATCGTCACCGTAACAATCCCTGCGTTTGATGCGGCGCCTTTCGCGTCTGCGGGACGTCTCGACGATCTCACGTTGGGTTACGGCTAAGTCGGAACGGTTCGACGTACGCTCATACCGGAGTGATTGTTCCTCAGAGATGTGCTCCGTTTGTTGCCGTATCCTGTTTGTTTTTATTTTGTAAGGGATGCATTTCCTACACCAGTTGCCAAGTTTGCTTACGAATGTACAATATTGTTTATCAAATAACAGGGAGAAAACCTTTTTTTTCGCGGGCAGAGCTGGACGATTGTGGCTTCAAATCCCATCACATGAGACAGTACACTCATTAAGAGGTCTCCTCTGCCTGTACAGGTAGTAATAATAATCCTCGCATTTGATATAATAATAATAATAATCCTTGCATTTGATATAGCGCTTTTCATGTCTTCGAGACATCTCAAAGCGTTTCCCAGAATATACTGTAAAGTGAATGGACTATAATTTTCTGGGCAAAATGTGGCAGCCAATTGCGCACAGCAGTGTCCCACAAACAGTCGTGAACATTAAAGATCTCATGGCGCTATTCAAAAAGGCAAAGGAGTTTCTCCCGTTGTCTTGGCTAACTATCGTCCAGTTAAGTTGATCACTCGCCTCATGGCTGTTTGTGGGACATTGCTGTGCACAAATTAGCTGCAGTGTTCACCTACAAAAATGCACAGTCATTTCACTTTACATTTGTTATTGTGAAGCGCTTTAAGTTGTTTCAATATGATAAGGAGCTATATCAAATGCATAGTTTATCATTACTAGCAATGTATTTGTGCCCGTGCTAACTTCTCCACTGGATCTAGGTAGCTACTTCACTTTAATTCCATTCATCTGCTCTTTCTCTGTAATTTTTTAAATTGCTTTTTGAGTATTTGTCCCAATTCTCTTTTAAGAGCTGTTATGGACATGTATTCAGCTTCAACAGCTATTTGTGCTAAGGCGTTTCATATTCCTAACAACCACTAGAAAAATAAAATAAAAATGTCTCCGAATTTTATTCTAATGATAATCCTAATAGGAGGTTGACAACCTGAAGAGAGCTTTATAAAGCGCAAACACAGAGTTATTGACTTGTTTTTTTTTAAAATCAGCCTTGGAGATAACACACTATTTTACTATCTGTGCGCAATGATTTAGTTACCATGTGTCTCTCAACTCACATCAATTTAAGGGATGGGTCTTATTGGTGGTAAGAAATAACATCAGCTTAAAATTACATTGTTGCCAGCAATTGACACAGTCTTATTTACTCTGTGTACTGATTGAGGGATAGCAATGTTGTCGGATGTAGGGGAAATGTGGCTGAGGCAGAACTGGTCCTATTTGGTGCTGTGGCCCACCACAGCACACCCGAGGCTATGCCCCTGGATGGGCCGAACGGCCTTCTTCATCCAAACCCAATTTTGTGACCTCCCCATTCAGCTGCTACATATGTGCACCGCCACTAAAGGGCGCTGCGGAGGGACCAGCGCCGGATGATTTTAACCTCCCTAAACCTTGGAAAGTCTCGGACCAGCAAACTCAAAACGGACTTGGACTCGAACCAGCGAGCTCCCAGGCCGTAAGTTACAGCTCTATCCACTGCACCACCAGGATGCCCTGACATCCTGCGATTCTATGAAACTTTCAATGTGAATTCCAAGTATGCTTGTCCCAAACGTAATAATAATAATCCTCACATTTGATATAATCATAATCCTACATGGTAAAATTATAACAATAATAATAAAGCGCCTTATCACAACGTCGAGATGTCTAAACGTGCTTCACAAAGTATACCGATAAGTAAATTGTGGGTGAAACCCGGCAGCCAAATGCACACAGCAGTGTCCCACAAACAGTTGTGGATTAAGTGACGAAAATATTATTATTGGCTAAAAAATGGATTCCTACTTACTGCTAGGTAAACAGAAATGTGTGGAGTAAGAAAACTTAAGGTTTTGTCTAAGGTTTCACCCTGTCCAGGAATCGAACATGGGTCCTCTCGCTTGCGAGGCTCTCTGAGGCTCTGAAACGCCATCCGGTGTGGAGGGCGCTATATAAATCCAAGTTATTGTTGTTGTTGTTGGCACATGCTCTCTAACCAATACGCTACAGTACTCCACTTAAACTTTCAACCAAATCAATGTGCAGACCCCTGTGTGTCTTATATATATTCTAAAGAAACACTAAGACCAGTTATTTTTTAACTGCTTGTTCTGAACGGGTAGTTAGTCCTGTTTGTCTGATCGGGAGGTTGTGTGTCTATTCTCTTCCTAACTAAACTGCATTTTGTACATGGCACTCCACCACACTCTGCACTCTGGTGCCAAGGTATTGTCAGCATCTTAAAAGCATTCCAAAAGGATTTGCTTCACACTTCATCTAACAGACTCCTTACGGATTAAATATCTTCACTGCAGGTGTCAGCCTGCTCAGTTAGTAGCACTATTGCCTTTGTATCAGAGTGTTGTGGATTCTATTAGTCATTAGGATTTTGGCCTCACAGCCGAGGCTGACGCACTAATGGAGCACTGCAAATTTGGAGGTGTTGTCCTTTGGGTGAGAATTAAAACCGAGGTCCCGTCTGCCTGTCGAGATGGATGTTAAAGATCCCATGGCACGATTCGAAAAGAGAAGGGAGTTTCTCATAGTATCTTTGCCATCACATCCCCCCACCAATAAAAAATGATCATTCACTTAATGGATGTTTGTGTGACTATCCTCCTTGGCGGGGAGGTAAGTGGGGTCTCCTTTGGAGCTGAATTGGCTCCAATGTGACATGCCTGGCAATGGAATGTCCGAATCGAGCCAGCCCTTGGTGGCAGTCTGATTCCTGAGCTAGGCAGGTACGCGATACTCCAGGGTACTGTTGATGACAGCACACCCAGCCTTGCTCATCGGCAGGACCTGGAAGGGCAGACCATTCATTGGGGGCAGGGAGTCATCCCACTCAGCTCCTGTTAACCCTGCAAGCCAAAGTCCTAATGGGTAGGATGGTCCTAGCTGGACAAGCAGCAGGAAAGCTTGCCAGACAGCAATATCAATGGTAAGCTACACGGTTTTAGATGGTTAGACTCCAGCAGTACCCCAACGCACACTTTGAGGTTCCCAAGCCTTGAATCTTGCCAACCTGCACCTAATACTTTCCAGAATGAGGTAAGCAGGATGCGTGGGGAGAGAGTGGGCATTCCATTACAACAATTTATCTCTGGGATTTCCACGTGTAGGTGGAAGGTATTGAAATCTCAGCTTGGTTTTGATACTCTTAAGCATAGTGATGGGTTTCCACTTGTGTCAGACACCCGGCTGATCAAAAAAAATTGTGGGACATCACTGTGCACATATTGGCTGGTGTATTCACCTACAAAATATAACTATTCCTGTTGACTTCCAGCCAAAGGAAACTGTTGGGGGGAAAAATCTTTTGCAAATGTTAATCGCAGAGAAGATTTCATTGAAAAGAGATAACACTAATACTGAGTGTCCTGCCAGGAGTCAGTGTCCCTTTGCATACCATATTGGTATTTCTTTCATTGCCATCTCCTTTGTGACTTCTTTGTGTAGCAATATTCTGGTGTTAGCCTGGCTCAGTTGATAGCATTCTTGCCTCTGAGTCAGTAGGTTTGTTGGTTCAGGCTCACATCAGGAACTTTGAACTCGTCTGAGCTGGCACAGAGGTAAAATGCTGGGGGAGCACTGCACTATCAAGGGTGCTGCCATTTGGATGAGATTTTAACCCAAGGTCTGTCTGTCTATTCAAATGAACTTTAAAAGATCCAATGGCACTAGTCAAAAAAAGGTGTGGTAGCCAACAAACCTCCAAATAAACTTGGTCATTCAATTCATGGCTATTTATGGGACATTGCTGTGCACAAATTGGGTGCCGGCATCTCCCATAAAACACAGTCACTACACTTTACAGCAAATCTGGTGGAGGACTTTGAGATGTCCTCCTGATGGTGAAAGTATATTAAATTTAATTAAATTAAATTAATGGGCTATTCCAGAAATTATATGCTTTGACTTGGTGAGCAATGAGTCAACTAACATTCCTCGATCTCTCTCAGCTTCACCCTTGGCAAGTTCAATTCCTCTACGTCGTACATATGTTATAATATAATAATTCCTGCATTTGATATTGCGCAGTCGTGGATTGAAAATGACCAATTTATTATTGTTTTGGAGGGATTATTATTAGGCTCTGTGTGGAGTAAGGAAACTTGCCCAAGGTTTCGCCCTGACCTGCCTGGAATTGAACCCAGGTCTCTCGCTTGCCAGGAGAGTGCTCTAACCACTGAGCTACAGGACTTGAGTTATTCTTTCTTCCTATATGTAGTACCTTGCATTTATCTGCCTGCCTGAGAATAATTATAGAACTTGCATCCATGTATTCCTCAGTATGGGTGCATTTAAATTATATTTACTGAGCTATTCCAGAAATGATATGTTTCCCATACATCTAAGTCTGTGGCAGACAGTGATTCACAATACTAAGCTCTCGATCTTTTCTTAAAAAAAGCAATAAAACAAATTTGCCAATGGATTTCCAGAGTGCAACTTCAGATTTTCAGTAATGTGCAAATTGTTCGGCATTTGCAAGGCCACTGCAATGGTCAGACATTTCCGCTACATATCGATTGTTTGCCCTCGGTCTCCAAAACTGTGCGTTAAGTATCACTCTTTCTAAAGCTGCCCATCTTATTTTCTTTGATTGTACATGAGGTGGCTTACTGTAACGATGCCTAAAATAAGCCAGGAAATGATTTGAGTGATAGTGATTTTCGGGGGAGGAAGTGCTGCAGATCAGAGATTTTTCCTTGGCCAGCCGGGTGTGTGGCACATGTGGAAATCCATCACCATACTTATGAGTATCCAAACCAGACTTAAGAGTTAAGAAAAAGAGTTAAGAAAAAGATCATAAGGTATGTTTTGCTGTTTTCAATTTTCAGAACAATATAAACCACTTGCCTTATGCAAACGTGGACCTCTGTAATAATGCAATGACCCATGCAAACAGAAATGTTGTGTATGCAAATAAATATGGCCTGGTGACAAAGTGCAGAACAACAAACAATGCAGAGTACGCTTCACTGATATTGAAGCGTACTTTTCAGTGTAGGCATATGCAAAATACCAAGATGCTATTTTTGACAGCAAAGGCAAATCACCTACAACAGATGGCAGTCAGAAACGCCTGGATAATTATAACCACAAGTATTTATAATAATAATAATCATAATCCTTGTATGTGGTACCCTTGCCTTTCATGTCGGGAGGTTGTCTCAAAGCAATATAGTCATACCAAGACTATTGTCATACCATGATTATACGGTGAGTTCAGGATCCTTGTCCTCATCTTTAAATTCCTCTACGCTCTTGCTTCACCCTAGCTCTGCGACCTCCTCAAACTGTACTATTTTAAATTGATGTCCTCGGGTTATCGACCCAGCCATCAGTGGAAATAGTTTCTCCTTGTTCACCCTATTGAATCCCCTCATAATTTTGAAAACTTCTATTAAGTCTCCTCTTAACCTTCTCTGCTCCAAGGAGAATAATCCTCGCTTCTCTAGCCTTTCCTGATACCTGAAGTCCCTCATTCCTGGTACCATCCTGGTAAATCTCCTTTGCACCCTCTCCAATGCCTTGACATCCTTCCTAAGGTGTGGGGCCCAGAACGGAACACAGTCTCTCGCTGAGGCTTAGCCAATGTTTTAACTTCCTGACTTTTGTATTCTATGCCCCTATTTATAAAGCTTAGTATCCCATATGCTCTTTTTAACAGCTTTATCTACCTGTCCTGCCACCTTCAAATATTTACTTATATGAACCCCCAGGTCTCTCTGTTCCTTCACCCACTTTTAAGATTGTACCATCAGCTTATATTGCCTCTCCTCATTCTTCCTCCCAAAAGGCATCACCTTGCATTGATCCACATTAAACTTCATCTGCCACACGTCTGCCCATTTTACCAGTCTGTCTATGTCCTCTTGCAGTGCTACTATCCTCCTCACTGTTTACTACTTTTCCTATCTTAGTATCATTGCTTAGAATATTGAATGATTTTTACCATTTCTCAGCTGGTCCACTAGATGGAACCATCTCACCAACGAGGAAGTAGCTTTCGGTGCAACTTATACTGCTTCCCATATACATTATCAGATACAATAATAATAAAAAAGTCCACGCATTTGGTATACCGCCTTATCGCATCTTCAGGAAATCTCAAAGCACTTCACAGAATATTTTGTAAAGTGAATTGACTGTATATTTTGTGGGCGAAACGCGGAAGCCAAATGCGCACAACAGCGTTCCAACAACACCAACAACAACAAAATGACATTTGTACAGCACCTTTCATGTGGGGAGAACGTCCCAAGGCGCTGGACAGTCAGTGTTTTGGACTCGAGCTGGGGGTCGGGGTTGGGGAGGGTAGAGCGCGGAGTGGGGGGGGGAAGGAGGGTGATCGAAAGCACGGTCAAAGAGAAGGGTCTTGAGATGGGTCTTGACTGTGGAGTCCTGTAGCTCAGTGCTTAGAGCACTCGCCTTGCAAGCAAGAGACCAGAGTTCAATTTTAGGCAGGACAAAACCTTGGGCAAGTTTCCTTACTCCACACGGAGCCTAATAATAATCCCTCCAAAACAAAATAATAATAAATTGGTCATTTTCAATCCACGACTGTTTGTGGGACACTGTTGTGCGCAATTGGCTGCCGCATTTCGCCCACAAATATACAGTCAATTCACTTTACAGCATACTCTGTGAAGTCCTGTAGCTTAGTGGTTGAGCACTCGCTTGCAAGCGAGAGACCTGAGTTCAATTCCAGGCAGAGGGCGAAACCTTGGGCAAGTTTCCTTACTCCACACAGAGCCTAATAATAATCCCTCCAAAACCCAAAACAATAATAAATTGGTCATTTTCAATCCATATGACTGTTTGTGGGACATTGCTGTGCGTAATTGCCTGCTGCATTCGCCCACAAATATACAGTCAATTCACTTTACAGTGTGTTCTGTGAAGCGCTTTGGGACGTCCTCCCGACGTGAAAAGCGCTATATCAAATGCAAGGATTATTATTATTATTATAAGTGCTTTGAGACATCTAGAAGATGTGAAAAGCACTATATCAAATGCAAGGATTATTATTATTATATTATTATTATTGAAGGAGGCAAGGGAGGGGGCGAGGCGGAGTGACTGCGGAGTGTAGTTCGAGAGGATGGGGGCAGAGTGGCCAAAGACCCGCCTGCCAATGGTGAGGTGGGCGAGGCAGGGAACGTGAATCAGGGCTGAGCCCGTTGGGCGGAGGAAGCGGGCAGGTCGGTAGGGGTTAGGAGGTCGCAGAGGTAGGGCGTAGTGAGGCCATGGAGGGCTTTGAAGGTGAGGACCAGGATCTTGAACTGTATCCTCTGTGTGATGGGAAACCAGTGGAGTCGGGCAAGGTAGGGGGTGATAGGGTCACGGAGCCTGGAGCGGGAGAGGACACGGGCTGCAGAGTTCTAGATGATCTGCAGCCTATGGAAGGAGGAGTTCGGGAGGGCGACAAGCAAAGAGTTTGCTTAGTCAAGCCTGGATGCTATGAATGCATGTATGAGGGTTTCGGCGGCCTGCAGTGTGAGACAGTGGCGGATCCGGGCGATGTTGCGGAGGTGGGGGAAGGCAGAGCGGGTCCTGGCGCAGATGTAGGATAGAAAGGATAGTTGAGGGTCAAACAAGTCCCCAAGATTCTGGACTGGCTTATAGCAAGGTGGAGTATGCAACCGTGGATGGTGATGCTGTCACCGACTGAGGTATGGAAGCACTGATGGGAGCCAATCAAGAGAGCCTCGGTTTTGACGTTCAACTGAAAAAAGTTAGCTCTCATCCAGGACTTGATGTCTGACAGACAATCCACAAACAGTCATGGATTGAATAACCAAATTATTATTTATTTAAGGGATTATTACACCCGGAAAAGCGATCCACCAATCGACTAACAACCATGTACCTACTTACTGCTCGGTAAACAGAGGCATGTGGAGTAAGGAAACTTCTTTGGGCACCAAGCTTAAGAGTTCCAGAGCGTTCCACACATGCATACCACCTACAAAAGGAAATATTCCTGTGACCAAATGAAATATGGACTGTCTCTCTTGAGAACCACCCTGTGTACCTAATTCCGGAGAATTTTGGTGCAGATTTGATGAGAACCAAGGTGTTGGGACCCCAGGGATTGAATTGGAGGTATTGCTGGAATTTAATCAGCTAAAACTACATTGTTTGTCATTGAGAGCAGTCTGGCAAGTTTCGCGCTGCTTGTCTAGCGAGGACCACCCTTCCCATTAGGGCTTTGGCTTGCAGGGCTAACAGGAGCCGAATGGAAAGAAGCTCTGAATTGGATAATCCAATTCAACACAACAAACCATAACAGTATCCTGCTTGCAGCTACTGAGCACATTGTTACCAGACAATACACAACTTTCCTAGGCATAAACTTTAGTTTCTGATGAATACTTTTAAGCAGGGTGATGCATTTCTGCATGTGTCAGACACCCAGCTGACCCCCCAAAACAAATCCTGTATTTTTTTTNAAAAAGTCTTGGCCCTCACCAGCCAACACCTCATACCTTCCAGAATTGGTTAAATAGGGTGCGTCAGACCAAGGAGAGCATTCCACTGGCATTCCATTGCAGACAGAAAAATTTACATGCGTAAGTGGTATACATTGTGATGACACATCAAATAAGCGCTAATATAAACAGTTTAGATACTGGTTTATGAGGATTATTTTACTGGGCTGCATTGGCAGGAGGCAGGGAAGGATGATGTTGGCCCCTCACTGTAATTGGACTCTCAACGGGCTGATTTTAGACTCCAAATCGTGCCAATTCTCAGACAAAGTGGCAGAAATTAAGATTTAACTTGTTAACTTTCTCTGAGAGCACTTTACATTTCTGCTTAAGGTTAGGTTGACAATGACCTCACCACCATCACAAATCCACAAAAGTTGAGCTTCCTTAATCAGGACTAAATGCAAAAATAAACTGACTTTAAGAAGGACAGGTCATCATCATGGAGTTCCATGGTGTGGTGGTTAGCACGCTCGCCTTGCAAGTGAGAGACCCGGGTTCGATTACCGGGTGGGCAAAACCTTAGGCAAGTTTTCTAACTCAATACGCCTTTGTTTACCCAGCAGAAAGTAGGAACCCAGTTGTTAAGTCAATTGGCGGATCGCTTTCCAGGAGTAATAATCCCTCAAAAAAAATTGGTTCAATCCACGACTGTTTGTGGGACACTGTTGTGCCCAATTGGCTGCCGTGTTTTACATCCAAAATACACAGCAAATTCACTTTCCAATACATTCTAGGAAGTGCCTTAAAGCTTCTCAACCACAAATATTGTACACGCAGATATAAAAGCAGAATTTGCTGGAACAGTCAGCAGGTCAGAAAGGAATCGATTCCGATGAAAGGTCATCGACCTAAAACGTTAATCCACTTTCCTTTCTCCATAGATGCTGCCTGACTTGCTGAATGTTCCAGCAACTTCTGTTTTTATTTCAGATTTCAAGCATCTGCAGTATTTTGCCTTTTTTTTTATATGGTACAAACAGAGATCTACTTACCCTGTCATCACTTTACTGAATCAGATACCAGAAATTACATCAAATGAAGAGGTTATTCCACCCACCAAACCAGCTGATCCACTGGAGCTAACTGCAGTACTTAGGTCTCAGTCTGGCTCAGTTGTTAGCACTCTGCTGAGTCAAAGTCTAGGCTAACACTCATTAAAGATGCGACATTAAACCAAGGTCACACCTGCTTGTTCAGGTGGACATTCAGGATCTCAGTGCACTATTTGACAAGAGAAGGGCATTTCTCCCAGTGTGCTTCCCAACAATCCCCCCAGATAAAAATTCAATGTTGGGAACATCCCAAAATGTAAGTAATATGAAATTACTGTATTCGTAGACAAACACAGCACAATTTTACCCACAACAATGTCCCAAGAGAGGTTTAGATAAAGAAGTCCTTCCGCCCATTTAATCTCATCTAACTAGAATACTCAAGCTGCCATCCTCCCATCATAGCATCAAGCTGAGTGTTAAATTAGTTCAGCATTCTGGCCTCAACCATCCTTCCTGGAAAAATCAATTGGATGCAGTGCTTTGAGATGTTCATTTATGTTATTACTACCAACATTTCATTTTTCACACATGCTTTTTTCAAGATTGCTCAGGCTATTAAATAATAATAATAATAATCATTGCATTTGACATAGCACCTTATCAGTTCTTCGAGACGTCTTAAAGCGCTTCACAGAATATACTGTAAAGCAGTGGTGGCCAACCTTTCGCTAAGGTGTATCATAGTGTCAGCCCAGGACATATCACTATGCCACAAAAAACATAAATTAAAAAGAAAAATATTACTCGAAAAGGAAGTATTAAAATATCAAACAAGCTACTTAATGTGGCTTCTGAATTTGTTTTTGGTTCTTGATATCTTCAATATTTGGATTCAGTTTTGAGCAAGCCACTGAAAGAAGATTATTGAGGTGATCATCCATTAGTTTGGTATTTATTTTTTATGAAGCTCACGGTGGAAAAGGACGGCTCACAGGTAATAATAATAATCCTTGCATTTGATATAGCGCTTTTCACGTCTTCTAGACAACAACAACAACAACAAGATTCCATTTATAAAGCGCCTTTCACGTCAGGAGGACGTCCCAAGGCGCTGCACAGTTGGGTCATGACCCGAGCATTGGGGAAATGGTCAGGGTGAGGGGAGGGAAGGGAGGGAGCGAGGAGGGGGGAAATGGTCAGGGTGAGGGGAGGGAAGGGAGGGAGCGAGGAGGGGGAAATGGTCAGGGTGAGGGGAGGGAAGGGAGGGAGCGAGGAGGGGAAGAGAGTCGAGAGGGGAGCTGAAGGCTCGGTCAAAGAGAAAGGTTTTGAGACCGGCCTTGAAGGAGGAAAGGGAGGAAGCAAGGCGAAGGCACTGGGGGATGGAGTTCCAGAGCCTAGGGGCTGAGAGGCTGAAGGCCCGACCACCAATGGTAGGGCGATTGGGGCGGGGGACGTGGAGCAGACCGGAGCCAGAGGAACGGAGGGTACGGGCAGGTAGGTAGGGGGATAGTAGGTCAGAGAGGTAGGAGGGAGCAAGGCCGTGAATGGCCTTAGAGGTGAGGATGAGGACGTCTCAAAGCGCTTCACAGAATAGACTGTAAAGTGAATTGACTCTATATTTGTGGGCGAAACGCAGCAGCCAATTGTCCACAGCAGTGTCCCACAAACAGTCGTGGATTGAGTGACCAAATTATGATTGTTTTTTTCTTGAGGGATTATTGTCAGGGATGTGGAGTAAGGAAACTTGCCCAAGATTTCACCGTGCTCGGAATTGAACCCAGGTCTCTCACTTGCAAAGCGAGTGCTCTAACCACTGAGCTACAGGACTCCACTGTACACCTGGACTCCAGGTGTAGGTTGATTTAAATCTCCACACATATCAAAGACTGTGGTCATGCAATTTAGGAAAATCATTCTTAGGGAAACAACTTCAAGCCCTAGCTTACTGGAGAAGCACACTTGAATTTGTTATGTAAGCCTGAATGATTTTTAAGTTCCAAAATTTCCAACTGCATTTCTGATGGATAATGTTCAACCTCAGTGTCTGAAATAGAGAAAGGGTTGTTGAAAAGTGCTACATTGTCTTTGTCTTCTTTAAAATCGTGAAAAAGGGCATCAAAGGAATTAAAAAGTGAAGAAATCGCATTCTGATATTTTTTGAAACCGGTGGTGATGGTACTGTCACTTTTGAACTGTTGCAAGTGAACGAAGTGACCTAGTTTTTTTCGAGACAAAACATTCCAAAAAATGGTTAAGTTTGGCCTTGAAGATTAAATTAAATTAAACAGAGTTGAGAAAAGGCAATGCATTCCTTGCAAGCGTGCATTGAGGTTGTTAAGATGACTGATAATATCCATAAGGAAAGCAAGGTCACTGAGACAGTTTTTGTCTTGTAGGAGCTTGCAACCTTCAAGAAGTTCTCGCTTCTCTTAAGCCCTTTTTTTAAAATTCAAAAATCTTTCAAGAGCCTTCCCCTTTGATAGCCAACGGACATTGCAACGAAGGAGTAACGCCCCTTCCTTATTTGTGTCTTCATCAAACAAGTTACGCAATTCCCGGCGGTTTAATGCACGCCCACAATTTTGTTTATGCAACGCACCACAGGATCATGTGCACAAGAGAAATCCAAGTCTTTGGCGCAGAGGGCTTCCTGATGAATAATACAATGGTACTTGAATAACTTGTGTTCCAAAAATGTTTCCAACAAAACCACATAACCATTCCTCTTTTCAGTCATAACAGGTCATAATATCACGACAACAATTCAGAGTGATTATCAGAGTGATAATCCAGGCTCAAAAAAACTCTTTATCTCCCCAATTAACCCCTTGATCTGGGCTAAATGCGTCAGCCCATGGCTCAGTCGCTCACACTCTCGTCTCGGGAGTCACAAAGTTGTGGGTTCGATCCTCCCAAAAATCAGGGGGCCTTTGAGCTCACAGTTCAGGCTGACTCTCCAGCGCAGTGCTGGGGAGGGAGAGCACTGCATTGCCAGAGTCATTAAACTTCACTCCCCATCCGTGCCTAGTTCAGGGCGGATGTTAAAGATCTCCCACAGCACTGTCAGGGAAAAGAGAAAGGAGTTTTTCTCTCTCTCTCTCTCTCCTGCTGTCCTGTCTGACAGATGAAACTGCTCACAGATGTTTGCGGAGACGTCGCTGTGCTCAAAATCATCTGCCTGCAAGTCACAACACTTTACAGCAAAACCCTGCAAAGAGCTTGGCGACATCGTCCCAGATGAAAAGCGCTGGGTTGAGGGGCCGTATAATTTATTATTATTAATATACAACAGAAGTTAAAAAAAACAAGGTTTTTATAATGCAAAATACGAGTGGAATATGGAGGAGCTTTGCAAATACAGCAAAATGTTAACCTCCCTGTGTGTCAGGTACTTGGGGGGGAATAAACACACACACATTCAGTCACACACACACACACACAGTCACACTCATACTCTTTCACCACGTTTCCCAAAGGGATGTGTAACAATCAGTAGGTTACGGTTCCCTCTCCTCCTCGGGTCACGGCAATGCTGCCTCTTCCCCCAGACAGTCATAAGGTGTGGTGCGTGACATTAGCGAGGGGTTGGCCACCACTTATTTTCCTCTCTCCATGGATGCTGCCTGACCTCTTGCGTGTTCCCAGCAACCTGTGTTTATACCAGATTTCCAGCATCTGCAGTACTTTGCCTTTTGCATACTGTAAAGTGGATTGACTGGGTATTTTGGGGGTGATGTCCCGCAAATAGCCAAGGAGTGAGTGACCAATTTTATTTTGGGGGATTTGTCAGCCCCGACACTGGGAGAAACTTTCTTCTCTTTTTGAGCAGTGCCCAAAGATCTTTTAACATCCACCCTGGACAGGCAGATTTTCACCCGAAAAATCACCCAGGGGAGAAAAAAAATAAAACCCGCAGACCAGAAGGTCTCATTGACATTTACATAGATCAGAGAGCCTTTCCCGGAGAATTGCTCCCTTCAAATAAAATTGTGATTGAAAATGATTGTAGGCGGGCGCTCAGCAATTCTAACAGGAGTCCGATGATATTTTCACAGCAACTGAGTGGTAATTCACTCGAGTGTTTTGTGCAACGAACCACTCAACTCACACCTACTCTGAAGCGGATAGTAGGAAGATTTAAGTGGACTTAAAAATCCAACGGATTGTGGAGTCCTGTAGCTCAGTGGTTAGAGCACTCGCTTTGCAAGCGAGAGACCTGAGTTCAATTCCCGGCAGGGCGAGACCTTGGGCAAGTTTCCTTACTCCACACAGAGCCTAATAATAATCCCTCCAAAACCAAAAACAATAATAAATTGGTCATTTTCAATCTACGACTGTTTGTGGGACATTGTTGTGCGCAATTGGCTGCCGCGTTCGCCTACAAATATGCAGTCAATTCACTTTACAGTGTGTTCTGTGAAGCGCTTTGGGACGTCCTCCCGACATGAAAAGCGCTATATCAAATGCAAGGATTATTAACGAAGACGCCCAGAGCCTGTCGCCCACTGCCATCAGGAAGGTTCGGGTAGCCTACAAAAACTGAGACCCAAGGAACCCTTGGTTTACCCGCCTCCCACCCGAGTCAACACCAAGACGGCCCTGGAGCTGAGGTGGAGTCACCCCACCCCCAATCTTGGTGAAAAGCGGCAACTTTTTTTTTGTGGCGCTACGTTCCCCCCCCCCAACCCCTCCTTCTTCTCTTCTTCACCCTCTCTCCCAACTTCTTTCCCCCCCCCCCCCCTTTTCGTTTCCTCTCGGCACCGCTCTTCTCCCACCACCACCTTTCTCCCCTTTTCTTCCTCTTCCTCCTCCTCCGCCTATTCCCCTCTTCTCCCAACCTTTCCTCCTTCCCCCTTCTATCTTCCTCCTCCTCCTCCTCCTCCTCCCCCCCCCCACACCCTTCCATCTCCTCTCCCCTCTATGCCCTCTCCCCAGCCTTTTCCATTCCCTCCTCCCCCCTCCCCCTCTTCTCCCTTCCCACCTCCGCCTCTTCCCAGCACCTCCTCTCCTCCCTCCCCCCCCCCCCCTCTGTGCCCCCTGTTCCCCTCTGTGTGTGTGTCCCCCCCCCGCCCCTCCCTCCCTGTTCTGAGGCGGCCGAGCTGAGAGAAGTGGGTCCTTTCCTCCGCGCCGCCTGCGCTCCCGCCGGACCGCGGACGCTGCGACACACACACACACACACAGAGACAGGAAGGGGAGGAGGAAACCAGGGCGCGGGGAGGACTTTAAATGTAGGACCGGAAGGGGTGGGTGGGTGGGGGGGGGAAGCGCCAAGATGGCGGGTACGTGAGAGCTGCTTCTCGTCTGTTAATGAGTTTAAAATAGTCTCTGAGTGTCGATGTGTGTGAGTGCGCGCGGGAGGGGGGGAGGGGGCGGAGAGGGGGGGTTTAAAGGGTTTTTTTTCCCCCCCCCCAAAAAAAATGTACTCTCAGGTGAAACTGTGTGTGGCTGATGGTGACAGAGAGACACAGAGAGATAGGACCGAGGGAAGGAGAGAGGAGACTTACTTTTTAAATGGTCCCTTTTTTTTTCCCCTGCCCCCCCCCCCCCCACAACACCAAAGAGAGAGAGAGAGGGAGAGAGAGAGAGGGAAAAAATCCTGTCCCGGGGAAGAGGAGACAGAAGTTTGAGAGCAGAGCAGAATTTTATTTTTATTCTCTCTTGTTTTCTTCACAACCTCTTGATGTTTCCCCTCTCCCTCTCCTCTCTCTCCCCCCCCCCCCCCCTCTCTTCCCCCCCCTCTCCCCCCCCCTCTCTCCCCCCCTCTCCCACCCCTCTCTTCCCCCCTCTCCTCTCCCCCTCTCTCTCTCCCCCCCTCTCTCTCCCCTTCCCTCTCCTCTCTCTCTCTCTCCCCCCCTTCCCCCTCTCTTTCCCCCTCCCTCTCCTCCCTCCCCCTTTCCCCTCCCCCTTCCCCCCCCTCTCTCCCCTCCCCTTCCCCCCCTCTCCCCCCCTTCCCCCCTCTCTCTCCCCCCGTCTCCCCCCCTTCCCCCCCTCTCTCCCCCCCCCCTTCCCCCCTCTCTCCCTCCCTCCCTCCCTCTCTTTCCCCTCATCCTCACCACCTTCTCTCCTCACTCACTCAGGGCCGAGTTCTGCTGTGGTTTTCTCTTTTTTTTAAAAAAAGGAGGGGGTGAGTGAGGGGGTTCTGTGTGACTGAGTAAAAAGTTTGTTTTATTTGTAAGAGATTTACTTTTATAAAGCACTGAGGCTTTTTATTTCTTTCGAGGAGGTGGAAAACGTTTAATTGTTTTCTGGTGGGGGGGGGAGTAAGATCAAGTGAAATTGTTTTCGTTTCTGGTGTCTTTCTTTTTTGTTTCTTTCTCTCCTTTTTATATTGTTTGTTTTGATATGTTTTTTTTATAAAAATATATGTATATACATACGTGTTTGTTTCTTGTTTGTTTTGTTACATATCTTTTCAATTTTATATGTTTGGTTGTTTATTATTTGTGTTTTAATACATATGTGTTGGTGTCTAATATGTATGTTTGTTTAATTAATAATTTCTATACATATGGTTTTGTGTTTTGTATGTTTATTATTTTTTTACCTATGCTGTTGGGTGTTTTACGTTCACACGTGAATTATTTGCACACATATGTTTGCGTTTTATGTTTATTGTTTTTTTTTCACATACGTTTCTGTGCTCTATTGTATTTTTTTTTGCTGCTACAGATTTGTCGCTGGTCCAGGAGGAGCTGCAGGAGGAATTAGACGGATGTGAGTGAGTTGGTTCCCGGGGTGTGGGGGGTGGTTGGTGTTGGCTGGTTGTGGGTTGGGTTGGTTTGGTTTTGTGGGCCGGGGCCAAGGCTATGGAGCCACGGCCTGGCTTTAGCGTTGGGTCCGGGGCTGCTTGCTCTCGCTCGGGCTGTGCTGGAGCCCCGAATGGGTCCCAGGTCGGAGCTGAAAGTAGAGAGAGAGAGAGAGAGAGAGAAAGGAGCCATCTCTCTCTCTCTCCCTCCCTTCCCTCTTCTCTTAAAGCAGCAACTGTTCCCCGCCTGGAGAGGGGTGGTGGTGGGTTGGGAAGGACTGGGAGGGAGGGAGAGAACAAGCAAGAACTTACTTGTTTTTACATGTGAAAAAATCTGTTGAACCTAATTTTATTGTATTTTTGGGGGGGAGGTGGGGGAGGGAGGAAAGAGAGGGTGGGGTGACATCACCCCAGGGGAAATATAGAAAATTGGGAGAAGTGGGAAAAGGCGAGTGGGGAATAAAAGTCCTGCTTATTTATTACAAATATGGTCACCAGAGAGTATAGGTCTTGCCTTGTTCTGGGAGTTTTCGAAGCGGGGAGGTTGTTTGAATGGACTTTTAAGACTGTGTGTGTGTGTGGTGGGAGGGGGGTGGAGAGAATTGGGGAGCTGGGGCCAAGACAACAACTTGCACTTATGTAGCGCCCTCCACGCCGGGCGGCGTCTCAGAGCGCTTAACAGTGATGGAGTCCAAAAAGGATTTCAGCCGGTTATTTGCGACCTGAGACCTTGAAGATTCCCTCCTGGATTCGGGGATACGTTTTTCAGCTAGGAGTTTGGTGAGATTATTCGATCCCAGGACTTGCCACGACAAACGTTTTTCTCAGTGAGATTCATTATTTTTCAAGGAGAGGTTAACTACAGCACAGTTCTAGTTAAAATGTACAGTGAAACCACTTGAGTTGCTGAAGGGTGTTATACAGTGGGCTTTTTCTTTCCCCCTTCACTTTCTTCACTTAGCTTTGAAGCCATACTTGTGCTGGGGTACAGTTGCAAGGTTGTTCCTGGTTTGTTCCTGTAGAATTAGATTGCGATGGTTAGTAGACTATTTGTTTATTTGTGAGTCAGCAAAGAAACTTCACAACTGAAACTAGTCCATGATCCACACCTGAGCATTTTCCAAGAAGGCTGTCCAGTTATTGAGCAAGAACTTGAGCTGATTTACTTTTCTTTCATGTTCGCTAAGCCAGTTATTGCCTTTGCTGCACTCTAGCTCAGATCAGTTAACTAAAGCACAGACTGAGGATTCATACTTTCTCAATCAGTCTGTCAAGGTGCCATGCTGTTTAAATTTCAAAAAAAGAACACTAGGTGAATAAGTAGCTATCACGTGAGCACCATCAAAAACAGTTTACAAAATTTTATTTGTACTCCAGACATTCTGATATAAATTAGAATAGTTTAAAATATTCAGTGCACGTCTCCTCCGATACTTTTGTTGCCGAGATTATTTGTATAATATAATAATAATCCTTGCATTTGATATAGCCCTTTTTTCATTCGACATCTCAAAGCGCTTCACAGAATAGACTGTAAAGTGAATTGACTGTATATTTGTGGGCAAAATTTATTAGGGTATTGCATTAGAGTCAGCTTTGCAAGCTTTTAACACTATTATACAATCAGTAGAGTTTTGTGAGTGGGAGGCAGATGTGCTTGATCCTTTTCAATGTATTGGTGGGAACTGAAGTCTAGTAGTAGTGCTTTTGTTAAAATGTGCTCAGTTAGTATTTTCCTGCTGTTTTAACTTAAATGACACAGTTGTGCTGGAAATTTGAAAGCTTTATACAAATGTACAGACCAGAACTGAATGTTGTGACCCTGTAGTGTTTGACAAATATCAAGCTTTGCTGATGTCTAATACCCCTCTATTGCTTCCTTCTCTCGAATTTCCACCGCTTAATTTTACTAACACATTTAGATACAGTACAAACAGTTCTATATTGATTGTTTGGAGTTTTTAAACTGTATAAGGAAGTTGGAATTTACTTTCATTCAACATTAGAGACAGTTATGTAGGTTATTACAGGAGCCATGTGTCTTCATTCCTTTTTTAGAAACGTTAATTAAGCAATGGGTAGTGAACTGTATGTGGTCAGCACTGTATCACACTCAGGGATAGTTGAACACTTCTATCCACCCCACTCCATACAGGATGGTGGAGTAGCAAGTGGTGTTTTGTTTGTGTGTAATTATATTTGGCAATTGGTGGTATTTGCTGTATTTAACAACTCTGCTGTCACCCTCAAACTAAATTGAAACAAACACCTTTTTATAGTAAAACTGAGATTACATTACATAATTGCCTTATGCAATAATATAAACTTTTACTGGAGTTTTCATGACTTACTGCAAATCAGATATATACTAGATCCTGTTTTTTAAAAAAAACAAAGTTTTTGTGTTACTTATCCTAAGTTGGTTGAGTTATCCTAAGTTGGTCACCATCCATGGTTGCACACTCCACCTTACTAAGCCAGTCCAGAACCTTGGCATCTTGTTTGACCCTCAACTATCTTTTCATAGAATCATACAGCACAGAAAGAGGCCATTCAGCCCATCGCGTCTGCGTCAGCTCCTAAAAGAGCAATCAAATCCCACTGGCCCGCTTCCTCTCCGTAGCCCTGCAATCCTGTCCTCCCCAAATACCCATCTACTTCGCTCTTAAAAGTTGTTATTGAATCGGCTTCCACTACCCTTTCAGTTAATGCATTCCAGATACGAACAACTCGCTGGGTGAAATCTTTTTTTCCTAACCTCCCCTCTGTTTCTTTTAACAACTATCTTAAATTGATGTCCTCAGGATACTGACTCACATGCCATTGGAAACAGTTTTTCCCAGTTCCCTATCAAATCCTCTCATGATCTTGAAAACCTCAATTGAATCCCTCTTAATCTTCTCTGCTCTAGGGAGAATAATCCTA
Organism: Callorhinchus milii; assembly: GCF_018977255.1. NCBI lineage: Eukaryota > Metazoa > Chordata > Chondrichthyes > Chimaeriformes > Callorhinchidae > Callorhinchus > Callorhinchus milii. The sequence continues at coordinate 116,695,107 of NW_024704743.1, read as the reverse complement.
GTTTCGCTAACCTCGCCTCATAACTAAGGTCCTTCATTCCTGGTACCATCCTGGTAAACCTCCTTTGCACCCTCTTCAATGCCCTAACATCTTTCCTAAAGTCAGGTGCCCAGAAGTGGGCACTGCACATTGGTGCCATGACCTGCTCTGCCTTCCCCCATCTCCACAACATCGCCAGGCTCTGCCACTGTCTCATACCACAGGCCGCCAAGAACGTCATACACGCGCGTTCATAACATCCAGGCTCGATTATGCAAACTCCTTGCTTGTCGGCCTCCCCAACTTCTCTCTCCATAGGCTGCAGATCATCCAGAACTCTGCAGCCTGTGCCCTCTCCCGCACCAGGCTCCGCGACTCTTATCACCCCCATCCTCGCCCGACTCCACTGGCTTCCCTTCATACAGTTCAAGATCCTGGTCCTCACTTTCAAAGTCCTCCATGGTCTTGCTCCTCCCTACCTCTGTGACCTCCTAACCCCCTACCAACCTGCCCGGTCCTTCCGCCCTGTGGGCTCCTGCCTGCTTCATGTCACTCGCCTCGCCTGCCCCATCATTGGCGGGCAGGCCTTCTGCCACGCTTCCCCGCCCTTTGGAACTCCATCTCATAGTGTCTCCACTTCGCCTCCCCACCCCCCCTTCAAGATCCGTCCATCTCAAGACCCTCCTCTTCGGCTGTGCCTTCGCTCATGCTTCCCCCCCCCCATCCCCCAGCTCAGTTCCGAAACACTAATTGTCCAACATCTTGGAACGTCCTCCCGGCGAATGGTGTAATTTTATTGTTGAGTTGTGAATTTTGGTCACTTAATATTATTGTATAGAACTGTCATTTTCCTTATGTAAAGTCTACCATTTTAAAACCTTCAGAGTATATTTTGCTGGTTTAACAATGTAATCTGCAATGGAAAATATATAGAGAATTTGCAAGTTGGTGTGGTGCAGTGACATAATTTGGAGCATTAGAATACAGATTTGCATCTAATTTCCAGTTTAGCCATAGATTACCCAAAGGGAGGGAAAATGGGAGATGAGTTGAATTGATGTTTTCTGTTACTTCACATTGCATTAACAGAGGCCAGGAGCATATCTCTTGGTCAAAGAATTTTACCTATGGACAGAATGTGGAAAATGCTTGAGATGTTTGAACTTTCATTTAAAATGGCTGGAGGAAAGAGATGAAATGAAGTTAATCGTTAAATATTTTGGTATAGTTAAGGTTGGCCATCATTTGGGAATTTAGCAGTACTATTGTTGGTCATTTGCTTAATGAGTATCATTCTTGGGTGGGGGGGTTAAAAAAGGAACAAACTTGAGCTCATGTGTGCCCTGAGGTTAGCTGAAATAAAGTGAGACTTGCATGTTAAAGCTTGGATTTTGATGTCAGTAGAATATGAAAGCACCGCAATAACTGACTTTCTGTTGCAAGTATTTATTTAAAATCAAGCAGTATGAATACTAGCTAAATACTACTGGTATTTTGTTCTACCAGTTTTCGCCTCTGCCTGAAGATCTGTGATGCATTTTAAATTCTACTGAGGTATGGTTCCATTATTTATATGGGAGCCATTATTTGTGTGAGCCTTTGATGGTGATTATTGCCATGTTATTTGAGCCCACAAGCATTTCAGCCAACCTCAAGTCTGTTGTCAGCTGTCATCTAAGATGCACTTTCTACTAATTATCACTGGGTTGAGATGAGGGAGCAAGAAACCTGGCAATTTTTCCCCCTAACCCACTAGGAGTGCTGAGGCCAAGTGTGGCCCCTACTGCTGCCTCAACTAACTAAGTGCAAAGTTCAGTTCAACCTCTGATCCTTTAATCGCTTTGGTCTTGTGCAGCTGTTCTGGATCAGAAATAGTTTTGTGCTTTTCTTTCATTCTGCCCTCATACAAAGGGCAGATGGCTGTCAATGCCAATGGTTTTGGCACTTTACCTGCAATAATTAACCTGTTTTAGCCACCTGAAACCATTGAATAAAGTGGGGAAAAACTTAATGGGAAGTTTATTGCAAATGCTCAGCAGGTATACTCTTGGAGGACCTAATTGCCTTTAGCATCATAGCTTGAAATACTTTGGACTGATTTCATTGATAAACTATTGTAAATGGCGTCTAATTATTTCCACATAAAGTTCAGTGGGATGATGCAATGGCACTTCATGAATCATGACTTGACAAATAACTGAAAGGCTTTGTCTGGTTGGAACATGTCCACACTGCTGGGGTCAGATCGCAGTAGTTAAATTAATCCTCGGGCAATCCTGATTTTTGTCATGTAGCTGTGTTTTATAGTTTTCCTTAGACAAAAACTTTAAGCCTTTCTGGAAAGTTGGGGAGGATCCAGCTGTATAGTTTTCTGTTTGTTTCCTGTTTTGGTTCAATCAAGCGGTTTCCGTTGAAATAAACTGGTTGATGAAATTTGGGAGGAGTTTTACGTTGCCCTGATGATAAGGAAGGTAATGGTTTTCGAATTCAGCACTTTCTCTGCTTGCTCAAGCTTAGATTGATGGGTGAGAAGAAGTAATGTTTGAGGGAAGGAACCTTGTGATAATAGTAGTTCAACTTGAATAGGTAATGCTGGGGAGAAAAAAAACTTTGTCCTGTTTTTAGGATAACATCATAAAAATTTGTAATATATTGAGGCATTAGCAAAAACTGAATTTGAGTTCTTTATATTCATCTCACTGATCTTAGTGGTATTATTGTTTTGAAGGAAGGAAATTGGCAGCAGAAACTGTCGATGAACAATTGCCCTAAATGTATCATAGGAGTTGCTTTGAAAACAAATTTAACTGCATTGACTTTTAAATTACTGCCCAAAATGTTAATATCCAGTATATTTTTCAATCTATATAGCAATTTGACTGTTGTTAGGACAAGTTATGTCCTCGGATTGATCAGTCGTGGATCTGGAAAAGCACTTGATTCTTGATCTGATGTGTTTTGAGGTTCAAGGTTCTTGAATTTGTCAATTTGAATCTACCAAGTTGCTACCTTGCCACCTTTCAACTTAGCCACAAACTGATGATTTTTTAAATGATTAGAAATGGTTCTTTGGACAAACCATGCTAAAGCAAGATGATCATGTTAAAATATCCCGTTTGGAGTAATGCAGTTTTTAATGCTGAATTTCAGAGTTGTCGCTGAAACGTGTTTTATTAAGCTCTCTGTATAAAACTGACCGTAGTGCAGTTAGATGTTTACCTTTAGATTTTAATTAAATTTACCTTAACTGAATGCTCATTTAGTCTCAAAGCTAAGCCTCCAGTGGTTTGCCATTGAGTTAATTGTAAATTATTTATTGGACTTTGGTAGTTCTTTGGATTTAAGACATAGCTGTGAGGAATTTGATCGCTATTCTAAATAAAGCTTCAGAAATGTAGTCTAAAAATATTAAAATTACGAGCTTATCAGGCAGCAGTTGTATTGCTTTAACTTGGCAAATTGTGTATTGATAGTAATAGAAGTTTTTCATTGTTTCAAAGCGAAAAGATATTTTAGAATATTTGAACTGTGCGCCTAAAGTTCCTTGATTTTTTTTTTCCACTGTGGTAGGCTCCACGTACCATAAGTTTCTCAGTCGAAAAGTTAAGTTCAAAATTTGCTTCAAGCCCTGCTCAGTGCCCTGTGGTTAGTGACGGGTATTTGTTCTGTTCTTTGCCTGGGTGTAGTGAGTTTAGGCTGGATTCTGGGAGCAGTCAACCAATACCATTTTCACTGACTTGAACGCATCCAGATCAGCAGCCAAGCTAGACCCAAGGGCCCAATTGTGGATTAATTTATCTAACCACGATAGGTGGCTTTCTGTAACCTTTATCGGGGATAATGCTCACTGGTGCAATGGATTGGGAAGAGAGAAAAAAGGTGTTTTATTTCACTGGTGGAACAACATTGGAGAAAGGAGGGGAGAGAGAGGAAGAGGTATTTGCTTCATATTTAGACGTTCTATGAATTGGAGTGTGTGCTATGTACTTCCACCCTGAATACCACTCTTGCTTAATTAAGCAGGTTCCTTTCAAATTGGTAGTGTAATCCTGATGCTTGCAGAATTGTTTTTTTAACAATAGTATATCCCTAAAATAAGTGTTGGAAGAGTGATTACTGTATCAGAGTCTTGACTTCCCGCTGAACAGCACTTTTAAGAGGTTAGCAAATCAACTAATAACAGAATGGCTTCACTATACAGTATGAGCTGTGCTTTACAGTGGAATGATTTGAAAACTGAGCTAACCACCATTTATGGTGTTTGCATAGTAGTCACCAACGCAATTGCATGGACTGTGGCAGACACAGTATTAATTAATCAAATGACTATTTCTCATTCCATGTTATTCCAGCTCAAGAACTGAACCAATGCAGCGTTACTCCAAACCGTGTATTTCAATTTAATGTTCTTGTACTTCATACAGCAATCTCTTGGTGGACACTAGTATAAGTTTATTTCCTATGTTACTAGTGCTTGTATGGCCTCTCATTTTCACCTTTAGCCCTCAGTGCACTTAATCCCTGTGCCTCTGGGCCTTTGCTTATGGTCGACCTGGCTGTGGGATTTTGATAGAGTTAGGAATTGGACCTTTTTTTGTGGTCTGTAGTCAAGGAAATGCAAGCTGGAGACAGGACTGGCCCAATTTCTATTAAGAAAGTGATGGCCCCCTATTTAAGTACAGCTATTCTTCTCTTCTTCCTGTGGGTTTGTGCCTGGCTTGCAATTGGCAACTGCTCACAGTTGCATGATTGAAATCAGGAGCTCGCTCTGTGAGGAATCACCAGCACAAACCCGCGTCTCATCACTGTGACTTGGTATTGCAGTATTCCTGAGAGCGACAGAGTTTAACCCCAAAATCATGTCCCTCAGCACAAAATAACATTTCTGTATCCATCTTATATAGGAAAGTTGGTGTGTGACCGATAGTGTTTTATTTGAAATATCCGCATTATTATATAAGGAAAGAGTGGCTCAGATTTAAAGTTTAAAAGCGTTGCAATTTCAAATAACATTTCTGATGTCTCTGCTAGTTGGTGTGGATGACTACAGCTCAGAGTCTGATGTCCTTATTATACCTTCAGCCTTGGACTTTGTCTCTCAAGACGAGATGCTAACACCGTTGGGCCGACTGGATAAGTACATTGCTAGTGAGAACACGTTTAACAGGTATGATGTGGAGAGGTACATTTACGCAGATAATCCCAGTGAAATATTAAACGCTGTTTGACATTTCTGTTCTTAAACTTTCCAGGATTAACCAGTTTCTGTACAAGCAGAAAATGTTCATTTGTTACCTGGCTCAGTTGGGTATCACTCTATTCTCTGAGTCAGAACATTGTGGGGTCAAGACCCCAAGTCAGGAATTTGATCTCATTGTCTAGGCTGGCACTCCAGGAAGCACTGCATTGTCAGAGATGCCATCCTTCTGAGATGTTAAACCGAGGTGCTCTCTGACTGTCTATGTAGACATTAAAGGTCCCATGACACTATTCGAAAAGCGAAGGGAGTTTCTCCCAGTGTGCGAGCCAACAGTCTCCCTGATTTTTAAAACAAATAGTCACTCACTTCATGGCTGTTTGCTATGTGCCAATTGGCTGGTGTGCTTGTCTTCAAAATAGAGTCACTACACTTCGCAGTAAAATCCTGTGAAGTGTTTTGACAGCATAAGGAGCTATATCAAATTTAAGGATTATTTTATTATAAACTCACCTTCAGGGCACCAACTAAATGCAGTCAAATTGCGTTTGTGGTCAGTCTTTTATTTCAACATTATATAATACAATAATATAAACTCACTGATGAGGTCAACTTTTCAATGTGGTCAAAATGCCTTAGGCCATTTGCTGAACTTATGATTGAGTTTCCACTGTATGTCATGAAACAACATTTGTTTGAAATTGTTTCCCTGCTATTTTCTCTCTGATGCCCAGCAGCTCTAATTGATGAAGAAGATAGACTGCATATCTGTTCTTAAGTTGAATGCAGACTGAATTGATTCCCTTTTGGAGTTTATCTTCCACCTTGTGAATAAGCGCTTGGCTGCTTGTACTTCACTGTCAGTTTTTCCCCCACTCCTCCTGGACACACATTCACCACCGACGGGGCTGGGGTGGATCTGTAATTTGCTGCATGAAGAATCGGTAGCTTTCCACGTGGTGGTACAGCTTGTGCTGCACAAATATGCACTGTAATTTGAGATGTCTGTCGAAATTGGACCTGGAGTCCAAATGAATTTTTATTTGCTTCAATTAAACCAAGACTGTGGTGATGTACTACAGAAGGACCCTGTTATAAGGCAATTCATAATGTGGGTTATGTAGGTAAAGCAGTTGAGATGTGGACTAAAATATTTGCTTACCCAAAAATCAAAATGCTTTTGCTGGCACCATGGGCCCATGAATGAGCCAGCCAGCATTAGGGAAGATAAAATGGTTTCCTTCCGTGTCATCTGGTTGTCACTGATGTCACCTCAACGCCTGTGCCATGATCATGTTTGTTGCACTAATAGGATATTACAAACATCGGTGGTACAGAAGGGAAATGTTTTATGTCAAGTGCTGGATGTATTTTACCAAGACTTAATTTTATTGTTGGAGGTCCAGAGAGTTGTCTTTCTCGTTACCATGGACAAAGTAGCTCAACTTGTCTGTACTGTCCAGTGAAATGTTTGTTTCCTTATAGGTCTGTATAGATTTCCCCAGACAATGGAAGGTACAGCAATCATAAAAGCTTGTACTTAAGAGGAATTAGTTGTTTACGTATTTTCTGATTTAACTGCTCTATAATTATACCTGCAATATAAACAGCAGTATTGGGAAATATTGCACAATTGCCTCTGGAAGCAGTTTTGTAACATAAATCTGTCTGAAATGGGTGGATTAAGCATATCCAGTTCACCTTGTGTATAGTTAATAGTTCTTGCTATTGAAGAGAGGAAATAACTGAGACTATAGGCCCATATGAGTCAGCAACGCTGGAAAATTGCAGATGTTGCAGACTGGAATGGCGCAAAAGTGATGAGTTATATCTAGTTGAGGGTTATATTGATGTGAGTGAAGTTTAATATTAAAATTTTGCCGACATGAAGAGATGTAGATGTAATTTTATTTTAAATTCATGAATGATTATTGGGATGGAGGGAAAATAGAGAAGTTTGATTAAATCTTTGAGAACCTCGGTAGTTTTTAATGTTTAAAATGAATCTGGGCTCTGCATTCTGTATACTGTATTTACTTTACAACCAGCATTTTAAAGTAATGTAATTTTAATTTATTATTTTGATCCTGAGATTTGTACTTTGTTTGAAAGCCAAGTAATCATAGTTAACATTCAAGCACTTTGGGGCACTATCCTGCATTGAGGGGCGCTATATAAATGCAAATTGTTGTTGTTGAACGAATTTCAGTCAGTCAACAGCTTTCAAATGCATCAGTTGCATTGCAAAGAATGAGTGGTTACAGATAGAAAATGTGGGTTTACTTTACAGCTTCTGTTTCCTTAATTGGACATTTAAGTCAGCGTTTTTGTGTAATCCAAACTTCTGATGGCCAGAAAGTTAGTATTTCACACCTTAAAGCTATTGGTATTGTGAAACCTTTTGAGAACCCAGTATGTGGCTGAAAAGTCTTCCATTGTGATGTCTACTTGTAGCTCTTAAGAATGTGGCTTTCTTTATTGTTCTTCATGAATTACCAGATCAGAATTGAATGGTGATTTGAAAATGGAACAAAACAATTTGAGTATTTTTGTCATCAATTCCTCCATATTTTCTGGGCTCTTTCCAAGAATAAGATCAACTTGAGCGTTGATCTTTGTCAAAGTGGAAAAATCTAGAGGAAGCTAGACAGAGGGGAAAGGATCTGTTTGATCAGGTTGCACAGTACCATTATATGGCTTCCAGCTTGTCTGGATGCAGCAGAGAGCTGCAAATCACACTGATGCTTTATTCTCGTTGCTTTGCTTGCTCCAGTCTTTGGAAGTTGTTGAAAATATCTTTTACAGCTGAAGAGAAACAAAATGCTGGAAATCTGAACTAAAAAGCAACAGTTGCTGTAAATACACATCAGGTCAACCAGTGTGTGAAAGAGAAGGGCAAGTTAATGTTTCATGGGTCCACCCGAAATGTTAGCATTCTCTTTATGTTGGCTCCAGGCCCTGCTGTCTTGTGCACAAAGTGCGACACTGACACTTGGACAATTGCTCTTTGTGCAGCCGAAGGTCTTTTGTTCAATAAAAAGTTGGATTTATTTCCGCGTGAAACTTTGGTATCCCCAACAGAAAGCTACCTTAAAATAATAATAATAATCCTTGCATTTGATATAGCGCTTTCCACGTCGGGAGGACGTCCCAAAGCGCTTCACAGAACACACTGTAAAGTGAATTGACTGTATATTTGTGGGCGAACGCGGCAGCCAATTGCGCACAGCAATGCCCCACAAACAGTCGTAGATTGAAAATGACCAATTTATTATTGTTTTTGGTTTTGGAGGGATTATTATTAGGCGTGTGGAGTAAGGAAACTTGCCCAAGGTCTCGCCCTGCCGGGAATTGAACTCAGGTCTCTCGCTTGCAAAGCGAGTGCTCTAACCACTGAACTACAGGACTCCACGTAGAGATACTGTAAATACTGTAGAGAGTGCCAGTAAAATTCTGTCTGAATGTTGAACCATATTTCTTTCTGATTTTCCCAGCAGCCCATTCCCCCCAACACTTAATTTCACTTCTGCCATTTTATCGATTGCTATTCAGGAAATTGAGTATCAGAGTTCCTACCTTCACTAGCTGCTCTGCAGTTCTCAGTGGTTGAATGTCTGAATTCTCGTGCTCCCATCCAATCTTTGGAAATCACAGTGAGGTTTCACGTACTACAACAATAACAACTTGCATTTACCTAAATAAGGGTAGGGAAGGCCAGGAACAAAGTTACTTGAAATTCAGGACTTGCTCCCATTTGCACCAGTCTTAATTTAGGAAATGTACAGCAAGTTGATGGGCTTCTGAAAGGCAAAAAGACAGATTAATGGTTTTTCATGTCCCTTTCTCAGAACATTAAAAAGATTACCTCAGGAACATTAACCTGACATTCTCTTAGATGTCCAATTTCCAGGATCCACAGTTTTTCCAGCGCTGATGCCTTGACTTTTTCTCTTGAGAGTTGAGAATTTGGAAACCTGCAGCAACATTCAGACATAATGATTTGTGGAATGCAAGTTCATTCACTCTTCATGCACTGTTGTCAATCATTTAGAAGCATGTTACACCATTTTATAATTCAAGAAACTAGAAATAAGAGAGTTAATGATCTCTAGATATTATAAAAACTACTTTAAATTTGAAAATTACGATTCGGTGTTTTCTGAATTTTGTGCCTTTCACAAATTCTACTTAAAAAATACTATTGAAATCTGATCGAAACTCAGCATTTTAATTTCATTTTTAAAATCCATTTTTCTCGCTCTTGTGTAACCAGTTCATTTTAGGACTAAAATGCCATTACTGTTATACTTTTAAATGTTCTTATCAATATCTGTTTCATTTTCAAGGTGATTTTTTTCGTTAAAAAATTTTAGAATTTAGAAACTCTGTTAACTTTAGAAAAATATCAGGTTAGCTCCACACCAGCCACAGAAACGCTGCAGCCGGCAGTAGTGGCCTGGACAATTAACAGCATTGTCCTGGTTTGTAGCTGCCACTGGAAATTGGGTGAAGAACCTCAGGGAGATGTAATGCGCTAGGGAGTAATAGAAGGGACTCTAGCTCCTGACATGATGGCATAGCCTGGGTTGCAGAAGCTGATGCTTTATATGCCACGCTTCCATCATTGTATATCACCTGACGTTCGTAGAATTTATACAGCACAGAAGGAGGCCATTTGGCCCATCGTGCCCGTGCCGGCTCCTGAAAGAGCTATCCAAATTAATCCCAATCCCCCACTCTCCCCATAGCCTTACACACTTGTCCTCCCCAAATATCTCTCCGCTTCTCTCTTGAAAGTTGTTTTCGAATCTGCTTCCACCATTCTTTCAGGCAGTGCATTCCAGATCCGAACAACTCACTGCGTGAGAAAACGTCTCCTCATCTCCCCTCTGGTTGTTTTGACAACAATCTTATATCTGTGTCCTCTGGTTATTGACCCACCGGCCAGTGGAAACAGTTTCTCACTGTTCACTCTATCAAATCCCCTCATGAATTTGAACACCTCTATTAAATCGCCCCTTCTCTGCTCCAAGGAGAATAATCCTCGCTTCTCTAGCCTTTCCTGATGACTGAAGTCCCTCATTCCTGGTACCATCCTGGTAAATCTCCTTTGCACCCTCTCCGATGCCTTGACATCCTTCCTAACTTGTGGTGCCCAGAATTGAACACAGTACTCTAGTTGAGGCCTAACCAGCGTTTTATAAAGGTGGTTCACAATCTCCTTAGTTTTGTATTCTATGCCCCTATTTATAAAGCCGTATGCAACGTTGTTGCATATTTGATGGTTATGAATGGTTTATGAATGTGTAGATATTTAGTGTAGTGCAACCACAACCAATGAAACTGTTTACCATTTGAAACAAAACCATCTCAGAACTAGGACTGTTCATTGCAGTTGGATTGCTGCTTGAAATAATATTGTTTGCAGCCGAAAACTTTTAATACAGTTTCTAACTTTAGTATAGGAAGTACATTTAGTGGACTATTTAGTGGTATCCCTTTTAAAGCGGACTGAGCAAATGCACTGAAACGTTTTTGTCCGTCTTGACGGTTGTTGACTCTAAACTATTTTGATCGTTATTTGAGCTCAGCTGAATTCACCAGACCAGAGGGTTTCATTAATAACCTTAAATGTTTTCAGAAGTTGAGATTATTGTGCAAAAAAGACTGGGACTTGTACAAAGATGTTGAAATTTTCATCCTTTCATATCTGAAATGCGCTCTGCTGCTGCTCTATCATGCTTTCCCTGTTTGAAATATTTCAAAGATTTTCTAAGATTTCATCCATTGAACGTGTTAGATGTTCTAATTGGTTCAGTAAACCTTTTATTAGAAGTGTAATTGATGCAGCAGACCAAAAACAATGTGCTGTCTAGTCAGCTAAATCAGTGCCAACCTGTGTGTGTGTGTGTGTGTGTGTGTGTGTATGTGTGTGTGTGCATGTGTCCTTTGGCGCAGTGCTTTGCAAACGTCTCCTAATCGTAGGTGAAATTTCCTAGTGAGTGATTATGAAATGTTTTTAAGTGGGAAATTCTATGCTGATGGTGGTTGGGGATAAGGTGAGAATGAGAGGCACTGTTAGGTGGTTAGTGTGTGTGTGGGGGGCACGGGCAGAGCACTCTAACTGTTGGGTTTCTCTGATATTTTTCTTGTCAATCTAGCGCTGTGCTTTATTTTTCAATCAATATTAGCCACACTTTGGTATAGGATACTGAGCTATAACTGCTTTCTGCTTCATGCTTTCCATTGCTTGTCTCCAGTGACAGCTAATCGCTTTCTCTTACAGAAAGTGAAGTTTCCATGCCTGCCGTACAGCAATCAATCACTTGGCTGTAAACAGCACTTTTGAGTTTTTTCTCCTCATTTTCTGCTATATTTGTCTGTTGCTCACCCGTGTTAGAAGATGCGATAGAAGCTTGCTTCTATGCTTGTGCTGCAATTACTGTAGAAGAGCCTGGGCATCTGGCTCATAATTGGATTTGTCCTCCCTCTATAAAGATCAGCTCCTGCTCTCTGCTTTGAACTTTATTCATAGTTGTGCAGTTAAAGTCCAGCTTACTAATGGGAGAAGGGAACTATAAGAATCGATTTCCTTATACACATTGTCCTATATAGTGGAGCTCCTGCTGGTACTTCTCTACCAGAAGATTGGTGGTGTGTGTGTAGAGCTAGAGAGGGAGAGAAAGAGAGAGGGGAAGAGGTTGATTTGAGGAAGGAGGAGAAGTGGGGCAGGCAACTACAAGTCCTTTGTTCCAAATCCGCACACTTTGACATTTTTCTTTCTGCCCTCCATATTATACACATTAGATAAAGTATATTACTTTATTAGAACCATATAGTTTTTTTTCCTGAAAATCTTAGTGCAGTACTAGTATCTCAAACCCATAGCTTTGTAATTGTTCAAACTCAACCTAATTACTTGGGTAATCTCTCTTTTTTCCGGAAGAAAAGCATGTTTCTTATTAAGTACGATTTTAAGAAGTAGAATATCTTACATTGGGTTAAGGGAATATCTTATCATTGGGTTAAGGGAAGGGCATTATGTTGGCTTTAAATTGTACAATGAGTCAGCATTGCACTGAATGGTAGGACAGAGCCACACCCATGCAGTTCCCCACGTGGTGATTTCTAAATCTTACCTATCCAAGTGAGAAGCCGGGTGAATGTTAGCAGCAATGACGTGGCTGATATCTCACTCTTTTTACCGCCATCCCCACCCTAACCGTGTTGATATTGGCAGAAACCTGTAAGCAGGTTTTGCGTGCGGACTTGTCCAGCAAATTAGCATCAGATTCTGATATCATTCTGAGAGTAAGAACTTTACAAAGGGAAAAAAATTGGCGTTAATGTGTTGAGTGTGTGAAGGTTACTGCTTCTGAAAAATCAAATTCTCCTGTTTTTCTAGCAAAGGGGCCAATCCTCTACCCTGCTTTAATTCATGCCTTGTGCTTTGTTCCACCTTCTTGCTTTCTTCTCTGCAATTGCTGCTCTTTCCTTTGTTGAGGTAGCCCACCAAAACTTCAGTTTAACTCAAGTATTGTGGGTATACGGTGGGGTGAGGTGGGATAGAGAAGAGATGGAAAATTGAAATGGTTGAATTAGACAGGCAAAAATTGATATTTGGAAGTGTATTAAGTCTGATTCTTGCTTTTTAACAGACAAATGGTAGCACGAGGTTTGCTGGATACGCTGAAGGCAGTCAGCGATGATGAAAAAGACTGCCTTGCTGTGCTGGAGAGAATAAGTAAATTAGCAGAAGATCCAGGTAACTTCAAGTATTTTAGGAACTGTCAAATTTTCTTTATTAATTTAAATTAAATATTCGTTCCTAATTATAAAACTTATGAATAGTGTATTTATTATATATATATACATATAAAAAACTATACAATACTTCATTCATTTCATGGCTGTTTGTGGAACATTGCTGTGTGCAAATTGGCTACTTAGTTTGCGCACAAACACACCGTTGCTTCACTCTACAGAATGTCCTGTGACTCACTTTGAGACGTCCTTCCGACACAAACGGCATTATAGCAAATATGAGGATTATTCTCAACATTGGTGACATTTTCCCTTGTAAATAAATAACAAACATTTTATTAATTACTGCATCCGAAGCTCTGAAACTTTTCCTGATGCTAGTAGCATTTTGTTTACTGTTTGAATGTGTGAGGTAATGGCATACAAAACTGTTCAGCACAGGAGAGCATTATTGTGCTGGAGACATGGTGTTCTTGTTAGATTTACTGGTGACTGAACTATCTGACCCTAAATCATGGGACACTAATTTCCACATTACAAATAACCAGGAGAAAACCAATTTGCTTGGTCTTGAGTGCATGCCTGGTAGAAGTAATGCATGGTTATTAGCAAGGAGATAACCAGGAGGTATTTGATAAATGTAATTGCTCACATTTTATTTGACTTGCTGGATATTCAAACTTACTTTAACCCAAAGAACTTTTGCTCACATGATTTAGTCCCTTGTGATTTTAGACATAATACAGGCACGCCTTGTTTTGCAAAGTTGTTTTAACTAGAAGTGACTCTGCAATAACTCCAGCTGGCACTTAGGAACTCTTTTCATTGAAGTGGCAGGGTGGATTTAATAGGACTGGCTGCTGCTCAGAAACAACCAAAGTGCAATTGTTCTTAAAGTTGAGGATGACAATTTCATTTTCTGACATGTGGACATATCCTGATCTCAAGGGAGGGTCCACACAGATCAGCAATATTTTTATAAACATACATACAAGAAAAATGACTGCTTTTTACAAGCAGGCTGAGGCACACAGCCAGAAAAAATGTCTGTCACTGATGGAATTTTTACATCGCCTTTCACTGTCAAAGTACAAGCGACTCTGTCAAATATAATCTTTAGTATTGCAGCAGAGCAGCTGGGAACAATAATGGAGCTGCATTCTTGTCAGGGAATCAAAGTGCTTCCTTCCCTGTATCCTAAATAAAGCTGAAGTTTCATATGGGTCGTGAGACGTATTGCTGGCACTGCAGGGTTTTTAATGCCAAAAATAAATGGGTTAATTCTGAAGTCAAAAAGTAATGAATTTTAGCAATGTTCAGAGCTCTTGGTGCAGTTTTAACAGTGTGACCTCTTGTGGAAAAGTCACTCAGTTGATTCTTATGGCACCAAACTATGACAGTTTTGTCTGTACTGCAAGGTTTAAAGAGACCTTAACTGCAGGATAACTGACATTGCAGGAGTTATTTAGAGAGCATGCAAAGCTACAACTGGCACCCCAGAGGAATTAGTGAAGTAAATTTCTTTGAAAGTATTTTCTTCTCTTTGAATAGGAATAGGCTGGTTGATCCTTCTAGCCTGTTTCGTTATTTTATTGGATGAAGGCAGATCCTTTTTATCTCACTTCTGAGAAGTTTACTACTAATAATATTTTTTGCATTTGATATAGCGCCTTATCACATCGTTGAGACGTCTCAAAATGCTTCACAGAATATATTGTAAAGTGGAATTGACTCTATTTAGTAGGTGAAATATGACAATCAATTTATTAATTGATATACATTACATATAATATAAATTTTAAAATAATTATATTAATTTATTAATTAATTAGGTTCATTCTAAAGTGAAGATTATATCTTTTGTTTTTGATAATCTTACCACAGGGAAGAGTCATCCTCATCCAGTTTTCCCATTTACCTTAATTATTTCAAACACCTCAGCTCCAGGGAATATAACTCAAATTTACCCAAGATCTCATCAGAACTAAATCATTTTAACCCAGATATTAATCTGGTGAATTATTGATGGGTCCCCTCCAAGGATAATATGCCTGTCCTGAGGTTCACTGCCCCAAACTGAGTCTTACTCTCCAATTGAGATTTGACCAGCACTCTCCACGATTGTGACTCAAAGTCAGCAATGGGTAACTAGTATTGGGTGTTTCTCAAAATTATTTATAATTTTTCTGGCGAGTGATTATTCAGCACAATTTATATTTATATATCATGCTTGATATCAGGAGGACATCTCAAAGGGAGGGTTTTGATAAAATATAAATTGTTTCCACTGTTCAGTGAGTCAGTTAAATGTTAGAATTTTTAGAGGGTTGTGGGGACAGGAAAGGCCCTGAAGCAGAATTTGTAATAGCTTTTAAAGGGGAATTTATCAAATATTTGTCTGTGGGGAAAGAGGAGGGAGTGACACTAAATAAGTAGCTCTTCCAGACAGTAGTCATGATATGCTATAAAATTCTATACTATCTGTTGTCGAAAACATAACGATATGATGTATAATTGGTAGAGTTGCCTATTTTAGTGACTATCACAAAAATCTGGCTATTTTTACAGAGCCAACAGTGCGTGCAGAATTGATGGAACAAGTACCTCATATTGCCATATTCTGCCAAGAGAATAGGCCTTCCATTCCTTACGCTTTCTCCAAATACTTGTTACCCTTTATGGTTCGATGCCTTGCAGACCCCAACAACCAGGTAAGACATTTTCAGCAGACATGGACAATGTTGGAATAGAAGATGTTTAATTGATCAACCTTTCATTCAGAGAACTGTAAAATTAGTTAAAAGCATCTAAGCTTGAACTGGTTTGCTTCTAGGTGAGAAAGACCAGCCAGGCAGCATTGCTAGTTGTGCTAGAACACGAGCTAATAGAAAGGTATGATGTGGAAACCAAAGTGTGCCCTGTTCTACTGGATCTGACTGCACCTGAGAGCAATGACGATCTGAAAACGGAAGCTGTAGCAGTAAGTGTAACTACCAAGTTTTCTTTTCACGAAACTAATTCAGTTCTTCAATTCCTATTGAAATTGGAGGTAATCAAGAGCATCAACATCTATTGCATGAATTAGAGAATGGTAGGTAGAATGCTTAGAGTAGAAGGATGTTGTATTGCTTCAGTCTTGGGGGATTTACATTTGCTGCTTTACCTTGTTGAGGAGTATAATATCAGTGGGAGAAAATAGTGATGGTATAGATTGTCCTCACAATGTTGTAAAGTCTGTGCTTGCAGAGCCCAGTGAAATGTTCTTGTTCGGCATTTGATCCAGATAGCATTCTAAAGGTCGTGTCCCGGGGAAGCTTTTATATATTTTTTAAAAAGTTGTGGTTTAAATGTTCAAAATGCTATTGTAAACGCGAGGATTGTTTAGGATATTTATGTGTAGAAATTTCATTTGCAATTCAGGTATTTTGCAAGAGCAATCTTAGCTGAGAGAGCCGTGTATCATCAACAGTATAAAAAGAAAATGTAAACTTAGCCTTATTTACATTGCCTGCATTTACCTTCATTGTAGATAATGTGTAAGATGGCTCCGATGGTAGGAAAAGACATCACAGAAAGATTTATACTGCACCGATTCTGTGAGATGTGCTGTGATTGCAGGATGTTCCATGTTCGTAAGGTCAGTCCATTTGTTTTTACTCAGTTAAGAACAACAACAACTTGCATTTATATAGTGCCCTTCACGCTGGGTAGCAGCCCGGAGCGCTTAACAGTAGCTAAGTCTGACCCCCAAGTCAGAAAGAGAGGGAGTGGGGAGGTGACCATAAGCACGATCAAAAACGAAGGTCTTTAGGCAGGATTTGAAAGTGGGGAGATTGGGTGAGAGAGTTCCGGAGCTTCGGAGCGTAGTGGCTGAAAGCACGGCCGGTGATGGTGGAGCGGAGGGGGTAGGGAGATGAACAGGAGGCCGGAGCCGGCCAAGTGGAGGCAGCGGGTAGTAGTGGAGTGGGGTTAAGCAAGTCGGAAAGATAGGGAAGTGTGAGGGCATGAAGGGATTGAAAACGTTTTAACGTTTAACTGCTTATTGTTAAGACATCTTTCATGCATATAAGAAATCCGACTCCTCTTCCAGGTTTGTGCTGCCAACTTTGGAGAGATATCCAGTGTCGTTGGTCGTGAAGCTACTGAAGAGTTATTGGTAGGTATGAATTTTCTTTGGTCAACCAGATATCTTATAAATCTTAATAAAGCCAGATAGAAGTAAATCTTTGAAGGTGGCAGGTTAGTTAGATAAAGCTGTTAAAAAGTATACGGGATTCTAGGCTTTATAAATAGGGGCACAGAATACAAAAGTCAGGAATAATAATAATAATCCTTGCATTTGATATAGCGCTTTTCACGTCTTCTAGACGTCCCAAAGCGCTTCACAGAATATACTGTAAAGTGAATTGACTGTATATTTGTGGGCGAACGCGGCAGCCAATTGCGTACAGCAATGTCCCACAAACAGTCATGGATTGAAAATGACCAATTTATTATTGTTTTTGGTTTTGGAGGGATTATTACTAGGCGTGTGGAGTAAGGAAACTTACCTAAGGTTTCGCCCTGCCTGGAATTGAACTCCGGTCTCTCACTTGCAAAGTGAGTGCTCTAACCACTGAGCTACAGGACTCCACAAAGTTATGATGAACCTTCATAAAACACTGGTTAGACCTCAGCTAGAGACAGTGTTCACCACACTTTAGGAAGGATGTCAAGGCATTGGAGAAGGTGCAAAGGAGATTTACCAGGATGGTACCAGGAATGAGGGACTTCAGTTATCTGTAGAGGCTAAAGAAGCGAGGATTATTCTCCTCGGAGCAGAGAAGGGTAAGAATAGACTTGATAGAAGTTTTCAAAATTATGAGGGGATTCGATAGAGTGAACAAAGAGAAACTATTTCCACTGGCAGGTGGGTTGGTTACCTGAGGACATCAATTTTAAAATAGTTGTTAAAAGAAACAGAGGGGAGGTGAGAATTTTTTTTACACAGAGAGTTCAGATCTGGAATGCATTGCCTGAAAGGGTGGTGGAAGCCGATTCGGTAACAACTTTTAAGAGAGAAATAGATAATTATTTGGGGAGGATAAGTAGAGGGATTGATTCGGATAGCTCTTTTCAAAGAGCCAGCACAGACATGATGGGCCGAATGGCCTCCTTCTGTGCTGTATAATTCTATGATATCTTGATGTATGCGAAAACTCATCACCATACCTAACAGTATCCAAACCAGACTGAGTTCCATGTATGCCCACCACACATGGAAATTCCTATGTCTGGAATAGAATGCTTTCCCCAGAGGGATGCATCCCGGTTACCCAATTGCAGGGAGCATTAGGTGCAGGTTGGCAAGAGCTTAGGGGCCCCGGTGTGCGTTGGGGTAACTGTTGGAGTTTAACCAGCTAAAACTGTACAGTTTACCATTGAGAGCACTGCCTGACAAGCTTTCTGGTACTATTGGGAGAATGACAAAAAACAAAATATATTTGTTTGAAGATTTTAATTGTACACTCATTCATTGCTTGAAATGTTTATTGTAGTGCATTCCATGAAGACTATTGGGATTCTGAATTTAATAATAATCCTTGCATTTGATATGGAGCCTTATGTTGTAAACATGTCTTGAAGCACTTCACAGTGTAAAGTGTGGTGACTTTGTATTTTGTAGGTGAATGCAGCAGCCAATATGCACACACCAATGTCCCACAAACAGCAAATGAGTGAATGATTAATTTTATTTGAGAGATTGTTGGCGAGGATATCGTCAGCAACTACCTTCTCTTTTCGAATAGTGCCATGGACAGGCAGACAGGATCTGGGTTCAGGCACAGCACTTCCAGCATTGCATTGGTGTGTCAGTCTACACTGCATCAGTTCCAAGTCCTGACATGGGACTTGAACCCACAACCTTCTGACTCTTGAGGCAAGAATGCCACCAACTGAGTCAGTCAGGCTGAATTTATTATGTTGAGCTTTCCAAATGCACTTGGGCTTAATAGATGTGAAATCTTTAGAGTAGAATTGATGGTTAATAAAACTGGTATTTTCTTTCCTGAAGGTATAGGCTTTTTGGGGGTTGGGTGCCAGTTGCCATTCACTATCCATCCCAAGTTGCAAAGTATCCACATGGACAATGAGTTTGGGGAGTGTAGCAAAATGGGAGAGAAAATCTCTGGCAAACCTGTTCTCACCTCGTATCCACAAACTGACATGTTTTAGGCAGGAAGTCACTGGGTGACGAGTAGTAATGTTGGCTGTGTTTTTCTTCTTTCTTGTCTAGGAGTTGCTTACGGTGATTGCAGTAGCCCCGGCTGCTTGTCTGTTGCTTAGCATTGACACCCTTGCCTCTTAGGGTTGAATGTTTTAAATTTATTTACTACCTGTCAAGTTAATTTTTGCAAATTAGATTTTTCTCACCTGGGAAAATTACTTTTAAATTGAAATCGTTCAGATCTAAAAGGATAGGCCTTTTGATATAAATACTCAGACAGTTTGAGGTGAAGGACATTGTCCGGGTTACATAGGATCCAATATAGCAGGAAATCAAAGACAAAAATCATAAGGAATCTGATGAAGATGGACAGATTAATTTCTCCCGTTAGTAACTGGAGAATTGCTTCATTTCTCATCTTCACCATTGTTGGTAGCTGCTTCAGACTTGAATTTTAATTTAAAGGTAAATGCAATCAATTGAATTGCAATCCTATTTGTAGGCAGACATTGGAGGAGAGGGAAGAGAAAATACATGAATATAAATCCAGTTATTTGAGACATGACTCTGCTTGATTACATGTTAACTTGTGCAAGGGTTTTTGAAGATTTGTGTCCAGTATTACAGCACAAGGTCTTTTTGACTCACCACATTAGGCCTTTGACTTGCTACACTTCCTGTTCACTCAGAAATTGACACAAATGCCATCTGTGGTACCCTTCTCGAGCCCATGGAATGCTGATTTCAGCTGATGCTCATCTGTTGCCAATTATTTCCTCTCCTGCTCTTAACCAGTTGAAATAGTAAACTGCAGGGAAGATGTATTCTTCAGAAGGTAGAACTGAGCAGCTTGAGCTTCTCATTCTTTTTGACTTTTTGGCTCTTTTGGAAAAGTTGTTAAATGGAAATGATTCTGAATTTTTTAAAAATCGAAATTACAAAGGTTGCACGGTTTAGTCATTGATCTATGAACTGTCTAATTATTTTTCCTACCTTAGGCAGCTATGGAAATTGTTCTATTGCGACACACATTAAGCAGTTTCTTTTCACACTTTTGTTTTGCAATTTTATTGGCTGACTTCAGAGTGTACTTGAAATAAACCCTCTGGAATATTGTGACGTCAATGTTGTGTTAAACTAGTGTGCTCTGTTTTTAAAAGACCTAAAAACTGAACCTCAGAGTGCATACAGCTGGGACCTTGGAAAGCTCAACAGCTGGAAAAAATAAATGTCCCGAAATGTCTCCTTTCCACTATCGCTACAAAATCCTCATGTAAAATAACATGAAACAAGGCCTAAAATGTTTTTGTTGTTATTCCTGTACAGTTGCCCAGGTTTTTTCAGCTCTGCTCTGATAATGTATGGGGAGTAAGGAAAGCATGTGCCGAGTGCTTTATGGGTGTATCTTGTGCAACCTCTCAGGATGTTCGTAGAACCAAACTGTCTTCACTCTTCATTAACCTGATCAGTGACCCCTCGAGATGGGTGAGTTCACTTCGTTTATTCTGCATCTTTCTCACATTTTGTTCAGTGTACAACAAAATGCACATGTGTGAAGTCATCCTGGCTACAGTTTGTTTTCCCAGTAAATACCAGTTTACATAATTTTGTTGTTGCACACACATCTTTGCTTAGTTTCAACCTGTTTAAATGGGTTATGGTACATTTTCTGATGTTCTGCTTGAACATGTATCGTAGTGTCATTTGCATATGCTATGCATGTTTTCAACTCTTACATTACTGACTTCCACACCCTTGGAAACATTGGAGTAAAAGTAAGGTATTTGACTTATTGTTCCTGTTTATCTCATTTTATTGCTTTTTTTCTAATCCCATTTCTTTGCCTTTTTCATGACTGCATGCTCTTGTACCAAAACTGATTTAAGCTTGTGAGGAGACGTTTAAGTTACTTTACTCTTTACGACATGCCCTTTTTTATTTGATTTGTTTTTAATATGTTTTAGATAGAAAACCAGTCTTGAAGCTTCGCTCACATTCACAAGTTGCATGAACTTCGCTTTTATTCCTTGGGTCACTAGAACTGGTTCTTCTATATTGTTTGTATTCCACACTTGGTTGCCAATCTTCCATCTGGAAACACTGCTACAGACTGTGATGGGAGTTCCTATTTGGCGACAGGGTTTGACATTGAAGTGTTTTATTTCCAGGTTCGGCAAGCCGCCTTCCAGTCATTAGGCCCTTTTATCTCAACCTTTGCCAATCCTTCCAGTGCTGATCAGTACTTCAAAGAAGACCTGCTTTCTCCCAGGAATGTTGTGGAAGGTAAAGGGACAGAGAGTGATAATGGGTGAGTGTTGGGTACAGAATAGTTAATGTATCTATTTGTTATTAATAATAGTTTTGTTAATTTGCTTAATATTTTCTCCCTTTCCCTTTTTCTGTTCATTTTCTTTCCATTTCTGAAGATCTATAGATCCCTTACTTTTGTTTGGTGCACTGTTCCCACTGGTATCTTGGTCCATTTGGCTGTTATCCATGTGCAAATATCGGTGCACTATTCAAATATGGAGGGGACTTTAAAATGGACACCAATGAAGTCTTCACTTGACAACAACAGCTTGCATTTATATAGTGTCCCTCATTCAGGCTAGCATCCCAGAGAGCTTGACAGCTCGACCCCAAGAACATCTTCCCATCGCTTAAGTCCACACATATATCAGTCAAGCCCAGTACTGACCTCGCACAAGATCCACACACTCTACACACAGACACTCGTTCTAATAGGAATCACTGGATAGTAATGAAGATTGAAAGTTTTGATGATGCTTCCCCTCCCTAATTGTCGTCATTGCTACCATAGTTTGGCATTCACTAACTCTATAACCAACCAGGGCTCAAACCTGTAACCTGGTCTGTCTGATTTTTGTGTGGTATCTTTATCCCTTTGGCCATTGGTGTGAAAGAATAGTTTGGTTTGAACTATCAATATAAATATTAAAGGCGCTTTAGAAGTCTGTATTGTATTATCCAAATGGAATGTCAGTAAATGTTTTTTGTCTGATGTATTTTCTCACATATTCTGGCTTGGCATTACTAAAGTGCGTGCCGACTATTAACAATGCCAATTATTCAACTTTTTTTGAAATAGAAAAAACACAGCCAGAGAAATGTAACTTATTCCTTCCTGGTTCGGGTCAGGACTGTACCAGAAATTCCATTTTGTCATAGTTAACATTCCAAAAGTAAGCGGAATATTTTTGTCTAGAATTACTGTCTTGTGAGCCTGAAATTCCCTCCAGATGGACAGCAGTCTGCATCATTATTGGGCTTTGATCTTCGGTAAAGCACACTTTATTTTAACTAGTAGTCTTTTACAGAACTATTGCATGCCTTTTTTGAAACTAGCCTTTTGTTTTAAACCATCAAACATTTTATTAAATTACTAGCAAACTCCCATGTTAATGCTGCTTTGATGCTCCCAAACAGTGTCTGTAAATTAACAAGCCTGTTAACCACTCGTGCAGACTACTTTCTGATCTGTTTCCACATGTCTTTGTTTACCACGTAATTAGGAACATGGTTGTCAGTCGATTGGCGGATTGCTTTTCCAGGGATAATAATCCCTTCAAAAAATAATAATAATAATTGGTCACTCAATCCACAACTGTTTGTGGGACAATGCTGAATGCAATTGGCTGCCTCATCTCGCCCACAAAATATAGTGAATTCACTTACAGTATATTCTGTACTTTGCACTTTGAGACGTCTTGAAGACGTGATAAGGCACTATATCAAATGCAAGGATTGTTATATTATTATGTTGCAAAAGGGATGGAACACTCAAATGGTGTATGAGTTTCCTGTGTAGTGAATGTTGATAACAAATCATATGGCTTTTGTCCTTTGCTTTAGAGTAAAGCATGCAGCAGAACCAGAAGAGATCATGGCTGGGGTTGTGAAAAGTGAGGCAGAAGAACTAGCATCATGCCATAGTTGTGCTGTGGAATCGTTAAGTCCAGAAATTGAACTCTCTCCAAAAGATGAACTAATATCAAAAGATAACAGTGAATGTAGCAGTGATCCTAATTGCACCAAGGCAGCAACCTTGCAGCCAAACTCTGAATGCTTTGTGTGTCCCAAACTCCAAACGAATCCTGATTTAACCACAAGCTATTCATCATATTCAGACAGTGCAATAGTAGTACCATCCCAACAAGAATCCTCTTCAGAAAATGCTGTCATTCCAGAGGACATGTACAACTCATTCCATTACTGGAGGACTCCTATTCCAGCAATAGACCTTGATTTGGAACTACGACCGGAGTCTTCAGATTTGCAGGAAAGCAAAGCTCCCGCGCAGGCAGATGCAGATGCATCGTTTGGCTCCCTGACCTTCAGCACAGCTACCAGAAGAAAACTGGAGGAAATGCTGGAAAACTTAGAACCACACACAGATGACCCGGAAGTAAAAGGTATGAAAAACCATATCGTTTTCATCCCTTGTTAACCCACTCTAGAAATAGTGATGTAATTCCTTTGTATTTTAATCTAATAGAGAAGTCTTAACCATGTGAAGATTTATGCCCCAATGTAATTTGGATTTTTAAAAAAAAATTCCACAAACCAACTTGTATGAATTCTTATTCAGGTCAATCTTTATTCAGAAGTGTTTGAAATAAAATTTATTTTGCTCTGCTATTTAGATTTGTGAACAGATTGTCTAATGTTGTCAGTGTATAAAATGTTGCTGCACTGAACAAGAGATGAAACGCTACTGCGTTTCGTCCACAAAATATACAGTCAATTCACTTTACAGTATATTTCTGTGAAGCGGTTTGAGATGTCTCAAGGATGTGATAAGGTGCTATATCAAATACAAGGATTATTAGTATAAGGTTCCATGGTTATAAGTTTAAATATCTTGTACGCTGTTTGTTTTCTTTTTTCTTTACACTTTGACCATATTAACTTCATTATAAAACATGGATTTAGATGTAAAGTTCTCATTTATTTATGAAAATGTACTCAGCATCTCTATACAACATGTACAATACAGTGTAAAAACTCCATCCACATTCCCTTCGCCTCGCTCCCTCCCTTGCCTCCTTCAAAGTGCATCTCAGAACCTTCCTCTTTGACCACGCCTTTGGTCACCCTCCACCTTCCCCGATCCCGACCCTCAGCTCAGTTCCAAATCCCTGACTGTACAGCGCTTTGGGACGTCGTCCCAACGTGAAAGGTGCTATACAAATGTAATTTTGTATTGTATTGAAACAGTGTGATGCGTCCATAACTTTAGACCCTGTGTTTTTATGGGCCCATGAAAAGAAATGGCTACTGGTGCAGGAAGCCAGACATTTTGTCCTGGGCGTATAACAACAACAACAAGATTCCATTTATAGAGCGCCTTTCACGTCAGGAGGACGTCCCAAGGCGCTGCACAGTTGGGTCATGACCCGAGCAGGGGGGAAATGGTCAGGGTGAGGGGAGGGAAGGGAGGGAGAGAGGAGGGGGAAATGGTCAGGGTGAGGGGAGGGAAGGGAGGGAGCGAGGAGGAGGAAGAGAGTCGAGAGGGGAGCTGAAGGCACGGTCAAAGAGAAAGGTTTTGAGACCGGCCTTGAAGGAGGAAAGGGAGGAAGCAAGGCGAAGGCACTGGGGGATGGAGTTCCAGAGCCTGGGGGCTGAGAGGCTGAAGGCCCGACCACCGATGGTAGGGCGGTTGGGGCGGGGGACGTGGAGCAGACCGGAGCCAGAGGAACGGAGGGTACGGGCAGGTAGGTAGGGGGATAGTAGGTTGGAGAGGTAGGAGGGAGCAAGGCCGTGAATGGCCTTGTAGGTGAGGATGAGGATCTTGAAATCAATCCTCTGGGGGATGGGGAGCCAGTGGAGGCGAGCGAGGGTGGGAGTGATGTGATCGCGAAGCCTGGTGCGGGACAGTACACGAGCTGCAGAGTTCTGAATGACCTGCAGCTTGTGGAGGGAGGTGGCGGGAAGGCCGGCGAGGAGAGAGTTCCCATAGTCCAGCCTTGAGGTGACAAAGGCGTGAACCAGGGTTTCAGCGGCGTGAGGGGTGAGGTAGTGCCGTAATCTGGCGATATTCCGGAGGTGATGGAAGGCGGTGCCAGTTGTGGTGCGGATGTGAGGGAGAAAGGACAGCTCAGGGTCGAACAAAACGCCGAGGTTCCTGACTGGCTTTGAGAGGTGGAGAGTGCAGCCTTGGATGCTGATGGTGTCAGCGCCTGAGGTGCGGAGGCGCTGACGTGAGCCAATCAGGAGGGCCTCGGTTTTTCGCACGTTGAGCTGAAGAAAGTTGTCTCTCGTCCAGGACTCGATGTCGGACAGGCAGGCTGTCAGGACATCGGTGGTCGTGGAGTTGAGAGTAGAGGAGGAAAGGTAGAGTTGGGTGTCATCCGCATACATGTGGAAGTTAACCCCATGTTTGCGGATGATGTCACCAAGGGGGAGCATATAGAG
This sequence comes from Callorhinchus milii, assembly GCF_018977255.1. Lineage (NCBI taxonomy): Eukaryota > Metazoa > Chordata > Chondrichthyes > Chimaeriformes > Callorhinchidae > Callorhinchus > Callorhinchus milii. The sequence continues at coordinate 116,669,524 of NW_024704743.1, read as the reverse complement.
GGTGAAGAGGAGGGGACCGAGGACAGAGCCCTGAGGGACACCACATGAGACAGTACGGGGGGTGGAGGAGAAGCCATTCGTTGAGACGAAGTGAAGACGGTGGGAAAGGTACGACCTAAACCATTCAAGGACAGTGCCTTGAAGGTTGAGGTGGGAGGACAAGCGGTGGAGTAGGATAGCGTGGTCGACCGTATCGAATGCTGCCGATAGGTCGAGGAGGACGAGGAGACAGAGGGAGCCCTGGTCACAGATGGTCAGGATATCATTGGTGACCTTGACCAGCACTAATAATAACTGTGGTTCCACGGGATGCCAGTGCTTTAAGCAAACTTACATTATAGTCTCATTTATTTGGTTTTAGTGGAATTTTTTTCCTATTTCCTCAAACATGGAATTACATAACCATACAATGTTACACAAAGACTGTTTGGCCCTTTTAAGTCTGCACCAGTGTTTTTGTGCAGATGAACCACTTCATCTGATTCCACTTCTGCTTTCTACCCAATCCCTGTAAGTATTCTTTGAGCATCTGTGTAATTCTCCACTGGGGGGTGGTGTGTTTGTTCGCCGGTGTGTCTAGTGCTATGAGAATCAATGTCAACATTAAGCAAGACTGAGAACTGAATTAAATCAATTTGACAACATATAGCATATAAAAAGAATTTTGGCATTCAGGTGACGTGCAACTAACTGTAAACCTTGACAAAATTACTGCCTTATTACTGCTGCTTAGTCTGCATTGTGTATGTAATTTTCTGCCCATCTTTAATTCCTTCCTCTGTGGCCTCCCCAATGCAATCCCATCAGGCTACTGGGCATGGTAATCTGACCATCAACATCCTTTGATTTTTACGTAGGGGCCTCTTGTTTTTTTTAAATACAAATCTACGTGATGACTCAACTGATATTGAGAACGTGCTGCATTGGGAATGTGCTTATTGTTTCACAATCCAGCACAGCAATTTGCACATTTGTAAACTCCATTGTCACTTGTGCTCATAAATCTCAGAGAATGTTTGAGTGCGCCTAGTGTATGTGTGTGTTTGTACTATAAAACAAAACAAGGATTTTCAGCATAAAGTGGACATGGGTAACGTATACATAAATACACCCGAGCTTTATTTTTAGGCGGTTAATTGGAGTCAATAAAATCCCAGCCTGAGTTATAACAGGGTCACATTAGCCGGTTTCACTGTGCTTGTGCCCAGTTAGTTGGCTTCCTGGGCTGTTAAAAAAAAGACAACATTCACGTCATCAGGTCATTGTCAATGTCACTACCTGTGTACTGCTCTGCACATATGATCTAATAACCTGGAATTTGGCTATTTGTAGTAAGGCGCCAGCTGACTGCACACATTCGCAGTGAATGGGGTTCACACCCAAGTCACGTTACAAACAGGCTTACGCTATATTAATCTCCTTATTTAAAAAAGGACATACTTGCCCTAGAGGGTGTGCAGCGTAGATTCATTAGGTTAGTTCCTGGGATGAGGGGACTGACCTATGAGGATAGGCTGAATAAACTAGGGCTATTTTCTCTAGAGTACAGAAGAACTAGGGGAGATCTTATTGAAACATAAGATTCTTAAAGGGCTGATAAAGTAGACACTGAGGGTCTGTTTCCCCTGGTAGGAGAATCTATAACCAGGGGTCACAGTCTTAAAATTAAGGGTCAGCCTTTTAGAACAGAGTTGAGGAAACATTTCTTCACTCAGAGGGTCAGAGGGTAGTGAATTTATGGAACACTCAGTCCTTGAACATCTTCAAGGCTGAGACTGATAGATTTTTAAAAAATAGAGGGATTAGGGGATATGGGGATAGGGCAGGTAATTAGAGTTAGGTCTGAAGATCAGCCATGATCGTATCGAATGGCGGGGCACAGGCTCGAGGGGCCGAATGGCCCACTCCGGCTCCTAATTCTTATGTTCTTATATTGAAGCACGTTATAATGGGTCTGCATGTAGATGAGGCCCATAGTGTATAGTAATGGATAATATTGTGAAAGTTTGCAGGGCAAAGACATGGCCTGACGTTTTGAATTGATTAGCAGTCAAAAAATTATGAATAAACAAGCAGTCAAAGGACAGGAAAAGCAATCAATGTGCAGTGACTCCACAATATATGTAAATGTTGGAAGATCCAGTTATAAAAGTAACCTGGCAGACAGATTAACCTGGCCACAGGGTGGCTGAAGGCACGGTTGAAGAAGAGGGTTTAAGACATGCCTTGAAGGAGGCAAGGGAAGGAACGAGGTTTTGTGATACTACTGAATTAAACCTGGATCCCGATTTCAATTGTGCAGTAATGCATGGTGCATTGTATTTAGCCATTACCACTGAAAGTTCGTTGGATTCTAGGAATGTACCCTGAGAGGCATTCCTTCATTTGTGAGCTCCAAGATATAATGGCAGCAAGTCTTGAGCAATCATCATTGAATAAGGTCTCCCTTACTGTTGCATTATCGCCAAGATTGCACTAGAATTTAAATAGACTAGAGTAGAAGTGTGGACTTTCAAGGACAGGAGATAAACTGGTGTATTTTGTGCCTTTGTTTGTGAATTTGGGATCTTTACAGCATTTGCAGGAAATAAAATCAGCCGTATAGTCCCATTATATTATATAAGGTGATTATTTCACACACCCCTACCACATATTGAGTTTTACATGTAGTGAGGTTGTATTGTATAGTGTTCATGAAGAGCAGGAGAAGTTTTAGCACTTTGGGGTGTCCTTCTGACGTGGAGGGAGCTATACAAATGTAATTTGTGTTTTATTATGTGCCTCATAAAATCAAACCCTGCTGACCCAATTGGTGCTGAGGAACCTGCTACCATTGATCACTTCCCACTTGGCAAAATTGTGCCTTTGTTGATGAATTAAGAGCATATCATATCCTGCAATGTGCTACTGGTACACCAGTAATGGCTAACCTAAGCAGTTTCAGTAAAAGCTTAGAAAAAGGTCACACATATTCTGTAGTTAATGCATGTCATATGGAAGTAACAAAAGTGTGCATGTATTGCATTGTTTAAAGTTCTTAAAAGCCAAGTAGTTCCTTCCTCTGCTATCATTCCTCAAGGCGAGGTGATTGTGGGTCTAGTTTCAGAGGAAAGAGGTCAAGTGCTTCACCACAAACAACAACTTGCACTTATGTAGCGCCATCAGGGTAGCATCTCAGAGCGCTTAACAGTGGCGGAGCTCTGAGCCGGGGGGGGATGTGGCCGTAAGCACAGCCGACCCGGAGGGTTTTCAGGTGGGACTTGATAAAGGGGGAAAGAGGAGGCAAGGCGGAGGGATAGAGAAAGTGTTCCCGAGTTTCGGGATGCAGTGGCTGAAAGCGCAATCTCCGATGGTGGGGGGGAGGGTGTGAGGGATGAGCAGGAGGCCAGTGCCAGTCGAGCGGAGGCCCCAGATGGTGGATTGGGGAGTGGAGAGGTCGGGAGGTGCCAGAGAGTAAAGGGATTTGAACACAAGTGTGAGGATCTTGAAGTTGATCCATTCAGTGATGGGGAGCCAGTGGAGCCTGGCCAGAACTGGTGAGATGTGGGTACGGAGTTTGGTCTGGGTAAGTATGCAGGTGGCAGAGTTCTGAATGAGATGGATTTTTTGAATAGTGGAGCTGGGGAGACCGGTTAGGAGTGCATTTGAGTAATCCAGGCGGGAGGTGACAAACACATGCCCGAAGGTTTCGGTTGTATTTGGCGTAAGGTACGGTCGCAGGCAGAGATGGAAGAAGGTGGTCCTGGTTAGGGATCGAATTTTGGGGAGGAAGGAGAGCTGGGGATCGAACTGGATGCCTAGATTGTGCACTGGTTCAGTGAGCATGAGGGAAAGCCCAGGGAGGTTAAGGAGTTCAGATCCGCAGGAGTGAAGATGTTGCTGGGACCAAGGCGTATGGCTTCTGTCTTGTCCACATTCAGCTGCAGGAAGTTTGCACTCATCCAGGCCTTGATGTCTACCAGACAAGCTGATAGAACATCAGCGGACCTGGAGTGAATACCGGAGGAGTCAAAGTAGATTTGTGTGTCATCCACATACATGTGGAAGTTTACCCCATGTCTGCGGGTGACATCGCCCAGTGGGAGCATATACATCAGGAAAAGAAGAGAGCCAAGGATGGAGAACAAAGAGGAAGAAGGTATTCCTTCCAGAATACCAATTCTGCCATTTTCCCATTAGATTTAATTGTTTATTAAATGAGTCCAGTGTTTTACCCTTTAAGCTGATTCAACTGGCAATCCTTCTGTTTAAATAAATGCTTTCTTCTGTCTGCTCTAAAGTTGCCATGAACTTGAGTTCTCTTGGCATATCTGATTGTATTGTTCTTGGTATTACTCTCTATATCCCACTGAGCATCTCTCTCACTCCTGAGATGTATTCAATTCAGATGTTCGTGCATGGCTTATTAGAGAGCACTGGCATATAAGTTAAAGCCTACATGCCCTCTATTTTTAGGAACCCAGAGTCTGTTTAACATTTATTTCTGAAATGATCATGGGAGCAGAAAAATTCTTGACATTCATGTATTCATTTAAGAAATGGCAATTCTGAAAATGCAGAAGAAATTTCACAATGTTTCTTTTTACCCTCAACAGCACAAGTGGATGTTTTAACTGCTGCCCTCCGAGCTTCCAATCTGTCTTCAACATCAAATGAAGTGGCTTCTGCGGAACTACCAGATAATTCACTCGAGTCCCAAGAAGATCCCATGATATCCAACTTACTAAATTCTGATCCAGAAGATGTGCCTTTAACTGCTGAAATTTCAGCTGCTTTTGAGGTGGGATTTTTTTTTAGGAATAAGTTTGCAGTCAAGGATTTAAAGTAACATCATTGGTGAAATCTGTCAGCGTGACAACATTTAATTAGAAAACTGCACAATGTCTTCCCCAATGGTTGAATTCAAGAGATCACGGTTGCTATTTAGATTGCAATTGAAATGCTGTATTTTGATCTAAGTTTGCTCTAATGCTCAGTTAGTAAACTGCACTCAGCTGTGTAATTCAAGGCTGGTCTGGTTCACTATTTGAGGCATTCATTTGGGAACCCAGATGTAATCAAATGTAGCGTTCCAAGATCTAAGAATCAAGTTGGAACTGGCATCTTTTCTGTGATGTCAATTGTTTGTCTGCTCCACTTATCAATCAATTATTTAGGTGAGATGTTAAACAATTGTGTCTGCTTGTTCTGGTGGATGCGAAAGATCCCATATTTTGATTTCGAAGTGCAGGGAGATTGGCTGTTATGTTTGGTTTGATTATGGCTCATTGCGCAAAGCGCTTTGTATGGGCTGTTGAAGCTTGATGAGGCTCTACAAATGTATGTATTTTACGAAATGTCTGGATATATACGCACTTTAAAAAAAACTTCCAATTTATCAGTGAATCCTTGGTTAGTTTATTTGCATTAACCTGTTGAATTTCAAAAGTTCAGGAATGGTGAGTTGAAACTGTAATTTTCACCCTAGTTTATTGCTGTTGGTTTACAGGAAGACAGCGTGTATGATCACCAAATCCAAACTACATCTTCCTTTGCAACAGTAGTAGCAGATGACCGGGTGTTCACCTATTTTGAGACGGTAAGAGATGGCAGAAAATAGTTCAGTAGGGAGCAGTGTTTGAAATGTATTAAAAGGCATCTTTAAAGAAGATGGAGTTATCAGCCGGGCCACTAGACGGAGCACTGTACTGAAGCCAAATGCAATATTTTGTTTTAAGGTAAGAAAAGCTGCATTACCAGCTTCATTCATGATACCTTGCTATCTGGTGTAAGAGAACTGGTTCAGCAAGCTAGGTAATATCGTAACTGAGACTCTTCGGAAGCTCTGATTACATGTTAGGAGGGCTGGATATTAACTCAGACTATGCAAAGGGATTTAAAGCAGAGAGATAAGTAACTTAAATGTTTTTTTTTAAGCTTTATATAAGCTTGTGGTTTATTTTCAGCCAATATTTTTCCTGCTTCTCTTGAAGCCTTGGGGTGGTAAAGTTTAAAATAAGCCTTGCTCAAGTGGCTATTTAACTATGAGGCCAGAGTATGAATGTCAGCAGAGTGTTTAGCAGTATTACAGATGACTGGTTTTGCCAAATTCTCACTTGATATCCACATGAGCTTTACAGCTTGAGTAATAGGGAGTGGGATACCTTCTCTCTCTCTTCCTCCCCTACTCGCTCCCCCTCAAATAGTGCACTCAGATTAATTTCAGCACCTCAACTGCTACCTAAAATGAGACCAGCTAACTCAGCACAGACTGGGAATAAAACCAGTGACCCCTTTGTGCAGTTGATTTTGTTGAAATTTTTACATTAAAGGTTGAGTTGTGCTGATCAACAATTTATGTACACCAGTACATAAAATGGTGATGTTCTACTCTGTGAAGCTCAGTGTGCCATCAGGCAGAGGCTTTCCCCCATTAAGCTATCAAGGAGAACTAATGCACTTATTTAGCATCATAGAATATTACAGCACAGAAGGAGGCCATTGTGCCTGCGTCGGCTCTTTGGAAGAGCTCACAATCAGTCCCACTCCCCAGCTCTTTTCCCCATATCCTTGCAAATTTTTCCTTTTGTTTGGTAAAACCCCTTTGCAGGTGCACAGGATCTAACTAGAGGTTTTGAGAGCCACGAAGGGGGCATTTTATTGGGAGTGAAATGTACAGGAAAGGGTTTTGTCTCAGTGCTTGCAGACATTTTGAAATGTATGCATACTCATTATCAACGCTTTCCTCACAGTATTAGGTCCAACCACAGCATAGCTGGTGGAGCAGTAGCTTCGAGATTAAGAATGTGAAATGTTAATGTGTGCTCATTCTTCCTAGCTGTGTTTTGGTAACTTTCTGATCTGGTCCTTGATGCATATTAAGCAATATTGTTGTCAAACCAGCTTCTTGTCACGTTTCCTTCAACAGAACCTAGAGGGCAGGCTTCAATTCATCCATGATCATTCCAGCAGGAGAAGAGCCAGCAGTTCCGATGAAGAGAAAAAGTCCAGAATTCAGGTAATTAATCAGGAGCAGAGCTTCTTCTTAATTTGTAATCTTGAAGTGAAAATAAGTAGATTACATTTGGATGATTTCCATCCATCTATATATTGTTTTGGTCATCAGCATGCTTAAGAGTCTCCGAAACAAACCACTGAGGCAGAGTCACAGGGGCAAGTCTCTTTACCAAGGTCCCTTACATTGAGGACCTGGATTAAGCAATTGGTGTTGAATAGACCTGGTACATTGCATTGGATTTGAGCTCCTAGAACATCAAGGCTCATCATGAGTTGTATGTAGGTCCTTCTACCACATCAACCAGATAGATGTCTTGTCAAATAGCTGATGAGGAAACTTTGAGGCTTGAGGCAGCTGCTGCTGGAAGATGTTACCTGGAGCTGGGGTTCTGAACAGATACTTGTATATCCAGGCCTGGGTCCTCTCCTTGATTGACTGGCAGAGAGGTAAGCACCTGCTGCTAAAGCTCTGCACTTCCAACTGAGGAAATTAAAACTCAATGATTGGGGTTTGTGTCTGGGCTGTGAGCAGGAGGATGATGGCGATGCTCTTGTACATTTCATGCTGAATTTTTTTTTGCTGCTCATCAGGAAGCTCCCCTCCCATGGAGTTCCTGGTATCCACTGTCCACCTAGTGAGGCCTCAAACCTGCAATCTTGGATTTCCTATGTCCAACTAACTAGTCATTAGAGTAGCCTCCTTGAGGCTGAGCTGGCTCAAAGATGAAGTGCTTGGTAATGGGATATTGGAATTAACTCATTCCTCCATGATGATCTCAGTAGCCTGATTCCTGAGCCAGGTAGGTCCACAGTACTTTAAGGCACCATGGATGTTGGTCCAATCAGCCTGTTTCATCGGCACAAACTGAATGGATAGACATCCCACTCGGCTTCTCTTAACCCTGCACTCCAGAGTTTTTACAGCTAAGATGGTCCTAGCTTGATAAGCAATGGAAAGCTGCGTTTTTAGCTGGTTAAGCTCAAAGTATCCCAAAGCACACTCTGAGGTTCCCAAGCCTCGTCTCTTGCTCATACTCTGTGATTTGGTAAGTGGGATGCGCCTTTAATTTGCAGTTTTTGTTCAGCGAAACGTCTTGAACGTAACCCCATGTGAATTAAATATTTGCTTTATTCTTGACATCTGTTCGGCACATGTAAATACTTCAATGATAATTTTCATTAACTCTAATGAAATTGTAGCTGTCTGTACAGTCAGTATAATCCAATTTACAGTCTGCCAATGTGATCAAGTCTGCTCCATTGTTAAATTATTACTGAAAGATTTATTTTCAACATTTCCTCACAGAAAAATTAAATCATATTTGATGCTTCTTTAGTTGATGCAGTTGCTGAGCAATGCTTTGCCTCTTTTTCCCCCACCCCTCCCCATGTCCTAACTACTCTGTGAAAAAATGTCTTCTACCCCACTCCCCCCCCCCCCCCCCCATTTGCTTGTTTCGCTAACTATCTTAAATTAGTGCCCTCACTGACTCATCAATTTCTCACTATTGACCCTATCATATCAGTACCCTGACTGAACCTCAGTAATGTGTATTGTGTTGCATTATGTCAACTTTGGTATTGATACTAATAATTAATCATTAAATATAATAATAATTTGATCACTCACTTCACAACTATTTGTGGGACACTGCTGTGTGCAATTGGCTGCCACGTTTCGCCCACACAATACTGTCAATTCACTTTATAATATATTCTATGAAGCACTTTGAGACGTTTCAAAGATATGATAAGGCACTATATCAAATGTAAGAATTATTATTATCAAAACCCCTCATAATTTTAACAGACCATTTGTTCCCTCTGATATTGCGTCTTCCCCAGTTCGTTTTTTTACTCTCTTTGCAAGTCACTGACCTGTGCAAGGGTTGGGTTCTGCAGATGGTCACCCTCTGTACCACACACCAGCCTTTCTTTATGAACCGGCTCAGATAATGAGTATTGGTTCAATTGTAGTAGTATCTCTGTCTCAGCTAATTTCATTATCAGCAAACTGCACAGAGCAGGACTCTCCAGGAATGTATTACTCAGTTTCACTTTGGGCAGTGAGTTTTACAAACTAATGGAGGGAATGGTGGTAAGGTTATGTATTTTGAGGGAAAGGGTAGCAACTTGAAAAAACTTTAAAAAAAAACTCAATCCTGTCTTGAATATTATTACATAGTAACTTTCTATATTATTGTAATGCAATTTATTTCAAAACTTCTTTTCCCTCCCAACGTTTTCAGGATGTTATCCCACAGCCATTGCTAGATCAATATCTTTCAATGACCGATCCCTCTCGTGCACAAACAGTTGATACAGAAATAGCGAAGCATTGTGCGTACAGTCTCCCTGGTGTGGCACTCACTCTGGGCAAACAAAACTGGCACTGCCTGAAAAATACTTATGAGACTTTAGCATCGGATATGCAGGTACCTCAAGTGCAAATTTCATTGCATCAGTGTTATGCTTTGTGAAAATGTAAAGACATGAGCCATTTTCTTTTGTGTTTTTTGGGGTGTTGGTGGGGGGTGGGGGCGCGGGGGAAGAGAAGATTACTGGCCCAATTGACTAAATGCTGGTACAGAAACTTTAATTGGAAGAAAAGTACAAATTATGCAGCTTTTTCTGTTTTCAAAACCTCGTCTTTTTGTGCTTTCTGTTTTTCTTCATGCACCTCAACGATCCAAAATTACCCGATGAAGACTTATACAAGGGTATTGTAGAGATTCTGGCTTTTCTTGTGTTTTCTCCTGCTCCTGTTTCTCTGTGTAGCCACACTGGCCATCCTCACAAAGCCTTTGTGCTTTGTCACAGTACCAAAACTCCTTCCAACTTCTCTTTCTCTCTCTTCTTCTCCCCCCACCCCACATCTCCCTTTCACAAATCATTGAAAGCACAGGATTCCCACTCTTATACATACAGCAGCTTGATAGACTTGTAAGGGATATTTTACTGGTCCTTACTTGAAACTAGCAGGTCGTAGGTCTCAGATCAGTGACTAATGACTGTGTATACATTTGCTCAAATGTACATTTAAGTGTAATGGCAAATGAAAATTAAACTGCTTCAACATGCATGTATGAGAGAAATGGGAATATAGTTATATAGGGAGGCTGAAGGCTCCTAAGGAGTACAAACATCACCACAGATTAGTTGGGTTAAACAGCCTGTGTTGTGGATGCTATTTAACATACATAAGTGATACAATTATTAATATATACAATATTAAATTACATTTGTATAACGCATTTCACGCCGGGAGGATGTCCCAAAACGCTGAGCTAATATGAATGCTGAGACGACATGAAGGGGGCTATGCAAATAAATATAACATTTTTACTGAGAGAGGGAATCTTGTTTCACCCATAGAATCTTTTGAGTTTAAATCTATTAAATAGTTGAAGCAGCTGAATAGGGTATATAAAATGTGGGGAGTCCCGTGAAAAAAATATTTTTAAAATATCCTAAAAGAGGATAATAAACAAATACTGGTTAATGGATTTTAACAATGTATAACATTCTGGAATGCTAACCTCATGTTTGGGGGAAAGGGATCACAACTCCCTGCATCCTTGTTGCTGGTTGGTTTGCATGTGAAGATTAAATTCCACAGACTCCATGTTTGCTTAAGATTATGAATGCCTCCATGATGTCTGTGACCACAATCTATGCTGAGTTAGCTGATCTCAATAGTAATGATGATATGGGTGTTTCATTTGCCTTTAAAGACCCTGGCATGAGAGGGGAAATCGGTCAAAGTTCCTGCTCATATATATTATATGTCTATGAGAACATGATTGGGTTTAGCTCCAATGGCCCCCACAGTCAAATAACCTGCTGATGTACCCTCTTCAAGGTTCACAAATGAATAATAGCCACTCGGATAAGATACCAGAGGCCACCCATGGAACCATACCCCAAAATAAGTCAAAATGTGGGGAGTGGATAGGAATATATTGGCAGAAAACAATATGTCCGTGTCTGCTTGATGATCTTTTCTGGTTATACTTTTCTAGTGGAAGGTTCGCCGGACTCTCGCATTTTCCATTCACGAGCTGGCAGGTATTCTCGGAGACCAATTAACCACATCAGATTTGGTTCCCATTTTCAATGGCTTTTTGAAAGATCTTGATGAAGTCCGGATAGGAGTCCTCAAACATTTGTATGACTTCTTAAAGGTAATTGTGTTGCTATTCTGAGCTAACGAGTATCGTACAGGATGACCAAAAAGTCTTGATATCTACCCTATTATCTAAAAAAATCATAATTTCTTTTTAGATATTATAATAATATTATGCCTTTTTGGTCATGTACCATTGAGGCATTGCTGTTCATTGATCAAATGTCAATGAAGAAATAGTCCCATCAAAACTTGCCTAAGGCTTCCCGGGCAAATCTCCTTACACCACACGACTCTGTTTATCTAGCAATCAGTAGGAACCCAGTTAGTCGACTGGCAGTTTGCTTTTCAAGGATCGTAATCCCTCTCTTTCTCCCCCCGCCCCCCCCCCCCACCCCACAAATGTGGTCACTCAATCCACGATTGTTTGTGGGACACTGTTGGCTGCCGTGTTTCGCCCACAAGATACAGTTGGTAATTCTGTGAAGCACTTTGAGACATCTCAATGACGTGATAAGGTTCTATATCAAAAGCAAGTATTATTATCAAAACTTATTGCTATGTATCCAACTATGGCACAGGTATGATTGTGAGCATTGATATGACCTTATAATTCTGTTCAAAATTTTTTGAATTAATATAATAATAAAAAATTTGCCATAGTTTGCAGTTTATTTTTATATACATTTATTTTTGTTTTTGTTCAACAGTTGCTTCAACCAGAGAAGCGAAGGGAATACCTCTCTCAACTCCAGGAATTCATGGTGACAGACAATAGCAGGAACTGGCGCTTCAGAGCTGAGCTTGCTGAGTATGTGTACAAGCCAGGGGAATGTGTGCTAAATATTCCATGTGTTAACTTCATTCAAGAAAGTTGATGTTTCTCTTACGCTGAAGAAACTTTATTTTTACGGTTCCATCAAAATTATTTAATTGATTGTAGAAAATACAGGAAACTTTGAAAACTGAAATGGGTGGTTTTTTTCCCTTATAAGTTATTATTGAAGTGAAACTACTACTTTGCACTCTGCTTGCAAACTTTAATCCTTCCACTTCTCTTAAAACTGTTGAGGTCAAATAAGAGCTCAGTATAAATGCCATGAATTGGTTCTGTAATCTGAAGTTACCTCCGGAGTGGCAAATAGGCATTTTTATATTTCTAATGAGTTGGGTTTTGTTCGTGTTGATCAAGGACTAGGTGTTTCACAATGAGGGGGAGTGGGGGGAGACATGTATCTTTAAGGATGAATGACCACAGGCTATCTAAGGAACAAGTGGACACCATTCAACCAAGTCAAGCTTCACAAGTACATATTTTCTATCTCCTTTTAACTATCCGAGGCAAATTGCATCTATGGTCTAGTGGGGGCAGTGTATTCCACATTTACAAATGTTTATGTGAACAAACGTTTCCTGAGCTCCAGGAGTAACTTGTTTAGCTCTAATTTTAAGACCATATCCTCTTGTATGAGCAACATTGCAAAGCACTGATAGGATAGTAGTCAAACAGTAATGCACTGAAGTGGAAATGTATTAAATCTTTTCCTAAAGAAATTGGGTAGAGAAAGGGAAAAGAAAGAAAAGATTGTTCAGCCCCTTATGAGTAATGGGTTTAAAGAGATTAAAGTTCGGTATTGTGTCACGAGCTTAGTACTGACATCTTATTTTTCTAGTGATTCTAACTTCTACATCAGTTTTGTAATTCTAGTTTCTTCCAGCTGTGGATCCTGATAAGTCAAGGCCTCAGATATTAAAATAAATTGATCTGTAATCAAATTGCTGACGGGGGGGGGGGAGAACCATCTTGAATGAAGGAGAACTGTGGTGCATTTGATCCTGAGCTTTGAAAAGGATTATTGGAATTGTGATGGATGTAACTTGTACTTTAATAACCCGCTAAGCACATGCCATTGGAAGCAAGAAGGAGATCACATTTCATCCTCTGTTTGCGACTGCCCTCTCCTTACACTTTGATTCCCTTGCCACTTTCTGCTCTGTACCAAGCTGCCCCTGAGTGTGCTCGCTTGGCACTGCTTTCTTGTTCACTTTTTCTTAACTACTTCTTCTCCTATTCCTGCTGACTAGTTTTTTCACTCTGGGTTGCCTGTTTGTACCGCTTCTTGGTTCCCCCCTTCCATCACCATCAAGATGATGAGAATGAGTTATAATGAAAAACTTAAATGTTGTCGCCTTTCACCAGTGTCACCTTGTGACTGATTGTGCTGTTTATTTTAGACAGATGATTTTGCTGTTGGAATTGTACAGCCCCAAAGACGTGTATGACTCCCTGCGGCCCATTGCACTCAGTCTCTGCAGTGATAAAGTTTCTTCAGTCCGATGGATTGCCTACAAACTGGTAAGGAACTTTGGAAAGAGTGCCCTCTGGCTGCGGGTCTTCCTGCACCGTACAATTCCAGGAAGCTCCCACTTTTGATTTCAGGTCCTTGCTTGATGTGCTTATCTCATCTGATTAAGTGGTTGGTAACATTGATTGGCTTGAGTGCTCCTGACCCTACTTTTCTGACCTTACCGCTCCTGTACTTTATATGAGGACAGGATTGGGCTCCACTTCAGTGAGCGTCTTTCCTCCCTTACTCATTGCCCCGACCATGTCCGTTTGGTTCAGTTGGTAGCTCCACCTGAAGGGAGCTTCCCACTGGGTGTCCTGGACAATAATTACCCAGATTGGTCATTCACTCCATGCTTGTTTGGGAGAATATTGTTGTATGCAAATTGGCTACTGCATTCACCTTCAAGTATACAATCATTGCACTTGCCGAGGATTACCTATCAAGCTCTGACGTTTTGATGTTATTAGTGCTCTGTCAATTGCAAGGATTATTGTGGTGCATTATCTCCCAAATGCTCCATTCTGTGATTATCTTCAAAACGTGTGTTTGTGTGTAGAAACTGTCCTGATGTTTCCTCGTAGACAGTGCTAGTAATCTTGAGAGCGATGTAAAGACTGAATTTGTGTTCCTCTAGGTGGGTGAGATGATTAGAAAATGCTATGTGACGTCGACTCCAGGGTTGGCAGTGGACTTCATGAATGAGCTTGTCGATAAATTTTGCCATTGTGCTAAATGGTCAGGTCGTCAATCCTTTGTCTTTGTCTGTCAGGTAAGATTTTCCCAAAGTGATCTACTTTGGGATTCCAGTTCACCATAATAGAATTGGATACTGGTATCTTTTGCTGTTGCTCTGGGCTTTAAACCTGTGGAAATGCATAATATACAGTGAATTTGGCTGGGGGAACCCACCTTTCTGTATTACAACAACCACTTGCACATATCTAATGCCCTTCATGTTGGGCAGCATCTCAGAGTGCTGGAGTAGCTATAGAAACAACAGGAAGCTTCACACAAGCAAGGAAGCTTGTAGCTTATGTAAGAAGCAATTTAAAATTGTTAGGAAAAATGCATACCTTCCCAATGAGAATCAGAAGTGTTCCCCGACTTCAAGTTATACATTTTGACGTACACAGAGAGCCCTGGAATTGGCACTCTTGAACAGAGTGGTTTGTTTCCATTATTGGATTCTAGTACTAAAGACGTTTGACATTTTCTTAACTGAATTATAACCACTTGATGTTGTACTATTTTGCTTTTGTAATGTTATTACATTGTCCCTATCAATTTTTTATAACTAGCGCATGAAAGCAGTTTTCTCCTTGTGTTCATTCAACCCTTCAATGCAAAGGACACCAACTAACACTAGGACAAGCAGGTGACTTGCTTCTAGACATCTGCAAACCCCCCTAAGCTGGATACTTAGAAGGGCACATGTGGTTATTTTCACTTTCAACTCAAGGGGAAGCACGTGGTCTTTAAAATATAAGAGTAACTTTATCAAAGTTACTTCCAGTGCATCCAAGAGCTGTTGTAGAAGTTGAGTCTGGCAATGACAGTTGTGCACATTTCAATTTTTGGAATCACCATCAGTTCTGCGATCTTCACAAACCAGAGTTACGTCAATTGTAATTTCCGGCTTGCAGATATGTGATTTATGAGGTTATATAAATGTCAAATTGCAAATTCCAACTAATAAAAGGCCACAGAAGGCAACAAGAGAAACAGACATTTTTGGCGGCACTTTGACCTGCCCGGATCTTACAATTTTGGATTGGTAAACTTAAAGACACAGTTAGCACCTATCTGCTTCTAAAATTTTGACCTCTGTTAAATGGGCTGTAGATTGCTGTTTTTACCTGTTTTGAAATGTGAGTAAACAGTTTTGCCTTACAGAACTGGGTGGTTTGGGATATTATAAGAGCGTGGTGTTTAATCTGAGCACATGGTGCACATTAAAAATCAGATTTTCTACATTTTCTTTAAATGCAGGCTGTAATTGAAGATGATTGTATCCCTATAGACCAGTTTACAGAGCACCTGATGCCACACTTACTACAGTTGGTGTCAGATCCTGTTCCAAATGTCAGAGTGCTGCTAGCAAAAACTTTGAGACAAACGCTTTTGGAAAAAGGTGAGGCTCTTTTGCTGTCTCGTCCCACGCACTAAATATACAATGTTCATTATGAAAACCTAGTTGACATATCTGCTGGGTGTCCATCTCTCTCTCCCTCCCACAACCTTTCAAATAAACCAATGATTCTAAATTAATGGAAGATTAAAAAGAGACAAAATACACCTTTTATCTGTCCTTAAACTGTTTTGATATTTTTTCTCTGGATTGGCTGTTATCGAGGATGCCATGTGTTAAGTTTGATAAGTTGTAAATTAGTTCTAGTTTCTGTGAAGCACTTTGAGATGTTATGATGAGATGATGAGGCGTATCAAATACAAGGATGATTGTTGTTTTTATCTTTTCTTGCAGAATACTTTCTGAACTCGGCAAGCTCTCACCAAGAAGCCGTGGAGCAGATCACTGTAGCACTGCAGGCTGATCAAGACCGGGATGTTCGATATTTTGCCAGCATTTACCCCAACAGTACAAAGCTTGGTGACGATGCCATGAGCACTGCTTCTTCCACTTACTAAAAGTTCTTAGCACCATTACGAGTGCTTTTAATGTTGTGTAGCAGCTGGAATATCCTGGGTGAGTGCTCCAGAATACGGAGGGGATATCTGTTCTGTAGACTGAACAATCAGGTTTCGTGGATGTGGTGAAGTGCCCAGTGGTTCCTAATTACACTGAGCTTCAGTGAGTCGTGTGACAGTGACTTTTTCCCTACTTTGACCACAGAAAATTTCTCAGAGGATCTTACCACCGAAGCCTTAACTCCTGTATTCATTAAAAAAAACTCGAATGGCCGGAGCCTTCTTGATGGAGGAGGGATTATCCATTTTTAAACTAATCATTCCTTCCTGAAAGTTATAAGAAATGTTACCAACAATTCAAGTCTGTACAACAGTTACTACATTTGCAAAGAATAAGAACTAGTAAAGTTTAAAAAGTGTATTTATCTCAATGGTGTACAAGAAATTTTAATGTACTGATTCAGAAAAAAGAAATCTTCAACTATACTAGTTATACGAAAGGGTTTGATCTAAGTGAATTAGTTGTATCTTGTTAAGTTTGGACACAAGTTCTCAAAAACGCCCCTTTCATACTGGGAAGATTTCACAAGCCAGCAGCTGTGGGAGAATTGCTGCCGCTGTCCTAACTTGCCTTCCCTGCAGTAGTTCTCCTCGTACCCGCCTTGGTTACTGCACAAGAACTGGCCAAAGAGGAAAAGTATTAAGGGGGAAAGAGGAAAACTCCTGCATGTTCCCACACGTATTGTGCTTGCACGTGGTTTGTAGTTTATTTTTTTAAAAAAACTTTTCTTTAGTCAATCCCTTTGTAAAGAACCATGCATTTACTAGAAGGAAACCCTGTGTGGGGGGGAGGCAGCAGGATTTTTTCATAAGTGGAAAATCCATGTGCTTAGTCCACCTGTCATTTTTGTTCCACCCGGCCCAACTGGTATCTGTATCCACTGCAAAAGATATGTCTTGTCAAATTCAGGTGCATGATATTAGCAGTGGTTGATCTACAAAGGTGGGAGAGAACTGAAATTAGAAGACAAATCTGATGCATTTTGAAAATTAGACACGTTATTTTGTTTCTTGATTTGTTTAGCCTCTACGTGCATGAATGGTTGACTGGTGGATGTATGTTGGGAATAGGCAAGAGATATTGCCTTGAGACACTGTCCATTTGAGCTTTGTGCCATGTTGAGGCAAACTTCCAATACTGATCATCAAAGGATTGTTTTTTTTAGAACAAAGTTGTTTGCTATTCAGTACCTTTGCTACATGCAGCCTGTTCTATGCCTCTTTTAAGATAATTTTAACCTTTTGTGGAATTTTGCTTTCATTGATGCTGTTTTGCGCAAGCTGGTGTTCACTGAGACTTGCTTATTGACCTACCTGGTTTGGCTTGGTTCAGGACCTCAGTGATCCCAGTCTTACATTAAATGCTATGAATCTACTCAGTGACCACCACAGGTGAGCAGTGGTTTCTGGTTTTCACTGTAATCTGCCTCAAAGTTTTGTCTGCTCCATAATACAAGACTTCATTGAAGCCATTTTATTTGCTGGTGGACTTATCTGTGAGAGTTAACTGGGCAAAAGTTTCTCTTCAGTCCAGGGATTTGTTTTTCGCACGATAAGTCCTTGGTTAGCCTAGTTTCTGGAAGTAAGTAATCGAATATGTCCCGGGTGTGCTCCACACTGGCAGGAAGGCCAGAGCGCACCCTACTTGTGCAACAGCAACTTTGCAGTCCCAGAGCTCCCCCACCCACCCCCCAGCCACTCAAAACACCTCAGTTCCAAACTAGCCTAAGGGTTAGGGTGCTTTCCGAGATATACCCTTGAGATTTTCCACTGCTTTAGTATACTTTGGTTTGTATGTCGGGGGCTGGAAAAACAAAATAGAACGTGTATGTTATCTACTCAAGGTGTGGACTTTGTTCTTTAACAGAACTTCACCCTTCACATACTATTTTAATTTGTCCTCGGTGGTTTCACTTGGAGTTGCTGGTTTCCTATATGTGCGTTTATTTTATGGCTCATCATTTGTGCTGTCTTCAGCTATTGAACTGCGGGCCTTATATATTGAAGAGTCCATGGTCACCTAATCAAATGGCCGTAACAGCTTTATTTAAAGGGACATGCCATAGGTTAGTTTCTCTTCTTCCCCCACCCCCCTTGATGCTGATGATCTTGATGTATAGTTTGGACTTTTGAAATTGTGAGACCAAACATCCCGCAGATAAACGAACATGGTGCTGCAAGGCATTGATTAACATTTGGACTTCAAGTGTGAGTTTAAAATGTGTGCAGTGGGAACTCTCTTAAGGGCTCAGCAGTAACACTACAAAGCATCAAATGTTTCTGATAATGCAGCACATTTCCGTACCCACACACAGCAATTTGTGCTTGTCGGTTTCATGCTGGTCATGTCCTGCGCAGTATGTTTTGAATTGGATTAGCACATGTGCTTTACAAGTCTGAAAGTTTGGGGTATTTTAACTTTTTATCATGATCAGCTCAATGCTGCACTTTTTTTATATGTACATACCTGTGAGCACTCGAGTGCTAGTTGTTGATCATGTCATAAAAAGCAGTTGGTATAGAAGTTGTTCTGTACTTGTCCAAATAAAAATAAATATCCAACTACGTGTAATGTTTTAAATGTACAATTTCAGTTCTCTTCCAATTCTCTTGGTGTGAATGCATAAGCAGGTGGTGTGGTAGCTTCACCGCCCCAATAGAATTCAGTACCCATTGGCAAATGTGAGCACCAGCCACTGTCCAAATCAGGCCCAGGTCCGTAGAAACTGGTGCTGAGTTTGACTGGTACCTCTTGCAGTTGTGACATGATGACCGTAAGTTCATGTTTTGTGCAAATTCACATGTGTGATAGAGCTACATGCAACTATAGAAATTTACTACTATTTAATCCAGTTATCCTGTCTTATCTCCCCCATACTCTTTTATATTTCTCCTTTTCAGATATGCATTTAAATCCTTCTTACAAACATATATGAATTATACCTCAATCAAGGCATTCCATTCCACATTTTAAGATATTTGAACCTCTCCCTTTGCTACAGCAGGTAATTGTTTGTTCTAAATCATAGAGCACAAAAGGAGGCCGTTCGATCCATCATATCTGTGCCAGCTCTTTGAAAAGAGCTATTCAATCCCACTCCCCTCTCCCTGCAAAGTTGCTCTTAAGTCATGTTGCAGGTAATTGGGCAACTGTGATGTGGGAATTGTGAAAGTCTTGTTTTACATGGGAAGTACAGCCTGTGTAAATCTGTGCTGATGATACCTAACCCTGGTCAGATTAAGAAATTGTGATTATGGGGGAAAACTGCCATTAGTCTAGTCCTGTTACCCCAATGCCTTCCTTTGATTGTTTTCTAAATGTGCTACTCCAATGAGAATTTGAAGAGTAGTCTGTCTGCCTACCCTGAGAGATATCCCAGGCGCACGCACACCAAACTCGGTCTTGATTTTCACCTAATCTGTCTAAGCATATGCTATTGCTTTGAAGCTAAGTATCTCCATGTGGATATGTTGTGCGGTCCCTGGTGGATTTTTACATATAATGATGAGGAAGGCAACACAATGAAGCAGTTTGTAGAAAAAGGGTCTGCAATTGAAATTTAAAATAGAGTCCTATTGTAAATTCTGGGACAAATTAGATTGATTAGCCCACACCTGAATAAAACGCATACAGTGATGTGAACCTTGATGGTTTAACGCAATCATTGGCTGAGTGGCAACAATTTCCCATTACAGCACAAGCTGCTCACAGATGGTTGCAAATGATCAAAGGAAAGGATAAGGAGGCTGTCATTTGCTGGTCTGCTGTAACTGATATCAGACATTCTCAACAGGAAACAATGCAGCAATCAACATCCCACACTATGGGCTATGCTATCCAATTTTTTGTAACTGCTTACCAGTACAACACTAACCCTTTGTCCCCCATGCCAAACAATCAGAGTGTGTGCACATCTAACCACTTAAAACGCTAGTGTTAAGGCAAACATCAAGCTACAGAAGAGAATTAACACTTCCATCTTTGGTTAGGCACCAGTTTGGCTAATACCCACAGTATAAGCTGAGAACAAATAAAGGTGTTTTATTCAGCAGTTAAACTGAACCTATTACACAGGACTTAGGAAGGTAGATTGACAAGTTGAAATGCTCTTCAGTCACTATCATTAGTGGCAGCAAAATGGCACTTCAGAGACATTGAAAACCATAACTGCACCGTGAAACCGAGTGCTTCTGAGGACAAGCAGCTCTGGCCTGTTCCCGACAAAGGGCTTTGTGCATGCACACATCATGGGCATTTTCTTACTTTTATTTTAAATTATGGATCAGTGCAAACAACTGTACAAAAGCAGGAGTTATCAGAAGTCCAGGACAATCTAAATTTCAGGTTGGTATCATTGTAACATCTAAGCAAACAGCCAACCATTTAATTAATGATAAATACTGACAGTTTTAAAAAAAGACAGGTTACTGACAACCACACACACATTACCAACTCTGCTCATGGGTAACAATTCATAGTTAATCACTCATTTGTATTTAGTATTAAGTTTCTTAAAAGGCCTCGACCCTGAACATCCCTGGCACTGTCTGATCCTCAGCTAGAAATATATAGATTTTTTTATAGGGAAAATTCCATTTAAAATAAAGTACTTTCCACATGCATAATTGCAAAAGAAAAAAAAAGTGGCCTAGAGACTGTTCACAGTCCTTCATAAGGAGACAAAAACCCATATTTCCATTTAAAAAAAACTCAATATTTCTCTGTGCTTACCAACACCATTCACCTCATGGCTTTTATCTGTCATACTTCAGGTATTGTAACTTTATTCACCAAAAATTAAACTGTAGAAAAGGATAAGAATTGTTACAGTTCACTGCTTGTACAGCTTTCTGGTCAGAGTTAAGTGCGTCTGCAATGCATTTGTGCAAGTTGCACAGAGCTCTTTAGATTGCAGTCTCCTTACGATCTTTATTTGGAGAGGGCTTCAATGCTTCCTTCACAACCTTGGTCTCAGCCACATTGTCCCTGTGCTGCTGAGGAGCAGCATTGCCTTTTGCAAGTTCGTCTCCGTCTTCCTGAGTCTCTTGTTTCAGTCTTTGCATCTGTAACAGTCGAAGCTGCACTCGCAGTTCAATAATGGCCTCTCGTTCATCGTGGATCGCCTGGTTCAGGTGGTTGTTCTTTACCTGAGGAGAGGAACATAAGTCATTTTGGGGAACTTGTAGCTTGTTTACATACAGAAAGTTTAATGGTTGCATTATACATTTTCTGCAACATGCTGAGCACCAAGAGAATTTAATTTGCTGAATATCTTCAAACCATCTCCATTCTCACACAAGGATGGAAAATGGGATTCATGGTAGGGTCATATCCAGGTGTGCACAGTGGTGAGAGAGTTTACAGATGTATCTCCCCAATCCCTCTCCATGTACTGGTGGATAAAGGTACAGCATGATGCAGCAATCTCCCCTCCAATGTTTTGTAATGGGAACATAAACTTTATTAAAGATACTTTAATGAGAAAACTCTTAGAGTAACTGCATCAGAAGAGGATGAGGTTGGGAAAAAAAGTGAAAACAGCAAAGATGACAAAGAGAAATCTCAAGTTTATGACCTTCCACCACATCCCAAGAAATTAGCCCATTACATTGCATTGGTCCTTCATTTCTTCCAGCAGTGCTCACACTAATTTTTAGGGATGTGGTGAAATGCTGAATGCTTACTTCCAATTCTTCGTTCTGACGTTGAAGATCTTCCAAGATGAGCTGCAGCTCTTCTTCATCTTCACTCTCGCTCTCACTTTCTGAGGAGTATTCCTCAGTTTCGCTGCGACCATGCTGCTGCTGGCGACTGCGAGGCAAACCGAACAAAAACATCTCAAACATGTCAGGGAGCATAAGGAGACCAAGAATGTGCTCTGGTCTAAATCAATGCTCCGAAGATTATTGTGAAAATCTTGTTTTACAACTAACGGTCCACTAATTTAGTTCATTTTCATTTATTGAAGGTTTTTACTTTCTGTACATTGTATAAAACAATGAGAAGTCGCAGCAACAACAACAAGATTCCATTTATAGACCGCCTTTCACGTCAGGAGGACGTCCCAAGGTGCTGTACAGTTGGGTCAGGATCCGAGCATTGGGGGGAAACGGTGAGGGGAGGGAAGGGAGTGAGGAGGGGGTAGAGAGTTGAGAGGGGAGCTGAAGGCTCGGTCAAAGAGAAAGGTCTTGAGACCGGCCTTGAAGGAGTAAAGGGAGGAGGCGGCGAAGGCACTGGGGGATAGAGTTCCAGAGCCTAGGGGCTGAGAGGCTGAAGGCCCGGCCACCGATGGTAGGGCGGTTGGGGCGGGGGACCGGAGCCAGAGGAACAGAGGGTACGGGCAGGTAGGTAGAAGAGTTTGGAGTATGGATGGTGGGGTGGGGGGATGAAAAAGATACCACTAACTAAGGCCAAGTACCACTATTTGAGAGAGCTATGAAAGATCCAAAATGTTGGATTTGACTTTTTTCCACCCCCAGAGACAGAAACATTACTATGGGTACTAACATCAACTCAACAGAAAACAAGTAGGTTGAACCTAAAACCCATGGGATTTGCTCACTCTAACCTTTGCAATACTTGTTCATGCAAAAAAAAAGTTTGAGTAATGGTGTGCAAAAACATCTGGAAAAATGGCAGCTGGATTGGCCAGGACAAAGACTGTCAATTGACTCTATTCAGATATTTTATCAGATCGTGGCAAACTTTTTAAATACCCAAGTATAATGTAGGGAAACGTGAAGTCATCCACCTAGGTGGCAAAAACAGTAGAGCAGATTATTTTTTAGAAGGGGAGACTAGATAGTGTTAGCGTTCAGAGGGACTTGGGTGTCCTTGTACACCAGTCACAAAAAGTTAGTTTGCAGGTACAGCAAGTAATTAGGAAGGCTAACGGTATGTTGGCATTTGTTACAAAAGGGTTAGAATATAAGAGTAGGGAAGTCTTGCTGCACCCGAACAGGGCCCTGGTGAGACCGCACCTAGAGTATTGTGTACAGTTTTGGTCTCCTTATTCAAGAAAGGATGTACTTGCCTTGGACGGGGTACAACGTAGATTCACTAGGTTGGTACCTGGGATGAGTTATGAGGATGGGTTGAGCAATTTAGGCCTATATTCTCTAGAATATAGAAGAATGAGAGGTGATTCTTATAGAAACCTATAAGATTATAAAGGGGCACGACAGAATAGATAGTGGGAAACGTTTTCCCCTGGTTGGAGAAACTATAACCAGGGGTCACAGTTTTAAAATTAGGGTTAAGTTCTTTTGCACTGAGTTGAGGAAAAACGTCTTCACTCAGAGGGTAGTGAGTTTATGGAATTCTCTACCCCAAAGGGCTGTAGATGCTCAGTCCTTGAACATATTCAAGACTGAGATTGATAGATTTCTTGTGGATAAAGGGATTAAGGGATATGGGGATAAGGCAGGGAGGTGGAGTTAGAATAGATCAGCCATGATCTTATTGAATGGCGGGGCAGCCTCAAGGGGCCGAATGGCCTACTCTTAATTCTTATGTTCTTTTCTCCAGCCTTTAATGCCCTCACTTCCCAAGGATCACTCACCTCTGAATTTCTGCAATCTCAGCTCGCAGGCGTTCAATTTCCTCTTTTTCGGTAGCAATCTGTCGCCGCAGGTACTGCTCCATTGTCACCAGCTCCTCTTGTTCCGTCAGGATTTCATTCTCCTTTAACACAATATTGTCCAGTCACTACAGCAGCCGCAGATTTGGATGGCGTAGAAACAGTGAAATTGTGTAACACAGTCAATGTGTACTAATCCAAATTTAGATAGAAACTATTCAGTTTCCATATTGTTGCAGGATGAGTATCTATCATATTGCATTCTGCATAGATCAAACAGTACTTCAACACACCAAATCTGTCTTAGCTTTATTCCTCTCTCTCAGCGAGTGGCTCAGTCAGTGCATGTTGCAGGAATCTCAACATGACAATACTTTAATGTCGAGTAAATCTTCATACATGCTTTCATTACATCCAGGCTTGACTATGCAAACACATTACTTGTCAGCCTCCCCACCTCCTCCCTCCATAGGCTGCAGAGCATCCAGAACTCTGCAACCCGTGTCCTCTCCCGCACCAGGCTTCGCAATCCTATCAACCCCATCCTCACCCGTCTCCACTGGCTTCCCATCACACAGAGGATACAGTTCAAGTTCCTGGTCCTCACCTTCAAAGCGCTCCACGGTCTTGCTCCCGCCCCTGCCACTGTACACCCTTAACCCCCTACCATCCTGCACGCTCCCTCCGCTCAGCGGGCTCCAGCCTGCTTTACACCCCCCGCTTCGCTCGCCCCACTATGGGCGGGCGGGCCTTCTGCCACTCTGTCCCCACCTTCTGGAACTCCATCTTACAGTCCCTCCACCTCGCCCCCTCCATTGCCACCTTCAAGATTCATCTCAAGACCCTCCTCTTCGACCGTGCTTTCGGTCTCCCTGCTTCCCCCCCCCCCGCCCTCCCCGACGCCGAACCCCTGCTCGGATCCGAAACTCTGTCTGTCCAGCACCTTGCGACGTCCTCCCAATGTGAAAGGCACTTTACAAATGTAATTTTGTTGTTGTTTAAAGAGGAAACGTCGCAACACATGATTCTGAAAGTATAGTGTGTGTGTGTGAGTGAGTCTCTCTCTCATGCCAATCCCCACTCCCATCACTTTCCACATTGCACTGGTTACATCCCATCTCTGTAAAGCACTTGAGACATTCTTACTTGAAAGATGCTAATTGAGTGCAAGATATTCGCACTGTGTGTGTGTGTCTCTCTCTCTTTAACTGTTTGTGTGTCTTTCTACCTTCTTGTACTTGCTGGTTCCAGTACAATCACGATCTCGGCATATGTGTGTCATTAAAATAAATTATCAACATCATTAGTCAGGCACAAAAAAGGTAAAATACAAGAGGATTGTGGACTGAATACAGTTCAAACATTATTCTGCTGTTTAGCATACCTGAGCCAGTAGAATATTAATGACTTCTTCTTCATTCTCATTCATTTCTTCCTTAGACACGTCCTCCTTGGAAAGGCTAGCAATTTCTTGGGCTATCTTCGTTTCACATTCCTTTAATTGCACAAAAATAAAATGTAACATGTCCGTTAGTGAAGGGAGTTTTGCTCCAAAAACTGCTTGTTTTGTCTCTGTTTAGGCACATTCCCACTGATTTAATGAGCCAATGCCTGAACACAGAAGCAAATTGTCAGTGCGTTTCACTTGACAGCAAAGTGCAGCACAGATTAATTTGGATGATACCAAAACTGGAGTAAGGCATTGGCCCATCAAGCCTGTTCCTATTTGCTACTGAAAGCACAGGCCTAGCCCCAAAGTATGGTTTTAATTCATTAACTTCTGTTTCTCACTGCTAATAGTAATGATTAGCCATATTCACTGGAGAAGAGGTGGTTAACAGGGGCCGTAATCAAAGAGTTCAATATTATTAAAGCATTTCAGACGGTAAATCGTAAAGGATTATTTGTTGGCTAAATTGACCAGATCAGTAATTGGGCATAACCTCAAGATTATTACAAGAAACATAAGCGGAGTTAGCAGCCATTAATTTTTAAACAAACCGTTAGAAGGATGTGGAACAGGTTACCAACAGTGACTATTGAAGCCAAGTCAACTATAGTACATTAGTATTTATCCATAAATATTGGTCTTATAGTAATGTACATTATGAAACATGAACTAGAAGAGGTGGGACCAATATTGGCACATCTTCCTCTGCTGCTGTCTATCACAGGGCACACCAATCCGAGAGAAGGGAAATTCCACTAAACTCACCTGCCTTTTTGCTTCCCGGAACTTGCGTTTTAGTGCTGTTAAAATTCGCTGCACCTCCCACAGCCTCTCCTCTTTGGATAAGTCCTTTATGCCAGCCTGTAGGTCTCTGTGCAAGCAATTAAGCAGGAACTCCTGGAGGGACACAGTGATAGCTCAACCCAACAGATTCCAAATATATGAATAAAACTGTACCAGCTTGTTTGTCACTGCCTCCGTTGAAACATTCGAACTCTCTCCCAAAAACTGTTTTTCCCCTCATCTCTCTCTGCTTTCAAACCCTCTTAAAGATTACATTTCACTGTGTTCTACGCAAACAGTCTTAAATTCTCCCTCCCCTTCTGAAGCGCTTTAAGATGCTGATTTTACATGAAAGGCTCTGTGTAAGTGCAAGGTGTTATTTCCTCAATAGTTTAACACTGGGAACGTGGGGAATCAGGACAACGTACATTCTTATCGGCCCACAAAATACTCCTAAAGACATACCTGTCGTCGAATCTCTTCCTTGATGGTCTCCTGGGTCTCAGGCAAGGCCGGCATCGTTGCCACATTGGACCAACGAAGGGGTTTTATCACCGGCTTCAACTCCATGTCTCCAAACAGCTCTTTGACATGAGTGAAAAATATGTACAGCACACGATTACTGATCTGCAGAGGACAAGAGAGGAATTAG
This sequence comes from Callorhinchus milii, assembly GCF_018977255.1. Classification (NCBI taxonomy): domain Eukaryota; kingdom Metazoa; phylum Chordata; class Chondrichthyes; order Chimaeriformes; family Callorhinchidae; genus Callorhinchus; species Callorhinchus milii. The sequence goes on along the minus strand of NW_024704743.1, from coordinate 116,642,880 downwards.
TGCAAGAACTCACAAGATGTGCAACACTTAATGTTATGTTACAAAGAGTTAAAGAAAGAGAAAAAAAAATTTCATTCCTAGACATCTGACCGACAGTCTTTACACTATGAACCCAAAAACCTCAAAGGCTTTTTTGAAGGGGACTGGGGGTGAAATGCTCTTGCTCGCGGAATATTTGGATAATCCCAGTGGCGGCCAGTTAAAATTATTCAAATGTACTGCTTCAATGAGCTGAAGTCAACCTCTTGACCTCTGTAAACAAACAGGATGTTCGACACAGGCAGAGGGTAGTAAAAAGAGAAACATGGGGCACAGAACGACATTTTAACAAAATGGAGATATTTGTTAGTTACACAGGATAAACCCAACAAAACATCAGGTCAAGTTCACCCACAGTAGCTAACCATAAACGATTTTAATATAAAGGGGCCACAATCAGTGCAACACTGAGAAAAAGAATGAACAACCATAAAATGGCAGTGTGAGCAGAGGCAGAATCCATGTTTTAATAATAATAAAACAGCTTTAATAGCTGTGTGAAGTGCTTTGAGATGTTCCTGAGATGTAAAAGATTCCATGTAAATTAAAATTGTTGTTGTTGTTGCAGTTAGATCAGCCATGATCGTATCGAATGGCGGGGCAGGCTCGAGGGGCCGAATGGCCTACTCCTGCTCCTAATTTTTATGTTCTTAAGGTCCCAAAAGCAGCCATGAAGTGAACAACCAATTTGCCAGTAGGTCTGGTGAACAGCACAGCTCCCATCTAGTTTCGAACAGCGTCATGGGATCTGTAACATCCACCTGAACCGGCTTGACCTTATATTGAAGTCAACATTTTTCTCATTTGGATGTTGCATTTGCTTAAAATAGTCACTACCTGTATCAGCCTGTGAAGAGTTTTGAGAATTTACAATATGTTAAGGCTCTAAAAATATATTCACAATTCAAATGAGGCTGTTCCAAATATTTCGCAAACGTGCTGAAATTCTAGTGCACACACTAAAATTATTTGAAGACTGTTTCATATTGTAACATTACAAGTTTCTCTCCAGAGGCAAGTCTGTTTCTAGAGGCAAAAAGGGGCTGTTTAACAGATGGACTGATAAATACTTAGAAAGGAAGGGTATCAAGGGGAACAGTGAAAAGGCAGGGAAAGGGGATTACAAGATCTGTGGTGATGGTTAATAAACTGACAGAACAGGGCTGACAGTCTGAATGCCCCCTTCCTTTTTCTAATTTTCTGGTAATGTACAGCATTTTGCTGGTTTTGCTGGATCTGCTTCACAGGGAGCTGTGGATCAGAGACATTCAAATGGATATGGTAAAGTTGCTGAGTAAGCAAATGGGCTTGGCAGTGTTCTGCACCTGCATCTTCAAATCGTTGCACTAAGTGCTGGGATGACCTCAAGCCGGTTGTGCATATGCAAACTTACCTTAAGATGTTTTTCTTTTGGATGCTTCCTTGCCAAATAATGGAAACTCAATCACAAAACAGTAGCAGACTTCTTCACGATTCCTTTACCATTATTGCACAAACAGAAATCACCCCGCCACCCCCACAAACAAAACCTTCTCATGCTGATCTATGTATGTGTAAATCTCTTGATGTAATTGCTATGATGAAGAGATATCTGCACAGGAGTGGAATGTCATTTGATCCAAGTTTCTGGAGACTATAGAAAACTGCCCCCTCCCCCCCCAAACAAAATGCAATATTAAAGCAGCATTTTAACTAAGGTAGCTCTGTTAAAGGTCGATCCAACCGTGACTCAGGTTGTTAATGTTGCACAGAAATTCAGCATTCAGCATGCGCAGTATTACTCAAGGTTATTTGATCCTCCAATAATTTACTCAATTAGTGTTATTAATTCACAGCGTTGCAACCGCAGTGAAACATGATGTGCTCACTGTAACATATCTACAGTAAAATGCACCAAGCTGAGTGTTATAGCCAAAATAAAATGCACTCTGCTCACTATGCTATACCCACAGTAAAATAAATGTGCTGGTTTACTGCACTAAACGTAGTGAAATGTGACTTGCTCATTTCGTAAAACACAGTGAAGTGTGATGCAATCGCTGCACTAAAACCATTGTGAAAGTAGAAGAGCTGAATCCCTTGAGGAGATACTCAAGTGGCGCCATGTTACCAATTGGCAAATAAAATACATTTCTCTCTCCCACACTTAACAGGGAAGAAATAGCGAGCAACCTGTATAAACATATAAAGATTTCAGCATTGACAATATTTGCTAAGAATGATAATACACAAGCTTACTCGATACTCAAAACCCTCAGTGGAGAGGGAGGCCATTGTGGCTGAGGCAAAGACCTACCTGAACAGTGGGGCTAAGAACAATGGAAATATTCTGGACGTTCATTTTCGTTTCACTCTCTTTAGCAATGACGTGATCCATGTGGATGATAAGCCAAGAAACAAGGAGGTAATTAGTCTTGGGCAGTTCTCTCACTAGCCGCTGGCACTCTTGCACTTTTTCACAGTCCGTGCCCTTCCCACAAGCATCCTCAAACCGTGTCAAGAGCTCCTTGGTGAGGACGTGTTCAGGCAGTTCACGGAGGTACTGTTTCAGTAGGCTGGCCACTGTGTTTGCGTCATAATCCTCCAGATTCGGAGACTCCTCTCGGTCATACACGATTTTCAATTCATCAACTTTTGATTTGGTACCTAGATTGTGGGGAGGAAAGGTGCGGAGGGAGGAGGGGCGAGAAAGGGAAGAGAGAAAGAAAATTCACTCACAAAATCTTTCTTTGAGACTCCAGACAATTAGAACTAGTAATTGAGATAATAAAAGTCTAATGCTGTCATAAACACCTCTTAATATTCTCTTACGTATTAGGTGTTTCGCCCACAAAATACAATCAATTCACTTTACTTCCATCAGTTCTGACAAAGGGCCGTGGACCCGAAACATTGACTCACTTTCCTTTCTCCATAAATGCTGCCTGATCTGCTGAGTGTTCCCAGCGACTTCTGTTTATGTTCCACTTTACTGTATATTCTGTCAAGGACTTCAGGGAAGTCCTCGGGATATCCCAGCGCCTTAGGACATCCTCCCGACGTGAAAGGCGCTTTGCAAACGTAATGTTTTTGTTGTCTCAATGCTGTGATAAGGTGCTATATGAAATGTAAAGATTATTATATATAGGTGGGGGTGGGGGTCGCGGGGGGGGGGGGGGGAGGAGGAGTACTTTCAATATAAATTACTGGAGGGCTACTCGAATCCCTCTGCACTCTTGTCCCACTCTGCAATCTCCTGCAGATCCTATTCCCCTTTCTTCACCCACTGGTCCGATGTTGGTCTGCTGCTAATTCCCCTCCATCCCATCATCAATGGCTCAACTTTCAACACCATGACAGTTCCAAAGTTCAGAATATTGTGGAATCTGGCCAAGCAGGTTAGCCGGACCAATGGTCTTCTACTGCCTGAATTAATCATGATGAAACTTTCTATGTTAAATCCTTTCAAGTGAGTTAATGTTGCAAGGCTGACAGGGCGGAGCTCCTCCTTCCCACACTTCAGACACCCGCAACACAATTCTCTACAGCTATAAAGGAACCCCCCCACAACACCCACAAAAAAAAGCAACAACTCCAGTCCCCAAAGAGCCCCACTGTCTTGGAAGGGGCTCTGAGATGCCATCCGGCGTTGAGGGTGCTACATAAATCCAAGTTGTTGTTGTTGTTGCCCTTCCCAGCCAAAGAACGTCAATGAGCGATAGCACCTGAAAATGCTGGATCCTCAATTTAGGGATCTGTATGAATTATGTAATCTAACAATACAAAGTCCAGAAGAGTGTACAACTTTTACATAAAAAACATTATCAGTATATTAAAAAAAAGTGTCCAGATAAGACTGGACACTTTGTTTTTTTGGATAAGACTTGCCAATGTCCATCTATAGTGAACAGGGAACAGTGTCACTTGCACTTTGAGTTGCTTGCTCCAGACATTTTGAAGCATTCGTTATACAAGATTCTCTAGCATTGTTATAGATTATGGAGATTTTTTGCCCACATGTAAACAAATGTGCATTATCGCAACACTTATGCATGCACCCAACTTCATTTAAAAACTCCTTGGACTGAGAAGTTTACAAAATAGTAGCTTTTGCATATTTTCTCCAATCCTCTGCGGAAGTAACTGACTTATAATAAGGCACAGAATCAAAGTCCAGTACCTTGCTGGTACCTTGGCCAAACAGCCACTTGTCACGTGGAAGCCAGGCAGTCAACATGGAGAGGCTATTCAACTGTGCTGAACATGATTTGATCCTTGCCTCCGATCAAACGCTGTTGGATTAGATCCAGTTTTGACATCACAATTTTCCTCTGCCTTATCCCAGGGATACAGAGGTCAGTTGTTATACCCACCACCACAGTCAGTATGGGTGAGGTCAGATGGTTTGGATTAGCTCAGGGCAGCCTAATAGTATGCCTGGTCTGGACAGCAGTGGATTTATACACTAACTCATTGGGAAGGTAAATGACTTTTAACCATAAAAAAAAAGTACTTTAAGGTCAGCTGGAAGCAAGAAAACCTCATTCCAACCACACCTCAAAATGACAAGCAATCAACCTAAATATAGTAGAGCCCAGTTATAATTTGGTAGTTGGGTCCATTAAATACCAAACTGCCCTGTAACTGGGCACAACTGCTGGGGAGCACTTCCATACTAATATAATAATAATCATCGCTGCATTTAGTATCGCGCCTCATGTCGTTGAGATGCCTCAAAACGCTTCACAGAATATATTGTAAAGTGAATTTACAGTATATTTTGTAGGAAAAAATATGTTCACTGTGTATACAGCAGAGCATCCCATGCTCCTTATTCTAAATAATTTTAAGATTGGCACCAATGTCACTTGACAACCCAATTACTGGGAAGTCAACAACTTGTTTTTAAGCACTTAGGGCCCCTGCCGGCATTTTACAGCTAACCAGGCAGCTTCTGCCTGTAGTCTGTACTTTTCTTGTAAGTAAACACCAGGGTACACACCCCAGTAAGGAAACTAGTGTGAGCGTTATTATTGAGTTCTAGTGATTAGATTATAGGTGTCGCGGTGCAACTTAAAATCACACAGTGTTATTCGTTTACAACATAGGAAAACACGGCTTTGAAACAGACTATTAAACATGTAACGACACAATTTTTAAACTACCGCACAGATGGGTTATAAAAACATGACTCTCAGCAGCAAAATACTAATTTTGTATTTAATAACTGAGGTAGAATATAATCTGTTCACTGCTTTATTGAGGCAAGCCTTTTGTTTTTCTCTTTCACTTTTCTCACCTTCCCCACCCACTACCCAAAGATATTTGACTCCTCTTTCGTTCTGCTGTGATCACAGCCTCACACCCAAGTGGACCATTATTTAAGGGTGACATTGGACACTGACTGCAACCAGCTATTCAACCAATGATGAACCTGATCCTGTCCCTACCTGGAATCCTCACAAATATCTCCAGTGGCAGTGACCACTGGTTAGAGATCAGAGCAGGAACCATGGCCCAATCTTAACCCAAGCACATCACGAGCAGCTGTACAGCCCAACTGCTCCCCTGCCTGGGATCAACTAGCCAGGATCATGTCAGGGCTCAAACATGGCACTTTTGGCTCTGTGTAGCTTAGTGCTACACCACTACCTTCACCTACTAAGCCATTGAGGGAACGTTGCTGAGCATTTGCAGTAATACAAATCAAGATTGTTTCTCCATATAAAATAAATTTCAAGGGTACTGAAAGGTTTGGATTAACTAAGAATAATGATGGGGGACCCATTGGAAGCACGGCTTCAAAGCAGACTCAGAGAAAAATTCAGATACGTGCCTCCAAGCCGTTGTGTGAAGTCAAAGTATCAGAGACAATGACTCAAAAGAAATTAAGAAAGACATTAAGACAGAAAAAAGTAGTGCTCAAGAAGATGTGTGTTTAAGCAAGGTTTCAGTTCCAGGATGTTTTGAACACCTGTTCAGAGTGGCTTCCCGTTTCAGGGTTCTATGTTCGCTCCTTGTCAAAGGTTTTGGGGTATTAGAAGTTCTAAGAGTGAGAATCTCCCAGCTTCCCAATAGCTACACAGATAGCAATGAAAAAGTAGAAACAAGGTGCAAATGTACCTGATACTCTATAAATCCCCTCGCACTTCATGCCAAAACGTTCAATGTAGTCAATGCACTCGCGAAAAACCGCTGGCAACTGGATCCCATCGTACAGCATAGTCCTCTCTATAGCCTCAGTTAGCGGGACTCCAAAGATGGGCCTGAGGGAAAAGGGAATTTCCACCTGCACAACTTCCAGCTCTACAGCAGGTTTCTTCTTTTTCTTTTTCTCTTTCCACTGCTTCACAACATCGGCCGCTGTCAAATCTTTGGACTTTTTCTCCTTGTGTTTGTCTTCTTTATGTTTCTCTTCTTTGTGCTTTTCTTCCTTTGGCTTCTCTTTGACTTTAAAGTCCTTTTCTTTCTTCTTGGAGAAACTCGGCTTTTTGAAGACATGAATGCCCTTTGGCCTCTTCATCTTTGACGGACTCTCTGCTTCGTCACCCGAGCTGTCCTCTTGGAAGGCCGCATATCCCTCGGCTATTGGAAAGAGAAGAGGATAAGGGTTAAGATCTATTTCATTTTTCCTGCTGAAAGCACAGTCCTCCTATAAATGTACTGCCACAACTGGATAATAGAGATGGACTGTTTTTTTTCTCCTTCTCACCCACCCATTTATTTCTTGAAAGACCAGGAATCCTTTCTGACGTATGGTTCTATGGGCGGCAGCCAGTATATTAGCTAAATGGCTATTCTTCACATCTGAGCCTCAAGAGAGAGGATGTCAGCAGGCTATTCTACAGTAGAGAACATCACAAACTAGTCTGTTTCAATCTTCATCAGGCAGCCACACACAAACACACACAGCTCCCACCACACAAAGCAAGCAGCAATGCTGGCTGATTTTCCACCCTTAAACCAAGTCTGTGGGGCCATCAACAGGGATTCTGCTAATTCACTTAGGCTTACTTTGATAACAGCAATACCACAGTCCAGGGAAAAGCAAATTAGTTGCTACTTACTCCGTTTTTCTTTCTTTTTAAATTTTCCTTTTTTCTTTCCGTGTTCCTTTTCGTCATCGGACACAATGTCAGCAGACTCGTGCAGCCCATCATGAGGCGGAGAGTTCTCACCGGTACGGTAGAGTCCAGGGAACTTTGTTGGACTGATCTCCTCGGAGCTGGGTGTCCGGGCCAGCCCACTGCCATGTTCAGCCCTGCGGTGTTCACTCGGACTGCTTGTTGGTGGCAGGAAGCATTCAGTCATTGTTGCTCTTGGGAATTGTTCTCGTTTACCTGTCCATAACACCTAGGAATTCAAGCAAAGGATTATTGAATGCACAAAACATTCCACGATACTATCAAGTGTGCTTTTAATAGAACACAGGCAGTTTTTGTGCTACAAGCATAAGGCTCTTTCTTCTCTCTATTCAGCCCTGCTCCATCTTGTAGCCCCACAGACATGGTATCGCTAATACCTCACAAGAGCCGTACATATTTAGCAATCTGGAAATGCAGAAGTGATGTTGCATTTCAGAGCTCCAGGTTCCTCTAGGTCATAGTTGCAAAGATTTCTTAAAGGAACGCAAGTGATTTTGCCTGTTCACATGAACACTGTTCACAGCAGCTTCTTCAGGCAGTCACCCGGGACAGCTGATCAAACTCCAAGTCAGGTCTTACCAGATCCGGAGTTGGGGAAAAAAGAACTTTTGGACATTAGTTACTTTCGCAGGAAAAATAACAACGTGAAAACAGTATAAATCACTAGGGCGAGTCTGGGTACTAATTCAGGATTACTGGGACACTTTCAGGAACATGTCTTTGATATTTTGCTGTTTTAAGATTAGCAATAGAACAAGTCAAGAGACAAAGTCTGGACAAAAAGCTTGTGTTATGAATCAACTTAAGAATTCATTGGTAAAATAAGTATTAAATAAATCCTTGTAAATGTGGAGATTGACATGCTTCAGCTAATCAGCGAAGATGTGAAGTTAAATAAAATTAACTTTAATGGTAAATATAGAACACAGGATCTTATGTTGAAAATCAAACTAAGCAGGTTTTGAGAGGGGATCCTCGTGAATTTATTAACAATATCTACTTACATTTTATATAGCATTTTATGTCAGGAGGACATGTCTCAAAGCTGCAGAGGGTACACTGTAAACCAGCGGTTTTCAATTTTTTTTGCCCTGTGCCCTACTTCGGACATTATTGTTCTATGCGCACCACTGTCTTTCTAGAACACAGCATGTTCGCATGCTTATCGGGAGTCACGCGCCCATCTCCACTTGGCTTTTTGCTGGTTAGCGACCGAAGGAACAGGACAAACCAGTATTTCTTTGTTCTTCCTCCGCTTTCTCTGAGGCCCAGCCTCTCCTCACACTTCTCTTCCCAACCCTTCACTTGGGAAAAATGACAGTAAGTAAAAATTCTTACCCAGTAACCTGTCTACGCTCACCAGTTTGAAACTCCTGATGTAAATTTTAGCAATTGTGCATTTTGTAGGCAAAAATAGCAGCCAATTTGCACACAGCAACAAACCATGCAACAAACAGCCATGAAATGAGTAACCAATTTTATTTGGGGGATTGTTGGCAAGGACACTGGAAGAAACTCCGTTCAGTTTTTGAATAGCGCCATGGATTTTTAACGTCCACCTGTGCAGGCACAGGCAGAAGCGCTATTTGACGTCTAATTCCCTCACCTCCGTAACATTGTCCGACTCCGCCATTACCTCACCCCTCAGGCCGCTGAAACTCTTGTTCATGCGTTCATCAGCTCCAGGCTCAACTATGCAAATGCCCTGCTTGTCAGCCTTCCCAATTCCTCCCTTCACGGGCTGCAGATAATCCAGAACTCTGCAGCCCGTGTCCTCTCCTGCACCAAACTTCGGACCCCATCTCCGTCATTCTCGCCCGACTCCATTGACTCTCTATCCTTCAGAGGATCCAGTTCAAGATCCTGGTCCTCACATACAAACCCCTCCATGGCCTCGACCCACCCTACCTCTGTGACAACCTAACCACCTACCAACCCGCCCGTTCCCTCCGCTCAGCCGGCTCTGGCCTGCTCCACGTCCCCCAACCCGCCCCACCATTGGTGGGAGAGCCTTCAACCACTCTGCCCCCAACTTCTCGAATTCCATCCCCCAGTCACTCCGCCTCGTCCCCTTCAAGTCCTGCCTCAAGACCCTCCTCATCAGCCAGCCTCCCCTCCCTTCCCCCCTCCCCCCCACCACCCCCGACCCCAGCTCGGGTCTGAAATGCTGTATGCTGTCCAGCGCCTTGGGACGTCCTCCTGACGTGAAAGGCGCTATACAAATGTAATCTTGTTGTTGTAGTACTCTATTCTTTCTCAAACATCCAGAATTATTTCCAAATTAGCAACCCTTGAACAGGAGGGCTGTTGATCCAAATAAGCCACAAGTTGCAAAAGTTTCCAACCAGTAAAATAACCTTAAGACAAGGATAATAAAATATAATAAAGCTTGCATTTGATATTGCATATTATCACGTCTTCAAAGCGCCTCAAAACGCTTCACAGAATAAACTGTAAGGTGAATGGACTGTGTATTTTGTGGACGAAATGCAGTAGCCCACAAGCAGTCATGGATTGAGTGACCAAATTATTATTATTATTTTTCAAGCGATTATTACCCATGGAAAAGCAATCGTCCATCGACTAACAACTGGGTTCCTACTTACTGCTAGGTAAAAAGAGGTGTGTGGAGTAAGGATACTTGCCCAACATTTCGCCCTGCCCAGGAATCAAACCCGGGTCCTCTCATTTGCGAAACGACTGCTCTAAGCGCTAAGCTACAGGATAATAAAAGTATGAGATTTTAAAGCAAATGATGTTGGTATGTATGAAAATACAAAGGGGTATCAAACACCCTGAGTAACGCGGTCAAAAGGGTTGAGGAGGAATGCCTGGCAAAAAGCACCAAAAATAACTGATTGAGACAGAATGGGTTGTCATTGATGAGATCTTTGAGTCTTTAGACATGTTTAGCCAAAGCCCTAATGGGTAGAGTTGGATAAGCAGCAAAATCAACATTTGATACAAAGTGATGGCAATGGTGTCACAGGATGCTATCCTGGATGGAGGATGCTGCTGTATATAAATGCAAATTGGTGCAAAAAGCATCAAAAGTCAAACCAAGCTACTGTCACACTCGCCTCCCGCTACCTATCTGAAGAAAGCACTAGCAGCAGACACTTAGGAAACCAGATGTTTGGTCCCATCTTGGACGGGGAATATGTTAACGCACTGGAAAGAACAGGATGGAAAGTAAAGTGCATCTCCACACGATTAATTTCATGAACAAAACATTCCTGAGAAGCTACTAAGATCGCAATAACACAATGCAGCAGATGTGAGGAAACAAAAGAGCTCTTTATAGTGGGACCAAGGAAATAAACTTGTTTAAAAAAACATGCGGATAAGGGTTGGGACAAACACTGTCTATATTACCCCATAAAGTGGTTGTACTACAATTACGAGAATTAAAGTATACGCATGAAATCTGCTCGAGATTGTTGCACTGAAACCGCTCAACTCAAAAACAAAAGGAAATCGGTAGGGCAAGACCAGACTGGCATGGACAGCTGTTGCAACGATGCAGAGGCGGCCACAGATTAGCCCTTTGCACGTGAAGGTTTAAAAAAAAACAACCAGCCTCTCTCTACCAGACCCATTTTACTTCTTAAAACCGAACAGTAAATTTTTTNAATAAAATTGTGAACGAATACACTGCACTATCTTAAAAACGGTGCCCCTGCAAGTCCCACAACTTCATAATCTGGCCACAGATTAATCCTAATACAGCACACGTGCTAAAAATGTGGAGTCCACTAGTTCAGTGTTAAGAGCGCTCGCCTGCTAGCGAGAGGACCCGGCCTCGATTCCCAGGCAGGGCGAAACCTTAGGCAGGTTTCCTTACTCCACACGCCCCGGTTCACCTAGCAGTAAGTAGGAACCCAGTTAGTCGATTGGCGAATCACTTTTCTGAGGGTAATAATCCTTTCAAAAAACAAGACATTTTTTTAAAAAAATAAAAAATGTGGTCACTCAATCCACTTCCGTTTGTGAGACACTGCTTTGTGCCGTTTTTCGCTCACAAAATGTAAGGTCAATTCACTTTACAGTATATTCTGTGTGGTGCTTTGAAACGCCTCAAAGATGTGATAAGGCACTATATGAAATATAGGGATTATTATAAGCTTTAGGAATATTACAGTTCAGATGTGAAAACTGAGGAAGCCAATGGCATTTGCCTTCGAATGTTTCAACTTTGGTTTCCTCATATAGCCCAAGTGATAAAGCCACCAACCAATGAGAAACAGCCACTTGCACCAGGAAGATCCTAGGTTCAATACATAATAATACTTGCATTTGATATAGTGCCTTATCACATCCTTATGTAAGACACCTTAAAGCAATTCACAGAATACACTGTAAATAATATTCCCACATTTAAACAGCGCCTTATCACGCCTTCGAAACTAATACTAATCCTTGCATTTGATATAGCGCTTTTCACGTCGGGAGGACGTCCCAAAGCGCTTCACAGAACACACTGTAAAGTGAATTGACTGTATATTTGTGGGCGAACGCGGCAGCCAATTGCGCACAGCAATGTCCCACAAACAGTCGTAGATTGAAAATGACCAATTTTATTATTGTTTTTGGTTTTTGGAGGGATTATTATTAGGCTCTGTGTGGAGTAAGGAAACTTGCCCAAGGTTTCGCCCTGACCTGGAATTGAACTCAGGTCTCTCACTTGCAAAGCGAGTGCTCTAACCACTGAGCTACAGGACTCCAAAACATCTCAGAGTTTCACAGAATATACTGTGAAGTGAATTGACTGCATATGTTGTGGACGAAATATGGCAGCCAATTGCACACAGCAGTGTCCCACTAACAGTCTTGGATTGAAGTGACCAATTTATGTTTATTATTTTTTTAAAGAAATTATTACCCTCGGAAAAGCGAATCGACTAACAAACGGTTTCCTACTTACTGCTAGGTAAACAGAGGCGTGTGGAGTAAGGAAACTTGCCCAACATTTCGCCCTGCCCGGGAATCGAACCCAGGACTACAGGACTCCAAAGTGAGTTGACTGTAAAGTGAATTGACGCAGAATACAGGTTCTGTGTTAATTGATTTCAGTCTATTGGCCAAGGAAGGATAAAACCAGCTACGGTTTCCAGTCTTCTGCACAATCTAGCTGTCGTGACCCTCCTCTCTACCAGAAAATATGTTGTCGAGATTATTCGGCTATGCCTCCCACTGTTGCTTAGTCAATCTATAGTGGGTACTTAAGATGAGGTATATAGAAGGGTCACTTGTGCCAGGTACAGAAAGGAAAACCGCACCCAAGGAACTGTACTCCACAGTAAAGTAAAATTAGTACTAATCACACAGACAAGCAGGCACAAGGTCTGAATCACGTCACGTGGCCCATTCACAAGAATCTGTCATGCATTGCATTTGAAACCGAGCTGCTTTGGCTGTCACGTTCTCTCATTCCAGTTTTGTAAATAACTTAGAAATAGAAGAGCAATTTGTACAAAGAAGCATTTAGAGATTTCAGTGCAGGCTGATCCTTTGAAGGCGTTAGTGTCTTGAAATATGTATGGCGCCTGACGTTTCTCTGTAGGAGGCAATGCAATAGAATAAGGGTGTTATAACACTCTAAATTCCAGACACGCTGGTGTGTAGGACAACTTGCAAGATGCAAGAATCTCCTGATGTTGGCATATTTGGATGGTGTTTAGCTGGCATGCTGCAATGCAGCATGAAATCAAAACGGTACTTGCCGGACACTCCAATGCAGTGCTGGGGATGCACTGCATTGCTGAAGGTGTCATCGTTCGGATGAGATGTCAAACTGAGGCCCTGTCAGGTAGACGCTAAAGATCTCAGGGCTCCATTCGAAAAGATAAGGGAGTTTCTCAGAGGATCCTGGCCAACAAAATAAAATTGGTCATTGGCTGATTGTGGGGCACTGCAGCATGCAAAATGGCTGCCTCATTTGTCTATAAAATATAGTCACTACTCTTTACAGTATATCATGTGAACTGCTTAAGAAACATCATCCTCACGTGAAAGGCATATTATCAAATGCAAAGATTATTAAAGCAATATCCACAGAATGCACAGCAAAGTACTGCACAGGATACTGTACTTTCAGTACTTGTTAGTCTACAGAGGTCTATTGCATTCTGTTTCTGACCTTTGCCATTCATTGCATACAAAGTACATCATACAGAAGCAAAAGCTTTATTTTTCAGCATCTCTATTTCTGACAGCCTTCAGTTCGACTGAGACTCCAATCCAATGCACAGAAAATCTAAGACAAAGTACAGACTGTGTTCTAAGTTAGAGGATATTAGCGAGACCATCAGAAACAAGTCAAAATTTTAAATTTATGTTCTAAACCTCAAACAGTTCTCACTACGTTCATTAAACAAATGATGTTAAATTACAGTCAACAGTAACATGGTCCAGAGAGATTCAAAGGTAGTGCATTTAAATTCTATTAATTGCATACTCAAGTTGACAGCAAAAATTATTCAATAAATCAACCTACCGTATTCATATAACCAGACTAAACATAAGTGGACTCAAGTCGCGCGGACTCTGACTGTACCGGAACCACAAACAATCTCCACCCACCAATCACACACTATCTAGCAATTTTGAAAAATCAAATTTATTTTCAAGTGTTTTTGTACATAAAAGCAGCAGCTATTTTGCACACAAAGTCTCACAAAAATCCGTGAGGTGAATGGACGAATGACCAATTGACCTGGAGGACCATTTGCCAGGAGAAACTCCCTTCTCTTTTCAAATACTGTTGTAGGATCCTTAACATCCACTTGAATAAGATGAGACCTCAGTTAAACATCTCACCTGAGGGATGGCACCTCTGTCAATGTTGCGCTTCAACAGTAAATCATAGGCTACAATGGAGGCAGAGCTAACTCATGATGCTCCTGAAGACTAAACATGTAATGCAAGTCAGGTTCAACTTGATGCGGGTGGGTTACCACATTTCTCAGCAAGGTTACCAGGGGTTTTCCCCTCACACTGAGCGCGATAGGTAAGCTCTGCCTCCAGAGATGGCCGGAGATAGTCACACGGATCCAATACTACACAAAATTAAAAAAGGAAACAAAGCAAGTAGAAGTAGACATTAGGAAAAAGAAAAGGACTGGCTTAATTAAGTGACACCACCTTATTAGGCAGCAACGCCTACCATTCGCTTCATCAAAACCCCAGCATCATTGCTCAACATGCGTTACTTCCTCAAAACACACAGACCCATCACTCTAGGCTCTTATATTTTTATCAGGAACAATTTTATCTCCAAACCACTAGTACAGAGGATAGTGACAAACAGGAAGCAAATCTCAAAATGAAGAATCTGATCATGTGAAGCTGAACAACAAATTGCATTTACATAAATAAGCCTTATACGTTGGAGAAATCTTTTCAACATCAAAAACTAAAGTTTGCGTAAAGAATTCTTTTTTAAAAAATCTACCTAAAAGTATTTAGCTTCAGAGGTGTGGCAAAGTACATTGAAGGAACTCCCTCCATACAGTAATAATGCTCTTTAAATGCCAAATCATAACTTCACACAATGCACTAACCCTAACCCATCACGTGTTTCCATTTTTCCTTAGATCAATTTGAGACATCAATAAAAATAAAATTCTCCTCAACTGCAGCTTACTCACATCACAGCAATTCCATTAATTAGCTTGGGCAAGGCTGACAACCGGTCTGATTATTAAAATATCAGCATGATGTTATGCACTTCTTCACTCTGCCAGCCTCCCCCACTGAGCTTTCCATTTGTGGGTGTTGCATCACCCTATTCCCACTCAAGGCTGGCAACCCTGCAACCAAGCTTCTGCCAATGATCCTCCAAAGCCTACCACCAGCAGGTGCATGACAAGTGACTAACTGTTGGGGAGTCCTGTAGCTCAGTGGTTAGAGCACTCGCCTTGCAAGCGCGAAACCTGGGTTCAATTCGTAGCAGGGTGAAATATTGGGCAAGTTTCCTTACTCCACACGCCTGATAATAATCCCTCAAGAAAAAAATAATAATTTGGTCACTCATCCACGACTGTTTGTGGGACAAACACCACTAAATATATGGACGATTCACTTTACAGTATATTCTGTGAAGCGCTTTTGAGACGTCTACAAGACGTGAAAAGTACCATTTCAAATGCAAGGATTATTATTATTATATTCCCTCCAGGTGGACGTGTGCAGCCTCCACTCACCTTGCAAGCGAGAAACCCACCTTACCCCACCCAAGATTCAGAAACATGGCCAAGGGCAGGCAGGACCCACTGGTGCAAGCCAAATATATATTGGGGTATACATTTAGATCCATCAACAAGCCTTGCAATACTTTGTCCAAGGTCAGAAACGAATCCAACAAACTACAGGTGCAAACGTGCGCCCCCGGCAATTTATAGCACAAATTGGGCCCAGCCCACTGTGCTGTGCAATAACACACTGAAAATGTTGTCAGATTAATGGATCTAGTTCAGATCATGTCTTCCAGTACTGGAGAAGGCCATTTGACCCACCTTGTCGTTGCTGGTGCGAGCTCTCTTATAAGTGTTGTATATACCCATTACATTACCCTGCTCTCTCTCTCTCTCTCTCCCACCGCCTCCAGTTAACAAGCATAACGACAACTTGAATTTGTATACAGGATACACATTTGCACCTTCAGGCGCAAGAACATCGAGGAGTGCTTTACGAGCGCGGGGTCGTTCGTGGGGGAGAGGTGGCAAGAATTGGCTCATTCCAATGGATAGCTTTTAAGACAGGACTTAAGACATACGTAGCACGGCAGCAGCAAAACACGCCAATGAAGTACTGGATCTGTAAGTGCCACAATCGCACAGTGTACACCCACACATACATCCACATTACCCCCCCCCCCTTTTTTGGGGGGGTGGGGGGAAGAGTCTTAGAAAGAGAGAGAGAGAAAAAAAGTCTTTACAGAACCAGAATAACCAGAACAAACTTCATCAAAACACAATAGCCCTCTAATGACATCAACAAGTCCGAACAGGAGCAGCTCCGGCCCAGGATCCACAACTGGAGTAACTTATCTGGACTGGACAGGAGTTGTAGTCCAGAGGAGGTTATAAAAATAACTTCCTCCGCCTCCCCACCCCCCCTCCGCCTCCCCACCCACACACCCCCACACCCACACACCCCCCCCACCCACACCCCCCACCACACACAGAGGCTGTGGCACACAGTGCAGGAAGGAGTCTGCACTCCAGGTGTGGGCAGCTGCTGTGTGTGTGTGGGGGGGAGACCCTGGGGCGAGTCAGGGCGCTGCTAACACCGCGCCATTCCGCTTCCCCGGGAGGGAGGGACGGAGGGAGGGAGGGAGGAAGCCCCGGAGGCTCGTGGACAGCCGAGACTGACTCCAAGGGACACGAGGCCTGGCCCCGGGGGAAGGGGCTGCGAACGGGACGGGGACGGGGAGGGAGGGGGGGGTGGCCGGGGTTTGGGAGAGGAAAAGGCGGGCGGGGAGGGGAGGCGGGGGTGGGGGTGACCGGAGGGAAGTCAGGGGAGAGGGCAGGGGGAGCGGGCAGAGCTGCGGGGTGAGGGGGTGCGGTGCGGGGGACCAGCCCTCCTGCCGGGCCGCGGCTGGTAAAGCGAGCCCCGGGGCTCGGGTTATCGACCGGCGAGAGAGAGAGAGAGAGAGGCCTGCAACCTCCGAAGCGAGACCCGCCCGGTCGCCAACCCTCCCGCGGGCCCGCAGGCCTACACCAGCGCCTTGACCCCCTCCTCCTCCCCTCAGTCCGTACCTCTCCTCAGAGCAGCCGCTCACGGTGCCCTCAGCTCGGGAGCCGCCACATACCGAGCGCCGCCGGGGGTTGGCTCTCTCTCTCTCCCTCTCCCTCTCTCTCTCGCTCGCTCGCTCCCTGTGAGCGGAGGAGGGGCGGCGGCCACTCACAGCGCAGGCGCCGGGCTGCCCCTGCCGTGCGTGCCCGACGTTGCCGTGTCGTCATCGCGTCCTCCTCCCACAGGCGCAGTGCGTGACCCTGTGTGCCGTCATCACGTCAATCACTAACCCCGCCCCCCCCTTCACTGAGGCCACGCCCCCGCCCTGGTCAACATTGGGAGCCAAGTGCCAACATTGGGTTTGAACCCTTTGGAAGTCCATCCCACATTCCCTTTGCCTCACTCCCTCCTTTGCCTCCTTCAAGACCCTCCGCCTCGACCGCACCTTCGTCACCCGCTCCTGATCCCAACCCACCCACCACCACCCGGCTCGGGTCCAAAATCCCCTGACCGTCCAGCGCCTCGGGACGTCCGCCCCATTTCGAGAGTCGGACTGGGGATGTGGGGAAATCAGGAAACTTCCTCTGCGGATGGTCCCCGCTGCTGACCACCTTGTGCGGCCTCGTTCAGAAGTTCCATTTAAGTCTGGACAAAAGTTTTTAAACTCTGCCACTCCCCCCTCCCCCCCCCCACCACCCCAATTGGTCCCCCATTTTACCTGATATAATAATAATAATCCTTGCATTTGATATAGCGCTTTTCACGTCGGGAGGACGTCCCAAAGCGCTTCACAGAACACACTGTAAAGTGAATTGACTGTATATTTGTGGGCGAACGCGGCAGCCAATTGCGCACAGCAATGTCCCACAAACAGTCGTGGATTGAAAATGACCAATTTATTATTGTTTTGTTTTTTTGGAGGGATTATTATTAGGCTCTGTGTGGAGTAAGGAAACTTGCTCAAGATTTCGCCCTCTGCCTTGAATTGAACTCAGGTCTCTCGCTTGCAAAGCGAGTGCTCTAACCACTGAGCTACAGGACTCCACGATAATCCTGAGCTTCTTCGGGGGATTCAATCTCTCACTACGATAGTCATCTTAAGATATCTACCAAAAATCTTAAGATATCTACCAAGAGAAGCAGAGGGGAGGTTAGAAGAATTTTTTTCACTCAGCGAGCTGTTCGAATTTGGAATGATTTGCCTGAAAGGGCAGTGAAGTCCGATTCGATAACAGCTTTTAAGAGAGAACTGGATAGGTATCTGGAGAAGACAGGTTTGCAGGGTTATGGGGAGAAAGCTGGTGATTGGGGTTAGTGAAAGTGACTTGCTCTGTCAAAGAGCCGCACAGACTCGATGGGCCGAATGGCCTCCTTCTGTGCCGTAACATTCTATGAAAAAAAACCTGTAGTCTCCCCACTAGTGAGATCAGCTATTTAACACAAACCACAGAACTTTGACTCCCGA
Source organism: Callorhinchus milii (assembly GCF_018977255.1). Lineage (NCBI taxonomy): Eukaryota > Metazoa > Chordata > Chondrichthyes > Chimaeriformes > Callorhinchidae > Callorhinchus > Callorhinchus milii. The sequence continues at coordinate 116,624,514 of NW_024704743.1, read as the reverse complement.
TTGCTCAGTGCAGTTTTCCAATGACCCATCACCCTCAACAGGCCACTTCCATAACCTGTGGGACTTCCGTGGTTTGCAGACATTTCTGGGATTCACCGACGTTTCTTCTGACTTCCCTATTTGATCTATTGGTGACTATTTTGTATCTATGGCCCCTGGTTTTGGTCTCGCCCACAACTGGAAACATCTTCTCTACATCTACTCCATCAAAACCTTTCATAATTTTAAAGACCTCAATCAGGTCTTTTCAAGAGAAAAGAGTCCAAGAGTGTTCAGCCTTTCCTGATTGGTGTAACCTTTCAGTTCTGGGATCATCTTTGTGAATCTCCTTTGCCCCCTCTCCAGTGCCTCTACATCTCTTCTATAATGTGGGGACCAGAACTGCACACTGTATTCCAAGTGTGGTCTAACCAAGGTTCGGTATACATTTGCCATAACCTCCCTGCTTTTCATTTCTATGCCTCTGGAAATGAACCCCAATGCCTGGTTTGGTTTTTTATGGCCTTATTAACCTGCATTGCTACTTTTAATGATTTGTGTACCCCTAGATCCCTTTGCTCCTCTACCCCTGTAGGTTTTTATATTCCAGGCAGTAAGTGACTTCTCAGTGGTCCCGGCTCCACTGGCTTCCCATCAGACAGAGGATACAGTTCAAGATCCTGGTCCTCAACTTCAAAGCCCTCCATGGTCTTGCTCCCCCCTACCATCCTGCCTGTTCCCTCAGCTCAGCGGGCTCTGGCCTGCTTCACATCCCCCGCCTCGTTTGCCATACTATTGGCGGGCAGGCCTTCTGCCACTCTGCCCCCACCCTCTGGAACTCCATCCCGCAGTCCCTCTGCCTTGCCCCCTCCCTTGTCATCTTCAAATCCCATCTCAAGACCCTCCTTTTCGACCGTGCTTTCGATCACCCTGCTTCCCCCCACTGCCCTCCACTCTCCCGACCCCCCAGCTCAGGTCCGAAACTCTATCCAGCGCCTTGGGACATCCTCCCGATGTGAAAGGTGCTATATAAATGTAATTTTGTTGTTGTTGTTGTCCCAATACCGATCCTTGTGGAACACCACTTCCAACCCCCTGCCAGTCTGCGTAGCTACCCTTTACCCCTACTCTCCGTTTTCTGTTTTGTAGCCAGCTTGCTATCCATTCTGTTATTTTCCCCCTGACTCCACATGCTCTGACCTAATTCATTAATTTATTATGCGGTACCTTATCGAACGCTTTTGGATATCCAAATATATTACATCTACCGCATTACCCTTGTCTACTCTTTCTGTTACCTCTTCAAAGAATTCAATGAGGGTTGGTCAAGCATGAAATCCGTGCTGACTATTTATTATATTTTTGGTTTCTAGATATTTTTCGATTACCTCTTTTAGTAAGGATTCCATTATTTTTCCCACCACCGATGTTAAGCTCTCTTGTGATAAGAAAGTTTTTATCACAAGAGAGTCTCAGGTGAAGTAGGCCCTTTATTTAATTTCATTCTAATCTTATTTTGGGGACATTTCTCTCACATGAACGATATAAAATAAATGTAAGTTGTTGTTACAGTTGCAGTCTGGGGCCTCCCCATTTACCTCCGCGACTTCTTTTTGCCATAACAGAACTTTGATGTAGACCAGAAACCGCTATTAAGGACTGGAGACTGCAAAGGGGAAAATTCTTTCTGCTGCTGCAGTTCCTGAGTAAAATCCTGCGACTCCTTAACTCTAGAGTTTGATTTTAATTTGGTTCAGCTGCTTTCTTTTTTCTTGTAAGTTTTATTCTTTTTCTCTTTATATAAGAGAAAGAAATTATTTGTGATTTATGGCAAAACTGATTTCCGTTTGCAAGGACAAACGGCTTTTAAGGCAGTTATTTCACAATGCATATGGTGTCACCCTGCCTCAGCATTCCCACCACTGAGTCAGAAGATTATGGGTTCATTCCCCCACTTTGGGACCTTGAGCTCACATAGTCTAGGCTGACACTCCAATGCAGTGCTGGGGGTGCATTGCATGGTTGGAGGTGCTGTCCTTCCGATGACACTTTAAACTAAGGTCCCATCTGTCTGGTCAGGTGGACGTTCCATGGCACTACTCGAAAAGAGAAAGGAGTTTCACCCGGTGTCCTGTCCAAGAATACCCCCAAATAAAATTGGTCATTCACTTCATGGCTGTTTGTGGGACTTTGCTATGCTGAAATTGGCTCCCATATTCCCCTACAAAAAAACACTCACTACACTTTAGATTAAGTTCTGTGAAGTGCTTTGAGACGTCCTTTTGATGTGAAAGGCACCAGTAACAAATGCAAGGATTATTGGTATTATTTTATTGTTTTCAACTCCATTTTCTGTCTCACCAGCTCTCTTTCTCCTTATCTCCTGGGTGGTACAGTCCTGACATGGTCCTGTACTGGGTTGGACCTTGAAGCAGTCGACCATCATTTGTGAGACTTCTTGTTGATCCGCCCATCTTAAGAACATATGAAAAGTCAGGAATGACATAAGACCATTTAGCCCTGGAAAGGTTAAACCTCTAGTACATCTCGTTCTGTGTTCTTATTGTTCCAGGAACATAGTGGGGAGGCCATTCAGCCCCATTGAGCCTGTTCTGCCATGTGGTTGATATGGCAACCGTGGTCTGAACCCATTGGAGATTATGGGTGGGGACAGGGATTTGTAAATGCAAGTATTATATGATTAACCCTGTTTGAGAGAGTCTCGCCTGTTTAAGATCAGAACAGCTATTTTTCAACACTTGAAAATGATCTCCCCTCAGCCAGAATCAAGGATGATATCTTCACAGAGCCTTTCAGACAGATAATAATCTGCGCATTTGATATACAATACAAAAACACATATATTCGCCCCCACGTCATTGAGACGCCTCAAAGTACTTCATAGAATATATTGTAAAGCGGATTGACTGCGTATTTTGTGGGTGAAACGCGGAAGCCAATTGCGCACAGCAGTGTCCCACAAACAGCCGTGGAGTTGAGCGTTTCCTTTTTTTTGGAGAGATTATTACCCCGCCTTAATAAGTCAGCGAGATGTCTCAAAGCGCTTCACAGGATATACTGTAAAATGGAGTATGTGTATTTTGTGAGCGAACCACGGTGGGGGGATGGTGAGCAGAGGGCTTATTTCAAACCACGCTTTAACTTTGCTCCATAAATAAAGAACGCAACTCTGACCCTTTGTCTTTTTGGTGAAGATCGCAAGTGTAGTGTATTGGTTACAGCACTCGACTCGTAAGTGAGAGGATTTGTGTTTGATTCCTTTGTGAAACCTAAAGCAAGTTTCCTTATTTCACACGGCTGTTTACCTAGTAGTAAGTAGGAACCAAATTGTTAGTTGATTGGCGGATCACTTTCTGGGGTAATAATCCCTCAAAAAGAAATGAATCACTCAATCCACGACTGTTTGTGGGACACTGCTGTGCACAATTGGCTTCCGGTTTCACCCACAAAATACAAAGTCAATCCACTTTACAATATATTCTGTGAAGCGCTTTGAGGCGTATCAATGACGTGATAAGGCGCTTCATTATATGAAGGATTATTGTTATTTTCAATACCGACATGCTTGGTTTGGGCTTTTCTAGCCTCCACCTGAAGTTCAGTGTCTGCCGGAGGCAAAGTCAGTGAACAAACGCACCAAATTGTTCCTTTGGTCAACATCCTTTCAAGCCTGGCTCCTCTCCTCTCTGCTTGGTCTCCATATCATCTCCGAGACATTTATAATATGTGAACAATGCTGTATTAAATTGATTACAACCTATGAATAATAATGCTTGCATCTGTTATAGTGCCTTATCATGTCTTCCAAACGTCTCAAAGTACTTCACAGAATATAAAGTGAACTGACTGTGAATTTTGTGGGAGAATACAGTCACTACATTTTACTGGAACACTCTGGAAAATCATGGAACACTCTTCCTCTAGCCCTCCGCCTTATCCCTTCCTTCCCCACCTTCAGGTCGCGCCTGCAGACCTTCCTCTTCAGCCGTGCCTATGGTCACCTCCTCCGGCTTGGCTCCTAGGTCTGGGACGGGACCCTGTGTGAGGGGCACTGTATAAATGCAAGTTGTTGTTTACAGTAAAATCCTGTAAAGCACTTTAAGATGTTTCAACGAAGTGATAAGGTGCAATATCAAATGCAAATAATAAGAATAATAAATATAAATTGCTGAGTTGCTGTAGCTTGCACCATCCTCCTCCTTTGTTTAAAAAAAAGCTACATTGTTCACAGGAAAACCTTTTAAGATCCGGGAGGAGAGAATGCTTGATTTCCAGTCAAGCGTTTCAGAAGAGGATTTTGTGATAACGATGAGCTTCGGTTTTTTTTAATTCCTGGATTCCCAGCGTTTTAATGCACCGTTTGGCAGCTTGCCACCACAATGTGAAATTACATGATGTTCAATGGTTCTCACAGGCTTCCTGTCAATGGAATCATTGTGAACTCTTCAGTGGTAGCAAAAGAAAGCTGCACAAAAAGCCTTTTGTTTCCACGAAGAGGGAGTGGGAAGTGGGGGTGGGTGGGGGGGGGGGGGGGGAGGCGGGTGGTGCGTGGGAGGGTTAGCGACACGTTTTGAAAGAGAGGGAAAGGGAAAAAAATAATCTTTGACATACAGTATTCAGTCATTCATTCCGAATTCTCCTTGGTACTGCAGGCACAGGAATGGGAGCAGGAAATTATTGACGTCGATAGCAAACTCGCTGGTGCTACCTGTACCGCAGTGACACCAACAAGCTCAAAGAGATTTTGGAACTTCCTCAGAACCACAAACCAAACAATACCTACCCCCCCCCACCCCCCCACCCCACAGCACCACCATAACAAATTACATTTGTATAGGGCCCTTCACGTTGGGAGGAAATTCCAAGGCACTGGGCCTTGGGACACATAATAATAATCCTTGTATTTGATATAGCGCCCTATCACGTCTTCGAGTCATCTCAAAGCGCTTCACAGAGTATACTGTGCAGAACTGACCGCATATTTGTGGGCAAAACACGGCAGCCAATTGCGCACAGCAGCGTCCCACAAACAGTCGTGGATTGAGTGACCAATTTTTGTTTAAGCAATTATTATCCCTGGAAAAGCGATCATCTGCCAATCGACTGACAACCAAGTTCCTACTTACTGCTCGGCAGAGTTCTTTCATTTCCACTTGCCAGCATCCAGTCAATGTCTCTGTCCAATCACATTGCCTTCGAGTTTGAGGCGCCAGCCACTCCCAGGGGCACCGATCAAACTCAACTATACTAGACTGCAGGACACCAGCAGTGGGTTTTGTCTTTGTGAATTCCACTGCTGAGATTAATAATGCTGTTGTTTTTCTGCAGGCCTCTTTGTGGAAGTAAAATGAAAAGATTATTCTTTGCCGCCTCTTCAGAATTCCGTTCAGAATGATAATAATCCTTGCATTTGATACACATCGGGAAGACGCCCCTCGAAGATCTTCGCAGGAGTTACTGTAACGCATATCGACTGTGTATTGTGTAGATGAACTCGGCGGCCAATTCGAGTGCAGCAATGTAGGTCATTCTCTTCCTTTTCAAAATGAATCGTGTTGTTGCCCGGTGGGTTTGCTAGGTGGCGTAGTGAGCAGGGTAGGCAAAAAACACTGTTTTATTCTCCATCTCACCCTCGCTCACTCTGGGTGGAGAAAGGAACTCACATAGCCCCAGCGAGAAATAGCAGGGTATCTCAAGAATCCAGTCCAGGTCTCCCAATCTCTGGCAGATGACATGTGTGTTCCTATGCGTACAATAGGCACCACAAAATGATATATTTAAAACCGAATGCGACTCCAGAATTAGGTAGGCAGGTTGCGTATTCCATTCCATTCCACGGGAAGGTGGGATTCATAGAGCTCAAGTTTGGTTTGGATAATCTTAAGCACAGTGATGGATGTCAGACATCTGACCCCCCCCCCACAACCAGCTCAAAAAAAAACCTGAACGTCACTTCTGGAAGAACTCAAGCTGAAATCCGAATCTGCGCTCAATGGTTTATCCGTTCTGGATCAAAAGAACTCAATGTGCTACACATTCCCCCGTCGTAACACAACAATTTATTCAGCACGAAAATGACTTTTGAGTAAGTAGCTGGTGGAGGAATACATCAGGAAAGCATCAATTTAATGACAGTAAATCTACATCATGTGAATATCTACATACCTCGGCACAATTTGTTTTTAAACGGGGCACATTTTTTTGTTTAAATTACAAAAGATCCGTTGTAGAAATACTCCTTTTTAATAAAAAAAAGTCCTGACAAGCGATTTTAGAAAGACTTGCATCTGCTTCAACTGCCTGACATCTGATCTACATATACATTCTTAAGCGTAAAAATGAAGGAAGTGCAGAGTTTTAGCCAGGGGGAGGAGGGGCGGGGAGAGAAACCTTTAAAAAAATATATTTTTTAAAAAGCACAAAACCTCATTTAACAAGAATTTCACCATCAATCTTTTCTTGCTCTGGAGCCGTTACACACAATTCAATCAGGTGTCCTCCCTGATTTTTTTCTTTCTTTCTTTCTCCCTCCCTCCCATCCTCTTTATTATTTCCCATTAAAAACAAGTCACGGAAAAAAAGATCTCCACGTCTAGCGAGGGCTGTGCGATACACTCCGTTGCAAGCATATTTTGCGCAGTTCCTGTCTTCAAAAGGTGCAGTTCATGCATTTGACCACCTTGCTGCCATAATCGATGCAGTCAGGACCCACACATTCGCAGCAGGCATTGTGAAACCACCTGTACTTTGATGCGCCCATGGACTCGCAGGAATTCTTGCACTGGTGGATGGACATGCAGTCATCGAAGTAGACCACTGTGCAGAGCGGCTCTGAAATGAAAACAAGCACACACACACAGGGCTACGTTAACAATAGTAAACAGTACTCAGATTTACACATGGAAGGTGAACACCTCTAAGGCTCTCCTACTCGGCTCCCATCAGCACCTTTTCACCACTGGAGCTGACAGTGTGCATCTCAATCGACATGGATGCACCTCCGAGAGCTAGTGCAGAACCTCAGTGACTTGTTCAACTCCCAGCCGTCCTTTAAACCTCACATTCATGATCCAACTTGCTCAGGTTTCCACCACCTCTGTACATTGCCCGCCTCAGCTGCAACCTCTCCCATCAGGCTGCCATGAAACTAATCCACATATTAATAATAATAATCCTTGCAATCATCATGTCCAGGCTAGATTTTGCCAACGGATTACCCGTATCTTCTCTTTCCAATATGCAAACTATCCAGAACTCGTGTCCTCTCCTGCACTAGTCTCCACGAGCCTACCTCCCCCATCCTTGCCCAGCCCCACTAGTTCCCACCCCCCAACGGATCGAGTTCAAGATCCTCAACCGCACCTTTAAATCTCCTCCCCACCACTGCCGCTTTCTCAAACTTTACATCTCACTGCTCTTTTGCACCACATTAGTTTAACACCCTTCCACACACGCCAGCGGCTTCAAATCTAGTTTGATACAAGTCTGAACATTGTCAGAGGTGCCAGTCTTCACATGAGATGTTAAACCAAGACCCCATCTGCCTATTGAAGTGGGTGTTAAAATTGGTTATTCGCTTCACGGCTGTTTGTGGGACAATTGTTGCTTGCAAATTGACTGCTGTGTTTGCCTACAAACATACAGTCAATAGAAACAGCAGTCACTGGGAACACTCAGCAGGTCAGGCAGCATCTACGGAGAAAGGAAGCGATATTGGGTGACCGATTTGCCCGACACCTCTGTTCTGTTCGCAAGCACAGCCTTGAACTTCCGGTTTCTTGCCACTTCAACTCTCCCTCCCACTCGCACTCTGACCTCTCCAACCACGGTCTCTTACGCTGTTCCAATGAACCACAGCACAAGCTCAAGGAACAGCACCTCATATATCTGCTAGGGACCTTACAGCCCTCTGGCCTCAATACTGCCTGACTTGCTGAGCGTTCCCAGCCACTTCTGCTTTTTGTTTCAGATTACCAGCACCTACAGTATTTTGTGTTTTGCATACAGTCAATAAGACTTTACGGTCAAATGCTGTGAAGCTCTTTGAGCCGTTTCGGCAAAGTGATAAGGCGCTTTATCGAATGCGAGGCTTATTATTATCATCATCATCATCATCATTATTACCATTTTGTAAAGCATTTAAAAATCTCATGTTATTTATTCCACATAATAAAAAGAAAGCTGCAATAATATTGCCTTGATGCCACATTCAATAATCAAACTTCACCACTAGATGGCTACCACATATTTGGGGGCAGGAAAGCCCCGAAGCAGCATTTAACCACAACTCCACAAGGAAAAGGAGCTGGTGTGTAAAGGGGGAGTAAATGTACACAGATCCGAGTAGGGGTCCATGGAAATCTTAGCGTTCGCTATTCTTGCTTTCTCTCTGTTAATTTTTCTCCTCCCCTCCTGAAGACATCAGATTCCTTTTGTCTGAATTGACGTAGAACACGAATGAACGTCACAATAACAACAATAATAATCCTTGCATTTGAGATAGCGCCTTATTACGTCTTCTAGACGCCTCAAAGCACTTCACAGAATATACTGTAAAGTGAATTGACTGCATATTTGTGGGCAAAACGTGGCAGCCAATTGCTCACAGCAGTGTCCCACAAACAGTTGTGGATTGAGTGACCAAATTATTATTGTTTGATTATTATTATTATTGATTATTATCAGGCATGTGGAGTAAGGCAACTCGCCCAAGGTTTCGCCCTGCCGGGCGCAAGTACAATATATCCTTATGTATGGTTCCAAGGTTGCCGATCTTGGTCCTTCACCTGAGTCGTTATTTATTTCAGGTGTGAGCCTTGACAGTGAGTGTGATACTGAGCCTCACAGTCAGGCCTGATCTTAGCACCTCACATACACACACCCATACATAAACACAAGCAACGGACACACACACACATACAAGCACATGCACAGACAGATACACACAATTACACGTACAGACACACACACAACGACACATGCAGACACACATAATCACGCGCACAGACACACACACAAGCACAAACACACAGGCATGTAGACACATGTACGCATGTAGACACATATAATCACACACACATGGACACACAAGGACGTGCGCAGACACACATAATCAAGCACACATACACACACATGAGCACACATGCAGATACACACAGGATATACTGTAAAATGGATGACTGTATTTTATGAGTTAGAACTGAGATCATGAAGCATTTCTTCATACAGAAGGTTGTGAAGATATCCCTGAGAGGTGAAATTAATAGGGATGTTTATAAGAAAGATAGACGAAAACTTGGGTAGCATAATGTAAAGGCGTATGGGGAAAGGGCAAGGCATTGGGAATAAAAGATCGGGCAAAATGTAATAAATTTGTAGAAGAGACTTGATAGGTTGAATGGCCTCCGCCTGTTCCTCGATGGTTTTCAATGTTCTTAACAGAATAAGCCACAGTTTGTCCTTTGGACAAACAGTTTATCCAAATCCAGTCCCAAAAATGTAATGCAAATGACTGTTCCTCTATGTGTGTGGGTGCTGCTGGCACAGATTGGCTGCTGTGCTTGCCAACGTAACAACATTGGACACCCCACACAAGTTTGGCTGTTTTCAGCAGAGACAGGATTTTGCAGACTAATCAGGAACGGCCCCATTATGGAAAATGAATCAGAGCACATAATTGGTTGCAGCACGGAACACAAATGGCCTACTGTGCTAAACAAAGTTTCTTCCAACAGGAGTTGTATTGTTACTGTAGTATCACACTGCTCCACACATTCTCACTTTCTATCACTCTCTCTCTCTCTCTCTCTGTGAATAACTTATTATCTCTATTACTTCCTCTATCTCTGTGTCTCACTCCGTCTCTGACTTTCTCTCTATCTGACTCTCTCCCAGTCTCTAACCCAAAACTGTACGTTGTAAATGGCTGAATAAGCACTAACGGTAGAGAGAGCCCATTAACCACACTAATTGGGACTGGCTGCTTCATGGAGAGGTAAATAGTGCAGAGACCAACTAGATTCTCCCAAACTTTATCCCTGGCAGTGTGGCAAGCCCATGTCTACCTTTGTATCAGATAACTGAGGCTCACCTGTATCTATGTGCGGCTAGGCTTTCAGCCACTACACCCCGAAAATGTGGAACTATCCCTCAATCCCTCTGCCTTGCCCCTCTTCCCCATTTTCAGATTACAGTTCAAGACCTTCCTCTTCGACTTAGCCTATGGTCACCTCCCCCCACCGGTTCGACGTCAGGCTCCACCTCTGTGAAGTGCTGCGAGAGGTTACCCTGTATGAATGGCGCTCTGCAAATGCAAGTTGTTACAGAATATATTGTAAAATGAATTGACTGTATTTTGTGAGCAAAACACATCGCAGTGTCGCACAAGCAGTCATGGATTCAGGGCCCCACACAAACAGACTGTTTCCTCCTGGTTTTCTTTGCTCACATTTCCTCTCTTAAAGTCACCGCAAACCTACGCGTCTCTCTGCTGTCTATAGGATGTCGCTGCCATGTTTGCGTCCCTAGAAGTGAAGCCATTATTTCAGTTTTATTTCTAATTAAATTTCATTCTGCAAAGCCCCTTGAGAGACGTTTCTTTCACCTGAAAAGCGCGGTATAAACACACGCTATTGTTCACAAACCCACTCTTAAGTGAGAACGTACACGTGCCATAAAACTTAAGCATTATGTTCTCCAAAAAGTTGCAAACTCCACAACTTGCAGGCCACTTGCATTTCAACATCTAAGGACATCCTCTATGATGTGAAAGGCGCTGTTTAAATATAAATTTGTACATAGCACCTTTCACATAGAGTAATCCCAGAGAGCATTACAGAAACTGTGCTAGACACCGAGAGCGGTGGGATGCAGGGGGAGTGGTGAGGAGAGGTACAGTTGAAGGTGGCTTTTAAAGACGGGTGAAATGGAGGGCAAGAGGGAGGGTTTGAGGGAGTTCCAGAGGGTAGGAGTAATGTGGCTGAAAGGGAGACAAAGGCAAGAAGAGAGGGAATCATAGAATTTTACAGCCCATCATACCTGTGCCGGCTCTTTGAAAGAGCTACCCAATTAGTCCGACTTCCCTGCTCTTTCCCCATATCCTTGAGTTTTTTTTCTTTTCAAATAAATACCAAACTTCCTTTTGAAAGTTATTATTGAAGCCCTTTCAGGCAGTGCATTCCAGATCATAACAACACTCTGTGTGCGTAAAAAAAAGTCTCCAAATCTTCCCTCTGGTTCTTTTGCCAATTATCTTGAATCTTTGTCCCCTGGTTACCAACACACCCGCCAATGGAAACAGTTTTTCCTTAGCTACTATATCAAAACACTTCATAATTTTAAATTAAATGAACTCTTCTTTTAAAATAGCTACCACCTATAAACAAAAAATAATAATACTCTAATTTGGTCATTCAATCTATGACTGTTTGTGGGACACTGCTGTGCGCTATTGGCTGCTGCGTTTCGCCCACAAAATATACAGTCAATTCACTTTACAGTTACAAGAAAAATACGCTTTTTGCAAAAGAGCAGAGACAACATTGTAACCTGATCAGCTGGCTGGCCTGTGTGGCCCCTGTAAATCTCCCAGCCTGAGCTCTAGAGTTTCAGCCCGTTAAAATGCAGCATCATTGAGCCCTCACCAGCCCCAAAGAGGCCCTCAAAACAAAACACTGAAAGCCTATAAAGGAATAAATAACTGGAAAGCGGAAGCAGGGGAGGGGGGTTGGGGAAGAATATTTCACAGATGAGACCGAAGTTCAACAAAAAAAACTATATTGGATCATAAACAACAACACTAACAAGAACTTTACATTGACGTACAGCGCCTTTTACGTCAGGAGGGCACCTCAAAATAAGTTGGATTGTTAATTCTATTTATTGTTTTTTATATAATCCATTTGCTCCTGACCTGCGTCTCTCTTTAGCCCTCCCTTCCCCTGGAAACTTACTGACGAAGTGTTGAATCCCCCACTCCTCCTGGAGTAAATAAAACTTAGTTCTAGCTTGAATCAGAACGATTAAGCAGTAGGCAGCTAACCTTTTTGGGGAGATCAAGCTGCTAGTGAACACTGGAACCAACCGGATGGGTTTGTGTAGTAGTAGCAGCAGCAGCCCAAGCAACAAGAGCTTTGGCTTGCAGGAGTAACAGGAGCTGAGTGGGATAATTCCCTGCCCCCAGTGACTGGACTGCCTTTCCAGATCCTGCCGATGAGCCAGGCCGCCTGTGCTGTCATCAGCCGTGCCCTGGAGTACTGCGGGCCACCTGGCTCAAGAACCGGACTAGAGACCACCACAGAGGGCTGGCTGGATGAGACTAATCCCGTTGACGACCACCTTAAAATCTACCTGGCTCAGCTGGTATCACTCTCGTCTCTGAGTCAGGAGGTTGGAGATTCAAGCCCCCATCGCAAGACTTTTAAGCTCATCTAACCTAAGCTGACACTCTAATGCTGACCGATAAAGCAGTAATGGATGTGCTGCAACATCGGAGGTGTCGTCTTTCTGATGAGGTGTCGCCCTCCTAAAGATCTCGTGGCATTATTTTCCAAAAGAAGGGAGCTTCTTTATCCTGGCTAGTGTCCTGGCCAACAATCCGCCAAATAAAATTTGTCACTCACTTCATTGGCAGATTGTGCGAAAATTGCTGTGTGCAAAACTGGCTGCCATATTTGCCCACAAAATACACAGTCACTGCATTTTACTACAGTATATACACAGTAATGTGCATCTCTTTGGATGTCTTCCTGATGTGAAAGCCACTGTACCAAATGGGAGGATTATGATCGTTACCCCTTCAACCTCGTCTGTAGTCACCTGCCCCTTCCTAATTGTAAACCCCCGGCCAACGCAAAGTGCCCCAAGACATTATCCTACATGAAGGGCTCTGTAGAAATACAAATGTTGTTGGAATAGATACTTTACCTTTCTCGCTTTCGAGCTGTGAATGAGGGTTGTTCTCCGGCAGTGATACGTTCTGTAGCTGAGCCAGGTCCAGGGTTTCCAGGAAGGAGACCAGGTTCTCGTGGTAGGAGAGCTCCTCGGAGACGGGGAAGGACACGATGTTCCAGTGAAGGTGCGAATCTCCCTCTGTCAGGGCGCGGAACAAGGAGGGGATGGGATCCTGCAGCTCCTCCACCGTGCTCTTGGAGGTCGGGGGAGTGTCGCTGTAGTTCCTGGGGTTGCACATCCCTGCAAAGAAATATGAATAACGATAATACACTCAAGAGGCCAGGCATGACATTCTTCTGCTTGTTTAAAAAATAAGTGTAAAAAATTACATTTTTGCAGCGCCTTTCAAACCAGCAGGAGGTCCCAAGGCACTGGACATGTCTGCTTTGGCACCCAAGCTGAGGGGTTTGGGAAGGGGAAGATGACTGAAGGCCCGGTCGAAGAGGAAGGTCTCGAGACTGATCTTATTTTCCAGGATGTAATTGTAATTCAGCTGTAAAGTGTGCTGTGTCTTTTTGGCTGGAATACAGAGAAATGTATGCTGTGTGAAGCACGTGTACACCCGAGCTCGGGAGTGCTTGAAAGCGACACTGAGCGCAAATAAAAAAGATGGAAAGATTAAATTCCCCCGTCTGCTGACATCCTTCACTTTGTAGCACAAGTCAAAGTGATTCAAGAGGAAACAGAGGGCCATTATTGCTCTTGGGCTTAGCTCCAGAAATGGCCTGCAGTCGCACTGGGCACCAGAGAGAGGGGAGGGTGGGGTGGGGGGAGCTCTGCAGTGCAAGTTTTGCAACAATTGCTATTGTCCCCCTCCCCTCCCCTCCTAAGATCTTCATCATGATGGTTTGCTCGGTCAGCTGAGCATTGGAATTGGGAACCAGAGGGTTATGGGTACCACTGAGCTTCTTCTGGCAACCGCCCCCACCTCACATCCAGACTTTTGAGTGTGTGAAATGAGTGCCATTTATACAATTAAATATCCCCCAAGGGATGGGTCCGGAAAGGGAGTGAGCGTAGTACAGTATTCCTGGGGTTGAATTGGATTTGAGGAAAAGACACGCCTGGCTGATGCCTGGCACATCTGTACTGATGTTTCATCGAGGAGGTTTGAGAGATATACAGTGTAAGAGAATCCACATTAACGTTTACACAGCGTCTTTCAACACAGGAGGACCTCTTAAAGCGCTTAACAATACTGGCTGAGTGCCTGAGCTGGCGGGGGTGGCCGGGTGGGGAAGGAGAGGGGAGGGGCTGCGGAGGAACATTGACCAAGAACACCATCAAAAAGCTTAGAGACAGATCTCGAACGATATAGTGTAAGTCAAGGTTAAAATAATAAAGGCAGTGCCGACATAGCTGGAGACATACTAGCGACTTCTCCCGAGAGCCTGTCAGGCTCACACAAGCTGTATTAAATTATATACAGTTGGATACTAACGAACTGGCTTGATGGAAGTGACTTTAAATGCGTACGAAGGAAACACAAAACTAAGCTTTTCCGGCTAATTGAAGCCACAGGGGAACGAACGCTCACATGACTGCAGCCGGTCCTGGCTAATTAGCCCTGGGAATTACAGCGGGAAGAAACACAGTAACCGATAACTATTTATAGATCAGAAGCAAAATCTCTTGTCTGGATCTTAACCTTTTCTGTTCAAACGTTGCAGGTGTAAAGACTGGTAACTTTTAACGAGAAGCGAGATGTTAAAAGGCGTGAAAGGTTCAATTGAGCGTGGTTAGAAAGATGCCTACATTTGTCTACATAATACCCAATCGCTACACCAATCCTGTGAAGTGCTTTGAGAAGTCCTCCCAACAGGAACGGCACAGGACCAAATGCGATGATTATCATTTACAATTATTACAGCTTCCGATGCCACCGTTTCCTCTGGAATTTCTTCCCTACCTTTTACATCCTCAGTGGTGCCCTGCACAGGCACCTTACCTTGGTCTCCGCATGACGTTGCCTCCCCCCCACCTCGTTTAACCGATCAATAAACTGCGCAGAAACAGAAGGCAACAGAAGAGAGAGAACTCACCTACGCAGTCACAGCACTCGTCCCACAAGGTGCCCAAACACAGCATGCATTCCTTACAGCAAGAGCAGTTCCCATCTATAGGCCGACACTGACACAGTTCCTATGGGAGACATGAAATCATTAATTCCAGAAATTGTATAAAATATATATTTTTAAACCTTCAGGAGAAATTTTCATAATAATAACAACAATCCTTACAATGAACTTGCACATCTCCAGTTGTTTCTCTGCTGCCAGCAGTGCACTGCAGGATAATAATAATCCTTGCATTTGATATAGCGCCTTATCACGTTTTCGAGATGTCTCAAAGTGCTGCACAGAATATACTGTAAAGTCAATTGGTTGTGTATTTTTCTGTGTATTATAAGAAGACTAATTGGCCATATGATTTCATCATCCCAGCATACCATCCCTATCGTATTTCCATCATGGCCCGCCTGGTTGTTGCTGTGAAGGCTATCTTGAGGTCAAAAAGTTGGCTGTATGTTCAACAAACTAGAATTAGCCACTGAATCGTACATCCCAGTTCTCTTCCAACAGTGGTCAGTTATAGAGGCTTTAGTTTTGACAACCAAGTCGACCCCTGAGTTCAGAGAGCTGATGACGCAAATCGCTGCAAACTGATTTCAGGCCTAAGAGATTATAATAATAATAATAGTCCTTGCATTTGATGTAGTGTCTTATCGTGTCATTGAGACATCTCAGATTATATTGTAAGTAAATTGACAAGTGTATTTTGTGGGCGGAACATGACAGCCAATTGCGCACATCAGTGTCCCACAGTCGTTGATTTAGTGATCACATTTTTTTGAGGATTATTGCCCCCAGAAAGCAATCCACCAATCGATTAACATCTGGCTTCCTACTTATTGCTAGGTAAACAGCGATGTGTGGAGTAAGGAAACTTGCTTTGTAATCTTTTCTAAGTGGCTTTGTGGGGAGACCATCTCAGACTGACAAGTATTACACTCTCTGAACTGGATCTGAAATGCTTTCCTACATGAACGCCCAATAAAATACCACGGGCTTTGTTTAGTGACTGCACTGTAATTGGATTACTTTGAAATATAACAAAGGTGCTAAATTTGCACAGCTGTCTACATGTTTATACGTGTAATATCCAGCCAGTCCCTTTCATCGTGAAGGGAAAACAATAATCAGTGAACACCTATTTAACGAGATCCGGTATTAAAAGGAATCAAACTCGTTTCGCAAAAAAAATTCAGGGAGGAAAACGTAATGAATAGTATACATGCAGACATATGCCAGTTTTACTAGTGTGTTCTCCTAAAGGCAGAATCATCATGCCTCAACCTGCCCAGAACAGGGGAAACTGCTCAGCCGGCTGCACTCTTACCTCTGGCTTAGATGGTTGTGGATTCAGGTTCCATAAACTTCCCAGTTGACTCTTTAAGCTCACGGTCGAGGCTGACAGTGCTGGGTATGCATTGCGCTATTGGAGGTGCTGTTCTTTGGGTGAGAAGTTGAACTGAGGTCCCGTCTGTCTGTTCAGGAGGATGTTACAGATTGCATGACACTATTCAAAAAAAAAGGGATTTCTCCTGGAGTCCAGGCCAACGATCCCCCAGATAAAATAGGCCACTGGATTAATGGATGATTGCGGGAGTTGTCTTGGCGCAAACTAACTGTTCTGTTTGTTTACACAGATGCAGTCATTAACACTTGTCATCAATTATCCATGAAGCACTTTGAAAAGTTTTGATGCTATTTTACCCAGTGCAAGGATGATTAATGCTATAATCATCGGAAGGATCATAGCAACTCCAATTAGGATGGGTGCACTTAGCAAATTTGCCCACAAAATATAGTCAATTCACTTTTCAGTATATTTTATCAGGCACTTTGAAACTACTTAACGATGTGATAAGGCGCTGTATCAAATGCATGTTGAGATGTCCTAATATGAAGGACGCTGTATAAATGTAAGTTGAATTAAATATTAGCCAATTTTTAAAAAATATGTTGTCTGAGGGACTGTTTGCCAGGACACCGGGAAAAATTCCCTTCTCTTTACGAACAGCACCACGGGAACTTCAACATCTACATGAACCTGTTTAACATCTCATCAGGAGGAGGACACCTCCAACAACTCAGCAGATCAGAGTTCTCCCAGAGTGTTGGCCCAGACTGCGAGCTGATAGTTCCTACGTGGGCCTTGAACCCACGCCCTTTGGACTCAGTGGTGCGAGTGAGAGCTGCCAACTGAGCCGGGCGGACACTTAAAGTGAAGAACAAAGGGACAGGAGGAAGCCATTCAGTTCAATGAGCCTGTTTCAAGATTGCCCCTTTAGCAATTATTCTCAACTGCAGCAGGCTGTGGAAAATAGTCCTGCACGATTTACAAGCAACACAAGTGATTTTAGACCTATCCCCTAACAGTTGAGTAATTCTGAGCAGAGCTGTACCATCACAGAGCATTGCGGTCCAGGGGGTAGGGGATGTGTTTTTAATTAACTTTGAATTCCCAAGGATTTCAGAATTTTTCATCGATCTTAAAGTGAAGGGAGTCTGGTCAATTTCACTCAGCTCTCCTACGGAGGAGTTAAAGAACTATCGACTGCATTTTACAGAGAAAGTTCTGCAGCTGCTGGAAGCCAGATGTGCACTGGCATGCCTCACTACAACAGGCTTGTGCTTATAATAATAATAATAATCCTTGTGTTATAAATCGCCCTGCACCCTAAAACCAGGCAAGGAGTCTACATGTGCTTTTGTCTGTGCCTTTGGGAATACAGCTGGAGAAGTAAAGAAACCTGATAATTACTGCAGGCTTTGCAGGAGAAACTTTACGAGCCAGAGCATTTATTAGGGTAAATCTGACAGCTGTACACAGACTCACTTAACATGAGTTTTGCTTTTAAAAACAGCACATAATTGGCTCAACACAAGAGTTTTTTTTAATCTACCCCACCCCACAAGTTGGTATATATTTACACCATGATTTGTACATATACACACATCACCAAATATTATGCCTTGCATTTATACAATTCCTTTCCCGTAACAGGACATCTCGAAAGCACTTTGCAAATGTAATGAATACAGTAGCAGGGAAATAAGAGATAAAAAAGTATTGACTGAAGGCATGGTCAATGATGTGTTCAGTCTGACTCGATCGGTAGCACACTCACTGCTGGGTCAGAAGGTTGTGGGTCCAAGCCCCACACTGGGACTCGAGCTGACAGTCAAGGATGACACTCCAGTGCAGCACTGGGAGTGCGATGCACAGGTGGGAGGATCTGTACTTTGCACGAGACTTTAAACTGAGGTCCCGTCTGCTTCTTCATCAAGATCCGATGACACAATTCAGAAAGACAAGTGTGTTTTTCCTGTTTTCCTGGCCAACAAGCCTCCAGGTAAATCAGTCATTCACGTACTTCATGGTTCTTTGTGGAACCTTGTGCACAAATTGGCTGCTGGGTTTACCCACAGTCACTGCACTTGATAGCTATTTAAACCTTATCCTTTGAATTTACTGGGAGGCAATGGAACTTGATGAAAGTGGGAGGAGGGGGAGAGAGGGGCTGTGCACAGCCTTATGTGGAACTGAACCCCAAGAGGCTTGAAATTCCAGATATTCTTAGCCTTTGTCTTAAATCCAAGTCTTTATTTAGAAAAATGGTTAAAAAGAAACCAGCTTCCAAATTTAACCTGAATTTAAGAGTTGTCCATAATTCTGCACCATCTTAATTCTTAAGAAGCCATTGTGTAGGATAGAGAAAAGGATAGGGTAGGAACAGGAGAAGAACGCAGAACAGAATGAAAAACATTAACTATACACACACCAAGCCCAGACACACAATACAATTCAAATTTACATAGCGCATTTCACATTAGGAGGACGTTGGACAATCTGGGGGTCGGGGCCGAGGAGGTAGTGGGTGGGTGGAGGTGGTTCAGGCGGACCTTGTAGGAGCGAACGACAACAAATTACATTTATATAGGCAAGGGAAGAGGTGCTGAAGGGACAAAGAAGCAACTAATGGATCATCAACACATTGGTCAATGCGAGGGAAGGGTGTTAAGAGGGTGATTGATACAAAGGTAATCGCAGACAATAGTCAATTATGGAGTGAGAAACAAAACAAAAGTGAGCGAGACAGCAGGAAGAAAAGCTAATGTTGCTCTGCAACTCTGTATAAATAACAAAACACCTGGAAACAAAACAGGAGACAGCTTGTGGCCTGTTCATTATTGATATTGTAAATATTGTGGGGTTCTGGAGTCCTGAAGGCCGGAGGGAGATGGTTTTATACCGTCTCTAGAAGCCACCAGCATCAGATGACACATGCCGTGATGTATAATTAACCACTTTGGAGGGGCATATTTGGAAGGGATTCTTCCCACACACGCACATGACACGCTTGCGCGCACACACAGCCCACGGAGGGACCAGAAGCAGGAATCCTGGCTGCTTCCCCTCTCCTCTCTAAGCCCAGGAAGTCCGGGGCCAATTGAGCCTCTCTACACATCCCGGGTTGAGACCAGGCAACTCAGCACAGATCGGGATTCGAACCAGCGAACTCCCAGGCCATAAACCGCAGGTCTATCCACTGCACCATCAGGGGCACAACCATGGCTTGAACGGTAAGCAGAGGAAGACGATTCCACAGAGTTTAAAACCACACCTTTAACTGAGATGAGCAGTTAATCTGTGGTAAGGAAAGAGAAGTAGACAACCCGCAAAAAGGAAAGCGAGAACAAAGAGATTACCACAACAACAAATTTAGGGGGAGGGGTGGGTCTGGAGCAGTCATACCTTGCCCTTGGACAGCAGGCCTGAGCAGGTAGAGATTTGAGTTCGGGACAGATGGAAATAGATCAAAGCCACATGTTCGCCACAGCAGGTTCCCATTAAAAACAACCACGATCACCAACAAGAAAACCTTTCCTAGCATTTCCTGCTCAGGAACAGTCTGCGTAATGTTAGCATTCAATCCCTATTGTCGGCTTGTTGAAATCAGAAGGACGTTGGGATGGGTGTGGGGGGTTGAGGAAGAAAAGTAAAATTGTTCAGTCCACGTGGACCAGCTGTACTGATGTTTGGAGAAGTAATGTACACCACAGACATTGCTTACAGTAGCGCTAACACAGGCCAACAGGCAATGTACTCCCTCAGCAACGTATGTGGATTATGCACTGCAGAGCACCTTTCACTTGCTTTCCATTACTGACAATAAAATATCAGTCATGGAGTTTTGGAATATAAAACGACTTTTCTCAGGAATGCATAAACTGTTGTGTGGGGCAAACTGTGAGGACACCATGACGCCTTAATGATTATTATCCTTGCATTTGATATAGCGCCTTATCACGTTGTTGAGACATCTCAAAGAGCTTCACAGGATACACTGCAAAGTACATTATTATGTGGCAGACTATTGCGCACGAAGGCAGTGTCCCGTAAATTGAATTAAAATAATAAATTGGTCACTCAATCCACAACTGTTTGTAGAACACTTCTGTGCACAATCGACTGCTGTGTTTCATAATAATAGTTAATTTGCTTTACAGTAAATCCTGTGAAGCACTTTGAGACATCTCAATGACATGATAAGACGCGATATCAAACGCAAAGATTATTATTATTATCCTGCAGTACACTGTTGGCAGCAGAGATTGATTGGGGATTTACAAGCCCACACGCATGTATGTTGCCCTGAAAACATCCTGAGTCACTGCACTGGGAATGCGCGCTGACTGCATCTGGACAAACCACAGGAACAACTGAGATACATCTCCCTATTGAAAGAGGTGCAAGACCTAAACTCACCGAACAGCTGAGCAATGGGAATAGCCAAACTGCACTCCACCAGACCGAACAGTGAAACCCTGAGGATGAGGTAATTCCTTAAAAGCCATGAGTAATGTCTAGTGATCATGACAATGCTGACCAAACCCAGATGGTTTCTGCAGAAACATGGGCGTAACTGCCTTCTCTGAAGAATGGTCACAAGTAACATAAATGGTACAGCACTGAACACAGAAAGTCACCACAGAGGTACTCAAGCCTTTTGACCTCCTCCCATTTTGCATCTATGTGTGCCCCTACAATGGCATCATGTGCATCAGAGCCTGTTAACGCTGCAAGCCAAAGCCCTAACGGGGAGAGTGCTCCCAGCTGGACAAGCAGCAGGAAAGCTTGCCAGACAGTGCTATCAAATGGCAGTGCTATGCGGTTTTAGCTGTTTAGACTCCAGCAGTCACCCCAGTGTACACTCTGGGGTCCCCAAGCCTGGGCTCCTGCCAACCTCCGTCTAATAGTTTCTGGACTTAGGTAAGCAAGATGTGTCCCTCCAGGGAGGGTGCGCATTCCATTCCAACAATATATCTGTGGGATTTCCATGTGTAGGTGGGATACATGAAATTCTCAGTTTGGTTTGGACACTCTTAAGCATGATGATGGGTTTCCACATGTGTCAAGACACCCGGCTGAACAAACAAAATATGGGCAGTTAGAGGATCAGTTTTCACATATATGAATCCCAATATTTCAACCCTCAAATCCAGGATGGTTGCTGTTCTGTGTGGACTACCTGTATCCTAAGCTGTCCTTTAAACCTCACACCCATGCTCTAACCTGCTCAGCTTTCCCCCACCTCCATAACATTGCCTGCCTCCACCACAAACTCTGCCCTCAGGCCGGGAGAACCATTTGCCACATCGAGGCTAGATTACGCCAATCTCTGCTCACCTGACTATCCAGCTCTTTCCTTCCCAAACTATCTTTCATGTCCTTTCCTATCACTAGGCTTTGCGAGCCTGTCACTCGTTGCTCACACCCTCGCACTATTTGACGCATTAACGATATTCCTGTGTGATTCGATGTATTCCCTGCAATACCATCCCCACCTCCCCCACCCCACCCCAACCCGCGTCAAATCAAACATCCTCCGCAAGTGGTGAGATGGCCAACGTATCTGTTTACATGTCTTGAAACATGTAAACAGATACGTTGGCCAGCAATGAAAATGTAAACCCGTTCACCACTTTGTTTATATGGCACAAAATAACAACATTCTGGCCGGCAGCTTGAAACAGCTGCAGAAAGGTACGAAAATGGCGTAAGCTCACATCAGCCAGGAATCCTGCTCCTAATCACTATCCAATGACCCCTGTTGGAAAGTTTGGGAAGATAGAACGCCCCCATTAGTTCTCTTTCCTTCCTCCACTCCTTCACCTCTCCCCACCCCAACCCCTCACCTCGCTGTGGTTGAAATGTCAGCCAGTGCCACTACACAGGTTCACATGTGCAGAGTTGATTGATCCCCATTGATAAAAAGAAGGGAATTTCTCTCTCCTGGTGTCCCGGCCAACAATCCCCCCCCAAATACAACTGGTCATTCACTGCATAGTTGTTTGTGGGATATGGCTGCCACGTTTGTTCACAGATACACAGTCACTACACTTTGCAGTAATTTCCTGAGATGTGGCGACGATGCGATAAGGTAAGGCAGAGGGTTAACCTCCGCCCCAGCAAGAGGAGTTACTTAGCATCTTCGAGAGAGGTGGGAGGAAAAATGGAAATATATAAAAAGGCCAAAAAACACAGAATGAAATGCAAGTATTAGCTATTACTACACTATTATACCACTGCAACAACCAACAACGAGAACAGCAACTTGCATTTACATAGCGCCCTTTACACGGGTAGAGTCTCGGGGCGCTTAAAGACGTCGTCAATTAAAAGACTGTAGCGTTACTTTCCAACCCTCAGTACATTTTGCCATTGTAAGCATTTCGAGAGGAACAATGTAAATGGAGAGAGGGAGAAAAGTGCAGGGAATGGCGAGGAGGCGAATTGATTCCAGTGGTCAGGCGGACTGGCACCAGCGGAGGCTCAATGGGCCAAATGTCACGGCCAACTGATCGTCTCCGCGGCTAGTTTCTTTGTCTCTTAAGTGCACGTGGGCAAATGCAGTGAATTTCCAGCTCAGCAGAAAGCTACACTCTGTATGGTGCAATTCTACCACGTATTGGTGAGAAACGTATTTTCTCGTCGTCGCATGTGTACACCGTACGCAAACTAGAAGTCAGGTTCGACCCCCAATTATCTTCCTTCCCCACATCCGGTCCCTCACCAGCACCGCTTTCTTCCACCTCTGACTCATCGCCCGTCTCCGCCAATACCTCTCTCCGAAAGCCGCTGAAACCCTGGTCCATGCCTTTGCCACCTCTCGGCTGAACTACTCTAACGCCCTCCTCGCTGGCCTCCCCCCACTACCATCCATAAAATCCAGGTTATTCAAAACTCTGCCGCCCGCATTCTCACCCACACGAAACTCCGCTCCCCGATCACTCCAGTCCTCGCCAGACTGCACTGGCTCCCTATCCCAGAGAGGATCGATTTCAAGATCCTCGCTCTTG
This sequence comes from Callorhinchus milii, assembly GCF_018977255.1. Classification (NCBI taxonomy): domain Eukaryota; kingdom Metazoa; phylum Chordata; class Chondrichthyes; order Chimaeriformes; family Callorhinchidae; genus Callorhinchus; species Callorhinchus milii. The sequence goes on along the minus strand of NW_024704743.1, from coordinate 116,601,133 downwards.
TATTCAAGTCCTTGCACTCCTCTGCACACCCCCCTCCTCCCTCGCTGACCTCCTCTCCCCTCAAAACAGTACTCGTTGCCTTCGTTCCTCCGGGTCTGGTCTCCTCCTCACCCCCGAGTCCTCCGCTCCACTCTCGGCGGCCGTGCCTTCAGCCACTATGCCCCGATTCCTGAGCACAGCGCCCGCAGTGGGTCATCAGTGATATATTAAAATCCTCGAAAGCTTCCCTGTCGCGGG